>NC_058371.1:181019396-182219396 GCF_018350175.1 Felis catus
TGAATGATAAAAACTGGTAATTTGTTTAGTATAAGTGCTTCTCTTTCAACTTGATTTGAAATTTTCAAAGCACCTGAAACGCCCAGAGTCTAAGAGACCCCCCAAAAACGAACCACCAGAGTCCAGAGTCAAAGCTAAGCAGCAAGGGTCATTTATTGCAGGTTCGAACCTTGACCTCTGCGCCCCCGTTGCCGGTGACGCCAAGAGGCCCTGAGAGAGGTTTTTACACCCCTTTTATAGACAAGTACAAACAAGTCATGGGGAAATCAGGAATTTTCCACAGTTAACAGAGCTGCGATTCGTTGGTGTTTAAAGTTGGACACTTAACAGTATTCGATTGGTTCCTGCCTTTAGGTCAGACCACAACCGGGGGTACGGGTATCACAATGATTGATCAGGAATACACGGATGTGCCAAGCAACAATGATTGATCAGGAGTACACGGATGTGCCAAGTAACAATGGTTGATCAAGAATATACGGATGTGCCAGGCAATAATGATTGATCAGGAATACATGGGCGCGCCAAGCAATTGTACAGAAGCGGAACAAGCTGGTTAAGCTTGGTTAGGTTTCAGTTTCCCGTAACTTAAGCTTTTAAGTTTCAATTTTCTCAGGCCTCTCACACCTAAAGCTTAATTTGAATAGGTTAACCTGGATGTTAGCTGAATGAGGCAGATTTACAACTTCGATAGTTGTAGATAGTTGTTAATAGTTTATAGACAAGGGTATAGGATTTGTTCATTTACATTCTTGTTAGAGAATATATACTTGTTAGAGATTTTATTAATCTACTTTAAAAGGGAATAGTTACACATTACAGTTACGGTTTACATTTCAGAGATGCAACGGAAACCAGGCCTGGAAAAGTATCTGTCCTCATGACGCTTATGTCTAAGTGGAAACATAGGCAATATGTTTGTGGTAAAAAATAAATTTAATGATTGCATATGGTGATTTGTGTGATGGAAAGAAAAGAAAGAAAAGAAAAAAGAAACATAAAAGAGAAAAAAAAATAAAAGGAAAGGAAAGAAAAGAAAGAAAAGAAAAGAAGGAAAGAAGAAAAGAAGAAATAAAAGGAAAAAAGAAAAAAGTTCTGTAAAAGATAGTGATTCTTTTCGTGGGATAGAGCTGTCAAAAAAAGAGAGGGACTCTTTATCCCTGGGAGCCAAGTGAAAAGGTACTCCTTAAGAGCACCAGTCTTTTCCCCCCTAATACTCAGTCTCTATCCTTTTTGAAAATGATCAAATGAATGGAAGATCCAAGAGAATATTTAGAAGGGACAACAATGTCACTGCTTTGGACATACCAAGCTACGGAATTAAAAAAAATATATATATAGATGATATCTTCTATCTTTCCACATAGTCTGTCTACAGTGAATTAGAGAAACCATATACAAAACAAAGTTAGACAAGGTATATGAATTACTATAAATGAGAATTTTGAATTGTAGAAATCAAAGACTCTAACAAGTTGGTGGAAACTGCAGTGTTATAAGTTCCATAGGCTATGATTATTACTGAATTTACATTACTATTATATTCTAAATTACAATGGCTCTAGCCATTCATTTAAGAGCATCACTCCTGAGATTAAGTTTTCTTGGAAAAAACTGAGACCAACATCTCATTCCTGAGAACTTGATAAACTGGAAACATCACTTCCACTTTGGCATCACTCCTTAAAATCTGTTGAGAAGTTGGTAAGAGAGTTTGACCTGCGCTCCTTGGAATTCTTTGCATATGAGAAAATAGAGACTGATAATTTTTTGTTTTTTTTCCTCTTCTGTTCTGATATCAGGAGTTTGTAGAGGCATCTTTGCCATCGGGGTAAATAAGAACCATGGGGTTGGGAGGCTGGGAAGAAATGGAGAAGGCTAGTTGTTTTCATTCTTCTGAGAATACAGAATTTGACTCGCTGATTCCTGCAAGTTACATAAAGAAGCGTCAAGAATAGAGAAGAAAGAAACATCTGCTCAGGTGTCCACTCTCTTGTCTAGTCAAGAGATGAAAGGATATTTGAGGGCCTGAATATTTTGAGGATATAAAGGGTGACAGGGTTATGTACTCTACGAAGTCATCAGTGAAAGAGAGACTTGAAGTGAGACCATCTAATATTTCCCAAGCAATCTGCATTCCATGCTATCTTTGTGCAGTCAAGTCCTTGAAACCAGCATAAAAAAATGAAAACAGGATAATCGAGAAAGCGATAAAGAGATGTGGGGACACTGACAGACAACACATCAAATGGTTCAAAACTCAGACATTGCACCATGAAACAATCAGGCGTTTGGAATTTTTAGAGAATGACTGAGGAGAGTCAAGCCCACTGGCAGGACAAGATTCACAATCGGTCGAGAACCACCGTAAACAACATTAAGCTCTGATCCACTCCCTAAAGAACTTCCGAGGCTGCACACATCTTCCACAAAAGTATCCACTGAAGAAAAACTGAAAAGGATGAAACCCTGTCCATAGATTATTGCAGCTCATTACCGTTCAGGAAAACAATCCACATTTTTGAGAGCGATTCTGTAGCTAACCCCAAAATGTTAAGAATAATTCCTAGAAAAAACACAAATATCTTAATGAAATGAGGACTTCTCTAAGTCAGCTCTAAGATTATTTGCTTTAATCCGTTATTCAGTTCGGTTTATGAATTCAACTCCATATGGCCCGACTGCCTTTCATGATTTTAATACCTGTTTTCAGGACACCGCTGTCACAGTGAGAAGAGAGCAGAGTCTCCTCGCAAATGCTTTCCCATGTTTTCATTCTTGTTACAGTTACAAATGACACCATTCCACTAATTTATGTGTTCAGCATTTTATAAGGTTGAGTTGTAAAATAATGTGTGATTTTTAAGATATAATACAGTCCCTTCTACTTTTCAAACAAGTTTACTGTCATTCTAAAGACAGCTATCTGAATTTCTCTATTGGAAAAAGAAAACAGGTCTTAGGAAAATCTTACTTTACAATAATTGGAAAGTTACATATGCAGGGGTAAATTCATAACTATATCGTCGAAATATCTTTGGGGCACCCGGCTGGCCCAGGTCAGTTAAGTGTCTGATTCTTGGTTTCAGCTCAGGTGATTGATGATGATTTTACGGTTCATGAGATCCAGCCTCACATTGGGCTCTGTACTGAACAATGCAGGGCCTCCTTAGTATTCTCTCTCTCTCTCTCTCTGTTTCTCCCCCACCCCCAAACGAAATAAATTTAAAAATAAAATCAAATAAAATATCTTGGCAAGTTACACGAAAATGACTAGAATTCAATATACATATATACATATATACATATGTGATAATCAAATATGATAGTAGACCTCTTATCACGGCAAGGTGAATAAGAACCACAGTGGGACCCTTGCACCTGCAAAGTCCTGTTTAGTTTCTAGCAAATCCGTGATTTTTGCATTGGTGCACAGTAGTTCATGACTGAAAGGATTTTTATTTTGGAATAGTTTAATGTGATGCTTCCACTTTAGTGTAAGAACTAAGCCGTAATAATGAGCAATTAGAAGAGTCATACTGGTATTGCATCAACCTATAACATTTTACAGGGAATGTAATGACTTAATTTGGGCTCCAGAGAATAATGAATTAAGATCTGCCAGACTTCAGTAGGTTTATCTTTCAATGTCTAAATTATCTTCATGTGCACTTTCTTAAATGTGGTAATTTTAGGTCTCTAACATATGTGCTATAGAGGGGGAACAATTTTGTTCTATTTGAAGAGTACATAGATATTCTAAAGTAAAACCAAGAATTTTTCCATATGAAAACATTTACACTAGAGACGCTGGAATGTAAGAAGGAAGGGGGTTTCTTTCTCCCGAGAGAGTGTAAATGCAATCTGGAAGGAAACTGGATTAGCAAGCAAATTCTTGGAGCCTTAGCTGGTATGTCTTCCCTCTCAGGATGCTTCTCCCACAATATCGTCACTTATCAAGTAGAAGCGATGACCCAGAAGATCTCAGACTGGTGATGCGTGCGCTCATAAATACAAAATAGAAACATCTCAAATGTGACAAGACAGGACACATAAATTTGGAGGGTATCTCAGTAATAATCATAAAAATATTTAATGGTAATAAGCATTCAAGAATAAGAAGCTAAGTGAGACTGCTCAGAAAACAAAGGTAAGTTTTTTGAAGAGACTGTGAAGAATTACACATAAATCAAGCAAATTTAGAACCATATTTGCTAAGCCATAAGCTGAAACTTCCACAGTGACTAAAAAAATCCGGTGGGAGAATGGGTTTTTCCCAGAAAGAGTCAAGAAGAGGCTAGAATAAAATTTCTGCCTCAAGTACCCTCAAAAATTTGACATACTCTGAAAACTGAGTTACACACATGTTGATAGAGAAATATCTATCCAGTTGGTTTAGTTCAACTTAACTCAGTTCGTATCTCACCTGTTTGCTCCTCAAAGGGTACATATTCCGGAATTCCTTGTTCAAATGTCTAGAAACATTTATTTCACATATTAATTTGATTTTCTAGTAGTTTACTTAAGGAAAATAATTTTGGTCCCAGTTAACTCATTATGTTTGGAAGCAGAAATCCTCTTTTAAAAAGCTTCGATAATCAATAACGTTATTTTGCTTCAAAATACAGTGATATATATTATTTTTAGAAAACGTTTGTTTTTAAAAATCATTTTTAAATAGAACCACTTCATAATTCCATCAATAGAATAAAAATTCAGTCACAAAATTAGCATTTCCAAACGTATTACATAACAATGATTTTAATAACCCCTTTCACTCTCAAGAGTGCCCCTATTTAAATAGTATGTTATATGGCTATCTTACTTTGTTTTTTTTGTTTTTTGTTTTTGTTTTTTTCCTAAGCGAAAGAGAGAGCATGAGCAGGGGAGAGAGGCACGGGGAGAGAGACAGTATATCAAGTAGGCTCCACGCTTGACGTGGGTCTGGAACCTACGACTCTGGGATCATAACATTTTTTTATTTTTTTTTATTTTTTAATATATGAAAATTATTGTTAGATTGGTTTCCATACAACACCCAGTGCTCATCCAAAAAGATGCCCTCTTCAATACCCATCACCTACCCTCCCCTCCCTCCCACCCCCCATCAACCCTCAGTTTGTTCTCAGGTTTTAAGAGTCTCTTATGCTTTTTCTCTCTCCCACTCTAACCTCTTTTTACTACCCTGAACGCACCAGATCTGATCTCATCTGATCTCGGAAGCTAAGCAGGGTCTGGCCTGGTTAGTATTTGGATGGGATTCTGGGATCATAACTTGAGCCAAAATCGAGTCATACGCTCATCCAGTTGAGCCACCCAGACGCCCCCTATAGTTCTCTTACTTCTAAGTCTATTAAAAGTAGTTCCAAATCTCCAGCTATGTATTTGCATGTAACACCTACAAGTGCAGCCTGTGTGTGTGAAATTCACTATTCAAATACCAGGAGAACGACAGTCAGATATGCCTTACATGGTGCATAGTAATTTTAAGTGATGTTCTGATGGAAGTAAGGTACAATCTCCTGGGGCGTCTGGGCATTGCAGTTGTTTTAATGTCTCTGAGACTCTTGATTTTGGCTCAGGTCATGATCTGACGCTTAGCTGGAACTCCCCCCACGTAGGGTGCTGCACTTACAGCCTCCTGGAGCCTGCTTGAGATTCTGTGTCTCCCTTTCTTCCTGCCCCGCCCCCACTTGCTCTCTCACTCTCAAAAATAAATAAACATTTTAAAAAAGTACAACCTCTTTTTCATTAAGTGGAACAGTTGCAGGAAAATTAATAGTACACAAAACATTACAATGTTTAGTCTTCACATGTTAAAAACAGATTCTAGACTCAGTTAATTATGAATGGTGCTGGTGTTTTTTGTTTGTATTTGTTTTGTTTTGTCTTGCTTACTTGATTATCTGGTAAGATTGCTGAACGCAAATTCAAAAGTTGTGGCATGCAGGACAGTTTTTTACTCTGTTGTAATCTTCTGTGCATAAGGGAAATTTTATAAATCTGATACCACATAGTGAACGTCATAGACTTTCCCAATTATTAGGGAAAACAAAAACCATAAAGCAGTTTCTGGAAACAGTGCTGCCTTTTTTGAAAACCACTGCATAGCATTTTGTGGATTTTGTGTTTCCTTCAATTAAGTAGACTTGTTAAGGGTTAGTAACTTGTGGAAGTAGAAATGGGGTAGAATGTGATATGAATAATATGTATTTCAGTGGCTGTGTGTGGATTAGAAATAAATGTTTGGCAGGATAATGGCAATGGAGAGGAAGAGTAGATCAATATAGAAGTTATTACAGAAATATAACTATGGAGTTATGAATATCTAGGTAACCTGTTTAAATATATCACCAGGGAGCAGAAAATAAAAATGAGAATAAAAGTTCTGTTTTCTCTGTTTTCATATATATGTATATATGTATATATATATATATATATGCATATATATATATATATAGAGAGAGAGAGAGAGAGAGAGAGAGAGCGCACATGAGTAGGGGAATGGGACAGAGGGTGAGAAAGAGAAAGAATGCCAAGCAACTCCATGCTGAGCATAGAGCCTGTTGTGAGGCTCAATCCCACGACCCTGGGATCATGACCTGAGCAGAAATCAAGAGTCTGATGCTCAACCACATGAGCCACCCAGGTGCCCATGAAGTTCTGTTTTCTAGGCTGAGATTCAGAGCTGCATGAGGAGAAAATCAGAGTAATAGATGAAAGGAGAAGTTTGAAAGGGAAGAGGAGAAGGGCAAGAAAATAGGCTGATATTTCACAGAGATATCAGAGGAAAGCTACCAACATTTAATTATAAAGTAGGAAGATAAATGTGATATTTTGAGAAGAAAAAGTAATTTTCAGAAATTAGAGTACATTCTAAGAGAGCAATCTTGTACAAAGATTTAAATAAATGTAGAAAAGTAATTTATATATTTAAATAGAGGCAGCATTTGGAGGGGGTTTAAAAAGGGTTATTGATGTTTTGTGATTATTAATAGCCGATGTGCTTTCCACTTTCTTGTCAGTGATACTGAGAAAAGTAAATGGAATGATTCAAAATTAATTAACAGACTTTTTATTTCCAAACCAAATGTTCATGTTTTTAGGAATAAGGATATAGTAAAAGCCTTGGGCTTCGTTTTAAATGTTGTTGTGCAATATATATTGAATCCCACATAATTCTGGAAAGAATTTAACCCTTTTATTAGCTTTTGTGTATTCTAAGTATCTGGGTCAAGTGTAACACTCTACTAAGATTTGGCAATTCCATGGGGCAAGAAAGATGTGGCAACAGAGCTGAAGACATGAACTTCTACTTAATTATTGAAGATAAGTGGTTGAGAAAAAAATGCTGGACAATTATGGGTGCCAGATTTCAAATGTTTGCTGACCAAGTTTTCAATTACTTTTTTTTTTAGTTCACATATTTGGAGAGAGTGTGAGCTGGGGAGAGGCAGAGAGAGAGAGAGAGAGAGAGAGAGAGAGAGAGAGAGAGAGAATCCCAAGCAGGCTCTGCACTGTCAGCACTGAGTCCTACGCAGGGCTTGATGTGGGGCTCAAACTCATGAACCGAGAGATTATGACCTGAACTGATATCAAGAATCAGATGCTTAACCAACTGAGCCACCAAGGCACCCCAAGTTTTCAATTATTGTTAAGAATATAAAGTGCTAGTAGAGAAGGAAAAAGAGAAGGAAGTATAGGAAGTGGAAGATAAATTAAAGAAAAACAGGAGGGGCTCCTGGCTCAGTCAGTTGAGCATCTGACTTCGGCTCAGGTCATGATTTCATGGTCCCTGAGTTTGAGCCCTGCATCGGGCTCTGTGCTGACAGCTCAGAGGTTGGAGCCTGCTTGGGGTTCTGTGTCTCCCTCTCTCTCTGCCCCTCCCCTGCTGACAGTCTCTCTCTCTCTCTCCTTTCTCTCTCTCTCTCTCAAAAAATAAATAAACACCAAAAAAAGTTAAAAGTAAGAAAAACAGGAGAAAAAGGAAGGGTTCATATCTTAAAATTAGTGATAACATGGGATAAAAGAGCTGAGGCTATGGGAAATTGACCTTAGGATATTTAACCTGAGTTATTTCAGCATCTTTCAAAAAGGCATGTCCATCTGAAAAATATATTAACTGAAATAATACAAATGTTGTAAAAATAAAACAATAAGAGCTAACATTTATAAAGAATTTTCTATGTCCTAGGCATTGTTTAATAATCTTTACGAATGTTAACATACTGAATCTTCACTTAAAGCTTTGAACCTTTTTGTTTTTCTTTTTGCTATCTATACACAAACTCAGTATATAGATGGTGTTTTCATTGGTTTGATTGAATATCATTTGATATTTTTAGCAATTTTAAGCAATGCATTTTGGGGGTGAATTTTTAGGGTTTATAAAAAACCACAAAAGTTTGAGTTTCTTGAATTTATTGATGGGCTTTACAATGCTTAAGTATCCACTACATTAAATTGGAAGTCATATAGACTCAGATTCAAATTGTGTCTTTTTAAATGTCATATAAGAAATTTATTGGTACTCTTCTAATTTAATATTGTCCTTTTGTAAAATGAGAATAACAATATGTCTCATGATTTTAAGGATCAAATGTGATATATGTTTTATAATTGAACTTGTTTAACCATTCACAATATTTAAAAATTCTATTAAATCTAATATATGAAAATGTACAAAATTGCCAATTATTGAAAACTTATATATAAATTCTATAAGATAGACCAAATCTAAGGAAATCTATTTCAAAATTATGAAAATTATTTTGAATAGACAAGAAGCTTACTACACAGCATTTGATTAAAATATTTTATGCTCATGCTTGTGTTCTGTATTTCTGTCTTAGTTATTTGGGGCAGCTATAACCAAAACACCATTGAGTGGCTTATAAACAACAGAAATTTATTTCTCACAGTTCAGGAGAGTAGGGAATCCAAGGCCAAGATGCTGATTTTGAGTCATGACTTTCTGGTTCATAGACAGGAATCTTCTCCCTCTGTCCTCCCATGGTGGAAGGGTAAGGCAGTTCTCCTGGTCTCCTTCACAATGGCACCGATCCAATTCATGAGGGCTGCACCCTCATGATCGAATCACTTCCACAAAGCCCCCCTTCAAATTTCATCACATGGGGAATTAAGTTTCAACATACAAATTTTAGGGAGACACAAACCTAACAATTTAGTTCATGTAGTATCTTTCTAAAGCTAAGGCAAATATTTAAGATTTTTTACAATAAAATAACAGTATCAAATAAATTGAATGTATGAATGAAAGGGAGGCAAAATACATCCCCATTTCAGAGATACATGAGCCAAAATATGCTCTGAGAAAGTGCATACGATCTTGCATTGCCAAAATTCAAGACTTTTGAAATTCAGAGATTTTTTTTCAATGTCAGTAATGATTTTATTCAGAAATTCAAAAGATATTTTTATGCTTCTTCTTTTATTGCTTTTTTTTTAAGTGGTTCTCTCTTTATCTACATATCTAACTCCATAAAAGAGTACATTATAAGAAATGGCTCATGGCCAGACTCTGTATTCCATTTCACTCTATTGTATTCTATTACATTCCATTGCTTCTCTTTGATGTGATAACATTTCAAGGAATACTATTTAAAAGCTAAGTTAAATATTTTTTTATGATGGGGCGCCTGGGTGGCGCAGTCGGTTAAGCGTCCGACTTCAGCCAGGTCACAATCTCGCGGTCCGGGAGTTCGAGCCCCGCGTCGGGCTCTGGGCTGATGGCTCAGAGCCTGGATCCTGTTTCCGATTCTGTGCCTCCCTCTCTCTCTGCCCCTCCCCCGTTCATGCTCTGTCTCTCTCTGTCCCAAAAATAAATAAACGTTGAAAAAAAAAATTTAAAAAAAATATTTTTTATGATAAATAATAATATGTGAATGGAGGTGTACTTATTAAAGTAATAAAATAGGCTCTAATTCTAAATATAATAGACATAATTCAATTTTTTAAAGTTTCGCTTATAAAAAGTATGATCCCATGTCATAGAATTATTTGTAGTCTTCCCATCAGTGATATCTTTCACTTAACTACTTTGTGGCATATGGCTTTAATTGTTAATTACTTTTTTGTGTGTGCTTGTTCTAAAGACTTCTGTCAACTAGATTGTCAAGTCTTGATAGGAAAGAGTTAGGTTTGGTTTGCTTTCTAACCCCACAAATGTTATGAGAGATACTTGCCCAGAGAAGAGATAAGTATATGGAAACATTTGGATTTTTTTTCATTAAGAAAGATTAGATATACATGATTTAGATATCTAGAATCAAATTGGTACACCGGTCACACACAGAAATCAAGAACTTTTCTCTTTATTATCAAACACTATTTAGAAATAAATTTCTTTAGAAAATAATTTGTATACCAATTTTACCAGTAAATGGACCATAATTCCTTCCACACACTGAAAAATCAAAACCCAAGGTAAATATTTGCAGTATCAATATAATGATGGAAATAAATTTAATCTCTGTCTAAACAACATCCAAATGTTTGGTAGTTTTTTTAGTGTTTTCCAAATTAATATTGTAACCATATTTTCTTCTGGTTTAGACATGTGAAAGTACCCAGATCTACATTTCACACTCTTCCATAGCTAGTCCTGGATTATCTTGTTTAGCCTTCTGCCTTCCATGTGTTCTTCCCTCTGTTGCCATGCCTTCCACCATGCTCCATCATCATGGCAAACGCATACCCATCATTCAAGACCCAAATTAAATAACGTATCTCTAAAATCTAAAATACTGAAGCCAAGACGTTCTTTTTTTTTTCTTTTTCTTTCTTTCTTTTTTTTTTTTTTTTGTATGAGATCCTCTGTGATTATGGACACTTATTGTACTATAAGATTGTTGTACATTTAATGCCTCTTGGGTCTGTCAGAGCAAAGTTCAAGTCTTATTAATGATTTATTTCCATGATGTGGAATTGTGCCTGATGTGAAGTAGGTTCTTAATAAATGTAGGCTAAAAATAATGAATAAATAAAAAAATAATGAATAAATAAATGGAGTAACCATCATATTTTAGAATGACTAACATGTTTCCTATAGGTAATAAGTAAAATAAAATAACTATTTCATTTTTAATATTTATTTATTTTTGAAAGAGAGAGAGAGACAGAGAGAGAGAGAGAGAGAGAGAGAGAGAGAGAGAGAGAGAGAATGTGAGCAGGCCAGGGGCAGAGACAGAGAGAGACATAGAATCCGAAGCAGGCTCCAGACTCTGAGCTGTCAGCACAGAGGCCAATGCAGGACTTGAACCCATAGTCTGAGACATCATGACCTAAGCTGAAGTTGGATGCTTAACCGACTGAGCCACTCAGGCACCCCTAAAATAACTATTTCTAAAATCAGAATTAAATAATTTGACCCATAATATGCACACTCTTTTTTTCAGCAAAACATGCATGTAAATAGAGACAGGTTTTTTAACAGGAATTACATTTTTTAAGTATATAAGACATATGGGGAACATATATGATAGAAGAATCAGAGGTGTAAATAATAAATGTGCAAGTTTATCCTTCCTCTTAAGAGAGAGATTCTAGTCTTGACCCAAGACAGAAAGATATGGAATAATTGGAGGAAAATTAAAATATGAAAAAAATCAATACATTCATCATTGAAATGAATCTATCTTTTTTAAACATTTTTTTAATGTTTATTTATATTTGAGAGAGACAGAGACAGAATGCGAGTGGGTTGGGGCAGAGAGAGAGGGAGGCACAGAATCCGAAGCAGGCTCCATCCAGGCTCCGATCTGTCAGCACAGAGCCTGAGGCAGGGCTCGAACTCACGAGCTGTGAGATCATAACCTGAGCTGAAGTCGGATGCTCAACCGACTGAGCCACCCAGGCGCCCTGAAATGAATCTATCTTAATTTTTTTTTCTTAACATTTATTTATTATTGAGAGACAGATACAGACAAAGCATGAGCATGGGAGGGGCAGAGAGAAGAGGAGACACAGAGCCTGAAGCAGGCTCCAGGCTCTGAGCTGTCAGCATAGAGCCCGACGCAGGGCTTGAACCCACAAATGCTGAGATCATGACCTGAGCCAAAAAAAGACACTCAACCAACTGAGCAACCCAGATGCCCCTAAATGAATCTGTCTTTAAACCACCTATCAAAATTGTTCCAGGGGTGCCTGGGTGGCTCAGTCAGTTAATTGGCTTCAACTCAGGTCATGATCTCGCAGTCAGTACATCGGAGGCCCGCATAGGTCTCTTGGTTGATAGCTCAGAGCCTGGAGCCTGCTTTGGATTCTGTCTCCTTCTCTCTCTGCTCCTCCCCTACTCATGCCCTGTCTCTCTCTGTCTCTCAAAAATGAATAAACTTAATTTTTTTCATTGTTCCAGAAATTGTAACCTAAAGATAATTTGAAGATTATGGTTAGTAACAATGTAGAAGAAAGTAAACTAAATTATTTGTAGAGACAGTACAATTTTTAACTGCTTTTTATTTATATACAGGACAACTTAATATCTTTGATAAAATTTTTTGAGTTCAGTCACATGCAGGAAATATAATAAATATCACCATAATCAAAATAAAGAACAGTTCTATCCTCAAATTCCCTCATGATGCCCTTTTGTAGTCTGTACCTCTCTTTCAGAAAACACCTAGAAGTCATTCATCTGCTTTTTGCACCTACCTTCCTTCTTTTTACAAAATATCGCATAAGTGAATTAATTAATCTGTGGCTTTTTGGGATTGTCATCCTTCATTTAGAATGATACCTTTGAGATTCTTCCATATGGTTCCATATGGTTGCATGTGTTAGTAGCTCTGTGTATTGCTGAGTATTATATACATGATTGCACTACTTTTTGTCTACCCATTCATCAAGAACCATCTTGCCTTAATGAATTGAATAAACCATATTAAGACATAGTGTGATCAAAAAAGCCACATTTAAATTGTTTCAAGTACTACATTTCAGCTCCCAATGTCAAGTTATTTCTATATATAAAAAAAAGAGGGTGAAAATACTTAGAACATAAAACATATAAAGTGTGATTTATTTTATATTTTAAATTTATTTAAACATTTAATAATAAAAATTAGTTTAATAATTTTTAAATTGTTTAATGGTTTATTTTTGAGGGAGAGACTGAAGGTGAGTGGGGGGAGGTACGGAGAAAGACGGAGACACAGATATGGAGGCAGACTCCAGGGGTTCGGACCCACAAACCATGAGATCATGACCTGAGCCGAAGTTGGACGCTTAACTGACTGAGCCACCCAGGCACCCCCAATTTAACAATTTTTTAAAGATATTTTTGAAGTTATTTCAGTACATTAAAATAATGTCAAAATATACAGAAATGGTAAATACTTTACTTCTTAAGACAGGATTATATGTATGTGTGTGTATATATACTTCATATATATATATATATATATATTCTGTCTCTCTTTCTCTCTCTCTATATATATATGTATCTTCTCTCTCTCTCTTCTCTTCTCTCTCCCTATATATAAAAGATATATATATATGGATATATCCATATATATATGGATATATATATCTTTTATATAATATAAAATATATTTATATATTTATGCATATTTATATATATATTTATATATTTATATAATAATTTATAATTAATTATATAATAATTAATTGTATTAATTATAATTAATATAATATTATATAATACTATAATTATATTAATATAAATGATTATATAATTATATTATATAATATAATATATAATTAGTATATAATTATATAAATGTATATATTTATATAATATAAAAAATATATACGGATATATATCTTTTATATATATCCATGTAAAAATATATATTACTACAGATATGCATATATATAACCATCACATTACTAGATACTAGATCTAGATAGATAAGTAGATAGATAGATAGATATAGATATCACCATCATTCTTGTCCATTAAGGTCATAGATTTTAAATCATAAACTTTGTTGTCTATTTTCTTTCTTTAGTAGAGAAAGAAATTTCATCCAGTTTGCTAAAAGCACAAGACATAATTATTGAAGATTTATTTTTATTATACATGTAGTATTGTAGTATTTTAATCTGCACTGTTAAACTAGCTGGAAGTCTTTGCGACTTAAGTGCATTCAATTTAATGCACACTAGTTAACAGAATTTCCACAAAACCATTATTGGGGGCCATTTAAAAATGGCAGATAGCCAGTAACATACTCAACCAAGTTATTTTTTAAATTAATCTATCCATCTCTCAAATTAGATTAGACAAGTTATACAATAATATAGGACTGCTGCCTGCAGAATTAGAGTTACTTCAGAGAAATGCATATGGATGGAAATTTAGAAATCTAATTTTTAACCTTGTTGGCCATGTTATCCCCAATACGTACTTTATTCAGATGTCTTCGTCACATCCATATTTTTATTTTATTTGCATTATAAAATAAAAAGATAAGCATATCTTATGAAATGTTTTCATTTTTAATACTTAAAATACAATCAGCTAATCATCTTGCTAGATCAACTTTCTGAACATTCATCATCTACAAGAAAAGTGTGACATGTATAATTATATATAATATAATCATGTTAAAAAGAAAACATGTCAAGTTTTAATGGAATTAAATACTGGATCATCACAGTCACAGCTGGTTCCTAAGATTAATAATAATGCATAAAAGAAAAGGAAACAAAGTAACACCCTACAACAATATTAACAAAAACTATTTAGGGCAAAGCACCTGCTAAGTAAAAATGAGAGCAAACTTCTAAATATATTCCAACTATACATGATTCCAAGTCTAATTTTACCAAAACAAAATAAACAAACAAAAATACTGGAATAGAATGCGGCTAAGAAAATGTTAACAATCACTCATGAAAACAGAGTAGTAACTAAAGTCACAGCAGGAAATTTTCACCTAAACTTTTTAGCTGAACACAAAATTAAGAACATAGTACTTATTGTATTGACTCCATGTATGCCACATATATATCAGGTTCTGTTTTAGGAAATTAATCTCAAGGAGGAAAACTACAGAGTAGGAAAGTTTTGACATAGGTATAATGGCATGGGTACAATGGGTGTTTGGGAGTTAGAAGAGTAAGACAGGAGAGCGCGAACATACGGAGAGGGCAGGAGGAAGAGAGAACATATTCCCAAGAAGGGCTACATACATATGAAGCAATGAACAGAACTTAGTCAATAGCAAAGGAGGAAGAAAGTCATTTCAGAAAAAGTAAAAAAAGGACATAAAGTTATGGACATAAGAAAAGCAGAGTTATTTCAACAATTTCAATGAATTCAATATGACTGAAGGTCACCATGTTTAAGAAACAGTCATGGGAATTAAACTAGGTACATAGATGAAGATCCCATAGAAGTCTTTATATATCCTAAAATCTATAAAGAGCCATTTGAGTGGTTTAAGTACAGTAAGTAAACAATCACAAATACAAAGTAGACTGAAAACTTACTAGAATGTTTCAGAGGAAGTCAGTCTGAAGAGAGAGCAAATCTGAGGCTATTGAAATAATTTTTTTCAATAAACTCTGGTGTTCAGAATTTCACAAATGTGCTCTTAGTAGAATAATCTACCCGTGAGATTCTCAGCAAGAAACGTTCTATTAAATACTATATACTTAATAGTTCTCTTAGAAATTCTCAAAATATTCTGCAGTATCCTACAAGTAAAGAGCATATCTAACATCTTCTCCAGTCTTTATTTTCTTTTATCTTTTTTTCTTTCTTTTTTTCACAACAAATGAGACAGAGCTCTGACTCCTCCCTGAGTCATAGAGAACTACTCCTCTAAAAGCCAAAACTCTTGGCCAATGGAGGAGGTCCATAAGATCTTAAAAGCTTATGCCTTTTTTCCCTCAACTTCTGGTAGTTCTTCCACTCTCTAAGCTGTCTGCTATTGTGCTCACGTCACTTCTGCCCTCCTAAGCTTATACCTGCCCTTTCGCTCTTCTGGACTCAGAAGCTGTTGCTATGAATTTCTCTATATTGCTTTGGGCACTTATTAAATCAGTTCTTCCATAAACGCAATGCTATTCCAATCAAACTTTCATCTGATTTTTTTTTTGTAGAACTACATAAACTGGAAGTATACATGTACATTAATGTCCAATAAATTTGTAAAATAGGAAAACAAGAAGGGAAGATTAATATACAAGATATCAGAAATCATTACAAAAAAACACCAAATTAGATAGGATAAAGGGGATAATCTCTCTTTCTCTCTTTCTCTCTCTCTCTCTCTCTCTCTCTCTCACACACACACACACACACACACACACACACACATACACACACACACACATGCACATGCACAAGAACACACACAAACCACATGCATACGCATATTCACCTACAGGACTACTAGGAGACTGTATTGGAGAATATATTTTATAACTGTGGGCAGGAAACAATTCCATATATATGGCACAAATTTTAAAAATTACATTGGTGATTGATACATTTTCCTACATTTAAATTTAATAGCTCACCATTAAGAGTTTCTCATTAAATATAGAATTAAAACACACAGGCACACCCACAACTTGACAATACAAAGTGTTGCTTTTGGGGATGTCCAGAGGCAAGAATGCTTTTACAGCGCTCGTTAAAGTAAAAATTTGTACAATTTTGGAACTATTTTGCCAACATCTACTAAACGTGAGACATGATTATAATTTATGAATTAGCAATTAGGCTTCAAGATATACACCACGGAGAAACACCTGTACATGTGCACAGAGAAGGCCAAGACAAAATGACCGTGCCCTGTTATTTGGAAACGAAAAATTGGGCTTAATAACCAGCAAGAGCAAAAATAATAATAATAATAATAATAATAATAATAATAATAATATCATTATTATTATCTATTTATGGTATGCAATACTATGTAGGAGTTGAAAGTTAAAAACTAGATATATTAGAAGCAATATTAAAAAGCAAGAGGTTAAAATATTGAAAGTGAAATTAAGTTACAAAATTATAATTATAACTCTTAGGTAAAATATGTACAAAGCAACAATATATATTGCTATAGATAATACCTACCTAGGAATAGTGTCAAAACCGGAATTTCAGGTTTTGTATTTGTTGCCTCTATAGAGAAGGGAAAGAAAAGGGGACTTCAAATATGCAATATCCTGTTTCTTTAAATTAAAACACTATGGGTGCCAAGTGTCTGTTATTCCGTATGTTTTTCTAAACTTGTAATATTAAAGGAAAAGAATAAATAAATTAAATAAAATAAAAAAAAATTCAAAATATAAAAACAAACATTTAAGTAACTGTAAAGACCTCCTTGATTTATTCTAGACCCTTCTTTTTTCAATTTCATTTTCATCATCATGTAATCTTTCTTCAACTCTTCCAGAAATAATTTTAACAATGTTTTGTTCAACTAGCATTATTCAACTACTTACCATTTGATTCCCACATTCCATCCTATCCCATCATTCCCTTTTCCTGGAGAGACAGTGTGTGTGTGTGTGTGTGTGTGTGTGTGTGTGTTGTATATGTGGGTATCTACATATACATATGTAACAATTTTCAGAAGGCTAATGAATATAATTCTCACACAAATATAAAAGATGATATTTAACTCATTAATTAATAAAATATAATAACCAGGACAATGCTATGAGCAGTTCAAAGAGTATTGGAGAAGACATTGTTTGGGAGAAATTAAATAAAATATTAGGACTAGTTTGTTGCACTAGGTACAAAAATGTTATCTTTACAGAGAAATTTTCCTCTAGTGTTATCTACAGCATAATGATTTGCATGCCTACTGAACAGAAATTTATAAGTTCACAGGTAACTCCACCAAGTCTGGAATATTTAATCAATAGTAAGTGATCTATGTTTATTCTTCTAGATAATTTCTGGGTAGTCACCACTGTGCCATTAACAAGAATTGATACCAGTTTTTTTTTGTCTTATTTCCATTGTAGGTAATGATTCTGACAATATATTCCACATACAATATATTCCACATACATTTACCTGTGCATAAAGCACCCTACCTACATTGTGCTGACGCTTCTTTCCTCTTAAAGTAGAGGTCATGGCTTAAACATATTAACCCTTGAAACAATGTTTGTTCATATTTATATTGTTTTTTCTTGCATTTTCCTTATTTAAATGTATAGCTCCTCTTTTTCTCTGACGTAAGTTTCTCCAAAGGGGAAAAAAAAGAGACAAATCATTAATGGTCCATTTCTTCAGGCCTGATACAATGTACATATTTTATATTCAGTGAATGAAATTACTTTCCTATCATTTAAAAGGATTTTTTGAAGATGATCCAAGTTTTTAATCATCTATTAAAAATAATTAGAAATCTTATTAATGAAGCTTTATATTTTCAGAAGAAAATTGGCAAGAGTCACTATATCAACTTTAATTTGTTTCAGTATATTCTAATATACATATCCTACTATTTAGTCTTTGATTTGACGTTTATCAGAAGCTTTGAGATTCAAAGCAGATACTTAATATCTTCTAGAGATCATATAAACCAGATAATGAATATTTTGACATTATGGCCATATTCTTTGGGTCCGTAGGGGAAAAAAAAATTGGAGACTCCACATAAAAGTGCTGAGTACTTGTCTAGATGCACTGACTTATCATTCACTTACCACGGGAATATGTGTTTAACAAAGAAACTCTTGTCAGCAGACTTCATGGGCCTTCGTAAATCTCTTAAAGGAGAGCTTTTGTTGCTGTATGTTAGAAGTTAATTCTGATTGCAAATCGACATGCTTAGGTAAGTCTAGACTTTATTGGCACTCCTGCAAAATGGGAGAAGAGTGATTCAGACTTAATGAAATTCAGCATTTTAAGAAAATCAATTGTTCAAGCTTTAAAATGTTTGAAACGCTGGAAGAAATAAATTAACTGACTACAAATACTTCACTATCAAACTACCACAGTATCATGACACAACAGATTCTTGCAAGCGTTAAAATGAATCAACTGAAAATACAACACATTTTATAATATGTAACCTAACATCTAGGTTAAAAGCATATAATATATAAATATAAATATAATCTATAATCTACATAGTGTCAATAGATTTATAACAGTAGTAATGGAAGAAAAGACGTTAGTGGTCCATTAATTTCAAAACAGAAGGATGAGACTATATCAGACTATTAGCATCTAATCCAGGCAACAAAGTTAAAATATAAAAATTTTGAAAATTTATGAAAATCAGATTGTTTAGAAAACTGTGCATAAAGAAAAGACTTATTTTCCTACTTTCTTTTTTGAACATTAACCAAGTACAAAACAAGCCTACAAATCTGTCGTGTTGATATTAGCATTGACCAAAAAAATGATTCTTAACATTTTTTTAAATAAAAATAGGCTGAGAAATTCCCAGGAGCATAATTTTGAAAAGATTTCAGATTTTTTAAGTCCCCTAATTAAAAAGTTTGCTTAAAACGATTATTGTGATAATTCAGCATGTATATGAGATAATAGGTAAATAAATATAGACCAATTTCAACAGGGGTTATATGTTTGCCTTGGACTTCTCCATCACTCTCTTTTTTTCAGCTTGTCTGTATTTTCTGCTTTCTCTATAATACCTGTGATCATTATAATAGTTTTTCTTTCTCTGATTTATTAGGCAACAGAAGTACTCAATTAAAGCAGATTAGATAATCCAGCATGGTTACCTATGTAACTGATATAGAGAACAATTTTGTTTTTGGAATTTTTTAAAATGTTTTTCAAAACTTTACAGCAATAAGAGAAAAAAAAACTTTACAGCAATAACGAGTAATGCCTACAATTCCATCAGTTAATCAGATAATTGACAATAAGTACCTCTGTTGCACTCACTTATTTTAAAATCACACCCTCACTTACTACTCTCCAAGACTGAGCGACATGCACAGCTCTCACTAGTAAGTGAAGACCTTTCTTTTATTGAGTAGTCTTGGAACCAAAGACATCTTGTTCCATTCTCACCCAGTAAGGTTTCTCATAATCTATGACATGCATAACATACATCAAAAGCTGTCTCACCATCACGTTATCTGCATAATTTAATCATCCATTCAGTATTTAGTAAATATTGACTGTGCTCAAAGATGAGAAAAACAGACGGCTGTGACTGCTCTCATGGAAGTAAAGTCGTCAGTGAGAGGCACCGTGAAGAAGTAATCATCTGCCACTTACTAGCCTTGTCACCTTGGACAAGGAACTACAGCCGGTACCTAATACTTAGTTTGAAATGAGGATAATAATGCGGGAGTATCTCCCTCATGGACTTGCTGTCATGGCTGAAAGAGCTCCTGGGAGCCTGACATGTGGTGGGAGGTGAGTGAATATTCGCTACCAAGTTCTCACCCTCGTTTTCACTCCTTCTCATAAAAAAGACTTTAAAATCCTAAAACAAAACACACATAAATCCAGATTAAGAGAAGTTTTCCTGAAGAAACCACACTGAAGAAAAAGACCTGAAGGGAGAATAGGATTCAGACCGTCACTTGGGAATGTTTCAGGCTCAGCACGCTGTTGTTTGAAGGCCCTGGCACGTGAGAGAAAATGACAAAACCAGAGGGAATTTCAAGAGTCCATTGATGAACATGAGGAAGGTTCGTGAACAGATCTCACTGCCATGCGAGGCAGGAAGATGTCCATTCAAGGCCCTGACTCTGTGAATGCTAAGTAAAGCCCTTGTATTTTATCCAAGAGAAAACAAGATTCTGGGACAAGATTTTGTTAAAGGGAAGTGACATGATTGCATCTTTGTTTCTAAAAAAAACCTGCCTTGCCATCATTTCTATGACTTCTAAGCACAGTTCGCTTCAAACCCAGTGTATCTTGGCAAGGGTTTGTTAGCATTGGAACTCTGGAAGCGGTATGGGGCACTGCTCCGTTAACCTCTTTTCTGAAGAACATTAAAATTAAAATTATATTACTCCAAGGAGTCTGTAGAAATTTTGTAACCCTGGCCTCTATTCAAGTACAATTTTCTTTGGCAGCTACTTAGAGTGGGTAAGTGGCCCAGGCAACTCACCTTATTTTGACAATGACCCTGGTCCTTGGCATTCTTCTCTGACTGTCTATAATCTGATTAGGAATGTCTGTTGTTGTCTGAAGGCCATTTCTAGGTGGACGGAGAGAAAGGGTACTAAAAACAACTATGATAACAAATATGGACAATTATAGTAACACATACAATCCCATGCCCCAAATGAAATTATTTCTAAAATACATGTGAATTTAGAGTCCCTTATTTCTTTTATTTATAGTAAAAGTTGAAAGAGTGTGGAATGGAGACACCTAGGAGTAAGGGTTATCTGTTGCAGATAAACAGTAATTACATATAAATAATAAGTAATATGTGTGTGCATGCATGTACATATATGTAAATCCATATTATATACTTATCCATACTTTTATCCTGTTAGGTTATTTCTAGTTACATTTTTAATCAGCTCACTCCTGTTTCCTGGACTGACCTCAGCTATAAGGTATAGTCATTGGTTAGGATAATACTCAAAAAGAATGGGCAGAAAAGAGAAAACATTAACTATTTAACATAAATCTTTAACATTGTTTTTTTAATCTCATATTGTTTTCTGCTTTCCTTTGAGATATGCTCTGGGTTCTGAGCTCTAAATCTACTTCACACCCCATGCATGGACTTTGTGAATTCTGAGTTGTTGTTGGGGAGCCTGAGTGGCTCAGTTGGTTGAGCATCCAACTCTTGATTTCAGCTCAGGTCATGATCCCAGGGTCATGGGATTGGACCCACCATTGATGGTGCTTCAGACTTAAGACTCTCTCTGTCTCTCTGTCTCCCCCTTTCTCTGGCTCATTCTCTCTCTCTCTCTCTCTCTCTCTTTCTCAAAAAAAAAAGTATTATTTTCTGTAGTTCAAGCACGAACTTCTCAGATTGTATGAGGTTCAAACTCTACAAAGCCTGAATCTGTCCCTGTTTGTGTTTGGCCTATTACTTCAACACCCTTCCTCTGACTGGCTCTTACCTAAGTTTGGGATAGATTTTGTTTATGTAACACATTTTTCTAATCTTGACCGTGACTTCTTGATGAAAGGTGATTCCATGAAGTTACAGACGAAGGTGGGAAATGAGGTAAAATAGAAATGGGTACTTCTGTCAAGAGCCCCAAGATCCAGCCCTCACATTCTTCTGAAATTGTACATATTTAATTAAGCAACAGGGCCTTTGTTTTTTTCTCTGTTTTTTTTAATAAAGAAAAACAACAAAAAGAAAAGGTATACTCCAGTTTCTTCTAGCTCAAACACATTCTGGATAAAGAGGATCACTGGGATCCTTTTGTGACATGCTTTCTTCCAGCAATTTCAACAATACAAAATAATGCCAAAGAAAAATTGCACCGAATGGAGTTAAACAAGCAAAGAAGACTTTACTGAAGAGTGTTGCAATAGAGGCCAAGAGTGTTGCAGTAGAGAAAGAGATTGAATTCAATTCTGTTAAAGAGAAAAGCAGGAAACTTTTAAGCCCTGTAGTGAGCAAGTAAAAAAGTCACAGAGGGCAGTAAGGGTAGGGTTGGTCAACGTGATTAGACCCTGTTTGCTAAATAGACTAAGTTAGACTCTTACCCTCCCACAGAGACTGGGCAGTTGCAACCTTATGTTTTTTGATGATTACATTTCAAAGAGATGATTTGGAGTTCCAAGAGAAAAACGAAGCTGGCAATAGGGTGGGAGAAGATTTACATCTCAACGGAGCAGAGAAAGAATTTAGAGTTGCACAAGGTTTCTAGAAGAAATGCCCTAAGAAAAGGGAGGCCCTAGGATCAAGAAAACACCTGTATAAAGTTTAGTCAAGTTGAGAGAAACCTTAAGGCTGTCGTGGTCAGTAAGCAGTTTGGAAAATACACATATAATATTTGGAGTTTCACCTTCAATAATAAATGACATAGTAATAAGTATTGACAAAATGTTCTTGCAAGAGGACTAATTAGAAATTTAACAATAAATCTGGATATAGTTATGTAGAGTTTAAACTATTTGTCATTTATTATATGTTGCTAAAAAGGTATTACATTAAAATACATCAAAATGGATTATTGTGGGATTTGGTTATTGTGAGCAAGAAGTAGGTAAGGGGATAAAGATTGTCGAAGACTAGCTTTTCATACAACAGACAGTGCAGAAAATAAAAAAGTTAATTATCATTCTACACTCAAAAATTCAGTGGAGTTTCAGTATTGCTATATTTAAACATGACAATCTCCCTTATACTGATGGTGTATTAATTAGAAATACTTGGGTGCTGCCTTTGTTAGAGCTGGAGTCAAAACTCTTGAGCTAATGGACAATTTCTAAGATTCAGCCTCGCCTTGGCACATAGGAAAGCACAAATACAGGCTTCAAGTTCTTTGAAATGAATCAAGATCATTGTATTAATAGAAAGTTACCTCCACAGGTCTTCAAAGATCTGTCTGCAGTGAGATTCATAGGCAACTAATCAAATAAAGCCAGGAGAGTGTTGGAAAAGAGTGTTTAAAAAATGCACTCTGAGTCTGCTCTATTTGACATTATTCTGGGCCGTTTATATTCTTAAGTTATTTTTAAAAGAAATAATTTACTGATCAAAATTAAAATATTTATTGGAGAGCTGTTAATACTGAATATAGTTTTACTCTTAAATATAAAAATTGCACCCAATAGGTTTTGGCTATGATGAAGATAAATACTAAAGCATATAGTGAAAGAATACTTGATGAAGCACTGCCATCTTTTGGTTGTATAAATTAGGGATATAGAAACTATTGAGAAGTTGAATACCCAAGAAAGTGATATATATATATATATATATATATATATATATACACACACACACACACACACACATACTATATACACGTATATATATGTTTATATGTAGATACATATGTTTATATGTGATACATATGTATGTACATATATATCAACCTTCTTGGGAAATTAACTTCTCAATAGTTTCTAGAGCCTTAATTTATAAGTATATATATTCACAAATATATATATATATATATATATGTATATACACACACAGATATATACATAAACATGCATATGTAAATATATACATATACATACATGTATACATAAATATATATACACAAACACATATATACACCTCAAATATTCATAATTAAAATGTTTATAAATGACAAAGAGAATAAATTATAAAAATCACATTTTAGCCAAGGTAAGCATGAATCTCAGCAACAGAATTCTCGAAGGAAAATTGCCATACTATGAATTGCAAGCCTGTGGACATAGATGGAAAATAAGATAGAATTCATGTCATTTAGGACTCTTGTTATTTGATGCCTGTGCACCATTTGGGGTAACTTTCTTATGACTGAAAAATAGTTTTTTAAATGACAGATTCATTGAAAATTTGGAAATAGAAGTGTGATACAATGTGTATTGCAGTATAATTACTCAGCAATTATCAAGTTTTCCAAGCCAAATTAATGCCATTAAATTAACCAATAATATTTTTCAAAAGCAATCATTAATTTCAAACTATGATTGTGATACAGGCTATAAATCTAATTTTAAAAAAATGCTAAAATATCATATTTTCATTTTTTCTCAACTGATGATGTAGAATAATTAAGCCTACTCAGTCATTCCAGAATTTGCCATTGTTTTCAGTATTTTAATTAAGCTTTTATGAGAACCATGACTGGGAAGCTTAAGTTCCTTGCTAAGTCATGATGGTAAGCATATGGTAACATCACATCTACATTTGAGAAATCAAGGCACTTTTCTAACACAGCTTACATTTACAAGAAAGTCAATCTAAGCAGATTACCTCATTCTATTTTAACTGAGCCTTCCCTACACAAAATAATTAGCTGTGCAGAGTATGACAATCAAATACTTTATATTAAATATTTAATTGGTTATTAGACATAAATTATATAAAGTGAGGGCTTGCTGAAAAATTATCTAGAATATATGGTTATTGGTATACATAGTAGGCATTATTTCCAAACCATTTATATAACATTTGTAATTTCAATGATTTTAAGGACAATAGAAATTAACATTTTTACAGCATACATGTTTTTAAAGTAGAATGAAATCTAAATATTTTTTTTAGAGAAAGATAAATCTACTCCAGTCTAAACCAAAATTTAGTTTTGTGATGTTTTCATATTACATTCAATAGGTTTGGAAAGTTTTCTTTCTGTTTTAATTTTCACATTTATGAACTTATTTTTCCCTAAAATGCCTTCCTCAACTTACAGTTATAATTAAACCTTCACCATTTATTCTAATATTCATGTAACTATACTGTATTCCCCAAACAAAAGATTCAGGCATAGTATTCTTAAAATATCCATTGTCCATTTAATTCAGAATCTGAAATTTACTATTTGCATGTTATTACATGTCTATTTTGCAATTCATATAGCACTATCAGACAATTCCAAATTAGAGACATTGTCGAATTTTTCTTCCAGGAATTGTACTAATTTTATTATTTTGACGCCTTGAATGTAAGTATGTATTTTAAAATAAAAATAAGCTCTGTCTTTCTTTATTTTTGCTTCTCCCCCTTTTTTAATTGGTATATTTTTAATTTTAAAAAAGTCCTTCAAACAAATCTTCCCTTGAAAATCATATATTTAATTTATTAACAGTTAGATTTTTTCAACTTTTTAAGCATGAATTCGGTTTCAAATGAAATTATTTGCATATTTGCTTTCTTTTTAAGTCTGTAAAAGTAGTTAAACTTTCTTTGTATGTATGTATGGAAGGAAATAATAACAAGTAAATAATAAGCAGTGATTTTATCCATTGTATGCTATGTTAATATTTGACAATAATTATCTCCTCCCTGTATACCCAAAACTTATTAAATATATTTGATTTAAATTGGGTGCAGAGGCTCAAGGGATTCCAGTTCACGTTCCTTAAAACAAAGCATAGAATCAGACTTCCTCTAAAGCATTTTCTGACCCTAACTGGATGTGGCTTTTAACATGATAACAACACGTACAAATAAATATTAAGCTCTACTTCTAGAATTTGTTTTTCCCTGTTGGTTTGATCAGTCATTACTAGTGTTGAGTTTGCTTGTGTCATACAAGAAGATATGAAGGGAAATATTCGAGGCATTTTCTAAGAAAAAAATATTTTTTTAATTTTTTTAATGTTTTTATTTATTTTTGAGACAGAGAGAGACAGAGCATAAGCTGGGGAGGGGCGGAGAGAGAGGGAGACACAGAATCCGAAGCAGGCTCCAGGCTCCGAGCTGTCAGCACAGAGCCCGACATGGGGCTTGAACCCATGGGTGGTGAGATCATGACCTGAGCCGAAGTCAGACGCTCAACAGACTGAGCCACCCAGGTGCCCCCCTAAGAAAAAAAAAAATTAACTCGTTTTATTTTTTTTTAAGGAATAGAACACAAGAAAGGTGCAATGTATTGGTTCGTTAGGCTGTGCTACACTGTTAAGAGTATCAGGGCAATGACTCTATCTGCCTCTATTACACCTCTCTGCTTTACTACCATATTATCTAGTATTTTAAAATATCTGATATTGATACATTTTGTATGTTTTCTGCTTCCTCAATGAGAATATAAACTCCAAGAATGTAGAGATTTTTTTTTTACCTGTGTTATTCACTCCATGTTATTTGGTTATGGCAGCATGATATAGAACATCAAAACTTTCTAAGAAAATATGTGGTGTGGGGGGGAGGGGCACGCGCACGTGCACATGCATAGTTATCTCTCGGTTTTATGTGCTGTCTGGGTTTAACTGGTTGATTTTCTTTTTAAAAATTTTTTTTAACATTTATTTATTTTTCAGACAGAGAGAGACAGAGCATGAATGGGGGAGGGGCAGAGAGAGAGGGAGACACAGAATCGGAAGCAGGCTCCAGGCTCTGAGCCATCAGCCCAGAGCCTGACACGGGGCTCGAACTCACGGACGGCGAGATCGTGACCTGAGCCGAAGTCGGATGCTCAACTGACTGAGCCACCCAGGCGCCCCTAACTGGTTGATTTTCAATTGGGTTCTCATATGGTTATAGTGAAAGACAGCCGGGTTTGGAATCAGCTAGAAACTCATGTTGCCGGAAGTTCTCTGCAGGCCTAGCATGAACTATTAACTGCAATACCTTCATGTAGCCTCTCCATGACTTGGGCTTCTCATAGCTTGTGGAGAAGGAGGCTGGGTTCCAAGATGACTGTGCTGAAAAGGAGCATTCCAAGGACACTGGAGGGAAGCCTCACGGACTCTTACATTTTCTTTGTAGTCCCCAAACATCATTCCTGCTATGTTCATGTGGCAGAGCAAGTCAGTAGAGACAGGCAAGATTCAAGTGTAGGAGAATTAGACTCCATCTCACCTTGGGAGGAATGTCAAAGGATTTGCAGCCATTTTTAGCATAGTACACTGCAATTCTCAGGGCTTAGAACAGGGCCTGAAATATATTAGGTGTTTAATAAATATTTATTGAATAAATAAATGACTTAAAACTCAGGTTCACAATGTCATCTTTAATCTGAAGAACTAACTCTAGAACCACCTTCCCCTGTTTTCCTGCTATGAACTATAATAGGTTCCTTTCTTAGTAAGCTGTCTGAAACTGGTTTTCTCATACTTAGAATTAAAAACAGAATAACTTGTGAATAGATTATCAAGATCCTATGAACCTCAGGTGAACAAAAAATGTGTTAAATCTCTTGTGAATACTCAGTGACCTTGCCTAAACTCCTCAGCTCTCTCCTTTCAGATAAGAGATGTTCTCATCTAAATATGAATTATATTCAAAAGTTTTCATCATATTTCATAATATTCCCTCTTTAACCTGAAACATGGAGCCCCCAAATGGTGAACAGGATGTTAATTTTACTGTCCTTTGTTTATTTTATCTTAACTGTAGTAAAATTGGAAAGACTGGGATGAAAACGCATAAATGGCAAGGGTTATCAGTAGTAGGGTAAATTTACACACAAGATTATAAATAGTACTCCATGTATAATCTCTTTGAACCAATAACATCTTGTTCTGGGCAGTTCTGTATTATTCAATGATTCTTTACTGCCCTGTTCTATTCAGTACACATTTGACACTCATTTGGTGAGCTTATCACTTCTGTAAATGAAAACTGTTTATACTATCTACAGAAATTTCTCTCTCTGCTTTATGTATACTGGTTTTATCAACCACTTCTATAGCTCTAAATAATCTCATCCAGACTTATTACTTCATAGAAGTGCGCGATGCTGTAAATTGAGGAACATTTTCCTCCAATTCTGCCACGTAAAGTACCTTCTACATATACCTAATACTTGTGACAGACTTCTTTATGATGTGCAGAGATGACTGATACCTGGACTTTTATACAAATAGTAAAAGAAAAGTTTCCAGATTAAATGGCATCAGAAGAAATATATTAAATCCCTCAATCCTGGTTTTTCCCATTCAAATATCTCTTTGGCTGAAATCCCTTGAGATCTTGTAATTTTAACTTAAGTGTCCATATTGAGGGATTCCTCATAGATATTCAAAAAGGATTTACAAACCCTTCTTTAAAAATTGTTTTCAGCACTTTTCAGGTATTTTCTGAAATCTGCTGAAGCATGATAATTGGTGGGATGCATTGTATTCGGGGGAAGTGAGCAAAAATTAATCTGGGCAAAGTGTATTGATTATTTTAACTGATTAAAAAATAATTAGATGAAACAAGTTCATAAAATAGGTCATTGCTACTGTTTTCAGGTCATTACCATAAACCATTTCAGCTGAATACCTTCACTGGGATTAAAAAATCATGTTATCCACTTGGCTGGAAACTGTTGCTGGTTTCCACCGCTTTTTCCCATGACCAAACAAACAACATAAAAAATAAACAAATATAATGGTTTTGGTTTCTAAATGTAGAGAAAGGAAACAAAGAAAGTAGAAGAATAAAGAGTTTTGGTTGATCCTGTCACTGTTTTCATTGAACTTCATGGTAGAGGGATAGAGAAATGTAACTTCAGACAACAGAAAGTAAATAGATATAACTATGATTTGCAAAGAACTCATACTGGTAGATCCTTCTTAGCACATTTGGTTAGTAATAACTGTGACAATGGTCGAAATAAGAAAATAAATTATACACATGTGAGGTAAATTTGAGGCATTTATGTCACAGTTAAAGGTATGCTATGGGTAAAATGGGCAGAGATTACTTTCAAGGAAGAAAAAAAGAATACGTTCAACTACTAACTGAAACATTTGAAGGTGAAAGCTTTCAACAGTACACCTTGGAAGAGAAAGTTTTTTATTATCTACCACATATTCTCTGAAATTCAAATAATTTAATCAATTTGCTTCATCTAGGTTTAATTCAATGCTTAAAATATTTTCTTCAAAGTCTCTAGACTTTCTACTCTTTATAAAAATCTTTAATATCTCTAGGGTTTGAAAATCACTTATCATAAACTACGTGTTTCACTGAGAGGTAATTTTAAATGGACCAAGAATATTTAAGAGATGCTTTTAAGGTTAAAATGGACTAAGATCAATCTAGGGAGCAAAGGCTAGACATGACAATGTGCATAAATGATGCAATTTATAGGTTGCAAAGGTGGGCTAGGGTCTGATTTCCAATACAACTGCTGTTTTAGAGCATGGTTCCTCAGGGGCCTGGGGCATTTTTAAAACATTATGTTAACTATCCTTCAGTACCACCACGAGGGAGGCTGAACCTATTATATCCAATTTGCAGGTAATAAAAATAAGTCAATGAGAGGTTAAGTAGCTTGTTCAAGGTCACCAAGCAAGTTCTAGTAGAGATAAAAATGAAAGTCACATCTCATCCACTTGAAATGATGTCATCTGACCAGGGGGCCTTATTCGGAGCTCATTATGCTAAACACAAGACCTGATTAAAATCATTGACTTCATTTTTGACAGAACTTAACAAGGTAAAAACATAAATATATTTTTCATGCAGGAAACTTTAATTTGCTACCTTCCTGCTTAAAATTCCTAATTCCAAATCACTTCATTTTTAAGAAAGCAGAAAATCACGATAGACTCAAATGACAAAGAAGTTAATAATATCACGCAGCAATATTAGCTTGCAGACATCTAGAAAATTGGGGGCTATGATTGCTTGATCTGTAAATGCACTGCTAGGGCACCAGTAGTTCTCTAATCTATGTAGCCAAATTATTAGTCTTTGTGAAATTAAAGTATGATTATTTGAATTGCTCTGCTCTGCTATCATATGAAAAAGAGAATCGCTTGAAAGACACTCCAGCTGTTCAAGCAGCAACAAGACAGACAAACAAATGAAAGTGCCTTGTGGTTTCTCATGCCAATGTCTAAAATGGTCACTTATTGACAATGTTCAAAGTACAAAGACCATTGCAAAACAGCTAATCGATTTCGTGTGCCTCCTCTATGCAGCCAAATAAATTATTTCCCACTGAAATCATATTGACCATTCAGGAAAAACAAAAGAGTAACACAACGATTTCAGGATTGTTTGCTTTTTAGTAGATAAAGGGCTTATTGTCTTACTTGTCTTCTATTAAAACTCACATGTCTTTTCTGAGAATTGAGTGGCAGTGGATGATTTTAAAGATGTAAAATATGTTATATGTCATGAGACTTGTAAGACGGGGTATTTTAACACATAAACAATAACAAATGAGAGACTTAATGAGAAAAATTAAACGTTGGTAACACCTGCACACCTTGGGTGCTTTCACAAGCTAAGTGATCTATTACCCCAAAATAGAATGGTAAAACTGCACATTTATTTAAAGCAAAAAATAACCGTGTTTTTGTCACTTCTCAGCCATTATCATTGCTTTTAATGGAATCTTTTTGGAATACAAACACCTCTAGAGAGCTAATAAATTCTCTATCTTTTATGCTTATCTGAATTGGTAATAAAATTCTCATTTCATGCTAAACACCTTGGGGGTTAGCAGATTTGAGATTTTTACCCAGTGTTCTGGACAACATTCGGTTCCACAATAAAACGAGTTCTCTTGTGACTGCTGTGCTCAATTGGCATCTACATTTGCCACACGGCTGGAGGTGATATATTTCTGTCCCTTGACAAGCTGACACCATGAAGACATTTAATTTCTCCCCATCCTTTGATAGTTAAAATACTTGTTTTTCTCCTATATGATAATGTGTGAATGCAAAACAGAGACTTTAGCCACTCTGATTGATGTATTTTATTTCGAAAGTATCGCCTGCTTGCCATATTTCCAATTTTTCTCTGATGCTAAAGAACAGCGCCAGAGGCTTTATAGACTAGATATGTAAAACTTCTAATTTGCTTTCTTCCCCAACTATGAGTGTCAGAATTCTTTGTGAATCAATCAATCAATAGCATATCCACTCAATGGGTGTGAAAGCCAGAGGTGGGCATGTACATTGGGCTGCCCCACTGCAGAAAGAATGCATGTGAAAGTTGCTTTCAATTTGAGGTGGTAAAGCCATTCTGAGGAACAGCAGAAAGAGCCTTTAATAGTTGATCTTGGCTTCCCAAATAAAATATATACTCCTTAAGCTGATATTCAGTGATTTCAGTAGTCTAAGTGTCATATATCTGCCAGGATTTACCTTACAGCACTCTTGTTTGTGAATTCCTCATTTGGGAAAACAAAATGGATCTTCCGAAGGCCACGAAGTCATGTTCTTCTACACCCTTGTTCAGGCTCTTCCTTTTTCTTTCCCCTCCCACTGATCTAATCCTGAATAAAGTCTTCATGAAACCCTTCACCATCTAGTTATCACTCTTCTCTTTTTCTTCTGCTTCACTGAAGAAAGAGGAGTGATAGAAACTCTTAGGGTATTTTTCCAGCAAAATGATAATAATATTTTAGATAACTTGGCACAGTTCCTACATAATATAACCCTAGGTTCTTCTTCCTATTTAAAATGATATATTTTAGAGTTTAGCCATGATGGAGTAACTGAAACCGACTGTCATTAAAAACAAACAAACAGAGGCGCCTGGGTGATTCAGGCGGGTAAGCATCCAACTTTGGCTCAGGTCATGATCTCACAGTTTGTGAGTTTGAGCCCCACCTCCGGCTCTGTGCTGACAGCTCAGAGCCTGAAGCCTGCTTCGGATTCTGTGTCTCCCTCTCTCTCTGCCCCTCCCCTGCTCACACTGTCTCTGTCTGTCTCTCTCTCTCTCAAAAATAAACAAACGTTAAAAAAAAACCAACAAGCGTATAAAACTAGAAAATTGGTCAAAATGTATAGAACTCTTTTAGAAACTGAAAAAAAATAAAAAATAAAAAGCACAGCAGAGCTATGGTGTTCAGAGGAGAAAAACATGCAACCACAACATCAACTTGGCCTTCTGTCAGTGGGAAATTTCAAGAACACAGTACAGTCAAGAAGGAGCCAAGCAGATTCTGGAACCTTGTTTAGACAAAAGAAACAGATCATACTTATGTGAGGAGATGATCAAGTGGCTGGAATTTGCACCACATGTGATAATATGAACAGAGCTTTACATATAGTTTCAGAGAAAGAGCTCCAGAAATATACTTAAACATCCCTTTGAATCTTTGGTTGGATATGTGGCTATACTGTCCATGCCTAGGGAAAGAATCCAACAAGATGGCAAGAAAGAAACTAGAAATTTAGGAACTACAAAATGGCTGTAAATTGGAGATCTACCAGGGCTCACACATGACTGAGGGATGTTCAGATTCTGACCACTTAGGATAGAAAGATCTCATTGAACAGTTAATGCATTCAACAGGAACTAGAGAGAGCAATTTTTGGTAGTAGGCTTATAAAAGGTCTAAAGTAAAACCTCATCTGAGTTTTGAATTAAAAATATTCAAAAACAATTCTCAAAAAGATAAAGATGATCCACAACAAATGAATTCTCTAGGTAAGCAAGACTCAACATTTTTAAAGAAAGACAAGAAAATCTATGTGTTCAATAATATAGTATTCACAATATACATTACCCACTTAAAAAGTCACTAGACTTTCCAGGTAGGAAATTTAGACCAAAAATGAGAGAAAAAAATGACTTAAAATAGACTCAAAAGTGGCAAATATGATCAAATTAACATGCAAGGACTTTAAAACAATCATTATGAATACATTTAAGAATCATAATAACATGCATACAATGAAGAGAGAAATAGAAAGTAAAGAAGCAATTTGGAATTTTAGACCTGACAAATAAAATATCTGAAAAATCCACTATTTGTGTTTAATAGATTAGATCCTATAAAACTAAGAAAGGTTCAGTGGAAGTTAATGTAAAAGAAAACATTTGAAGTGAAGCACAAAAAAAAAAATGAATGAAATTTAACAAAGCTCGAGTGACCTTTGAGAAAATAAAAAGATAGTCTATTGTACATATAATTTTACCCAAGGAAAAAGGTGGGATAGGAAAAAATCTGAATGCATAATAACTAAAATTAGCTCAATTTTAATAAAAAAATAAACTAAGAGATCCAAGAAGCTCAAATAATGAATGTGTATGATAAATATAAAGATAACTACATCAAGGCTTATTATAATCAAGTTATTCAAAATCAGTGATAATAGAAGAAAAAAAAAACAGTAGATATAAACAACGACAAAAAAGGCTGTAGTACTTAAGAATGCAGACATAGTCCCAAGATAATGAAATGGAATTTTGAAAGTGTTGAAAGAAATCAATGTGAATGTAGCATTCTATATTTGATGAAAGTAAACCTCAAAAACAAAGGGAGACCAACAATAAGCAATCTGTGGCCAGTGGACTGAAACTTCATGGACTTGAGACACACAAAAAAACTTCCATGCTGTTCTGCCATCTTGGCTCCTCCCCCTGAGTTCGCAACTTAAACAAAAAAATACCTTTCAATATGAAGATGGAAAATGGGGTCTTGATGGCTCAATACATTACCCACTTCTTGATATCAAACATATTTGTGTATTATAGTATACAAACGTATAATTGCAGGAATCAAATAATATGGTATTGGCGTAAAAACAGACCTATAGAGAAATTGGAACAGAATAAAGAGCCTAAAATTAAAGCCATGCTAACAGGGTCACCTGACCTTCAAAAAGAGTACCAGGAATACACAATGGGGAAAGGAGAGCATCTTCAACAACCGGTGTTGGGAAAACAGGATATCCATATGCAAAACAGTAATTATTACCTTACACCACATACAAAATGGGCTTAAGGACATAAACATAAGATTTGACACCATAAAACTCCTAGAATAAAACATAGAGGAAAATCTTGACATTGGTCTCGGCAGTGACTTCTTTCATATGACACCAAAAGCACAGGCAACAAAATCAAAATCAGGCCAGTGAGACTACATCAAATGTAAAAGCTACTGCAAAGCAAAGGCAACAACAAAATAAAAAGTGAATGTACAGATTAGAAGACAATATTTACAAAGTATATTACTAACAAAATGTTAACATCCAAAATATACGAGGGACTCTTACGACTCAAAAGCAAAAACAAACAAACAAAAATAAACAAACAAACAAAAATGCCACATATACAATATAAAAAGGGCAAAGGAATTGAATAGACATTTATCCAAAGAACACATTCAAATGGTAAATAGGTATATAAGGCACTCAACATCACTAGTCATCAGGGAACAAATCAGAGACACAATGAGGTATCCCCTTGCACCCGTTAGGATGGCTATTATAAGAATAGACATATAGGTAAACGAATCAAAAGAGAAAATTCAATAAGAGAATCTGATATATGTCCAACAAATACTTGATGAAGAACATTAAACACTATTTTTGGAACAACTTGAGATATGTATTAAGAAAAAATAATTTTGGCTACTATCTCAAATCATAATACAGAAATTAACTTGAAGTAGGTGATGACCATAACAAATTTGAAATGATACAACTTCTAAAAGTAAACATGGAACAGGTTGATGACCTGGGGTAGGCAAAAATTTAAGACATCCAAAACACTAACTGAAAGAAAAAAAAAGGAGATAAATTGAATGCCATTAATATTAAAATCTTCTGCTCTAAAAAAAGACATCAATAAGGAAAAGAAAAGACAAGTTACAGACTGGAAAAATATATTTTCCTCATATATATCTGAGAAAGAACTTGTATTAAGGCCATATAAAATGTATTAAGTGTTTAATAATAAGACTAATAAAAATTTTTAAAATGTACTAGAAGTTGAACATATATTTTTATGGAAAAAGTATGATTGGCTTATAAGTGCTGGAAAAGATGTTCAAATCATTAATCATTAGAGAAAAGCAAATTAAAACCACAATGCAATATCAGTACACATTCATTAGTATGACTAATACTGACCCTGGAAAGGATACAAAGCAACCAGAACTGTCACAGCCACTTTGGAAAACAATTTGACCACTTTTTTGCTTTGTTTTATTTTGTTTTGTTTTGCTTATCAAGTTAAACATACACTTATTATAAAGCTAGCAATTCCATTTCTAGGTATCTCCCATAGAGAAATTAAAAGATGTGTCCATGTAAACCTACACACACACACGCACACACACACACACACACACACATACACACACACACACATATATACACACATATATGTACACATATATACATATATATGTTCATGGCATCTTTATCTTTTAACCAAAAAAAAAAAAATAACCTAAATTTATATCAAAGAGAATTAAAAGACAAATTGTAGTATACTTATACGAGGTGCTAATACTCACCATAAAATGGAAGATACTATTTATACCCACAAAAACATCAATGCAGCTCACTAGCATGTTGAGTGAACAAAGACAGACAGGAAAGATCACATTTCATGACATTATTAAGTGCAATGGCTCTGAAAACTACTTATGCAGTCCACTAGCCTAAATTACCATTTTTCTTTCATACAAAAATACTCAGAGCTGGGTTCTAGCAAGGACTTATAAAACATCTACTCTAAATTGATGATTAAGTTTCTTATAAATGTAAGTATATATGTATAAGAAAATAGAGGGTGTTAAAGATTTTTGTTTGCTTAAATGTTTATCTTGAGAATGAGAGAAAAAGAGGAGAGAGAGAGAGAGAATGTATGAGGTGGGGAGAGGCAGAGAGAGGGGGAGAAAGAGAATTCCAAGCAGGCTCCATGCTGTCAGCGCAGAGCCTGATGAGGGGCTCAAATTCATGAGCCATGAAATCATGACCTGACTTGAAAACAACAATTGGATGCTTAATAAACTGAGCCACCCAGATGGCCCACGAATTTTTTTTAAAGATTTCTGAAAAAAGTAGAAATCAGCAGAGTGGAGTAACTGTCTTTTCTTTTGTGCACAAAAATGAGTTATTCTGGGACATTATCTATTTAGCAATATTAGTAAGTAAAACGTTTTAGGTCATGACTTCAACCTTGGAGTTATTGGCATTGATAATTCCCTGTTGTGGGGTGCTGTCCTGCACCATGTAGGATGTTTAGCTCTATTCCCCACCTCTACCCATGTGATGCCAGTAGCACTCCCACCCGTAGTTATGACAACCAAAAATTTCTTCAGACATCGCTATGTGCCCCCTGAAGGTTGTAACTTTCCCTGATTGAGACCCAGTTTTAGAGGATTTCACACACAAACCAGGGAGAATTAAGAAAACATACATACAAGAACAGAAAGGAAACTCCATACACTTTAACTCCCAGGGCCACTTGGGTTTTAATTCAAGGGGGACTCTGTTTATTTCCAGATCTTCTTCAATTCCTAGAACGCAAATTTACTAATTATGCAATACTTCCATCTGTAGTTCACGTTATCCAATATTTCTCTAAGTGCTTGAATCCTGGTATTGATTTGGGAGGCCTTTTTATCCCTCATGAAATTGTGCCTTTCCATTTCAGCTGCTCACGAATCTGTCTCTGGTTTTATTCTTAATGGAAAACGTTAGCAACATATTCTTTTTTCTCAGGGTACTAGGAATCAATCATTCTTGTTTATAAATTTCAGCAAGTGAATTGTAACGACGTTTTCTCAAGTGTGTATGAAAATAAATACCATGTGCTACAGATAGAAGGCTACATTTTAAGAGCCACACGAGTATATTACAAAATATTCTGCATTTTTCAAATTATTTTCTGATACATAAATGTATATTGAATAAGTAAGACAAGTTAGCCATTTTATCATATTAATTAAAATCACCCTCCCAAAAGCTCAGGAGAAAGCATAAATTAATGTCACAAAGTTAACTGTTTAATACTGTGACCCATCTGGCATTAACATTTAAATTACGCAGTCCAAAATGGAGACATTTCCACCATACTTGCCAACAAACTTTATAACAGAAGTCCTCACCTGGAGAAATCAAGCATTTGAAAATCATATACAGATACATTTCCAATTCATATAATTCCTCTAGATCACATATTTAACCACTGCTTTATGAGAACAAAATAGTATCCTTAATATTAAATGTTTATTCTGTGTCAATTTGTTTTATTTAATAAACTACTATACTATTTTGTTATGACAACTCAGAAGCATCAATCTAAAGATTCATTTAAATGAGTTCATAGATCAGGTAAGGAAAAGTTTGGCCAAGTGTAATTATATATCTTAGCTGTATTAGTGTAATTAGTGTAAAAGCTCAAACACCAGAAAAAATTCTAGGATTTATGAGTGTATATCTTGGACAAATTTGTACTTCTATAGATGCTTAGGCATGGGATGGAAAATAAGGATTAGGAACATGGCAGAAACACCATATTTATTTGAAAAAAGTATTTTACATAGTGGGTATATTTATATCACAAAAAATGTTTACCAAACATCAGTCACAGGACAATGCTGCTACATGACAAAGGACCAATAATCTAGAGAAAATATGAAAAATTGATTTGGTCACCTGTGTTGAGTAGGAAACTTGTTTATTTTGATATTATCTTTTTTTTTAATGTGGCAGTGTTAAATATGTCTTCTTTTTTGAATTTTAATATGAGTATATTAGCTGTCTTTGTTTCTTGTACATTAGATAAGCTATCCTATACCTGTGCCCTTTAAAAAGTTAAAAAAAATTAAAAATTAAAATAATACTACTTTATATTGGCTCCTTTAAATTATTTTTGAAAGTTTAGTCATTTATAAACTCGAAAAGTTTGAGAACCATTTTAAAACTTTTATTGAAAATACATACCATTTTCTTTTAGAAGTCACTTTCTCATTTTAAGAAACCAATGGAAAAGAAGGACTTTTGGAGGGAAGAGATTTGCTTCACAGTCAGTTTTTCTGAGATGCATCTATTCCCTAAGGTGAAGGATAATGACCCTTGAAGGTACTTGAGAACTAAAAAGATTTAAGAATATTAATAGAAGAAAGGGAAGCTAAGCTGTTATAAATTGCTGTAGGGATCACCTTTCCGGATATCACTCTTGGCAGACTTCTGGAGTCATTAATATTTCTTTTGAAAATGTTTAAAAATGTGAATTAGGATAATAGTCCTTAATTAGACCATAAAATGGTGAATGTAGGAAAGATAAAACTCTGTGTATCATAGTTTCAATTGTCTCAAATAACTGTACTGGATACATTCCACCATATATCACTGTGTTTCTATAGCAATTTGTATAATGTATTGAGACAAAAAAAAATCCACATTAACACTAAGGTTCATTTTTAGAGTAACTTAATCAGAATAGTAGGCATTTATTTGGTGAATTAAGTGAATGGAATGGATGTAATATGACCAAGATTTGATCTGAATATGTAAATTACAACAAAGCAAAAGTGAAATCCATGAATTTTCATTTTAGTTAATTACACTGTTTTGGATATATATATATATTTGTTTCTATCATAACAGTAAGTCACAGAGGTACCTGGGTGGCTCAGTCAGTGAAGTGTCCAACTCGATTTCAGCTCGGGTCATCATCTCACTGTTTGTGACTTGGACCCCCGTATCAGGCTCTCTGCACTGACAGCACAGGGCTTGCTTGGGATTCTGTCTCTTCTTCTCTCTCTGCCCCTCCATGACTTTCTCTCTTTCTCTTTAAAAATAAATAAGCTTAAAAAATGTAGTAAATCACAGTGTTATAAAAACCATGATATAGTGTTAACTCTCTGGGTTGAATTTTGCCTCAAAAATGTGATAGCTGAGTGAAACTGAGCAAATTTTCGTTTCTTTCTTAGTTTTTCCGCCTCTAAAATAGAGATTATCCCTGTACTGACTATTTCATAGAAGTGTTTGGATGGTAATCAATGCAAAGTACTAAGGATACTTCCTGTCTCATTACTAAGTGTCCAATACATATAAGTATTTTTTTTAATTTTTGTATTCACTAGTAAGACATTTGGTGTATTTAGGGAAATTGTAAATCAGAATTTTCAAAAATATTTTTAGAAAAAAAATTTTTTTCAAAATTATAACCAAGTAATTATCTAGTCGAGTCATTTAAAGGTTGAGAAACTTAAGGTTTGCATGGGTTACATGGCATATTTAGGGTCATGCAAAGGCAGAAAGAGATCAGAGGTTTTCTGTACCCACAGTTAGGTCTATGCTGTCAGTGTTAGAAAGAAGGCATTTGAGTTTTGTGTGATCCTGGATGGAAAACTAATTACTCCTTTTACCCACAATTCACAGTCTTACCATCTCTCTTACGTTGAGACAAGTAGGACTCATAATAGTATGGCCTTTATCTCTATCTATGACAGTCACCAAAAGGAACACCATATTCATACAGATTTTTATGTCTGCCAACTTTTTCTTGTCACCATATTCTACCCTACACCCAATCATTGAAATATTTCCATATATCTCCTGGAACTTATGGTGCATCACCAGAAAAATACTTTATATACTCAAATTTCATTTCTGTCTCTTCCTCAGAAACAGTCTCCTGAAGATACCATTCTTCCAACAAATCTCTCAAATGGTAATGTTTTGTTCTTTTATGCTGCTTCAGACATTAGGTATGGAGGTGACTTTCTCACTCACTGAAGCTTCCAGAACATTTTCCATTTTTTTCTTTATTTCTCAACCTAGAATCTCAATGAATTAGTCTACACCCCTTATTACAGCATTATGTTCACAAAAGTCTTAAGTTTTCTTGGTCATTCTGCAACATTGTTTTATTTTACCGTTCCAATTGTTCCTTTTAATGTAGTCTTGACTTTAGACAAAATGAACTTTTTACATGTCCATTTTCAACTTCCACATTCTTTCAGATGTTTTTTTACAATAAAAAATTATGTCCATTCAACTATTCATTCCATATGTCTTTATCTGGCTGCTTTCATGGAGACAGAGATGAGAAATTACAGCAGGGTCACTTCTGACCAGATTAAGATGATGATGGGTAGGAATGAGGGTATACAATGCAAGGAGAAGTTTTCTAGAACCTCGCCAGAGCCTGGAAATAGGTTTAGGTATTCTCTTGGTGCAAACAGTAGACATTTATTCTAGACAAAATGAGAAAATGACAAAGGGAGAGGAAAATGTTTTAATTAGAAAAGAAAGTGAGATTATTGAGTAGGGATAAGTGGAAAAAGAAAAAAAAAGAAAGAATCAATAGCACACATTCAGGGAATAATATTCCAGTGCCAGTGACTGTTTCAGTATCTGAGGCTATAATAGCAAACAAACCAGACAAGGAGATCTTGGGCAACAGTTAGGAAGGTACAGTTTTCTCAAGAGGTAGATTTCTTCCCTTAAATTAGAATAAATTTAACTTAATTTAAAAGGGAGAGAGGAAGAAGCAAAAAATGTAGATTTGGGACATAATAATGGACTAAGACCCTTACCTTAGAAGTCTAATATGGGGGAAATTGAGAACACAGGTGGATGCATTGTCTTTGAAATACAGGGAGGACTTTATTTATTTTGTTATACCATATTGAATTTCATTGTCTATCTATTAGGGTAAGTTGCCCATGTGACTTATTCCTCATGTTCTCATGTTTTAATTCTCATTGAAATGCAAGGTCAAGCACTGAGAGATGTGAAGGGTGACCTTAGGCAGAATCCAGTGTTAATTGTAATGGCTCCAAACTGCAATACTGCTCCTTATCACCTTAGATGAATCAGATTAATGAGTAGATGCATCTGATTTTAGGCGCTGGGAAGGGAGTTATAGATGTTATGTATAATGAAGGGAGGACATGACTAACTGGAGATGAAGAAGTAGAATTATTTTTAAGGTCAAGGAGCTCTATTTTGCTAAGATTGTTTACAAGCTGATGGAATATGTATATTTTCAAAAATTGGTATATTGGCATGAAGGAAGGAGAATACTGTTTAATTCATTGACATAAATTGTAAAAATGTATTTTATTTATTTTTTCCTCATAATGTTGCAAGTTTCCATTTCTGGTTTTCTTTACTAAATTACTTTTTTTCTTTTACTGTAATATGGCATTCTCACAAAAAGGTGTATGTAATTTTTATATAAACATTCAAGACTGAAGGAGTGAGTCTATCTATTTATATAGGTATTTTAATCTGCTTCAATAACTTTATTATTTTAACATAAAACAATTATGTATATTTAGATTGTTCCTGAAACTTTATTTTGTTGTGATCATCAATGCAATTTTTGAAAAGATACATTTTCTAATGGATTATTGATAGTCTATAGAAATAAATGAAATTCGTGCACTTATCTTTTTATCTAGCAATGTTGTTAAATTTTCTTATCAATTAAAATTAAGTTGAGTATGCATGCTACTGAATCACCTAGTAATAGTGAAAATTTTCTGTTTGTCTTTCCTTCTGTCTGATACTTTTATTTCTTTTCTGGCCTTATTATGATAGGCAGTGAGTGAAATAGAGGTAGAGAGGGTAAGCAGATATCCTTTGCTCCTCATAGTAAAAAGCTGATTTCCAGCATTTCAGTTTTAGCATTCTCTCTTTTAGATCAAGGGCATACTTGTTTTTGTATGGAATAATAAGAGTCTTTTTCTTTTATTTTAATTTTTTAATCTTGAATGGATATACATTTTTTTTTTTTTTCAGGAGCATCTGGGTGGCTCAGTTGGTTGAGCATCTGACTTCAGCATGAGTCATGATCTCACAGTTCCTGAGTTGGAGCCCTGCGTTGGGTTTGCTGCTGTCAGTGTGGAGCCTGCTTTAGATCCTTTGTCCCCTTTTTCTCTGCCCTTCCCCACCTCTGTCTCAAAAAATAAATAAACGTTTTTAAATTAAAAAAAATAAACAATTTTTTTTCAATACATGGCATGTATTGAAATCATTTGATATTTATCCTCTAGTAAATTAACTTGTCAAACTGCAATGATCTATTTTCTGATGTAAAAACCAACATTTTATTCCTTGTGTAAACACCAATTTGGCTCTTTGGAAGTTGGTTTTGGTTTTGGTTTTGGTTTTGGTTTTGGTTTTGGTTTTGATTTTTGGTTTTGGTTTTGGCTTTAGCTTGTTTTTTGTTGTTGTTGTTGTTGTGTTGGTAAATTTCTAGTTATATGGTAATTTATAACTGTTTTCATCTTATTTTCAAATGAGTTGCATTGCAGTAAAACATACTGTCAGTTCAATACCAGCCTTAACATTTGCTTTTCCTGGCAAATACTTTCTTTTCATATATATTTCATGTATATTCTCCGATTATTGGGTGCAATGTGCTGTAAGTGTTCATTTGTTCAAGCCTGTTATATGCACGGTTCAATTCATGTGTGTCCTTATTGATTTTGATCTGCTTGTTCAATTAATTATCTTGAAAATGTGCTAAAAATCTCCCACAATAATGGTGCTTTGTCAGTTTCCCTTTGAAGCTTTCTTTTTTTACCTCAGCTATCTTGAGGCTAGATAGGTGCATACAAGTGTAAATTTTTATAGTTTCTGGTGAATTAAAGTTGTTATTAGGATGGAGTAAACCTGGCTATGTCTAGAAATGATTTCGGCTTCGAGGTCTGTTTTGTCTGATTATTGTAGATACATGATCTCTCTTTGGATATTTGCTTATTACATCTTTTTCCAAAGGCGACTTTCCTGTCTTTAACTTTTAAAGATGTCTTTTGCATGCAGAATGCATGTTGAAGGTCTTAAACTGGATGCAGGACTTGGGTTGGTCATGTGAGACAAGCAGGAACTATAGGGGTAAGCCGGTAGGAGGGAGAGCTGGCCAGGTGTAGTGTGGAGATCCTGTTGATAGAAACCAGCTGATTTCCAAGAACTGAGAAATGCAGTTCCAAGCTTTGCATTTCAGAGATAATATTAACCAGGTTGCTGGACAGAATAGAGTGGTCACAAGTAGGGTCTACAGAGGGTGCTGTGTTTATTTAATAGTGGTGGTTTAAATTAAAATGAAAAAAATTGTATAGACACAAATACCCACGGACTGCTGAAGAACTTTCTGGTTTACCCACAATAAAAACAATGGATTTGGGGCACCCTGGGTGGCTCAGTCAGTTCAGCAACCGACTCTTAGTTTAGGTTCAGATCATGATCTCACTGCTGGTAAGCTCAAGCCCACATCGGGGTGTGCTGTGGGTTCCCTAAGACATGCATAGCTCTTTTGATTTATTGTGTGTTTGATTATCTTGCTTAGTATTAGTCTTTCTAGATGCATCTGCTAATTAATCTACCCTCTGACATTTGTAAAATTATTTTAACTGTTGTAAGTTTTATTTCTAGGGTTCCTTCTGGATTAAAAAAAAAGAATTCAACTATTTTTTGTATATTTGTCCTTATTAATATATTCCAGTGTTTGTTTTATTTCTTAAACACATTAGACATCTGACCTTGATTACTCCATAAGCTGAAAAAAATCTGTTGTATACAAATTTTTTTATTTGTTATGTATATCTTTCTCCAAAACATTCTCCTCCTCTTGTGTTCTCTACCAGATGGAATTGCTCTCTCTCTATCTGCATAATTTCCTAAGCAAAGTCCAGGATTTCACCTTTGTCTTTCCTTTTATTCCTCCAATCCTCAATAAAGTGAAAACAATTCTGAAGCTTTACTGTTACTTGAGCTTGTACCATCCTCTCCAGACCTATGACAATTTTACTTCTGCGTTTTCAATTCTTGTGCCTTTTATTCATTTATTGAACAAAGGCTCTGGATAAGACTTCCAGTACTGTTAAATAAAAGTGTTGAGAGTGGGCATCCTTATCTTGTTTCTGATCTTAGAGGGAAAGATTTCAGGGTTTTACTGTTGAGTATGTAAGCTGTGGGCTTGACATAGATGGGCCTGATTACATTAAGGTACATTCCCTCTAAACCCAATTTGTTAAGCATTTTTATCATTAAAGTGTATTGAATTTCATCAGATGCCTTTTCTTCCTCTATTGAGATGATCATATAATTTTTATCCTTCATGGTGTTAATGTGGTGTGTCAAATTTAATGATTTGCAGATGTTGAACAATCTTTGCGTTCTTAGAATAAATCTCATTTGATCATGGTGTATTATCCTTTTAATGCGATGTTGATTTTGGTTTTCTGGTATTTTGTTGAGGAATTTTGCATGTTTTCATCAGAGATATTAGTCTAGAAATTTCTGTTATCACAATGCCCTTCTTTGGTTTTGGTATCAAAGTAATGATACCAAAATGTAAAATGTAAAAAGTAATGATACCAAAATGTAAAATGAGTTTGGAAATATTCCCTGCTCTTCAGTTTTTTGGAGGAGTTTGAGGATTGGTGTTAATTCTTTAAATATTTAATGGAATCACTAATAAAGCCATCTGGTCCTAGGTTTATATTTTGCAGGAAGCTTTTTTGATTGTTGATGCAATTGCCTCATTTTTTAATGTTTATTTATATATTGGGGGGGGGAGGCAAGAGGCCAAGAGGGAAAGAGAGAGAGAAAATCAAGCAAGTTCCCCACTGTCGCTCAGAGCCTGATGTAGGATCGAACTCATGAACTGTGAGATCATGACCTGAGCTCAAATTATGAGTTGGACTCTTAACCAACTGAGCACATTAGCCAGGTGCCCCATCCGTCTCCTTATTTGTTATTGATGTGTTCTCAAGTTTTCTACTTCTTTGTGATTCAGTCTTGGTAGGTTGTAGGAATGTATCCATTTTCATCAGGGTTATTCAATTTGTTGGCATGTAACTCTTGTCTACATATATTTTTTTTAGTGAGATTGTTCCAAAATGGAAAGGCTTTCATGTCATTCACCTACGTGAAATCTTCCATATCAATTAGGATGTTTTATGAAGTATTTCATGAGAACATCAGAACTAATGCCCCAGCTTTGGAGCTATATTATTTTTACTCTCAGATTCTAGTTTCCATTTATAATTAACTATTAATTCCTCTTCCAGGAATGCACATGACATTTACTTTTCCTTGAATGTGAACTTCTCCCTATCCCATGCAAATCTGTACACTCACTTTTATTAATTCATATGTCAGCAACTTTGCAAAATCATCTCTAATTTCACAGATACTGGCTATGCTAGGTGGCTTTCCTACAAATTATTAAAACATTAAATATTTTGCCTATCTACCATTATTCTTATCTGAGTTTTTTTGAGAGCAGGGAATTGTTTTGTTTTTTGTTTGTTTTGTTTTTACAACTTACTTATTGTGCTGTTTTCCCTATGGGATTCTGAGCTCCTAAGAAACATTGTCATATGATATGGGCTGGCTATCCTAGGAGATAAATAGCTCACTTAATTAGTAACCCATATATTTTGCTGAAAAACTCAGGGATTTTTTAGAAACAATCAGCTGCTATATACAATACCTACCCTTTTTTATGGTTAACATGTGGTGTATACATAAGAGTAAATCAAAATCTGAGCTCTCTGAATTCACTTCTAAGCATATGAAAGGAAAAGAGAAATAAGGTATACTAAATAATGTATATTGAGCTGTGTTTGTCACCCTCGGTGAGCCCTGCCTGACCTGAGCACTTCATGTTTTTGTGTAGACACAGCCTTCTTGAATTGTTTTTCTCTACTGTTTTTGTTGAAGTAAAAAATCACATGATCTACTTCAGAAAATGCTGCAACTGTCATTTACCCCTTGGCACATAATTTAGTGTGTAAACATTGGTGTTTCTCAGAATTATTTATTTGTTTGTTTGTTTATTTATTTATTTATTTATTTATTTATTTTTATGCCTGCCTAGCCTTCACTTTTAATAAGTTTGTGAGAAAAATTAAGAGATGATTAAATGGATGGTTGTATTTTTCAATAGGAAAACATATATATCATTTACAAAATTAAGACAGAGAATAGGAAATGTGAGGGGTGCCTGGATGGCTCAGTAGGTTAAGCATCTGACTTTGGCTCAGGTCACGATCTCGTTGTTAGTGAGTTTGAGCCCCACATCAGGCTCTGCGTTGACAGCTCAGAGCCCGGAGCCCGCTTCAGATTCTGTGTCTCCCTCTCTCTCTGCCTCTCCCTCGCTTGTGCTCTGTCTCTATCTCTCAAAAATAAACATTAAAAGAAAATAGGAAATGTGAACTTCATTCACAGATCATTGGTTTAATATATAGGCTGGCTTCTCTCGCATCAACGTGACCATCATGTTGCGTTAAATATTCTTGAGTAGAGGTAAACTATAACTGTTACGAATGTAGACTGAAAAGAAGTGAGTTTCTGTCTGTTAAAACTATGGGGTCAGTTCCCATCTTCTCTCTCTCTCTTAAGCAGAAATGTTATTGGAGGGTTTCTGTTGAGGATGGCATCCCAAAATTAATAACAGTAACCAAAAGAATAAAAATATAAACAATGAAAAAATTATTAGCACTGGAACACAGAGAATAATGCCCTTCCAGTCTTACAGACATGACAAATTTTCTTTTTATTTAAGAGGCATAGAATCAGAGAAAATAAGAGAGAAACTATAACAGGTTACATCTTACTAGTGGCTCCAGATGGCCATTCAAACCAGAAGCCAGTTGACAAAGAAGTACAATAAATAATTTTTTAAGTAAATGGTGAGACCTGTATTTTAAAGCAAACCTTCAATGAACCCCATGATATTTCCATATATATTTATGCACTCAATAAACTGTATATGTCTATGTCAGAAATAGGTTAGTACCAGGTATGTTTTTAGATTAAAATGTAAGAAAACAATGTAAGAATTGCTGCTGTCATATGTACACAAACATTTCTAAATAGCAGAGTAAAAGAAGAAAGTATCAAATTAAAGATTGATATTTAGGTTTTCCAAACACGAATAATAGCTATAAACTGAAAGCTATAAAGAAAAGGGCAAATAAAGGAATTACAAAAAGGACATGCAAATTTATGACAGGGAAAAAAAGTACGCAATTCCAATATAAAACACTATTAGAAAATTTTAAGAAAATACAATCATAAAAATAATATATGCTAAAAAATAATAATAGATGCTAGAATTTACAAATCATTTTATTTTTCAATATAATTTATTATCAAATTGGCGAACATAACAGTGTGTACAGTGTGCTCTTGGTTTTAGGGGTAGATTCCTGTGGTTCATTGCTTACATCCAACACCCGGTGCTCATCCCAAAAAGTGCCCTCCTCAATACACATCACCCATGTTCCTCTCTCCCCCTGTCACCCCATCAACCCTCAGTTTGTTCTCTGTATGTAAGAGTCTCTTATGGTTTGCCTCCCTCCCTTTCTGTTTATAACTTTTTTTTTTCCCCTTCCCTTCCCCCCTGGTCTTCTGTGAAGTTTCTCAAGTTCCACATATGAGTGAAAACATGATAGTTTTCTTTGTCTGACTGATTTATTTCACTCAGCATAGTATGTTTCACTTCCATCCACATTGTTGTAAATGGCATGATTTCGTTCTTTCTCATTGCCAAGTAGTATTCCATTGTATATATAAACCACATCTTCTTTCTCCATTCATCAGTTGATGGACATTTAGGTTCTTTCCATAATTTGGCCATTGTTGAAACTGATGCTATAAACATTGGAGTAGATGTGCCCCTATGAATCAGCACTCCTGTATTATTTGGATAAATTCCTAGTAGTGCTATTGCTGAGTTGTAGGGTAGTTTTATTTTTAATTTTCTGAGGAACACTGTTTTCCAGAGCGGCTGCACCAGTTTGCATTACCACCAACAGCGCAAGAGGGTTCCCGTTTCTCCACATCCTTGCCAGCATCTATAGTCTTCTAATTTGTTCATTTTAGCCACTCTGACTGGCATGAGGTGGTATCTCAGTGTGGTTTTGATTTTTATTGCCCTGATGAGGAGAGATGTTGAGAATTTTTTCATGTGTCTATTGGCCATCTGATGTCTTCTTTGGAAAAGTGTCTATTAATGTCTTCTTCCCATTTCTTCACTGGATTATTTATTTTTTGAGTGTTGAGTTTGGTAAGTTCTTTATAGATTTTGGATACTAGCCCTTTATCTGATATATCATATGCAAACATCTTCTCCCATTCCATCAGTTGCCTTAAAGTTTTGTTGATTGTTTCCTTTGCAGTACAGAAGCTTTTTGTCTTGATGAGGTCCCAATAGTTCAGTTTTGCTTTTAATTTCTCTGCCTTTGGAGATGTGTCAAGTAAGAAATTGCTGAGGCTGAGGTCAGAGGTTGTTTCCTGCTTTCTCCTCCAGGGTTTTGATGGTTTCCTGTCTCACATTCAGGTCCTTTATCCATTTTGAGTTTATTTTTGTGAATGGTGTAAGAAAGTGGTCTAGTTTCATTCTTCTGCATGTTTCTGTCCAGCTCTCCCAGCACCATTTGTTAAAGACACTGTCTTTGTTTGCATTGGATACTCTTCCCTGCTTTGTCAAAGATTAGTTGGCCATACATTTGTGGGTCCAATTCTCGGTTCTCTATTCTATTCCATTGGTCTATGTGTCTGTTTTTGTAACAATACCATACTGTCTTGATCATTACAGCTTTGTTGTAGGGGCTAAAGTCTGGGATTGTGATGCCTCCCACTTTGGTTTTCTTCTTCAAGATTACTTTGGCTATTCGGGATCTTTTGTGGTTCCATACAAATTTTAGGATTGTTTGTTCTAGCTTTGAGAAGAATTCTGGCACCATTTTGATTGGAATTGCATTGAATGTGTAGATTGCTTTGGGTAGTACTGACATTTTAACAATATTTATTCTTCCAATCCATGAGTATGGAATGTTTTTCCATTTCTTTGTGTCTTCTTCAGTTTCCTTCATAAGCTTTCTATAGTTTTCAGCATACAGATCTTTTACATCTTTGGTTAGGTTTATTCCTAGGTATTGTATGGTTCTTGGTGCAATTGTGAATGGGATCAGTTTCTCTATTTCTCTTCCTGTTGCTGCATTATTGGGGTATAAAAATGCAACCGATTTCTGTACATTGATGTTGTACCTTGGGACTTTGCTGAATTCCTGTATCAGTTCTAGCAGCCTTTTGGTGGAGGAGTCTTTCAGGTTTTCCACATAGAGTATCATGTCATCTGCTAAAAGTGAAAGGTTGACTTCTTCTTTGCCAGTTTTGTTGTCTTTTATTTCGTGTTGTTGTCTGATTCCTGATGCTAGGACTTCCAACACTATGTTAAACAACAGTGGTGAGACTGGAAAGCCCTCTTGTGTTCCTGATCTCAGAAGGATAGTTCTCAGTTTTCCCCATTGAGGATGGTTTTACCTGTGCACCTTTAGTATATGGCTTTTATGACATTTAGGTATATTCCTTCTATCCCAACTTTCTTGAGAGTTTTACTAATAAAGGATGCAGTATTTTGTCAAATGCTTTTTCTGCATCTATTGACATGATCATATGGTTCTTATCCTTGCTTTTATTAATGTGATGTATCCCATTGATTGATTTGTGAATATTGAACCAGCCCTGAAGCCCAGGAATGAATCCCACTTAATTGTGGTGGTTAATTCTTTTAATATGCTGTAGAATTCAATTTGCTAGTATCTTGTTGAGAATTTTTGCATCCATGTTCATCAGGGATATTGGCCTGTAATTCTCATTTTTGTAGGGTCTCTGTCTAGTTTGGGAATCAAGGTAATGTTGGCTTCATAGAATGAGTCCAGGAGCTTTCCTTCCATTTCTGTTTTTTGGAACAGCTTGAGAAGTACAGATATTACCTCTCCTTAAAATGTCTAGTAGAAGTCCCCTGGGAAGCCATCTGGCCCAGGACTCTTATTTGTTGGGAGATTTTTGATAACTGATTCAATTTCTTCACTAGTTATGGGTCTGATCAAATTTTCTATTTCTTCTTATTTGAGTTTTGGTAGTGTGTGGGTGTCTAGGCATTTGTCCATTTATTCCAGATTATCCACTTTGCTGGCATATAATTTTTCATAGCATTCTCTGATAATTGCTTGTATTTCTGAGGGATTGGTTGTGATAAGTCCATTTTCATTTGTGATTTTATCCATCTGGGACCTCTTTCTCTCTCTCTCTCTCTCTCTCTCTCTCTCTCTCTCTCTCTCTCTTTTTGAGAAGTCTGCCTAGGGGTTATCAATTTTGTTTATTTAAAAAAAAACAGCTTTCAGTTTCATTGATCTGTTCTACTTTTTTTTTGATTCTATATTATATATCTTTGCTCTGATCTTTATTGTTTCTCTTCTTCTGCTAGGCTTTGGGTTTCTTTGCTGTTCTGCTTCTAGTTCCTTTAGGTGTGCTGTTAGATTTTGTAGTTGGGATTTTTCTTATTTTTTAAGATAGGCTAGGATCGCAAAGTATTTCCCTCTTAGGACTGCCTTTGCTGCATCCCAAAGGGTTTGTACTGTTGTGTTTTCATTTTCATTTGTTTCCATATATTTTTAATTTCTCCTTTCATTGCCTGCTTGATCCATTCATTCATTAGTAGGATGTTGTTTAACCTCCATGCATTTGGAGGTTTCCAAACTTTTTCCTGTGGTTGATTTTAAGTTTCATGGCATTGTGATCTGAAAGTGTGCATGGTATGATCTCAATCCTTTTATATTTATTGAGGTCTGTTTTGTGACCCAGTATGTGATCTGTCTTGGAGAATGTTCCATGTTCACTAGAGAAGAATGCATATTCTGCTGCTTTAGGATGACATGCTCTGAATATATATGGCAAGCCCATCTGATCCAGTGTATCATTCAGGGCGATTGTTTCTTTATTGATTTTCTGCCTAGATGATCTGTCCATTGTTGTAAGTGGAGTATTAAAGTCTCCTGCAATTACCACATTCTTACCAATGCGAGTGCTTATGTTTGTGATTACTTGTTTTATATAATTGGATGCTTTCAAATTGGGTGCATAAACATTTATAATTGTTAGCTCTTCTTGGTGGACTGGCCCCATAATGCCCTTCTTCATTTCATGTTACAGCCTTCAGTTTAAAATTTATTCTGTCTGATATAAGTATGGCGATTCCAGCTTTCTTTGGACTTCCAGTAGCATGATAGGTGGTTCTCCATCCCTTCAATTTCAATCTGAAGTTGTCCTCAGGTCTAAAATGGGTCTCTTGTAGACAGCAAATAGATTTTTGTTTGTTTGTTTGTTTGTTTTTAATCCATTCTGATACCCTACATCTTTTGATTGGAGCATTTAGTCCACTTACATTCAGTGTTATTACTGAAATATATGGATTTAGAGTCATTGTATTATGTGTAGCTTTCATGCTTGTAGTGATGTCTCTAATCCTTTGTGGTCTTTGCAACATTCCCTTCACAGACTCCCCCTTAGGATTTCTTGTAGGGCTGATTTAGTGGTGAAGAACTCCTTCAGTTTTTGTTTGTCTGGGAAAACCTTTATCTATCTTATTCTGAATGACAGGCTTGCTGGATAAAGGATTCTTGGCAAAGTTTTCCTATTCAGCACATTGAGTATTTCCTGCCACTCCCTTCTGGCCTGCCAAGTTTCAGTAGATAGGTCTGCTACCACCCTTGTGTGTCTACCCGTGTAGGTTAAGGACCATTTGTTGCCAGTTACTTTCAGAATTTTCTATCTTTGTATTTTTCTAGTTTCACTATGATGTGTCATGCAGAAGATTGATTCAAGTTATGTCTGAAGGGAGTTCTCTGTGCCTCCTGGATTTCAATGTCTGTTTCCTTCCCCAGATTGGGGAAGTTCTCAGCTATGATTTGTTCAAGTACACTTTTTGACCCCCCCCCCTTCTTCTGAAACTCCTATGGTACAGATATTATTCCATTTCATTGAATCACTTAGTTCTCTAATTCTCCCTTCATGGTCTAGAATTTTTTTATCTCTTTTTCTCAACCTCATGTCTTTCTGTAAGTTTATGTTCTCTTTCACTTATTCTCACCTCTTCCATCTTCAGTCTTTGCTGTCACTGCCTCTAATTTATTTCACACCTCATTTACAGCATTTTTAAATTTTTTGTGACTATTTTTTAGTTCCTTGATCTCTTCAGCAATCGATTCTCAGCTGTCTTCTATACTTTTTTTTCAAGCCCAGCGATTAATTTTATGACTCTTATTCTAAATTCTTATTCAGTTATATTGTACATGTCTGTGTTGATCAATTCTTTAGCTGTCATTTCTTCCTGGAATTTCTTTTGAGGGCATTTCTTCTGTTTTGTCATTTTGCCTAGTTTCCTGTCCCTTACATGTTTTAAAAGCTTGTTATATGCCCTGCACCTGAGAGTACTACTATATTAAAAAGGGGTCATACACTGTCAGGGCCTGATCCTTCAGGAGGCGTTTTTTGGAGTGTGTTACTTGCTCTCTGTTGTTGTGATTGGATGCTTTATCTCCCTACTCATGTTGATGTTTTGGACCTTCCACCTGGTGTGCTTTGATTTGTTCACTGAAGTAACCCTGGAGAAGAAAACAAACAACAAGTAAAAACAAAAACAAAGAAAAATAACACAAAAACACCAGCTACAACAAAACAACTGGGCGGGAAAAAAGAAAAGAAGAGAAAATTCACCAGGCAGAGAAACTAAATGGCTTAATCCAGTGGCAGAGAGAGAGGGAGAGAGAGAGAGAAGAAATTAAAGAAGAGGATATAGAATAGGTATAAAGAGAATACATTAAATATGTCTGCTTAAATAAGCCAACAACCAGACTAACCAGACTGGAGAGAAGAAATAAGGTGGAGAAAAGGAAGAAAAAAAAATATATATATATATATAATAAGAATTATACAAGAATTACATCAGAAAATACCAAACCACTGGGTGCCTTGGAACTGGTGGCAGTGCTGGTCTGGAAGAGAGGCTATCTGATTCATCAGTGTCAATCTTGCTCCCATACATATGCAGTTACCTGGCAGGGAGGGCGTGGTTTGTGTGGGCGGGGCCTGCCTCCCCTGTGGGCCCCCTGTTGGGCCTGAGGCCTCACCTAGGTGGTGCTAGGGAGAAAAATGGTGACACCCCAGTCTCTCCTCCATGGACCAGGTGTCCTAAACCATTCTGTTCCACATCCTCACACTGCTACAGGTGTGAAAAAGGAGGTTTGTCCCCCTCTACTGACTCCTGTGTCTCCCCTGTGCTCGGCTGGGATTTAAACCCTGGTGTCTTAAAGGGTCCCACTCCCTGCAGATTGGTTCTGGGAAAGTGCCTCTCTGTGCAGCCCATATATGACTTCTGGCTGGAGGGTGCAGGCTGTCTTTATCCTTTGAGCGGTTATATACCTTCTTCCCACAGCACTCCAGGGAGGGGATTGCTTTCTCCCACTGCAGACTTTGCCTCTGAACTAGTTACCAAGCCCGGGGCTGGCTCCCCTCCACCCCAGGTGTGCAACAGGGCAGCCAGCCCCAGTCTGGAGAAAGCCCAGCAGTTAGAGATTGGATCTTTCTCCCTCCTGGTCCATCGTTTTTCTCTTGTCCAAATACCGTCCCCTCTTACACTTTCACAGTCTCTCTTTCTCTGCCCTTTGTCTCCCTGCAGAAGGGGATCCCTACCCTCCGTGCCTACCCAGCGCATTTTATCTCTTTCAGTTTGCAATCATACACCTATGACCCTCCAGGTTGTCCCCGTGGGTCCCTGGAGACGTCTCTGTCACTTTGCAGCCCCGACTCTTGGAATTCAAAGTCCTTTGGCCTCAACACTGCTGTGTTTGAGGGACAAGAGAATTTCGGGTCCCCTTACTTCTCCACCATGTTGTATCTCCAGCCTCTCACAAATCATTTTAAATGGCAAACAAATTCATAAAAAAACAAAAAACTCAAAATGAAATAAGATTGACATACCTTACTCCTTTCAAATTGCATGTTTTTTAAAAAAAGAAAACACCCAATATTTTCAATGTGGAAGGAGTGAATAAGTTCCCTTTGGTGTGACTGATGAGAGTGTAAATTAGCCCAGACTGCCTCCCCCCAAAATTTGCAATGTCCATCAAAGGCTTTAAAACTGAGCATAATTTTTTTTTTACATTTATTTATTTTTAGAAGACAGACAGAGTGCAAGCTGGGTAAGGGCAGAGAGAGAGGGAGACATACAATCTGAAGGAAGCTCCAGGCTCTGAGCTGTCAATGCAGAGCCTGACATGGAGCTCAAACCCATGAACTGGGAGATCATGACCTGAGCCTATGTTATGTGCTTAACCGACTGAGCCACCCAAGCACCCCAAGACTGAGTATATCTTACACTTAGAAATTCATTGTATAAGTGAATCATCATAGGGAAATATACATGAAAGGATGTCAAAATTTTTCTAGATTGGCATTTGTTGCAGTTCACTCCTGATTACTACCTCAACATCTACCTCATCATATACGTGGCCAAGAGTTACTGAGAATAGTTTATTTTTCAATTACATTGCAAATAACTTTCCTTTAATATATTTCTCTCTTCACTGAGGCATCCCTAAGCCTGAGTCACACTCAATACAGCTTTACTAGAGGGGATGCACCTATGTTCAAAATGTCCAGGTGAAACAGTGATTTTTAACAACGGAGAACTGAATGATTGAGTGGTTTCACCAGGCTGCTGTTAGAGTTAATTTCTGTCTTCTTCAAAATCAATAATCCTAACTACGAAGCTACCATACTCTCCTAAGGTGTTGGTTAAATTCATTAGGAGAGGGGTGCCTGGGTGGCTCAGTCGGTTAAGCGTCCGACTTCGGCTCAGGTCATGATCTCACGGTCCATGAGTTCAAGCCCCGCGTCGGGCTCTGTGCTGACCGCTCAGAGCCTGGAGCCTGTTTCAGATTCTGTGTCTCCCTCTCTCTCTGACCCTCCCCCATTCATGCTCTCTTTCTGTCTCAAAAATAAATAAACGTTAAAAAAAATAAAAAAATTCATTATGATATACCTAAGTGATGGATATTATACAATCATTGAATCAACTATTATAGCAATGTATTAATTTACATAAGGTGTCGTATGTTATAAATTAACAGCTATAAAATCACATGGAAATAGTATAAAGGTTTGCTTCTGTTTTGTGTTTATGTGCATGTATATACACATATACATGTAAAACTCGAGGCGCCTGGGTGGCGCAGTCGGTTAAGCGTCCGACTTCAGCCAGGTCAGGATCTCGTGGTCCGTGAGTTCGAGCCCCACGTCAGGCTCTGGGCTGATGGCTCAGAGCCTGGATCCTGTTTCCAATTCTGTGTCTCCCTCTCTCTCTGCCCCTCCCCCATTCATGCTCTGTCTCTCTCTGTCCCAAAAATAAATAAACGTTGAAAAAAAAATTAAAAAAAAAATAACATGTAAAACTCAAAATAGTTACAGTGATTATCTCTATGTTAAGTAGCAGGGCTTTTCTGTTACTTTTCTCCTTGTGGTTTAAAAAAAATTGTTCATTTTCAAAGTTTCTTACAATGGATATTTTAAAAAGTAAAAACTAATTTTAAGAAGAGAGGTTATAAAAGGCTGATCTGTACATACCCATTCCTTCAAAATCAATTAAAGTTAAATACAGTAATGGAAAATGAAAGGATCTTCAGAAATAGAATAAGGTGCATAATTCACTGGAAGCAGCATCAACATGAAAGAAATGTAGGTTTCTCAGACAAATGTTTCACCTTTGTTAAGGAGTTGTGTATAATTCTTTAATGGGAACTAGCTAACCTAGCCACTGTGGGTGTATTTCCCAGGTTCTCTGTGTCACTTTAAATCTTGATATGTCCCCCCTCAATTTCTGTAAGTGTTGTCTCCTTGAAGTGTGCATTCCTTCAACTCTGCTTGGAGAACTTCCCAGAGCCACTGGGTCTACTTAGGAGATATTTCTGGAAGTTTATGCCCCACTCTCCAAATGTTTTTAGCCCATGATTGAGGTGCAAGAGGCCCAAAGTATAGTCATCTTGCCTCAGGCTGCAACAGCTCCACGACATAATATACTGGAGAATTCCCCTGAATTTGAATTTGCACTCTTGACTGACTTCTTCCTCTTCCATATTTTAATTTTTCCACCTTCTAATGGCATCTACTGAAAGCAATTTTAGCAAGTCACTAGCACATTAAGGCTCAGGAATCTTCATTTCAGACTTTGCATTTGAAGAACACATTTTCAGGAATTAAGTGCATGACTGATTTGAAGGTAGGATTGGTGGGGGAGTTTGTGGTCCTACAGAGGCTGAATCATAATAGTAACTCATAAGCCAAGCCTCACCCAAATATATAAAGGGAGAGTAAACTGAGAAATTCATTAGTATGGAGGTCATCTCAAGGATGGTGGGAATTCATTCAAGTGTCTAAAAAGGTCGGCTTAGGAGCAATAGTTCAATTTTTCTTTCTCTCTTTTTTAAAAGAAACAAAAAATTCCTTGTCAGAAAAGGTGACCTAGTTATAATGTAATGATTGTGTAAATGAATGGGGAAAAAAAAAAAAAAAACAAGACTGGATTCAGGGATAGCACATGAGAGTTCTTGTTAATATTTGGATGAAGGACGATGGCAAACTAAAGTAGCTTTTTCGGGGTAGAGAAATGAAATCAAGAAACACAAAGGGAGTTGATTTTACCAGAATTGATCACTGATAAGAGGCACAGAACAGATGATTTTAGTGAGGGCTTCCTTGCCATTTATAAATTGTGAGACCTTAAACAAGTTATTTGACTAATCAAAATCTCACTTTCTTTGTGGGTAAAATCGATCATAAGGATTTGCTTGTCTGAGACAGTTTAAACTTCCGTAAGCAAAGACTGTAAGGTAGGCTTATAAAAAACAGAAATTTATCTCTCACAATTCTGAAGGCTGGAATCCAAGATCAAGGCAGAGGCAGATTTGGTGCCTGGTGAGAGCCCACTTCCTCTCATGCCTCATGCACGGCCATCTTTTCACAGTGTCTTCACATGGTAGAAAGAGCAGAGAGCTCTCTGGGGTCTCTTTTATAAGGTCAGTAATCTCAGTCATGAGGGTTCAGCCATTGTGACCTAACCATTCCCCAAATGCCTTACTTCCAAATACAAACACACTAGGGATTAGGTTTAAACATCTAAGTTTTGGAGGGACAAAAACATTCAGTCTAAGGTATTACCCCGTCAGTGCCTTGTGCAGATAAAGTAAAATAAAATATTTAATGAATTTAGCACAGTGGGTGGTACATAGTCGATGTTTGATAAGTGTGAGAATAAGATTATATGTATGGGATATGTGAGAAGGCAAATAATCAGATGATCCTGAGGATTTTAACTTAGACAAATGGACCAACAATCAAATATAAAGAGTTAAATATCTACTCCTTCAAAAGTTGAAGCATGAAGGTTTCCAAATAACTGTCCCTCCCTTTCCCTTTGACCTCTGCTCTCCATATCTGATTAAGATTTTACAAAACCTATCAATCTGAGATTTGAGGATCAGCCCAAAACACGTCTAGGTGGTTTGTAAGAGGGGGAGGGAAGATGTGTAAGATAGAAAATTTTCCCTAAAACGAGAATACACAAACATTGTCAGACAATGTATTCTCCTGTTGATATTCAAGAAATGTATTCTCCTGTTGATATTCAAGAAAACATTTTTACATCAGGAAACAAATGTGCTGTTGGCATTTTTTCAGGTATGTGTGTTAGTGCATACCCGTGGATTCTTATATGCATAATTAGTGTACTTTAACAACCTCACATGTATTTTACTTGGTAATAAAGACTAAAATACCTCAAAATTTAGTCATAAAATCAAGGCTAACAGAGGAAGGTCATTCCATCCACACTAGTCTTTCTGACAAGTAATTGCTTTGTGTTGATCAAGCAACATTTTTCTAACAGTGTTCTTGCCATAGTGTCTGTCAAAGACCCATCATGCTTCCCATAATAAACTCTATTTTCTAGAAGCCTATGCATTGGTCAGACAAATAAACAGTGCCGTGACATTTTTCTTGCAGAATGTGGTCTTGTTCTGAAAGCAATTTTCCTTGTATAATTTCTATTTGAAAATCCATTCATTTGTGACAGCAGTGTAAAGAGAACATTAATTTTAGTAGTTTGGGGATTGTTTTCCTTAGTGGGCAATGCAACATTGCCTATGACATTGGGGAAATAGTAAAATTGACACCCTGCTGGCAACCTCTCAGGAATAGGGCTCTCAGAGAGACTAAGAAATGGGCTTCATGCAACTTTGCTGTGGCTATTTGGAGATCCCGTGTATCAAAAGCTTAAGGTGTTTTAGAAATAACACCTTGGTCCCATAGTTGGAATAGCCATCTTTATAAAGTGCCAAACTCTCTTTATGGAGTGAGCCAATTTCTTTAATTCATAGGGGTTTCCACTTGAAATTGGGGAGATAAAAAAGATCAGAAATGGTGGAGACAGCTAGAGGTTTCAGATCTCTCAATTCTATAAAAGCTCCCTTTCTAAATGCAATTACACAGAGACATATTTGGGTAGAATTGCATTTTTCAGGAATCAGGGAGACTGTACTTCATGATACAAAATATGTTAAGCTGCCTGTGCCTAATATATACCAGAGATGATTGTCAAAATACAGATTTCTAGATCCCAACCTGAGGCCTCTCTTTAAGGGATGGAGCCTGTGTTTGCTTGTTTGTTTTTATAAATGAAGTTGTTATGTTACTTATAATAGGTGACATACCAGGATGTGTCTTCACATAGAATATGAAAGAAAATGCCAGTATAATATTTAAATATATGACTTTGGCCAGAAACAGACTGTGATGAATACTATTTCTGGAATTTACTATTTACTAATCTCAATAAAGGATTTCATCTTTTTTTTTAATTTTAATATAGTTGGCACAAAACTTTACATTAGTTTCAGGTGTACAACTTAGTGATTTGATAAGTTTATACATTATGCTATGTTCACCAAAAGTATAGCTACCATCTGTCCCATTACATCACCATTACAGTATCATTGACTCTATTCCTTATGTTCTACTTTTTATTCCTGTGACTTACTGATCCCATAACTGGAGGCCTGTATCTCTGTCTCCCCTTCACCCATTTGGCCCAACCCCCACTCCCCTCCTTTCTGTCAACCATCAGTTTGTCCTCTGTATTTATAGTTCTGATTCTGATTTTTATTTATTCATTTTTTTTTATTTCACTCATGAGTGAATCATATGGTATTTATGTTTCCTAGTCTGACTTATTTCATTTAGCATAATACCCTTCCGGTCCATCCATGTTGTCCCAAATGACAGAATCTCATCCTTTTTTATGGCTGTGTAATATCCCATTATGCATATATGGGATTCCTTTATCCCTTCATCTATTGATGAACACTTTATACCTTCATCTGTTGATGAACACTTAGGTTGTTTTCATGTCTGGGCTATTGCAAATAATGCTGCAGTAAACACAGGGGTGCATATATCTTTTCAAATTAGTATTTTCATTTTCCCTGGGTAAATACTTACTAGTCAAATTTTTGGATCATTTGGCATTTTTATTTTTAATTTGTTGAGGAACCTCCATAGTATTTTCCGTAGTGGTTGCACCAATTTATCTTCCCAACAACAGTGTATGAGGGTTCCTTTTGCTCCACATATTCACCGACACTTGCCATCCTGTCTTCTTGATTTTAGGCATTTAGAGAGGCATGAGGTGATATCTCACTGTGGTTTTGATTTGCATTTCCCTGATATTAGTGATTTTGAGCATCTTTTCTCTGTTGGCCATCTGCATATCTTCTTTGGAAAAATGTCTGCATGTCTCTTTTTATAACATGCCCACTTTTAAATTTGTTTTTTTTATGTTGAATTGTACGAATTTTTTATGTATTTTGAATATTAGCCCCTTATCAGATATATCATTTGCAAATATCTTCTCCCATTCATTACGTTGTCTTTTTTGTTTTGTTGATTTGTCCTTTGCTATGCAAAAGTTTTTATTGTGGTGTAGTCCCAATAGTTTATTTTTGCTTCTGTTTCCCTTGCTTTAGGAGACATATCTAGAAAAATATTGCTATGGTTAATGTCAGAGAAATTACCGCTTATGTTCTTCTCTAAGATTTTTATGATTTCAGCCCCTGAGTCCAAGTCTTTAATCCACTTTGAGTTTATTTTTGTGTATGATGATGTAGAAAGTAGTTCAGTTTCATTATTTTACATGTAGGTGTCCACTTTTCCCTGGACCATTTATTGAAAAGACTATTTTTCCCCCTCCTTTCTCATAGATTACTTTACCATGTATGTGTGGGTTTCTTTCTGGTATAACTATTCCATATTGGTAGAGAAGAGTTTAAGTGTCACTATTCACAGATCACATGATACTATACATAAAAAATATTAAAGATTCCACCCCAAAATACTAGAATACACAAATTTAGTAAAGTGGCAGAATATATATGTAAAACTTGTATCCAGAAATCAGTAGGATTTCTGTACACTAAAATGAAGTCCCAGAAAAAGAAATTAAAAAAAAAAAAACATCCAATTTACAATTGCACCAAAAAGAATAACATAGCTAGGAACAAATTTAACCAAAGAGGTGAAAGACGTGAACTCTGAAAACTAGAAACATTGATGAAAGAAATTGAAGACGACACAAACAAATGGAAAGATATTCCATTCTTATGGATTGGAAAAATTAAAATTGTTAAAATGCCCATATTACCCAAAGCAATCTACAGACTCAATGAAATCCCTATCAAAATAAAAACCACATTTTTGCAAAACTAGAACAAATAATAGTAGAATCTGTATAGAACCACAGAAGACCCTGAATAGCCAAAGCAATCCTGAGAAAGAAGAACAAAGCTGAGGATATTGCAATTACAAATTTCGAGATACACTACACAAAGATAAACTGATCGAGACAGTGTGGTAGGGACATTCGTCTTTCTTAATCTCAATTTCCTTTGCAAAACAGAGATGTGTGTTAGATTTTCCATTGCATTATAGTCTCAAGGAATCTGCTTTTGATACAAGATCCCAGTGTACTTTATTCCCCAAACTGCAGTAGCAACAACAACAACAAATTCTTAATTCTTGTAAAATTTGATATTCCATAAAATGAATGAAATGAATTTAGGACCTCTCCTGTAAATAAAAAAGTGTTTGAAGGTAAAACTGAGGTCACAAAATTTAATTTTTATAAGCAGGCATGACTTGTTCTACTATATTTAAAGCAAGAGATGTCATGTTTTTATGGTTTTCAAGAACAAATAACAGCGGGATTGAAGCCAATACACTAAAGTTTCCATCAATTTTTAAGGCATTCTTCTTTCTTTTTTTCTTTATCCAAGCACAAAGATTCAGTGACCCAGGATAAAATGCAAAGTTCCCTGATATACCATCTTTATTGTTGTTGTAGAATCTTGTCCAATCCCAGATTGCCCATTGTGGTAGATTGAAAAATGGTCCTCCCCCAAGATGTACATGTCCCTGGGCCCTGTGATAACATTCTGTTGCATTTCAAGAAAGAATTGAGTTTGAAAGTTTATAGCCAACTACTCTTACAATAGATTATTCTGGATTCTACAGATTGGTCCAATGTACTCGTAAGAGTCCTTTAATGGTGGAATAAGGAGCCAGAAAAGTTAGTCAGAATCAGAGATGGGGGTGGGGAGATAGACAGACAGACAGACAGGCAGATAGGGAGACAGATGCGGCGGAAGGAAGAGAAGTGTTGCTGGCTTTGAAGATTGAGAAAAGGGCCATAAACTGAGTAATGCAGGCAGCCTCTGGAATCTGGACAGTGCAAAGGAAGATATTCTCCCCTAGAAACTTCTAGAAGAAAGTTTCTTCTTGTCACCACCTTGGTTTTAGTCCAAAGAGACCCAGACTTGTACTATAATAAATTGGTGGGTTTTTTTTTTTTAAGCCACCAAATTTGTGCCAATTTGTTACAGCAACAATAGGAAATTAGAACACCCACCCAAAAGATGCCAACTGCACTGGTAACTCTCCTCTCTAAATGGTTTTTGTTTATGTTTCTAAATCCCTGTTGGGGCACCTGGGTGGCGCAGTCGGTTAAGCGTCAGACTTCAGCCAGGTCACGATCTCGCGGTCCAGGAGTTCGAGCCCCGCGTCGGGCTCTGGGCTGATGGCTCAGAGCCTGGAGCCTGTTTCCGATTCTGTGTCTCCCTCTCTCTCTGCCCCTCCCCCGTTCATGCTCTGTCTCTCTCTGTCCCCAAAATAAATAAACGTTGAAAAAAAAAATGTAAATCCCTGCATTTAGTATTAAAGTATCAATACACACTCAATCTATGCCCCATTCACTCCTTCCAGTTTGAGAAAATTCCATTCTTCAGGGTTGATCTATTTCTCTCCTTTTCCCAAGTCTCCAGGCCTCATGTACTGTGCTATGGAAAGTCATCTTAATTATTTTGACAGGCTTCCAACGTTGAAGACCATAAATCTCTTGGGATGATCTCCTGGGTAAAATATCTAGATTATAGAATGAATGTTGGAACGGAAGGCCTTTACCTCTCTCCTGATGTCTCCAGAAGCCCCAACATTTAGGAATGTTTCCATCTTTCCTTCCCGAAAGGGCCTTGAAGAAAGAAAGGAGAGAGCTGAAAATATAAAAGTGCAGGAGACAGGGCACCTGGGTGACTCAGTCAGTTAGGTGTCCGACTTCAGCTCAGGTCATGATCTCACACTCCGTGAGTTCGAGCCCCGCGTTGGGCTCTGTGCTGACAGCTCAGAACCTGGAGCCTGCTTCGGATTTTGTGTCTCCCCGTCTCTTGGCCCCTACCCTGCTCATGCTCTTTCTCTCTCTGTCTCTCAATAATAAATAAACTTAAAAACAAAAAATAAACTGTAGGAGACAGGATAATCATTTGTTTTGTGTTATGTTACCACTGCATGGTTGAAATTGTGTGATGTTTTGCTTGTTTAAAAAAAAATGTTTATTTCCTACATGTTTTCCACAGGGTCAGATTCTTCTATGTAGGAAAGAACTAAAGCGGAAAAAGCAAATATTCACCTAAGGATTCAATTAGATCTCCGAAACAGCTGTTTTGCAACATTACTTTGTTTTGCATTACATGCCTTAATTTTATATTGTGATCAGAATATCTAAAAATATATTCTATGAGCCCATATTGCAATTTAACTCTAAATAGATACACAAGTTAATGCTTATTAAAGACCTGTTGTGTCCCCGGCACTAAAAGCTTTTTGTGCATTGTCTTATTTAATCTTCCCAACTATTGAGTGATTCCCAACGATTGTATTTTTATTCTCATTTTATAGATTAGGAAATTGAGGTCATAGAGAGTACATAAATTGCCTTAGGCCATACAGTTCCTGAATAAATAACATGTATCATGGTCAGCTGCTTACTTAGATTCTGATAGACTCAGTGTCCCAAGCCATGGATAAGATGGAACTGAGTTGTTGTATTAAAAATAAAAGAAATAAATATAAAGTGTCCACAGCATATTTTTACTATGATTACCTACAATGAGTATAATTCTTATTTTCCTCATTTTATCGTAAAAAAAAAGCTTGAGTCTGACAGAGATTAGGGTCCTCAAGATGGCATGAATTTAAGAAAAAAAGGAAGTGGTCTCAGAAAATCCTAGAGAAACTAAAAGTTTATGTACATGCAAAGTTCACAGTTATCAATGGAATTTAATTGGCATCAAAAATGCTAGTATAGTATTTGGTCAATATGATTCAAGAAATCAAAAAATGGAATCTATATTGTGTTATACATCCTATCTGATTTTATGGTTTAGGTTTCTATAGAGCAAATTTGCGCACACCAAGTCGCTATATCCAGAACTAGTGATATGATAATACTGAAGTATTACTGGATGATATTTCCCAGCAGGTTAAAGTTATATACAATTAAGTAACAACAAATTAACACAAATTACATAGCTGAACACAGCAAACCTTGGAGGATTATGAATACAGTATCTATCTATCTACAGTACTAAATGCATATGCATACAGTAAAATGAAAATAAAATATGCATTTCATTTTTATATAGATTTATTTGTTTCTGCTAGGAATTGGAGTGTGGTTCCTAACAACAGCAAAAAAAAAAGGGGGGGTGGGCTTATAATTCAGTCATTCATTTGACGAGATCATCAGAGTCTTAAATAAAAAAACAGAGAAATTCCTAAATTATTTTCCACAGATTTCATCGTATTTATGTAGAACTACAGCAGAAAAGACAGTGAGTCAGATTAAATCATCAATCACTGATCTAAATGACAACTTCAAGCTCCCACAACAACTGGATCCAGGACCACAAAATAAAATGTCAGACCTAAGATTAAAGGGTCTACTGCTCTACAATTTCCAAGATAAAGAAAATTAAGAAAATTAAGGTGATTCCTAAAGTACAAAAACAAAACAAAACAAAAAACCAAGTGTTTCGTTTTTTTGTGTGTTTGTGTGTGTGCGTGTGTTTGTGTTTTACAATTAGGGCTAGAGAGAAATAAAAAGCACACCTGAGAATTAAACTAATGCTTTGTAACAATGGACGTTAGCTAAAAACATAAAATGTAACTAAAGAATACTGCTAGAAGGAAAACAAACAATGTGGTTACTAAGTGATGAGTGTCAGATTTTGGTCTCAAGGCAGAATCAATCCCTCTCTCTGTCTCTGTCTCTGTCTCTGTCTGTCTCTCTCTCTCTCTCTCTACATATATATCTTTATTTATTTACATATTTATACAGATCTGGTATAAAAGACTCTTTCATCTTGTCTGGTTCCTGTGATAACTACTGGAAAGTTTCTGCCTTTCCCTTTGTGAATAAGACAAACAAAGAACCGCTCACTGCCAGCCGTGTTATATACTTTTATGAAGCCTCCGATATTTTCCTCTTTCCTGCAGTTTCAACTAAGTGACCTCAACTCTTCCTTCTGAAACTTTTCGATACACCTGCTCTCCTCAAATTATCCTCACAATTTTTAAGGACAAAGCTTATATTTATTGCCCTATCCATTTAGGTATTTGATTTGAATATGTATTTAACCTATGTTTATGTGCGGGTACCTTATTTTTCACCCAAGAATACTGATGAAATCGCAAATTTTTATTCAGGTAGAACAAACAAAATAACAATCTTGCAGAGAAGCTTATGGTGATTATAAAGCTGTTACTTAATGCATCAACCAGTTACATCGGATGTGCTGGCATTCTATTTCACCCATTTTCAGTTGAGTGTGGCAACATTGAATAATAGGTACACTTTTATGTTATGAAGAGCCTGGACTCAAGTATTGAAATATGTTTTAAGATCTCCAGTAAACACCCTTCTTGAAAGGCAGTGATTGTAATTGTTATACATTTCTGAAAATTGTATCCAAACTTCGTTGCATTGGTTATAAAGGCAGATGTACAAAAGGAATATTGGTCTACACTCGAGAGTCAGGACCGGCTTTGATCTTTCATGAAGCCACAGTCCTGTTTGATTCCTCACATTTCTGCTGGGAACATTACAAAGTAAAAGAAAAGGAAAAAAAAGAAAAAGAAAAAAGATATTGCCCACAGATCTGCTCTACTCAGATTCACTTGACGACCTCCCACTAAAGCTATGGTTCTCAACCACATCTTTGTGACGACATCATGGATCTCACAGGGCATGAGTGGATGCATGTCAACTCATACTCCTGCCTCAACCAGTAGCTTATTTTTATCTATATTTTTAAAAGTCTCCTGTGTTCCATTTCAATTATGAATGAAAAAAGAAGAAAGCAACTAGCCTGCAAATTTAATTTTAATCTTCAAATTAAAAATGGCCTATGCGGGGCGCCTGGGTGGCGCAGTCGGTTAAGCGTCCGACTTCAGCCAGGTCACGATCTCGCGGTCCGTGAGTTCGAGCCCCGCGTCAGGCTCTGGGCTGATGGCTCGGAGCCTGGAGCCTGTTTCTGATTCTGTGTCTCCCTCTCTCTCTGCCCCTCCCCCGTTCATGCTCTGTCTCTCTCTGTCCCAAAAAAAAAAAAAAAAATGGCCTATGCAAAATGACCCTCAAATTGGCCCCCAACTTCTATTTCAACTTTTAATTTAAACAGCTGTCTCCATACACTGCATGGCATTCAGACAAAACCACTGTAACTGTTACCACAAAATACGCTTTATCGATGTTTTCATAAATATTGCTCCTTATATCCTGAATTTTCTTCTTTTCTTTAAAAATAGTGTTTATTTTTGAGAGAGACAGAGCATGAGTGGGGGAGGGGCAGAGAGAGAGGGAGGCAAAGAATCTGAAACGGGCTCCAGGCTCTGGGCTGTCAGCACAGAGCCTAATGCAGGGCTTGAACCCACGAACGACAAGATCATGACCTGAGCTGAAGTGCAAGAGACTGCTAGAACTGATACAGGAATTCAGCAAAGTCCCAAGGTACAACATCAATGTACAGAAATCGGTTGCATTTTTATACCCCAATAATGCAGCAACAGGAAGAGAAATAGAGAAACTGATCCCATTCACAATTGCACCAAGAACCATACAATACCTAGGAATAAACCTAACCAAAGATGTAAAAGATCTGTATGCTGAAAACTATAGAAAGCTTATGAAGGAAACTGAAGAAGACACAAAGAAATGGAAAAACATTCCATACTCATGGATTGGAAGAATAAATATTGTTAAAATGTCAGTACTACCCAAAGCAATCTACACATTCAATGCAATTCCAATCAAAATGGTGCCAGAATTCTTCTCAAAGCTAGAACAAACAATCCTAAAATTTGTATGGAACCACAAAAGATCCCGAATAGCCAAAGTAATCTTGAAGAAGAAAACCAAAGTGGGAGGCATCACAATCCCAGACTTTAGCCCCTACAACAAAGCTGTAATGATCAAGACAGTATGGTATTGTTACAAAAACAGACACATAGACCAATGGAATAGAATAGAGAACCGAGAATTGGACCCACAAATGTATGGCCAACTAATCTTTGACAAAGCAGGGAAGAGTATCCAATGCAAACAAAGACAGTGTCTTTAACAAATGGTACTGGGAGAGCTGGACAGAAACATGCAGTAGAATGAAACTAGACCACTTTCTTACACCATTCACAAAAGTAAACTCAAAATGGATAAAGGACCTGAATGTGAGACAGGAAACCATCAAAACCCTGGAGGAGAAAGCAGGAAACAACCTCTTTGACCTCAGCCTCAGCAATTTCTTACTTGACACATCTCCAAAGGCAGAGGAATTAAAAGCAAAAATGAACTATTGGGACCTCATCAAGATAAAAATCTTTTGCACCACGAAGGAAACAATCAACAAAACTAAAAGACAACCGATGGAATGGGAAAAGGTATTTGCAAATGACATATTGGATAAAAGGCTAGTATCCAAAATCTGTAAAGAACTTACCAAACTCAACACCCAAAAAACAAATAATCCAGTGAAGAAATGGGCAAAAGACATGAATAGACACTTTTCCAAAGAAGATATCCAGATGGCCATCAGACACATGAAAAAATGCTCAACATCACTCACTCCTCATCAGGAAAATACAAATCAAAACCACACTGAGATACAATTTGACAACTGCCAGACTGTTTAAAATGAATGAATCAGGAGACTGTAGATGCTGGAGAGGACGTGGAGAAACGGGAACCCTCTTGAACTGTTAGTGGGGATGAAACTGTTGCATTCGCTCTGGAAAGCAGTGCGGAGGTTCCTCAAAAAATTAAAAATAGAACTACCCTATGTCCCAGTAACAGCACTACTAGAAATTGACGCAAGGGATACAGGAGTGCTGATGCATAGGGGCACAATTACCTCAATGTACCTTATGGAAAGAGCCTAAATGTCCATCAACTGACAAATGGATAAAGAATATGTGGTTTATATATACAATGGAATACTACTTGGCAATGAGAAAGAATGAAATCTGGCCATTTGCAGCAATGTGGGTGGAACTGGAGGGTGTTATGCTAAGTGAAATAAGTCAGAGAAAGACAGATACCATATGTTTTCACTCATATCTGGATCTTGAGAAACTTAACAGAAGACTATGGGGGAAGGGGAAGGGAAAAAAATATAGAGAGGGAAGGAGGCAAACCATAGGAGACTCTTAAATACTGAGAACAACCTGAGGATTGATGGGGGAGCTGGGGGAGAGAGGAACATGGGAGATGGGTATTGAGGAGGGCACCTGTTGGAATGAGCACTGGGTATTGTATGAAACCATGTTAATTTTTTTTAATGTTTATTTATTTTTCAGAGAGACAGAGCGTGAGTGGGGAAGGGAAAGAGAGAGAGGGAGACACAGAATCTGAAGCAGTCTCCAGGCTTTGAGCTGTCAGCACAGAGCCCAATGCACAGCTCAAACCCATGAACCACGAGATCATGACCTGAGCTGAGGTTGGACACTTAACCAACTGAGCCACTCAGGCGCCCCCTGAATTTTCTTCTTCTAACTCAATCTATCTAAATGACAGCTTTCAATGCAAATGGTGCTGTCTCTTTTGAAGCCTTCTAATGGTTAAATAGTTTCATGTCTTTAGTCTGTTTCCCTCCTGTTTTTTTTCCATATTGCTTTTGGAACTCTTGCTGAATTATTTTTCTTTTTTTAAATATTATGTGTCTACTAATTTAACTTTTTATTTTACGGAATCAGCTTTGCAAGAAAAGAATTTTAGCTATTTGTCTTAGCTGAAGCTCCACTTTGCATTGGTTCATTGGCTCCAGCAGAATAGAAAATGCTGAGTGGGTGGTCAATCATGCAATTGTGGGCAGGGGAGAAAAATATCCAACTACTTGCTGTCTCACAATGTATACTGAAGAAATCAAAACATGCTTGGGGGTGAAGGGAGATTGCCTTTGAGGGGGGGATTGGCATAATTCAGAAAGGGTCTCAGTCATGGAGTGGTCCATGGGACTGGAGAGATTATCTTAATGGATATACACTACAGGGATGTAGCCAAACACCAGCTGTAATAACAGGTGAGCCACAAAGAAAAATAGTTTAAGAACGAGGCAGCAATCCATTCATCAGTAGTCAGAGTAACTTGGGGCTGATTCACACTCTATAAATTTCTGTCACTGGTTCTGCACAGTGGGGCAAGATCAGATTCTGAACATAGGAAAACTGAAAAGTGTTTTCCCTATGAATGTCCCTGCGGCAATTAGAAAAATGCTTCTTCCAACATAATACTAGTAAACGAGCAAACAAACAAAACAAACAACTGATGGTCATAGTATCAGGACTAATAGTGAAGGAAAAGCGTTCAGCTAAAGAAGGCAAGAAAAGACATAGCTGAGAACAACATATATTTTGGTCACTTCAGATTTGGTCACTCTGTTGTGTGGGACCTTTTCCTTCCTTCCTTCCTTCCTTCCTTCCTTCCTTCCTTCCTTCCTCTTTCTTTAAAGCAAATTAGCCAATTAAACACCCAAAATGTATAGAATCATTACTGAGTGTGAAGCATATATAAACAATGTTCCAAATTTGAAATATAACATCAATGATAAGAGTAGTCTAAAAATTAAAAAAAAAAAAAAGTGACATACTGCACATTTTTTTTAACATGTTACAGATACCTGAGTGGTTATTTGTAGAAATTTTCAACAGTTCTTAGTTCTTTCAGGATGTAATATAAAATGACAAGACAAGCTTCTAACCACTGAGGTCGTTCACATTGAAGATATCATTAAAAAATAAAGAAAAAAAAAGAAGGAAAAGGAACAGGGCAATGTGAGGAAATGACAGCAGGGAACTAAACATCCAGCCAGCTGATGATGAGTTGAAGAGGGGTGATAGGACGTGCTAGAGAGAAAAGTGACACTCCGTGGGCTTGGAGAAGCCCAACTCAAACAAAGTATTAACTTGCTGAAAGGACTGAGCCTGACACGCCATCCCAATACAAAGCCTTCAGAAATAAGGAAAGTGTTTATCAACAGTGCTGTGTTGTAGCCCACGAGGTGAAGACGTGAGCCGTGGGAGGTGCCAGCAGTGACATAGAGGTAACACACTTTTGATCTCAGTTCTGTACATGGGTAGTTGCACCGTCAGTAAAGAGGTTTTCTCAGTAGCTTCTCCGGGAAGTTCAGCTTTTTTCACTCACCACCACGTGGAGCTGCTTTCAGTTGAAACGGGTCCACATTCCAGGACCGATTACTTATTATCACTGCTACTGACCATTAGACTGGAAGAGGACGGGCCTCAAGAACATCTGAAGCATCTAAAGTCAACAACATTAAGAACATTTTTGTGATGACCACAACGTAGACTTGTAAGAGCCAGAGCGTAAGTGCGTCGATAGCCGATTTATAACCAACACAAAATTTAAGAGTTTTAGAAACTAGCCCTTTGAATGCTATTAACAAGACATCCTTATTATAACTGGTAACTATTTCCTCCTCAGAAAGAAGGACTTGAAGCGATGTTTCTTATCTAGGGCTTAAGACTTTCTCTTGGATACAATCCGATAAAAATCACAGTGGTGAACGCTTTTAGTCGTTTTATGTGTATTAACTGTTTACTCTTCGCTTAATCTTAAAACCCTGAGGATGTAGGTATGGCTGTTTTCCCCTTTTATTCTCGGGCATACAGAGATGAAGTCACTTTCCAAGGGCACACACTTGTATTGAATGGCAGAAACTACCTATACCAAGAAGTCTGATTCCAGCATCAGCAAATATAATCAACACATTACTATATACTCTACCTTAGGGCTAGATGCAAAACTGCTTGGAAAAGAACAAGTCGCTATAAAAATAAAGTGGTTTAATTTCCAAACACATCTATCATGAACAAGCATGGAGTAATGGCTGGGTCAGATGCATCTAGTTCTGTGAGCCTTATGGTATGGCATGAAAAGGAAATAACTTGAAATAAACAAAAAATAATAACCAAAAAAATAACCAAAAAATAAAAATTTTCAGATGTATATTAGCATTTGATTATTAAAAACATTTAGGAATACCTCATTTTTAATCATAGGAAAGGAGGAATACAGGAAATTTTCGGGAACCAGAAAGAGAATAAAAAAAATAATAAAAAACCCAGTGATTTCTCCATGATGATCTGAGTTATCCTTCTCTCTCAGACATTTTTTTATTGAATTCTCAGATTACACATTGTTCAGAAGATGACCCATCAAATTTACATTAATATGGCATGGGCTCCCTCTTTCTCTCTTCCTCCCTCCCTCCCTCTCTTATTCTCTGTCTCAGCTATAAGAGCTAGCTTATGAAAATCTAGGCAAAAAATGTATGTGCGTGTATACATTTTGATACCTGCAGTTAAGATTCCTGAATATCTAAAAGAGAGAGAACAAGCACTTCAAGTTTAAGGGAAAAACACAGTGTGTGTGTGTGTGTGTGTGTGTGTGTGTGTGTGTATATATATATATATATTCATTAATATGCATTGTGGGGCTTTCTGGTCTTTTGGCTAATGATATTATAGGCAGATCATGATGAAGATAAAGGTTCACTTAAGAATGATAAAAGTAGGATTTCCTGGGTGGCTCAGTTGGTTAAGGTCTGACTCTTGGTTTCTACTTAGGTCATGACCTCACAGTTTGTGAGTTCGAGCCCCGTGTCAGGCGTCAGGCTCTACACTGAGAGCATACAGCCTGCTTGGGATTCTCTCGGCCCCTCCCTGTCTCTCTCTCTCTCTCTCTCTCTCTCTCTCTCTCTCTCTCTCCCCAAAATTCTGAAAGAGATAGAGCTCAAATGGGGGACGGGCAGAGGCAGACGGAGACAGAGGATCTGAAACGGGCTCCATGCTAACAGCAGAGAGCCCAAAGTGGGGCTCAAACTCACAAACCATGAACTCATAAACCGTGAGACCATGACCTGAGCTGAAGTCTGTCACTTAACCAACTGAGCCACCCAGGCACCTTTCAAAATAAATGAATAAACTTAAAAAAACAAAACAGAAAAAAAAAAGAATGTTAAAAGTAAAACAGGGATCTATTTTATGTTTGGTGTTTTGGGCTTTCACTGCTATGCATTTTCTTCCTTTGGGCCATTGTTCCAAAGCAAAGGAAGAATCCTCTCCTGGGGTTAGAAATTGCTTTGATTTTTTTGTTTGAAGGGTTAATATATATATATATATATATATATATATATATATATATATTTCAAATGGCTTTTTTATTTAGTTTTATTTGGTTTCTGTTTGATTTTTTTGGTTTCTCCCTCTCTAGGAAGCTATTTTGTCAACCATTCAGTGGGAGACAAGTTTGACTCCACTCACCCTGGTGTTTACCTGTTTAGTCAAAACAGCAATCTGAACTTTCTGGAGAATATACTGATAGCAGTATGATTATAATCCATTTACTTCCACATGGGGCCAACTCAAACAGTTTCATAAACATAAGTTTGGAATCCCTGGTTCAGCAGCTTTGGGGGCTTGGCCCTGGGAGCCAGACTGCGGCCTTTTTGGGGGTGCTGGTCTCCGGGCACTAGAGACTGACCCGGGGAAAGCTACAGAATCTGCTCTGTGAAGACATCCGACAGAAGCCAGCTTTTCCAAGTATTCAGATCTCTCCCTAAATGTCACCTCTGCAGACAGCCCCTTCCCAAGCCTGCTAGTTTGCCCTCAGCTTGCTGTTTTGATTTTTCCTCCTAACACTTAACACCTTATAAGCTTTTATTTCTCTGTCACGCCCTCAGTTTCTTATTTGCCTCCTCCTTTAGAATGCAAACTTCACAGGGCAAGGACTGTTTTTACTGGTTGTAGCCCAGCACCTAAAAGAAAGACTGGCACATAATGATAAACTCTTAATAAAGGTCTGTGGAATGAATGAACGAAAAAGTTGCCGTCGATACCCGAGTTGCTATTAGATTAGACTACGTCCCTCTCAGTTCTTTCACCCTGTTCCGTAAATTTTAAAAAATATTTATTTATTTTTGAGAGAGAGAGACAGAGTGTGAGCAGGAGAGGGGCAGAGAGAGAGGGTGATAGAATCCAAAGCAGGCTCCAGGCTCTGAGCTGTCAGCACAGAGCCGGACGTGGGGCTTGAACTCACAAACCGCGAGATCATGACCTGAGCCGCAGTGGGTCGCTTAACCGACTGAGCCACCCAGGCGCCCCTCCTTCTGTAAACCTTTATGGAGCAGCTTCGTGCACCCAGTTTGAGGTCTTGTCATAATAGCTGCCATATGACTATTAAGTGGCTACTGAGTATTAAGGAAGGCCCTACAGACTTTTGAGAAATTATTTCCAATCTTCATGAAGACTCACCTGACACAGGACTTATTATTATCCCCATCGTATAAGTGAGAGAACTGAGGTTCTGAGAGATGGTTCGTGACAGCAGCTACTATTTGTGAAGTGCAAGCTATGTTCCAGGTACTGTGGGAAGGGCCTTATTAAATGTTTTCCCTAAGTCACGGAATCAGATCTGCCTGCCCACCGAGCGACAACCTTTTTATTGCTTCTCATTGCTCCAAAGTATCCAGCCTTCCTCCAGAAGCTCCCAGTTCAGTGCAGCAGACAAACATATACACAGGAAAGGTTTAGAGAACAGCAAAGGTCTGAAGTGACTGAATTCGGTGGGAATGGGGAGAGGGAGAGGAGGAGGGTAAGGACGGTGCTTCTTGCTAATGAAGAAGACAGAGGAAGTACACTGAGCGAGACTTTGGAGAGTGGCTGGGTTTTCACCAGACGGAAGGGAAGGGGTGTTCCAGGAGTGAGGTGAGGACTACAGGTCTAAAAGCATTCATGTTTGGGGGCGCCTGGGTGGCTCAGCCTGTTGAGCTTCGGACTCTTGATTTCAGCTTGGGTCGTGATCTCACTGCCTTGGGATCAAACCCCACACTGGGTTCCACACGCTGGGGGTGGAGCTTGCTCAGGATTCTCTCTCTCCCTCTCCCTTGAGCCCTGTCAAACAATAATAATAATAATAATAATAATAATAATAAATAATTTAAAAATAAAATATATATGTTTTTGCTAAATCAGCATTTACTCAGCAACTACTATGTGTTACCTACTCTGATATGTTGAAATGAGCATGGTTTGTTCCTCCCTGGAACAAATAAGGACACCAGTCTGATGGGAATGCACATTTCCAGATAGTGAAGCAAGGTTGGAAAGGTAGGCGGGGGCTGTGTTACCTCAACAGGTTTATTACTCTGTCCTGTAGGCATGGGGAATACTTGAGATTTTTTAACGAGGCACACACACAGAAAATGATTTTTTAACAAGATAAATAACGTTGGGAATTTTTCATTTGTTTGCTTAGGAAAACTAATTTGATGACGTTCTCCCGTCTCAAGTGTTAATTAAAAGGAATTTTTACTGTTGGTTTTCATCCTTTTTTCTGGAGGGATTCATCTTCTAACTCTTAGTCCAGTGGTACTTTTCAAAGTACCAAGTCCTTTCTGCTTAAAATTCAGTTATGTGAACTAATACCAAATTTCTGCTCTTTGATTTTGCTCCCACTATATTCCACTACATGAGCAGAGTAGATAAACTTTTTTTTTTTTTTTTTTTTTTTTTTTTTTTTCCCCCCAGCTAGAGCTAGGTAAGAATTCTCCACACTCACCAGAAGCCAGATCCTGCTTAGGACATGTCTCTTTCTTCTCACACAGCCTTATCATTTGCATAAGTTTCTTTCTTTCCGCGTTCTCTCCTCTAGTGTCAGCATAGTTTATATATGACATATGTATATTTAATTTTGAAGTATATATGTAATTATTGATCTTTTAAGGCCATAAAGATGATTTTAAAACAAGTAAATGCTTTTTTAAGTTCATTTTGAGGTTGATGCTAGCAGACAAACTTTCCCAAAGTCTCGCTTTCTTTAATTGAATTATAACTAACATATAAGGTTATATTAATTTTAGGTTACAATATAATATTCAACAATCTTACACATTACTCAGTGCTTGTCACAGTAAGTGTTCCTAATCTCCTTTATCTTATTCTATTTTCCTAAATTTCATAATCTAGAATATCCTATGGCCCATTCGTTTTTAAGTACCAATTTTGCAGGTTCTTTTTCTTTTTTTTTTTTTTTTAACTTTTATTTAGTTTTGAGAGAGAGTGACAGAGAGAGAAAGAGAAAGAGAGAGAGAGACAGAGTGTGAGCAGGGGAGGGGCAGAGAGAGAGGGAGACACAGAATCCGAAGCAGGCTCCAACCTCTGAACTGTCAGCACAGAAGTCCATGCGGGGTCTTGAACTCAGGAGCCTTGAGATCATGACCTGAGTGATGTCAGATGCTTAACCGACTGAGCCACCCAGGCGCCCCCTTATGGCCAACTCAATCCTGATAAGGAGGCGGCTGTCCCTGGCTTTGTCTACTCCAGTCCAACAAACTGTGGCCAAAGAATTTAGTCACACAGAATACATAAACAATTGCAGGTTTGTTTCCTAAGAAAAGACAACAGCCTATTTGCTGCCTATAACAAGATGAAAATAATACAAGGTAAGATAATGGGGGACATGAGTCAGCATCTTCAATAGGAGAGCGAAAGGCAACGATAGACTATTTTTTCCAGATGCTGACTCATTCCCACTTGAGGCAGACATTTCTTTATAGAATCAAGTGGTAAGATTAAGCCATGCTGGTGAGGTTCAGGTTGGGGTTCAGTTAAGTACTCGTGGGTCAGAATGAACCAAGTTGTCTGTGAAATAAAATGAAAACAGAACTATAGATGTGAAGTGATGCTCACCTGATACTCTAATAACCACTTAAATCAGAGACAAAGCTAGCTCCCTAAAGAGTGAAGCATTCCATGACTCATTGAATATAATCCTGAAAGAAGCAATATGCACTTTACCGCCAAGGGCTCTTGTGATCTTGAGAGACTGGTTGATTGCTCTAATTTTCATCTTCCATTCCTCACTTCAGGAATTTAATTGAAAATATCAAGCGATAAAAAAAAATCGGTGCGAAAAATAAAACTGAATGGCAAATAAATTATGAAAATCAGATCCTTCATATGCAAGATACAAAGTCAAGGATATTGATGAAATCGAGTCATAAAACAGATATAATTTACCATTGTAAGAAAGTATTTTAAATATATTACAGCTGAAAGCTAGGATCTAGTTTTTGCTTTTAATGAAAAGGTATGTGCACACATGTGTACATGCACATATGTATATGATAATTATATATTTTTCATTTCAATAAGGAAATGTGGATAAAACTCATACAGTTTTGATAACAACTTTTTATCTAAACCATAATTGTTAAAACTCCCCCATTTAATGACATCAGAAAGTGAGTGTCTGCTTTTGATGGTATAGATGATAAAATTTTTAAAAATGTATTATCTTTCACTTCCACACCCTTACAAATCATTGCACATATATGTTGAGGGAGGTGACATATAAAGAAAATGAAGCTGCTTGTTTTTTTGTTTTTTTGTTTTTTTTTTTTTTTTAGTTTATTTACTCATTCTCAGAGAGGGGAGAGCATGCATGTGAGTGAAGGAGGGGCAGAGAGGATCCCAAGCAGACTTCATGCTAACAGCACAGAGCCCAAGGCAGGGCTCGATCCCAGGACCTCAGCTGAAATCAAGAGTCAGACGTTCAACTGACTGAGCCACCCAGGTGCCACTAGAAAAGGAAGTATTAAGAACAACAGGTAACTAAGATCGATGGTAGGATCAAAAGAATCCAAAGAAACTCATCAATTAAATAGACATAATGTTAACTGGGAACTGGATAGAATAACTTTGATTCCATGTTCACCACTTCCACTCATCGTTTTCAGTTTCTTTTATTATCTGCCTACAATTACCAATATAATTTATTTAGCTTTTAAACCATCTGAATGTGACAGGCATTTGGAACTCAAAGGAAAGGAGATTATTGTTAAAGATGTAGTATTTGAAAAAATATTTTGAGGGTGCCTGGGTGGCTCAGTCAGTAGAGCATCGGACTCTTGATTTCTGGGTTGTGAGTTCAAGCCCCACATAGGATGTGGAACTTCCTTAAAAAAATTAATTAAAATGAAAATTTAAAAAAAATGAACAAAAATGATATTTATGTAAGGTTATTTTAGATATACTTTAAAAACAACTGACAACTCTTAAAAGGGTACAAATAATTTGAAAGCAACTTAAATGAATGCTAGAAATAAAATACAAACTCTTCAAAGAAATACAGCCCAATGTTAAGCTACAATGAAGGCACAGAAAAATCTTTTGAGATCTATACCAAGTAGAAATACCAGACAATAGAAGCAGAGCAAAGAATGACAGACTTGAAGGGATTAGCAGACAAGGATTTTGAAATAGCTAATGTAATATACACCATAGGCTCAAGGGAGCATGGAAAAGAAATTTGAACATGTGAGGAGTAAAATGGAAATTATAAAAATCCCCATATTGTACTTCTAGAGATAAATGCATAATAGTTGAAATGAAAAATACACTTGTTGAATAAGTGTAGAAAAGTAGAAAAAAAAAGCAGAAAAAAAGATCATAGAATTTAAAGGTCTAGGAATAAAACCTTTGCAAAATGGATCACAGAAAAGAAAGGCTTGAAGAAGCAAAATTCCATAATGTCAATGACTGTTGGGGAAAAAAAATGTCAGTGGAACCCCAGGATAAGTGTGGGGAGACATACACAAAGGTATAAAGACATAAAAAGATATACCATGAAAGCAATTATCAAAAGTGAGCTAAAATGGCTATGTCCATATCTAGTAGACCTCAGAACATGCAATATAGTAGACCCCCCCCACAATAAAAGGTTCAATTCTTCAGGAACATATAAAAATTCTGAATAAAGCACATAATACAGCAACTTTGGAAAATGTCAATAAAATGCTGAAAAAATTGAAAAAAATACACAGTGATTATTGTACATTTCAACACAATAATTGATAAAACCCACAGGCAGCAAGATACAGAAGGGTTGAACAGCATCATGAACCAACTAGGTCTAATTCATACATTAAAAAAACAAAAAACAAAAAAACTATTGAGGATTTACAAAGATAGACCATAATGTGGGCCATAAACCAAGCCTCAAATACAAAAAAATTTGAAATTGTGCAAAGCATATGTTCAAATTCTAATGGAATTAAGACTAGGATTTAATAACAGCAAAACTCTGGAAAACATCCAAATACTTGGAAGTAAAACCATACTCTTCTAACTAAGTAAGAATCAAAGAAGAAATCATAAGGAAAACTAGAAATTATGTTGAGCTGAATGAAAATGAAGACCTACCATGTAAGATTTTGTGGGGTCCAGCTAAAGCAGTGCTTAAATTTTTACGTATAATCTGAGAACTGCCTAAGGGGCAATTGGAATAAAAATATAAGAACCATACTAGGAATCCCCTGCACGCAGAGCCTGGAAGGAAACTAGATTGGAATCTGCACACCAGCCTGGGATTTGGACGTCTTCATCTTCCTCCCATGATCAGGTCCACTTCTACGCCCTCCATACCTCCTGTGCTGTGCCACTCTCCACATTAGTCATCTGGACGCTTCTGCTGAACACTATTGAATTCTGTCTTGGTGGAGCCCCTTTGCTTTATGAGTATCTCAGATATGAGAAAATGTTTGCTTCGGGAGTTAAAGTATTTGAGCAATACCAATCTGTTTGAGAGGCGCCTGGGTGGGGGGTGGGGGGGGCTCAGTCGGTTGGGCGTCCCACTCCGGCTCAGGTCAAGATCTCACCATTCACGAGTTCAGCGAGTTCAGCAGTTCGAGCCCCGCCTCGGGCTCTGTGCTGACAGCTCAGAGGAGCCCGCTGCAGAATCTGTGTCTCCCTTGCTCTCTGCCCCTCCCCCACTCACCCTCTGTCTCTCAGAAATAAATAAATGTTAACCTTTTTTTCTTTTTTTTAAATGCCAATCCGTTTTGATAATGGGTGATATTTACTGAAGGATATGCGGACATTTTCAAAATACTAAATAGAATTATTTTTCCCCAGCGAAGTGGACTTAGCAGGGAAAATAAGGAAGTAAAATGAGAATAGTCACCAATTGCGTGCTCATTACTGGATTCCGGATCTACGTCTATATTTCTCTAATCCTCACAGCCATTCAATGAAGTGAGGGACATTCATGAGTCGGTAACAGGAAGTTTTTATTTTGAGGGGACTCTCCAGTTTGGTGATGATCAGGAAAAGATGAATGGTGGTCCGTGACACAGGCAAGTCGATTCCACTAAACTGAAAAGGTTCTGAAGACGCCCAATAGGAGCACTCCTGTTTTCCCAGAGAATCTCAGAGAAGGCAGACTCTTTACAGGAGATGGAATACATATTTGTAGTTAAGTGGTATAGATACTTGAATGCAGTCTCAATGTTTCTTGACTTCTAGGTATACCCAAACCTCATGTTTAGTTGGTTGTTCTCCAGGGGAAAGCGGCATATTGAGAGATGACTATAATGTATTTTAACACGAATGCTTAAAAAAGGAAAAAAGAGGGGCACCTGGCTGGCTCAGTTGGTTAAGCATGTGACCCTTGATCCCAGCTCAGGTCATGATCTCACAGTTTGTGAGTTCGAACCCCAAATCAGGCTCTGCACTGACAGACCAGAGTCTGCTTTGGGATTCTCTCTCTCTCCCTCTCTAACCCTCCCCTCCCCCACTCCTCAAAACAAATAAATAAACTTAGAAAAAAAAAAAACCTCTCATGTTATAGAGAAATAGAGGGTTATGGAATACAAGATCAGGTTCACATTTCAGAGCTGGTGTTAGCAAAAACTGTGATGCCACGAAGTTAATCTCATCCTTTCCATATCCTGTCACTGTGAACAGTTTACTGACTAATGCTTTTTTTATGAGCCCTTTTCCTCAGTTATTCTGTTTAAAATACTGTTTCAAGGGGACCTGGGTGGCTCAGTTGGTTAAGCGCCCGATTCCTGGTTTCAGCTCAGGTCATGATCTCACGGTTTGTGAGTTTGAGCCCCGTATCAGGCCCTGCACTGGTGGTGAGGAGTCTGCTTGGGATTCTCTCTCTCCCTTGATCTCTGCCCTCTTCTACTCTCTCTCTCTCTCAAAATAAATAAATACACTTAAAAAAAACATAAACTACTCTTTCAAAATACTTCTTGCAGTAAAGTCACTGACATTAATAATTCACATCAAGTTTATATTTTATCAAAATACTGTATCTCTTAATTTAAAATTTATATTAAATTGGGAAATGTAAGACTTTGTCTCCAGTAAAAAATACAAAATTATAGTAATCAAATGGGTGAGGTTTGCTTATGATGGCCCTAAAATTTGACTGTAGGTGTCACCTATGTTACTCCTGTGATGTCTGTGCATCATTCATATATTTTTGGTTTTAATTCTCACCTTAACCCACTGTTCTGCAATCCCTTTCTAATTTCTCCTCACTCCTTTTCGATCTTCCTTGAAATTTTTTAGAGGTTTAAAACTAAAAGATATTAAAATGCAGTAATTTTTAAAAATTCACTGATTTATTGAATTTAACGCAGTGAACTAAAATAAAATGCAAGGCTGGTTTGGCCCTAAAACAATAAACAGATAGCTATATTTTTGCTGTTTCTCTTACTCTCTCTAGACTCAATAAGTAAGATATACAGAGTAGGGAAAATTTTATTAAATAAAATAACAAATTAACTATATTATTTTGTATCTGTATTTTATCTCCTATGGTGCTGATAGCTTCAGCATATTTGAAGGCACACAGTTTTCACACAGGCAGCAGCCTCTGAGTCCCCTGAAGGAAAGTTGAGTTACTTATTTCTACAACTGTCTTAAAGCTTATTTTGAGAAACCACTAAATTTTTTTATTTATTAGTTTTTTTTAATTTTTTTATTAGTTTTCTTTATTTTTGAGAGGCAGAGAGAGAGAGAGACAGAGCCTGAGTGGGGGAGGAGCGGGGAGAGAGGGAGACACAGAATATGAAACAGGTCCAGGCTCTGAGCTGTCAGCACAGTGTCTGACATGGGGCTCGAACTCAAGGGGGCGAGATCATGACCTGAGACGAAGTCGGATGCTCAACCGACTGAGCCACCCAGGAACCCCGAGAAACAGCTAAATTTTATTTAGAAAGTTCAGGGATCAAGCCCCACATCGGGCCCTGCACTGAGCATGGAGCCTGCCCGGTATTCGCTCCTTACCTCTCTCCCTGCCCCTCCCCATCTTACATGTGCTCTCTCTCTCTCTCTCTCTCTCTCAAAATAAATAAATAAACATTAAAAAAGTTCAAAACATCTGAAATCTGAACTTGAATAACTTTTCTACTGTATATATATTTGTTAAAGAACATTATCAAAGAACATGCTCAAAACATTATCAAATTTTGGGGCGCCTGGGTGGCTCAGTTGGTTAAGTGTCCGACTTGGGCTCAGGCCATGATCTCACCCTCTGTGAGTTCGAGCCCCATGTCAGACTCTGTGCTGACAGGATGGAGCCTGGAGCCTGCTTTGGATTCTGGGTCTCCCTCTTTCTCTCTGCACCTCCCCTCCTCATGCTCTCTCTCTCAAAAACATAAAATAAAAACATTAAAAAAATTATCAAATTTTCTACTATGCATATTTGCCAAGGGACAGAAAACTTTTGACTCCTTGTTACTCCATACCCAGAAACTGGAGTTTCATAATCTAATCTGATTTCTGTAACCAAATTGTTCTGGCCATCTCAAAAATGGCCTCAGTTATATTTAAGTTGAGGCTTTAACAAAATGTGGACGGACCTCAATAAAAATGGGAAGTAACTAAAATAAATACTTCTCAAATTGTATCTTTTAGCCACTCATCTTACACGACTTCCTTACTAAAAACAGAGTTACATGGGGGCGTAACATGAGAAGGAATGCTGGCATGATTCTGAAAGCCATTTGACACAGATTGTGAACATCTAGTGAGTTCTTCCTGAGCCTGTGCTGTGTTATTACTAGCTTCTACTGCTTTAATTTGTAAAATAATTGACTTCAGATAATGTCTAAAGATATTTACCAAAGTCCAGAGTGATAAATTCTCAATGTTATTTTATTTTTTAATTTTTTTTCAACTTTTTTTATTTTATTTTTGGGACAGAGAGAGACAGAGCATGAACGGGGGAGGGGCAGAGAGAGAGGGAGACACAGAATCAGAAACAGGCTCCAGGCTCCGAGCCATCAGCCCAGAGCCTGACGCGGGGCTCGAACTCCCGGACCGCGAGATCGGGACCGCGAGATCGTGACCTGGCTGAAGTCGGACGCTTAACCGACTGCGCCACCCAGGCACCCCTCTCAATGTTATTTTAAATTGAAACCATTTTCATAGAATTAATGATGATACCTAATGCTGTTTCACGTTTTACCATTAAACTGTTATTTACAATGAAAATATCCTACCCTGAACTTACAAAAATTTCATGATTTTAATAACGGCACACTCACAATGGCTCTTGAATAATAAGAGTGCAGCAACAAAGCATATGAAAAATTTGTATCAGGTAAGAAGTAAATTGGTACACTATTCAGGGAAAGACAATTACAATCCAGACAGATCAGAGAAATAAATCTACTAATTTCACTTAAATGGGTGTTAAGCTAATGACCTTGACAAAGAAAATTATTCTATAGTTACTATAAATACCTATGATCCTAAAGCCTAAGCATGGCTAAAAAGGCAGTAGGGGCCTTATAGGAGCCATTACATCTAAACCAGAGCACTCTGTGTGATTCTGGACATGGCTGGAACATGTTGTAAAATACTGTTTGGCATACAGCCACTTAAAGCCATAATTACCCTTGAGGGAGCAGAGCACACAGTGTATCAGAATCAATGATGTTATTTGAGAGAAAGGTTTGAGGAAATTGGGCTTATTCATTTTAATAAAGGAGCATTAACCTTTCATGACCTTATCGAAGTTACAGAATTCTGAAAGCGATAGGTAAAATTGATCCTAATAAATTCTTCTGTCCACTCTAAAAGTCAATAAGAAGAGAAAATGATCTCGAAATTGGGAAACTGGGGGCTAGAAATGAAATTGAGATTCAGGTATTTCATTCACAGCGTGGGATAAATTGCGACCAAGGCAGAGCAGAGGAGCCCTGTGTGTGTCAGTGAAATGCAGCAGAACTTTAGAAGAACAGACTGCATGACTCTTGATGGACTGACCCACATAAAACCTCACCAACCAGCAGATAGCATTTCAAATATTTATATTCAAGTCAGCATGTGATCAAAGTAATAAAGCAAAGAATGTCAATTGTGACAGTAACCTCCTGGGCTTTTCCGAGAGCAAGTCTCTTCCCTAGGGGTTTGCTCTGCAAACTGATGCTGGATTCATCTTAAAGCATCACTTTCAATCATTCCTTTCCCCTTAAAGGGGATCCTATTGCCCATGTAATTAAATGGAAACTATCTTGTGACACAAACATTCTAGATCTGATCCCAAGTACCGTTACACAGACACTTCTAAAGCTTCCCTACTGACCTGTGTAGCCAGATTTGTATTTTGAAACACGTCTCCAGAGAGACTCAAGGGGGAAAGAAAAAAAAAAAAGATGAAAAACAAATTTGTAAATTGCTACAAAGTAAATCTTCAAGATGAAAGTATAGTATGCCTACTGTGTCAAATTTATTGGACAAGAGTCTCTCATTGTGCAGGCGGCCAGAATGGTACTAGGTCTATAGACTAATATTCCATGGGACATATTTTAGTAATGCTAAATTTGGACATGAGCCTAGATCAATATTTACGAAGCTATTTTAGTGTCACAGAGCCAAAAATAAACTGCAGGAAAGAAAGTTCTGGACCTTACCTCACCCCCCAAATTTACATAATTTGGACACTTAGGGAAATCAACAGACTTGCTGACAACCATCCAGCCTTAAAATTCTCAGGTTTTTTTTTTTTACGTTATGAATCTTTTTTCATAGAAAACACATATTATTGACGATATTCTAACAATTCTGATTTAAAGTTAAATGCCAACTTTTAAGAACTTCAATGTAAATATGGGAGTTCATTACAATTTTTTTTCAGAAAGAACTCTGAATAACTCTGTATTGATAAAAATTTAAATTGTTCATGAAATATCAGTGTTAAACAGAGTTTATATTGTGACTTGCAGATAAAAATAAAAAGCTGCTTCTAAATGATTTGACGACTTTTCTCCAAAGATTCCCAGGATATTTTCATTGGAAGGAATGTTATTCAATGTGAATGTCTGTTATATAATATATTCTAGGCTTCCCAGGTATGCTTGTAATCTTTCAGTGTGTCTTAACTCTTGGCTGGCTTAAGAATTTTATAAATATGCATGTTCTCTAGAACCATGTTTCATTCTTCAAAATAAACGTTGATTTTTGAAAACTAGCATTCATTAACATTATTTTGAAGAAGGATATGACAACTGGAGTTTTTATTGACTGAAAGGCATTTCTTTTGAAATCGATCCCCCTGATTGTTTTTAGATATTGTTATGCTCAAGAAATAATCAATATTCTTATGTTGGTTGGTAAATCTGTTTGTGACTTTCTTTGATATTCCACTGACAGTAGATAAAAAACAAACTTATACTTAAGTCTTCAAAACTCCTTATTGCAATAAAAAAATGTTATATTTGTCAATACAACTGAGAAATATTTTGGGATATTGGATATCTGTTGTAATTTTTGTATATTTGCTTCTACCTAAAATAGAGTACATACTTTTCATATTTCATAGGTACTTTCCGTAGTTTATGAAATGTTTTAAGGCTTATAAATATTATACAAAATAAAAATTGCAAAGGCAGACATATATATACATATATATATATATATATATATATATACCTACTGCCCATATCCATCAATATGATATATACAGCAATATAGCAGAATATGAGTATATATATATATATAAGCATAAATTACATGTGTATAAGTATATGTGTACTTATGTACATGTATATGTATATTATAGATAAGTATACAGATATTTATATAGAGAACAAAATTTACATTGGTGTTAATAATCCACATTTATACATATACCTGTACTTATGATATACGTATACATATGTAAAACAGCAGAATATTTCCCGAAATTCCATCATGACACTGAATGTAAAAAACATAAATCACAATGACATTTTTTATCTCTTGAAGAGAAACAATAAAAGTGCAAATCTGTTTCCCATGGATCCTTAACAATCTACACAGATATCCCCTAATTCAGTGACTAAAAAGTGTCACAGACTTTAATAAAGTTTATACAGGATAGTTTCGAGGAACTGTAAGGATTAGGTTTCTGTTTTCTTTTATGAGCCAGTATCATTTGCAAATCTAAAAGCAGCAAAAACTTTCCTTGAATTAGGCACCGAGTTTCAAGACAGCTTCCATCTGTCAAATTTTTTAGGCACAAAAGGCCACCTACTGAACCATCATAACAGGACATGATCAAAGACCAAACAGAGATATAATTAAAACAGAATTAGGAGCAATCAAAGCAGCCAACTAGATTAAAAGGGAGTTGAATACAGTCAAAGCTAATTTAGTGACATTCACTGGCATAGACATAGGTCAAAAGTTTAAAGACAGCTGACTTAAGCTCTACCCTTTGTGATCCACTATCATATAAAGCAAGCTCCAAAATGTTATTCTGTAATTAGTCCAAGAAATTAATCCATCCCTAAAATGTTTTTTTGGTCTCTGCATACTGTGGAGAGACCCTACTCGTATGAGTAGGATTTGCGGCAGATTTCGTTATGCCATTCAGGTCTACACTCGTCCTTCTATTCAGGACATCCAGTTTCCTGAACATCTCTGGAGTGAAATGTTCTCCCAGATTCATCTCTCGATCAATACAAACTTCACTGACTTCTCCTTTATATTTTTATTGAAACAACAATTTATTAAATATTTCCTATTCAACGGCCACATTTCATTAGCTGAAGATAATTTAAATGTAGGCGCAGAAAAAAGCTGCGAACTGGTGTGATAAGCACTGTATTAAGAGTAATATAGGGGCGCCTGGGTGGCGCAGTCGGTTAAGCGTCCGACTTCAGCCAGGTCACGATCTCGCGGTCCGGGAGTTCCAGCCCCGCGTCGGGCTCTGGGCTGATGGCTCAGAGCCTGGAGCCTGTTTCCGATTCTGTGTCTTCCTCTCTCTCTGCCCCTCCCCCGTTCATGCTCTGTCTCTCTCTGTCCCAAAAATAAATAAACGTTAAAAAAAAAAATTTAAAAAAAAAAGAGCAATATACTGCGAGGCCGACTCAGCCTTATTGATATCTTCATAGCTCTTTTCACTGACGATGTTTTCTGATTAGTTAATTTATTTACTTTTTTGATCTATTTCTCCACGGCCCTATATCCTGCATGATAGTGGAACCCTTTGCTGTTGCTGTCATTTTGTTTTGTTATATGATATGTCCTTGCCGCTAGATCAGTGTTTTGAAAGAAGAAACTGTATTTGGCCAATAACTAGATTATTGGGAACAGCTTTACATGACCCATCTAGGATCCTAAAAAGTGTTTCCTATAAAACTGTAGGAAGGATATGAGGAAAAAATCTTCAAGAAGTTTCAGATGTAATCCATTTTTACTTAGGGTCAATTTTCCAGATCATTTCACACAAATAATTTTATTTCATCGTCATCATTTGAGTGGTATATGGAATTGTGGCCATTCTGATAGGTGAGGAAACCAAGACTCTAATTCTGCCACGTGTAAAAGTAGAGTAACAATCCAAAAGCATGCTTTCCAATGCTACTATATTTTCTACTTCATTCCAGCAGTATACTATAAATCCAGAAATAAAATCCAGAATATGTAACAATTCATGATATAAAATGGGCATCTAAAAATCAGAATGGACATTAACCATTTGGTAGGGGGAATTAAAGATTTCTTCTGTGTAAGGAATTAGTCCCTCAATTAGTAAGTTATGAGGAGCTCCAGAGAAGGGCCAAAGTGGTGGTAGCAGGCATTGTGTGGCTCAGAGAGGTCACCATTTATTTATTTATTTACTTACTTGTTTTAGTGTTTATTTTTGAGAGGGTTAGAGAGAGCAGAGGAGGAGAAGAGAGAGAGAGGGAGACGGAATCTGAAGCAGGCTCCACATGGTCAGCACAGAGCCTGATAGGGGGCTCGAACCCACGAACTGCGAGATCATGACCTGAGCTGAAGTCAGACGCTCAACCAATGCAGCCACCCAGGTGCCCCATAGCTGTTACTATTTATACATTGGTATGAAAGAGCTGATATTTTACTAACTGGCATAGTGACAACAATACAGTCGTAACACCCCCGTCCTTTGGACGCAACATGTAAATACAGAAATCGCTGGTTATTTCCGTTTATCAGTTCTTTTGAATAAACTGGTAAAATCTTGAGAAAATGGGCTCTACTCCTGTGGTTTTATTTTATTGAAATGATAATGGTAATAATACTTGAGGCATCTGAGTACTTACTTAGTTTCCTCTAGGTACTTTAAAGGTGGTCTAGATGCATCAGATAATGCTTTGGTAGCATGTTACATTGAGCATTCCTACAAGTTTTGTTTTGTTTTGTTGTTTTGTTTTATATTATACTTGTCAAAGAAAAATTCTGCAAATACTATAAGTTCATTGTAAATTTGTCTCATTTCGGGATGTAAAACTGAGATGTTACTGTTTAGGTCTCAGTCAGATGGTTTGCATGAAAACTCTTTCCGAATCAGCAAAGTAATCTTAAGTATTGAAGGAAATAATGATGCCATTTCATGCGGAAAATATTTATGTCAGGGAGGCCATGCAAACTCGTCTCCATTTGCTTATCTTTATGTGGACCTTTTACACATTTGAGTAAAGAAAAAGGAGGTCAACAGACACTCTATCATTGATCTATGAACAAAGCATCTTCCGTGGTTGAAATCAAAGTCAAATGCTTGTGAATTGTAGATGTTGTAAACATGAGAAGAAAATATGTAGTTTTATGACAAAACTGATTTAGATTTCAAATCATAAACATGGAGGGTCACCTCTTTGGTATGTCTGCACTGAAATGTCCCCACTTCTGAAAAACAACTTTAATGAAAAAAGTTTAAAACTTTAATGGCTTAATATACATGCAATACCCATAATAATTTTAATTTGTCAAGAGCAATTACATAAATTAGTGTTTTCTGTATTGTTTTCATGTGACACAATTTCATGATCACTAGTAATATGCCACTTGTGATTTATAAGCAACTAGAAAATAATTCACCATTCTCTGACTCTTTACTAAATGGAAACCTCATTATTTTTTAAGTGGCATGAATTCTGTCGAAAATTAGCAAAGGTCAAATTAAATATTCTCAACTCCCTCTTTATGTTGGGTGCTATTTGTCTTTATTATAAACTTTTACGGAAAATTACTTTTTTGCCTATGTATCTAGAAACAATCTATACCTTGTGGAATGATCAGATTTACTTATTTTCATATTCCCGGTAGTGAACATAGTGGTCAAAACTGAAACACTACAGGGGCGCCTGGGTGGTGCAGTCGGTTAAGCGTCCGACTTCAGCCAGGTCACGATCTCGCGGTCCGGGAGTTCGAGCGCTGCATCAGGCTCTGGGCTGATGGCTCGGAGCCTGGAGCCTGTTTCCGATTCTGTGTCTCCCTCTCTCTCTGCCCCTCCCCCGTTCATGCTCTGTCTCTCTCTGTCCCCAAAAAAATAAACGTTGAAAAAAAATTTTTTTTTTAAATAAAAAATAAAAACTTAAACACTACAGTGTTTTTTGAACTGAAACATCTTAATTGAATTTATAATACAAAAAATACTAGTTATAGACAACTGGTCAGGGAAATACTTTACCCCTAAAAAAAACAAAACAGCACTGAGCTTTGACTCAGTTTAATAACAGACAACTGAACAATGTTTTTTTGTTTTTGTTTTTGTTTTTGTTTTCTTTTTTACATAATTTGGCACTGTTTTACATTTACATCTAGCTATGGAATGATGGATTATATAGTTGCATTTTGTTATAAAATGATACTGACTTTAAATTTTCAAGTAGTAATGTAATAAAACAACTGGAATACAAGAATATTCTACAGTGAACAAGGTCCACATAAAAATGTGTTCCATTTATTATTCAATTGAATGCAGAGAAATTTTGGAAGTGTTGCAAAGAAAGAAAAATCGTATTGGAGTGAATATCGATAAATGCCGGATGCATCCATCAAGTATCTTGGCAGTCATCATGCAGCAGGGATAGTTTGCCCTCTAGTTCAAATCAATATGTTTTTGTTGTAAGGTACAACACAAAGTAGTTAAGTGTTGCTTTCAAAACTCTAGAAATGTATTAGTTTACAATAATACATCTAGGTCTGCAATGTAAGAACAGACATTATTCCCTAGGAATAACATGTATCTACTAGATAATAGAAGCTTGAACACAAAAAAGTTATGGAGGAAATATTGGTAGAATTACTCAATAAGAACGTATGACTTTGATTTGATGTGTGTATATAGAAAGTACATGCAAGTAATGTCTGAAATAATAGGAGAAGACACTTGTGACACATTCACATACATCAGTAAGATATAGACAGCTCAAATTTTAGTGTCAAACAAATACTTTTACACAGCCCAGTTGTCTTTCTCACAAAGCAAGGTGTTAGTAACAGGGTTTGGGGTGTGGGAGGAAGGTTGTATTTGGCATCCCTTTTGGACAGGCTACTGTCCCCATTTTTATTCTAACAATGCTTGGTATTGGAACGTGATATGTGATCAATTCATTTTTCTTGAATGAACGTAAGCTTAGTTTCTGGCTGCCTTGAATGTTAGACTCCTTTAATACGTGGAATAAGGAAGAAAAAAATGTTCCTTCTAAATTTTGCAACTGAATGATCCTTTTTATGTTATTGCTGTGTGAAAGAATATCTCATTAATTTTGCTGCAGACCAGAGTTAATTATTTTTCAAAATATAAGTAAGAAATACAAGTATTTTAGAAATTTTGAGTTTTTCTTTAATCAACTCTCCCTTCAAGAACGTCTTTAAAATCCATCATTTTAAGGGGCTCCTGGGTGGCTCAGTCAGTTGTGTCCAACTTTTGATCTCAGCTCAGGTCTTGACCTCAGGGTTGTGAGTTCAAGCCCCACTTTGGGCTGTGCATTGGATGTGAAGCCTCCTTTTAAAAAAAATCCATAATTTTAAGCATGATATAAAAATGTGTGTTAAATTATTTATGTTGTTGTAGTAAGTATAACACGATAACCATTTAATATATTTATTTGACCTCCTCAAAATAAAAAAGTTCTGCACAGCAAAGGATACAATCAGCAAAACTAAAAGACAACTGATGGAATAGGAGAAGATATTTGCAAATGGCATATCAGATAAAGAGCTAATATCCAAAATCTATAAAGAATTTATCAAACTCAACACCCAAAAAACAATCCAGTGAAGAAATGGGCAAAAGACATGAATAGACACATTTCCAAAGAAGATATCCAGATGGCCAACCGACACATGAAAAAATGTTCAACATCACTCATCATCAAATACAAATCAAAACCAATGAAATACCACCTCACACCTGTCAGAATGGCTAACATGAACAACTCAGGCAACAACAGATGTTGGTGAGGATGCAGAGAAAGAGGATCTCTTTTGCACTGCTGGTGGGCATGCAAACTGGTGCAGCCACTCTGGAAAATAGTCTGGAAGTTCCTCAAAAATGAAAAATAAAACTACCCTACAACCCAGCAATTGCACTACTAGGTATTTACCCGAGGGATACAAGTGTGCTGTTTCAAAGGGACACATGCCCTCCCATGTTTATAGCAGCACTACCGACAATAGCCAAAGTATGGAAAGAGCCCAAATGTCCATCGACTGATGAATGGATAAAGATGTGGTATGTATATAAAACGGAATGTTACTTGGTGATCAAAAAAAAAAAAAAAAAAAAAAAAAGAAATCTTGCCATTTGCAACTACGTGGATGGAACTCGAGTGTATTATGCTAATAAAATAAGTTAGAGAAAGACAAATATATGATATAATTCATATGTGGAATTTAAGAAACAAAATAGATGAACATAGGGGAAAGGAAACAAAAGTAAAATGAAAATGGAGAGGGAGACAAATCATAAGAGACTCTTAAATACAGAGAACAAACTGAGGGCTGCTGGAGAGTGTTGGTTGGGACGATGGGCTAAACGGGTGATGGGCATTAAGGAGGACACTTGTTGGGATGAGCACTGGGTATGATATGTAAGTGATGAATCCCTAAATTCTATTCCTGAAATCATTATTACAGTGCATGTTAACTAACTTGGATTTAAATTATATATGTGTATATGACAAATTTATTAACTATATCTTCTAACCTTTACCGACTTCATTGTGAAGAAAACAGAACTAAAACCTAGCTAATATTTCTGGCAAGACTAGACCACATATAAAAATTCCAAGATAAGATGAAATCTGAGAGTGGCATATTTCAATGATTAAAGGACAAACAAGCTTAAAAAACACAACAAAACAAAAAAACAAGAAAATATCTGGCAACTATGCTCACTTTAATAAAATATAGCCAAACAAACACATTAACAAAGCCTACCACCCAGAGATGATAATTGGTATTCTGCTTATTTTTAACAATAAATAAAATAAACAAATATATAATATCTATTTTATAGTCTGCTATTTAATGAGCTAATGTCATTGAAAATTAAGTTTCTGAAAGTAAATCAGCAAGATAATGAATGCACCTATACAAAGGTGAATTCAACTTTAAAAACCAGTAGTCAGAGGGGCATGTGGGTGCCTCAGTCAGTTAAGTGTTCATCTCTTGGTTTTGGCTCCGGTCATAATGTCATGGCTTCATGAGTTTGAGCCCCGTGTCAGTCTCTGTGCAGGAAGCATAGAGCCTGCTTGGGGATTCTCTTTCCCTCTCTCTCTCTGCCTCTCCCCTACTCACCTTGTCTCTATCTCTCTCAAAATAAATAAATAAACTTTAAAAATTAAAAAAAAAAAGGGTGCCTGAGTGGCTCAGTCAGTTAAGCATCTGACTTCAGCTCAGGTCATGATCTTACAGTCTGTGAGTTTAAGCCCCGCATCAGGCTCTGTGCTGACAGCTCAGAGCCTGGAGCCTGCTTCGGATTCTGTGTCTCCATCTCTCTCTGCCCCTCCCCACTCACACTCTGTCTCTCTCTCTCTCAAAAATAAGTAAACATTAAAAAAAATTAAAAAAACAGTAGTCAGAGGTGATATTTGATATTTAAAATCAGCATAGGGGGGCGCCTGGGTGGCTCAGTCAGTTAAGCATCCTACTTCTGCTCAGGTCATGAACTCACAGTCTGTGAGTTCAAACCCCGAGTCGGGCTCTGTGTTGGCAATTCAGAGCCTGGAACCTGCTTCAGATTCAGTGTCTCCCTCTCTCTCTCTCTGCCCCTCCCCTGCTCATTCTCTGTCTCTCTCTGTCTCAAAAATAAATAAAAACATTAAAAAAATTAAATCAGCATAGGGACTGTCTAATCAGAATGAGCAACTTAATAAGAACAGATCTAGGCTAAGATATAATACTAGAGTAAGATATGCTAATTACAATAAGAAACTATATTATTTGTACAGCTGACAAATGGAATTTAAAGCTACAGAGCCCTGAAATAGCTTGCTATAGGAAACCTGACAGTGTCATACATCCTTCTTGTGAATGTAAATATATTCAGTTTTGGATGGAAATAGGTCTAAATATATAAAAATATTTTTTAAAAAACTTTCCACTAGATGATTCTACTCTAAAAATTTATTCCAAGGAAATAATCATTGCTGTAGTTAATTCTGGTTCTTTCTTCAGTGTTTTATAGATTAAAAAATTACAAAGCCACCTATATGTGCAACAATATGAAACAATAGAGAATAGTAAATACAGTATTGTACGACCATATAATTGTATGTAATGTAGCTGGCTAAATTGGTAAGTTGAAACATCGATTTTCATGACAAGCAGTGAGAAGATGCTGTAATTTTGGCTTTTCTGGTTAAATAATTCTGTACATGAACTATTCAAATGATTTCAAAAGAAAACAACTGGAATGTATAGAATATATAAGGAATTCAATATGGTGCTGGACTCAAGATAAATTGACAAAAACTTACATATGTGTGTGGGTATATATATGTGTGTGTGTGGATATGCCTATATATATAGGGAGAGAGTTTTATAAAATTTATGTAAGTTGTTCACTGAGGAATTAAAAATAGTATTAAAGAGGGGCGCCTGAGTGGCTCAGTCGGTTAAACGTCCTACTTCGACTCAGGTCACGATCTCGTGGTCTGTGAGTTCGAGCCTTGCGTCGGGCTCTGGGCTGATGGCTCAGAGCCTGGAGCCTGCTTCTGATTCTGTGTCTCCCTCTCTCTCTGCCCCTCCCCCATTCATGCTCTGTCTCTCTCTGTCTCAAAAATAAATAAACGTTAAAAAAAATTAAAAAAATAGTATTAAAGATCAAAAAATGAATAGACAACTATATCATATGCTATTGGTTAAAGATGTCATTTTTTTTTCCAAATCAGATTAAAAACTTATAAACTAGAGGACTTGATTCCATAATTGATATTGAAAGATACAATTTAAAGAAGAGTCAAAAACATCTTTATTGGAAACAAGATGTATAACCGCAAAGGAATTTGACAGTGAAAATGCTTTATTTTTTAGGAAAAAAAATAGGAAGGAAGAGAAGGAAGGAGGAAGAACATAGAAAGAGAGAGAAGGAAGGAGGGACAGGTCAATTTTTGGTCTTTGGTGTTCCATAAACATAATTTAGTGTCATATCATTCCTTGCTATTCTTTTTATTATGCAATTTTCATGTATTTCCTCTATGTTTTCCATGCAACATAGTAAATTTAAAAATTTTTATGGTTGAACATTTAGCAGTGTCAAAGTTACCAGAAAAATCTATGGAAGTACGTTATGCATTTTGACAATATTCAGCTTCTGGAAATTTGATGGAGTTACATGTGTTATAAGGAGATTTCTGACTATACAAATTGTTTAAGTTACCTGATTTTTAACCTTTACATTAAAAAAAAATCTGCCTTCCTATCTTACGGGGTTTCTGTGAGTAGTAAACGTTTTTCTTTTCCCCAAAAGTGTTTGTAAATAAAAAGCAACAAATAACACATAATATTTTTATTGCCACTTTTATATCTATGTGACATAAAAGGAAAGAAAAACAGCTATCTTTCATGGTGTGCTGTTGGCAACAGAGGGAGAAATATGCAATGATCACTTCCAAATAGCTATATTTGTAGTTTCATTAGAGTAAAACTTCTGAACATACAATACAATTTAAATTGTAATTAAAAAAGTATATTTTGGTAGACAGTATGGTACTGGCAAAAATACAGACACTCAGATCAATGGAAAAGAATAGAGAACCTGGAAATGGACCCACGAACGTATGGCCAACTAATCTTTGATGAAGCAGGAAAGAATATCCAATGGAATAAAGACAGTTTCTTCAACAAGTGATGCTGAGAAAAGTGGACAGCAACATGCACAAAAATGAACCTGGACCAGTTTCTTACACTATACACAAAAATAAACTCAAAATGGATGAAAGACCTAAATGTAAGACAGGAAGCCATCAAAATCCTCGAGGAGAAAACAGGCAAAAACCTCTTTGACCTTGACCACAGCAACTTCTTACTCAACATGTCTCTAAAAACAAGGGAAACAAAAGCAAAAATGAATTATTGGGACCTCATCAAAATAAAAAGCTTCTGCACAGCGAAGGAAACAACCAGCAAAACTAAAAGGCAACCGATGGAATGGAAGAAGATATTTGCAAATGGCGTAGCAGATAAAGGGTTAGTATCCAGAATCTATGAAGAACTTACAAAACTCAACACCCACAAAATAAATAATCCAGTGAAGAAATGGGCAAAAGACATGAATAGACACATTTGCAAAGAAGACATCCAGATGGCCAACAGATACAGGAAAAAATGCTCACCATTACTCATCATCAGGGAAATACAAATCAAAACCACAATTAGATACCACCTCACACCTATCAGAATAGCTAACATGAACAACTCAGTCAGCAACAGATGTTGGTGAGGCTGCGGAGAAAGAGGATCTCTTTTGCATTGTTGGTGGGAATGCAAACTGGTGCAGCCACTCTGGAGAACACTATGGAGGTTCCTTAAAAAACTAAAAATAGAACTACCCTACGACCCAGCAATTGCACTACTAGGTAGTTATCCAAGGGATACAGGTGTGCTGTTTCGAAGGGGCACATGCACCCCAATGTTTATAGCAGCGCTATTGACAACAGCCAAAGTATGGAAAGAGCCCAAATGTCCATCAACGGATGAATGGATAAAGAAGATGTGGTATATATATAGTATATATATACATGGAGTATTGCTCGGCAATAAAAAATAATGAAATCTTGCCATTTGCAACTACATGGATGGAACTGGAGGGTATTATGCTTAGTGAAATTAGTCAGAGAAAGACAGAAATCATATGACTTCACTCATGTGAGGACTTTAAGAGACAAAACAGATGAACATAAGGGAAGGGAAACAAAAATAATGTAAAACAGGGAGGGGGACAACATAAGAGACTCTTAAATATGGAGAACACAGTGTTGCTGGAAGGCTTATGGGAGGGGGGATGGGCTAAATGGGTAAGGTGCATTAAAGAATCTACTCCTGAAATCATTGTTGCTCTGTATGCTAACTAACTTGCATGTAAATTAAAAAATAAATAATTTTTTTTAATTTTAAAAAAAAGCATTTTGGTGAGTTTTGACATCTGTATATATCCACTTATGTACTTATCCTCATGAAAAAATTTCCTTCTTAAACGTTATAGTAGTTTCCATTTATTATTTCTTATATGTGATTTATTGCATACAAATTTGTAAAAAAAAATACAATAGCCCTGCAAAATAGGAATTTTCATTATTTTACACAATAACAAATCTAGCTGAGAAACACAGATGGCTTGCTCCTGATTAAAACGTAATAATAGATGATAGGTAAATAGATATTAGGTAGACAGATGATAGAGATAGATGGAGAGATGACCGATAGATAGATAGATAGATAGATAGATAAATGGAAAGAAAGAAAGAATCTTTCAGTGTTGGAGCTGTGTTTCCTATGAGTGCTATTTCACCCTAGAAACCTCTGCTTTTTCAAGTAATATTAAAATTAACACAAAGTTGGCCCAGATATACAAATCATGATAAGAAACTTATTACTTTAAAAAGTTAATTAGCTCTGGTATCTTTCTTAATTGTTTGGAAGTTGCAGTAAGAGGTATTTTAATGTGATATTATATTTTTGGTAGCTCTTGCTTTCTGCTTCTAGCCAATGGGGTGATAGTGTTAGGTGGTTACCTAATAAATATTATTATTTATCATCTACATTTTGAAGTATAATTGATACATGAGTTCAAAGGTAATTGATAATATTTTTTTAAATAAAAGATAAATTCCCTTACAAATTGATAATAATCACATTATCACCAATAATCACTATGGTACTGGATGTTTTGTTTTGTTTTGTTTTTATTATCATTTTATTGTGGCTTTTTGTATACTTTTTCTCATTAAAAAAAAATGTTAAATGCAAAGATTTAAAGTGAAACAGAATTGCAATGGTGAAATCCCTGACATGCTTTATGTAATAAAAAACAACCTAACAAAATGATTAGTCACCATCAAGTGTCTGTGAATTTTTGGTGCAGCTTTGTATCTTGCTGGGCTTCGAAGGACATGTTCTGACTTCCCTTAATGCTGAGAGCCACAAAGCAGTCTGGTTTCCTCACTCTGCTCCTAAATTCTGCTTTTCTCTACCAGTATTTTGACCTTTGAGTCAAGCACACTCAGGTAACAAGATAATGAAGCTATAAGGCCAAGGAGCCTTCTTGACTTTTTGTTAGTACTGTGCCTTTGGTACATCATTATGTCTGGTAAGACAGCTGAGTGTTTTATAACATTTTAAATAGCACTCTGTATTGCTGACTCATAGGCAATTCATTGCTTATCATGAGCGTCACACAACAGATAAGTGAATCACAGCAGAGAGCTCTGAAGAGCTATGCTGGGAAAAAGGGCTGCCAGGGAATATCAGGCAGAATGCATTTCCCCGTTCCTCTATAGAGTCGACTCAGCTAATATATACACCACTCACTTCATTTTTTTCTAAAGTGCTCTCGCTTTTCAGGGCGTCTGCATATCTATCAGCCTACTGGAGGTTGTCAGACACAAGATACAACGGGCCAGTCGGAAAGGGGCAAGAGAGGAGAGATTTCAGAGACAAACCACATTACAAGTTGCCAATAAATCTTCTAGTTGAGGCGCACGTTCCCGCTGACTTTTACATTATGCTAATATTATGTCAAATATGTCTTGGACTGGACTAGGGCACGCAAGGCTTTTTGAAGCAATTATATTTCATATCCAGAAAAAAGGCAAAAAATACACTCCGTGAAAATAAAATCAACATTCTATTTTGGTAATAAGTATAACTTAATAAATCAGTTTCTCATGATATTTAGGCTGGTATAAGACAAAGCATACATTATCTGATTAAATTTTATTATTTTCATTTTTTGTGATGATCCGTTTTGGGAAACTTAATATTTTCCAGTTACTATGGTAAATATTTTATCTTCACAACAATTCTATAAAATTGGTGCAGTTATTAAATTTTATAAGAGAAAAGTTTAATTGCAAGAAGTCCGGTAACTTTTTATTCAGTAATTAAGCTGAAGCCTTCCCGAGAACAAAAGTTGTGCCCTTTTTACTAACCTACCAATTTACTAAAATCTGATGATATTCAGATTTAATTTTCTTTTCTTTTTTTTAAGATCCACTTTATGTATTTTCACTAATTTTTTTCCAATAAAATATTACAATAATACCAAGAAGATAAGTGCATGATTTGGTCACTCTGTATTTTTTTCCTCAGAATGCTGCCACAGTAGTTACTATAATATCCCATATCAGTTTGACCGCTTTTGACTTTCCTATTCAGTTTTTGTTTAGGAGAATCTCATATTGAATTATACACATCTCTACACTAATAGTGTATTGATAATGCCCCCGATCCTTCCTTGGCTGTATATAAGACATGTGTTGGTAGAGCTGCATCGATCAACATGTCATTGTTAATCACAACACTAGCTAGACCCAGTGGATATTCTATGATTTATCTATTGATAATCTAATAAACTGATAACTTCCCAGGTACTTCCGTAGCACTTCTGATCTTCCACATTGAGAAACAGCCATTAACATTTGCACTCACCCCTGTTTGTAAATATTTCAGCTACTCTGGTGTTTTGCCTGCAAGCTACCCATCTCAATCCCATTTTAACTTGTAATTTTTTGTTTGTTTGACTAAGAAATAAACTGTTTTGGAAAGTGCAGCAAACTTCAGAACATTGCCCATATATTACAAGAATGAAAGGTTTATGTATGGAAAGAAATTGTAGTAAAAACACAATATATTCTATTAAAGACCTGGAAAGTTTGTATTCCATCATGTATAAGACAATTCCAAACAAACATTATAGCCAAATAAACAGCCATTTCTGGGTCCTTAGCAAATATTCAGATCTGAAGGTAGAAGCACACTCTGGGAAAGTTCATATTGAAACTTACCACAGAGTGAAGATGCAGTATTTTTATTCAGGATCATCAAACGGACCCTTGATACCTATAATCACTAAGAAAAAAAATGTTAATAAACCATGTTGGGTATATTAAAAAAAAAGACAATCTCAAGAGAAATGAAAAGAATAGAGGTCAGAAAACAATCCAGAAGGCTTTTCTACAGGTGGTTGAAGGCAAAGTTCAAACAGAAAAACAAAAATTGGCAAAGACTTGTCAATAACTGATAGAGGGAATTTCGTAAAGAATTCAAAAAACGTGTGAGGTACCTGGGTGGCTCAGTCAGTGACATGATCTCATGGTTTATAAGATGGAGCCCCCCATGTGGGCTCTGCCTGACAGGCGGAGCTGGCTTGGCATTATTCTCTCTTTCTCTCTCTGCCCCTCTCCCAGTCACACACATTCTCTCTCTCTCTCTCTCTCTCTCTCTCTCTCTCAAAATACATTAGCATTAAAAATTATTTAAAAAAATAATTTTAAAATGTGCATCAACATTGAAGAAAAGATCAATGAAACTGTGAAAACTCAAATGGAAAAGATTAGAAGACTAACTTATTTGGGCAACAATCCAAAAGGTTGGGGCGCCTGGGTGGTGCAGTCGGTTAAGCGTGCGACTTCAGCCAGGTCACGATCCCGCGGTCCGTGAGTTCGAGCCCCGCGTCGGGCTCTGGGCTGATGGCTCAGAGCCTGGAGCCTGTTTCCGGTTCTGTGTCTCCCTCTCTCTCTGCCCCTCCCCCGTTCATGCTCTGTCTCTCTCTGTCCCAAAAATAAATAAACGTTGAAAAAAAAAATTCAAAAGGTTAATTGCTGTGCGAATGGAGTTACCATCTTGTCAGGAGATACTTGACATCACGCATCTGAGAGAAAATTATACAATGAATGAAATTTTACTGCTACATCTAATCACAGTACCTTTATACAGAAAATTACCCCAAGTTTTCAATTAAGGAGGGGCCCCCAAGTGATGAAGAAATACACGATAAACCTACCTTGGGGTAGAGTTGGTTGGGCATAAAACAAGGGGAAAAAAATCCAGTTTCAAAGATAATGAAAACCTATAGACCATAGGTTGTCTTTCTCAGATTATTAAAAGATCCTAAAACTTGTGTTTGTTATTTTTGTTAGTGCATGTTGGTACTGACCAACAGCATAATAATTAAAATGAAAAAAATGTATATAAAAAAAGTTATGTATACAGACAGTCCCTGACTTATGGTGGTTTGGAAATTTTCTTGACTCTACTATGGTGCAAAGGTGATATGAACTCAGGAGAAACCTTACTTCTAATTTTGAAGTCGGATCTTTTCCCAAGCTAATGCTCTGTGCTATGGTGCTCTCTCATGACACTGGATAGCAGCAGTGAGCTGGGGCTCCCACTCGGTCCCGAGACCATAAGGGCAAAGAACCAATACACTTACAATCATTCTGTACCTATACCTATACCGCCATGCTGTTTGTTACTTTCAGTACAGTATTCAATAAATTACATGAGATATTCAACACTTTATTATCAAGCAGGCTTTGCGTTAGATGATTTTCCCCAACTGTAGGTTAATATAAGTGTGCTGAGCATGTTTTAGGTGTGGTAGGCTAAGCTCCGACGTTCAGTAGGTTGGATATATTAAATGTATTTTCAACTTATCATATTTTCCACTTACCACGGGTTTATCAGGACTTAATCCCATTGTAAATCAAGGAAGATTTGTACTTGTTTCCAATGCAGTTAAAAAAGCAATATTTGAAGAAAGTGTATGTCACTATACATCCAGTCCTGCGTGCTTTGAAAGAAGGAATGTATAGAATGTTATTCATAGATTGGTGGTCTCCAACTGTTCAGAGGGAAGGCAATCAAACTGAGGTCCGGAGACTTGCTTCCATAAGAAAACCGAAGCATATAGGGGGTGGCTGGATGGCTCAGTTGGTTGAGCGTCTGACTTCAGCTCAGGTCGTGATCTTATGGCATGTGGGTTCGAATCCCCACGTCGGGTTTTGCACTGACAGCTCAGAGCCTGGAGCCTGCTTCAGACTCTGTGTCTCCCTGGCTCTCTGCCGGTCCCCTGCTCTCTCTCTCTCTCTCTCTCACAATATATAACATAATAATAAAAAAAATTTAAAAAAAGAAAACCGAAGCACATAGGACAAATGTGACAGGTTGGCACCATGGAAGCACACACACTATTGGGATCTCATTTCAAGAAAGACCTTTTCGGGGCGCCTGGGTGGCGCAGTCGGTTAAGCGTCCGACTTCAGCCAGGTCACGATCTCGCGGTCTGTGAGTTCGAGCCCCGCGTCAGGCTCTGGGCTGATGGCTCGGAGCCTGGAGCCTGCTTCCGATTCTGTGTCTCCCTCTCTCTCTGCCCCTCCCCCGTTCATGCTCTCTCTCTCTCTCTCTCTCTCTCTCTGTCCCAAAAATAAATAAAAGTTGAAAAAAAAATTAAAAAAAAAAAAGAAAGACCTTTTCAACAAACTGTAAGAAGCATATTTAGCTGACAGCCTTTAGCTACAGAATACTTGACATCCACGGCAGTGTCTTATTGTTTTTTTTTTTTTTTTAATATTTATCTTTGAGACACAGAGAGTGAGTGAGCGGGGCAAGGGCAGGGAGAGAGGGGGTTACAGAGGATCTGACGCGGGCTCTGTGCGGACAGGAGACAAACCCAATGTGGGGCTCGAACTCACCACCGGTGAGATCCTGACCTGAGCCGAAGTCAGAAGCTTAACTGTCTGATCCACCCAGGAGTCCTGACCACAGTGTTTTAATTGAGGTAGTGCTCTTCCCGAACAGCTCGAAGGCACTGACAGCCTGATGCGTGTGTAGGCATTCCTCCTTACTGTCATCTCCTCTGTGGCTATGGTCACTGCTCTCTCAGAGCCCTCCCAAAATTTTGTCAGAGCCGCCCAGCAGTCTGAGCCTTTTTCTGCTCCATCCTTTTTCCCCACTTTCCTTTCGCAGATGTCAGACCTACACTGTGGTCTGCCTACATCTCTCCCTCATCCCTTTATCTTTCATAGGTATCACGTACAATATTTTCTTGCACTTCTTAGAGTTCAGGTCTGCTTCCAGAACACAATTGACCAGTGGGCTTCCTGAGGCCCACTCACCGGAGGGTCTAAATGTGATTTCCGGATTCTTGAAAGAGTAAATGCCAATATCTTTTATGCATGTTGGACTCAATAAAGTAATTCACGAAGACTGTCTATAGGCAATTGAACTTACAAAAGTGTAACATAAAGAAAGATAGCAAGCTGAGAGGTGACCCCATTAGAGACAATCCAGATACCAGTGGAAGATCTCTTCTTGATCTCATCTAGACATCTGTTTCAAAGGTATTTCTCCAGGACTGGCCATCTCAAAACTACTGGACCTACTGTCACAAAAATCAGAATCAGTTTCGAGGCTGTTCCACACCCAGTGCTGGGGCAGAGGATGACATTTTGTTTCCTATTATATATTAGCTTGCCTGCTGAGACATAAGCCCTAGAGGCACAAAAACTTCTCTTCATTTTGTTCACTCATGTATGACATGTGCCAACAATAGTGCATCATATATACAGTAAGTACTCAATTGATACTAGTTGAATTAATGAATAGCTATTTGTAGGTGATGTTATGTGATGTGGTGATGTGTGAGGGAATTTGAACCCCTAACACTCAACACAAGCCACAGTTTTTTTTTAAAAAAGTTTACTTACTTATTTTGTGAGAGAGAACACATAAGCAGGGGAGGAGCAGAAAGAAAGAGAGAGAGAGAGAGAGAGAGACAGACAGACAGACAGACAGAATCCCAAGCAGTCTCTGCAACAGGGGGCTCGATCTCACAAAATGTGAGATCATGACCTGAGCTGAGATCAAGAGTCTGATGTTTAACCAACTGAGCCACCCAGGCGACTCAACCTAAGCTACCTTTTGAATCATAATATACACAGCTTTGGTCAGGAAGTATGGGAGAATATACAGAGTGGAAAGTATGCTAGTAGACAAAGCAAATGAAGCTGGAACAGGCAAGTCTGAGACCGAGGTATTCCTTTGGGTATAAGACTGATAATGTGAGGGGTGCCTGGGTGGTTCAGGCAGTTAAGCATCAGACTCTTGATTTGTGCTCAGGTCATGATCTCACAGTTGCTGAGTTTGAGCCCGGCTTGGGGCTCTGCGCTAACAGCACAGAGCCTGCTTCGGATTCCGTTTCTTCTTCTCTCTGCCCCTTCCCTCTTTCACTCTCTCTCTCTCTCTCTCTCTCTCTCTCTCTCTCAAAATAAATAAATAAACTTAAAAAAAAAGACTGATAATGTGAGAGGCCATCAGAAATCCACTTTAGATTATACATGAGAACACAACACATATATTTGTTTCAAATTTAAACTGGGAGCCATTCACAAGGGATTTCCTACCACATACAAAATACTTTCAAAGCTCTTTATCATGACATACAAGTTGCTCAAGTATATGTTCCCTACCTGTCTATGCAGCCACATCTTCTAACATTCTTCTTCAAAATTTGCATTTTAATAATACCAACTATAATCGCCTTTCCACAACTAGCTCATTTATGTGTCTAGAACTTTGAATTTTGATTTTTGGTACAAAGGCATTGGTAAATATCATGTCAGTCCAGTTTAATGACATAGATTCAATTTGTATATACACACATACATATGCGTATTCCAATCACTGTTTTATTTTCATGTTAGCTGTTTAGAAAGATGTTTGTGATACCTTTTCTCATATAAATTAAGATGTTTGTTGTAGATATGTTAAATAGTGTGAGTGGCTATTTAATTAAAGATGTCAGTCCTAGCATTGTCTACTTCTACTTCACGTCAACTACACTCAGTCCCTGTCAGTCCTGGAATCTCTTCTTTCAAAATATGGAAATATACAAGCATTGTATATCACCAGTGTAGAGGAAGAGATATGTATGTCAAGAGGTGATAGAAGAATAGATATCTAGCCCTTGTGGTGCTATGACGCAAAATGAATGGGAGGTGACTGAGATAAACATTTAGGTGCTCTTGGAATACTAAACTTATCTCCCAAATCTTGCCTTTTTCTTCAGTGTAAAAATAGAGTTCCGAATCCATTTTGATTTTAAACTTTTACATTTTTCTGAGGCCCTTTTGTCTTGTGCAATCATTGCCAGCCTTTCTTGAGCCTCTGGTCTTGATCTTGATTTTTTCCCCTTAGTCATATTTAATGATGCATCAAAGCTGATTTGCCACCCTGAAGTCAAAATATACACACTGGGATCTTCTTAGGACACACCAGCTTCTATGACTTGCTGGTTCAATTACAGGACATTGAGTTCCAACTTTGTAATAGCACTGGGCGTGATTGTGGGCTACAAAATTCAATAAAACATGGATCTTACTCTTAAAAATCTTACAGAATAATTGGCGCGCGCACGTGCGCGTGTGCGTGTGTGTGTGTGTGTGTGTGTGTGTGTGTGTGTTTGCAACACCCAAATCAATGCTTTGATTGAAGATATTTCCACTTTCATCTGTGGGCATATTCAGGGTGGGGCATGATCTCTCTGCTTTCTAATTTTAGCTCTCCTAAATAAGTGTGCTTTTCACAGTCTATTTAAATGCCACCTGTGTTCCATTTTTGTGCTTTTTGTTGATGATTTTACTCCTTAAAATGGTTCCCAAGCATAGTGCTAAACTGCTGCCTAGCTTTCCTAAGTGCAAAAAGGCTGTGATGTGCTTAATGGAGAAAATACGTGCATTAGATGAACTTTGGTCACATGTGAGTTATAGTACGGTTGTCGTGAGTTTGTTGTTAATGAATCAAGGATGCAGTATGCCCCCAGAAAAGCAAAAGAGAATTTGCCAATCTGTACATGAGGCCACTCAGAAAGTGCTCAAGTAACATCTAAAGTGCATGATGAAGCTATGGAAAGATGGAGAAGTGGTTACATTTGTGGGTTCGTGAAATGACAACTGATTTTTTTAAAAAACCGTGGCAGACAATATTGTCATGAGGCAGATAGCCTAAGTAATTTATGGTTATGTTTTCCAGAGTCAGGAAAACGTTAAACCCTTCTTGGCCATTGCTGGCTGGTTTGCATATCTCAAAAGGCAATGCAGTGTGAAAAATGTTAAGCTTGCAGGTGAGACAGGTTTTGCAAATCAGAAGGCTTCGGAGTAATTTTTTTTTTTAATTAAATATCCAATTGTTCTATGGGAAAAAAAGGTTGTGTAGAAGAGAAGTTTTCCACTCAGTGAGACTGCTTATTTGACCAGGATATTGGCGTACTTGCTACATATGCATATGATAATTTAATTGACAAAAATGTGTGATCAGAGGCTTACAGGAACTTGTCCCCGTACTTCCCCTCAGAACAGTGGGTCAGTGTTTGCTAATTCGGCATTCATGGTTACTTAACATAACTACTACAAAGAATGTGAGTCTATTGTAGACACATATATGCATATATGCTTGTCTATATATTATATACATTATATACAGGTTTGAGCCACGTACTTTTCCAGGTCTCATTCAAGGAATACAGACATGATCAAAAGACAAGAATCCTCACTTTATGCAATGAATCTTCTAATGAAAAGGGAGAAATACAATCAATCGCCTAGAAAACAAATAAAAAACAAGCTAACTGGTAGTTACATCATTCAGTGAAAAAAACTAAATGAATGTCATAGGGGCTGGAGCCACTTTATATATGGATCACCACCAAAGGCCTCTTGAAAAGGCCACATTCCAGCTGAGATGTAAAAGGTAAGTAGAAGCCAGCCATGAGAAAAACTTATCATAAAAAAAAATATTTTTTTTTCCCATATGAGATCTGCAATTACTTTTGTGTAAAAGTATACTGCTAATTCTGAAATGGTGGTTGAAGATACAGTGGACATATATTGAAATATGAATTGAGGGGCGCCTGGGTGGCTCAGTCGGTTAAGCGTCCGACTTCAGCCAGGTCACGATCTCGCGGTCCGTGAGTTCGAGCCCCGCGTCGGGCTCTGGGCTGATGGCTCAGAGCCTGGAGCCTGTTTCCGATTCTGTGTCTCCCTCTCTCTCTGCCCCTCCCCCGTTCATGCTCTGTCTCTCTCTGTCCCAAAAATAAATAAATGTTGAAAAAAAAATTAAAAAAAAAAAAGAAATACGAATTGGTTACAAATATTTTTAGCCAATGAAAATATAAAAACACATCGATCCTACCAACTGCATTGTGTCAGTAAGTGTGATTTTTAAAAATCACATGATTTAGGAAAGGAAAGGCATTTACAGACATCTCCCCAGACCTGAAACCTCTTGAGGCTGAAAATCTAGACTCAAATTCTTGTAGATATTATCATAGAAATTATCATAGAAACAACTTTTCTAATGTTGCTAGCAGTTCAGTCCCCAACCCAAGTCAGAAACAGGGAATACAAAGGCATACAAAGGGGGAAAGTAATGAATAAAGTTAACCAAACTTCAGGGCTCTCACATTTGATGTAGGTCAACCTTGAATTTTAGATGAATGTTTGATTCACAATTCATCTAAATTAGGTCATCCATCCTTGGTGACATATGTATTTCAAAAATTAGCATTGACTTTCAAGTCACTGAAAATGTTTCTATGAATCTTTGGAAGAGTTTCAAATAATTAAATATTTGACATCTACTTTAGATAAGAATTAGAAGACTATATTCCAATTTTTTTTCAAACATCAATTTTTCTCAGTCTCTTCCAAAATACAATCTTTTCATTCATCACAACCTTTTATTAATGACACATTATATAATTGTTATAGTATCATATTTATTTTAACAAATTAGTTATTAGAGTCTTGTCTTAAAATAGGCTAAGCTATAAAGTAAACCAAACTCCTTATTTGATGATTTTTGAAACATGGTCAAACACTCTATGCTGGTACTACCTTGTTGAGACACTTAAACAAGTATTCTCATGTTTCTACTAAGGCGTGGTCCACCCTGGCCTCTCTTTTGCCACCAACTATGATCTAGAAGAAAGATACCCTGTCTTGTTGGTAAATTTGGAAGACAAAAGTAATTCTACCACCCCTCCCTTACCTCACTGGTGAGGTCAGTCTGCTTCCTCAAAAGGCAGTTGGAATAGCCCTCTACCCTGGAATGTGTTCAGTGGGGAGGCATTTCCTGTGAAGAGCCCATAGTTGCTACTTCTTTCTCTGATTGAGTTTGAGAATCTCCGTGCCTCAGAGGTGACAGTGAAAAGAACCTGCTTCACCATGGAAACACAACCGTATTTTCCACAGCTGATCTCTTGGTTTCCATCATCCTGCTTCCTGGGACTTGTTGCTCAAATGGTTTCAAAATCAAGGTGGAAAGAAGAGGCTTTATTAAGGACCTTTAAAAATCCCAGGAATATAGAATGACTTAAGGAAGGAAGAAAACGTGGTTGCAGGAGAGGTCATAGCCTTTGGAGTCGGAGAAATTTGGATTCCAATCTCAACTCCTCCACCTCCTGGTGTGTGAATATGTGTGGCAAGTTACTGATTTTCTCTAAACTCACATTTTCCTAGTACAAAACGGAAACACTTCTGGTTAACTTGCAAGGCTTAGATGAAGATTAAAGATAATGGAGATAAATTTCACAAGACAAAGAAGGCTCTAAATGAATGTTCATTATTAATATTATTTTAATTTCATATTGATACTTTAAAATTTCAAACTTAATTAAAAGCTATGATGTGATTAAAGATTTAAGTCTAGATTATTATAATTGGTATTTCTCAACTGTCATCATCCTTGTAAATTAATTCTTATTAATGTCTTAAGAAAACCTGTCACTATTACATTAAGAAACATATAAATTAATAAATTCCTTTTTACTTTATAGAATCACTACAAAATCCAATTGATTTTAAGTAGATTAGAACATTTTACACTTAACTCCATCCTCAAAGAATAAATAGATATTGTCTATTAAATTTCCTTCATATAAGTCTTATAGCAAAATCATCTCCAAATCACCAATAGGTACAGCTATTTCCCATGAAACTGTGGCTTTCTTTCAAAAAAGCAAACACTGTAGAGAAAAGAATTTGAGTTTTTCTCACTGTAAATGAAATGTTACTTCTGATTCTTAAAGAAGCTACGAGGAAGAGGTTTGGAAATTAGAGGGAGTGGACCGAGTACCTCGCTTTGTTTTAAAATGCATGACACAGTAGGGAAAGTTATGGCTTAGTAGTTAGAAGCCCTGGCCAGTGTGGCTAACCTCTTGGGGCCTCATTTTCGTCATCTATAAAACAACACTTTGGATCAAATAATCAACTGTTATAATCCTGGCTTTGATTCAATATCAAGTTGATGCTGTTCATCTAAGATATGAATGGCAACTTGAAGAGCAAGTTTTGAAGGATTCTCTGGGCACTGTGTCTCTTTCAGCTCCTTGAACATTTCAGAGTCTTTTCAATGCTTTGACAAGGTGCCAAGGAATTTCTAAATCCTTCAACATATCTATATTAAATTGTAAGCCTCAAAGGTGACCTCAAATATATTATATGCTATGATGTGTAGAACTCTTCCTTTCAGTGCACCAGTGCAAAGACAGGTCTCCAAAACAAATGTCATTACCAAACTATTTTAAATCCATCATATTTGCTAATTAGCCACTGGATAAAAACAACCTTGGTCTTGGCATCTAAGACCTTTTTTATTCTGGACCATATGTACCCATATTTCACTCTTTTCTGCCTGAACCATCTGCTCCAGAAATATAATTTTCAAATAATCATGCCCCGAATATATTTAGCATGAGTTCTGTTCATTCCTCCTTGTAAGTCTTCCCTGCATTAAGAAATGGCCCCCTCTTCAACAAAACTTTTTCTTCAAGAACCAAGTCAAATCCCATTTTTTCATTGAACCCTTTTTTTAATTCTTCCTGCACTTATTTAGCTAAAAGTACTCATTATACAATTATTACACATAATATCTAATAACGCATACTTGCCTGCCTCTCTATCTCTCCATCTCTCCCCTTTTGCTCACTTTTTTTCCTCTCTCTCACTCTTTTCTCACCTTACCATCAGGATTTCAATTTCTAGGGGCGCCTGGGTGGCTTAGTCGGTTAGGCGTCCCACCCTTGATTTCAGCTCAAATCACGATCTCGGGGTGAGGTTGAGTCTTGTATTGAGTTCTGCACTGGGCATGGATCCTGATTGAGATTCTCTCTCTCCCCCTCCTTCTGCTCTTCCCCTACTTGTGTGCTCTGTCTGTCTGTCTCTCTCAAAATAATTAATTAATTAATTAAAAAAGATTTTAGAGTCTGATAAAAAAGAATCAGGTGTTATAACACTTTATAATTTCAAAAGAACCTACCACGATTTTAAACATAAAAGTTGTGATGGTTAATTTTATATGTTAATTAATTCTCTGTGTCACAAGGTGCCCATATTTGACTGGATACCATTTCTGGGTATGTCTCTGAGGGTGTTTCTAGATGCAATTGTCATTTAAGTGGTAGACAGAGTGAAGTAGATTGCCCTCCCCACTGTGGATGGACATCATCCAATCCCTGGAGAGCCCGAATAACACAAAAAGATGGGAAGAGAGAAAATTCACACTCTCTGCTTGACTGAGTAGCTCTTCTCCTGCCCTCAGGGTGAGACTGAAACCATCAACACCCCTGGTTTTCGTGCCTAAGAACTTACACCACGTGTTTTCCTTGTTCTCAGGCCTTCAGACTCAGAATGGAGCCACCTTAGCACTTTTTCTGGGTCTCCGGGTTGGGGGTAGCAGACCTTGGGACATCTCAGCCTTCACAATCACATGGGCTAATTCCTTACAATAAATCTCCTACTGGTTCTGTCTCTCTGAAGAAATCTGAATAAAACAAGAGTCAATTTACATATGAAAATGTAGAAATAAAGTTGTTTTCTCATGTAAAACAGAAAAAAAATGTACTCTGCTTTCATGAAGAGAGAAATAAAAGATTTAAAACTCTTGACACATAGAATATATTTATTGTTGAAAATTAAAGCTATGATGAAAAATAACTATTAGTGGTAATGGTATTTTTTGCAAGAAACAAAATGATCTAGCATGTAGAAAGATAAACTCGAGATCATTAATCTCTGATGATGTTTTTTCCTTGCAGTATATGAATTGTTTTAAAATGTAAGTTCATGTTGACTTAATGTGTCTCCAATACTGAGAGGAAAAAAAAATGGAAATATAAGAGACAACTTAATTCTCCTATATGTATATAAAATATATAGCTTCTCTTTGAAGTTTTTTAGACAGCCAGTTGGGCAGCTGTACATTGCTTTTTCATTGGTAGCTTGAAAATTGATTTACTTGGGTTCACTATCTTTTAGCTGTCTACCACTATGAGACAAATTGACCCTACGTATTAGGGGAAAAAAGGATATGTGAGCAGCTATAAAATGCATTTCCAAAGTAAATTCATGATTTTAGCATTTTTTCCCAACTATTTCTTACCTTACTACATAATCATGCATTTTCTTACCCAGGAAGCAGTGGTTTACACAAGGAATGGATTTTTTTCTTTCCTTTATAGTAAGTTAAAGTATTTGAGGTATTCACATTCAGGCAAATGAAGCTAGCAAATTAAAAACAAAACAAAATGAAAAGTTTGAAAATCACTTCTTGAATCTAAAAACTCTACCAGTAAAGCAGGTGGCTACGTAGGGAAGTATACGTTGTATGTGTTTGCAGACTTCATAAAATGCTATGTTAGGTGTATGTATCAAAAGTCTCTTCCTAATATGTTGACACTTTGGGGGATTATAAATTTAATTCAAAGTAGTGCTCATCCCCCTCCTGGTTTTCAGCCTTTTTTGACTCTTCCTCAAATACCTACTAATCTCTCGGTGTGATTGATTCATTTTAACCAGTAAATATTCTGTTGTTGTTTTATACTCATCCTCTAGCTGCCTTTAGAAGTTCCTCGTTATTTTCCAGTGTAGGTAAGGAACAAGTTTACATTTCTTTCATCAGTTGTAAGAAAGATTGCACGGCATGCCCAAAAGACGTGTTCTCTCACCCATGTTTTTACGTTTCCTTTTTCCCTTAAACACTGCCCCAGTTTCTTACCTCAGTCCTCTCTAGGATCTTCAACACTTGTAATCTAAATGTCTTCAAATCTTCCTTCTAAATCCCTCATAGTTCTTCTATTCTTGCCTTATAAAAAATGCTCAGAGGATAAGCAACCATAACAGAAATAATCTATAAAAAATTCCCAAGGCTTACTAGATTTAATGAAGCAGTCGAATAAATATTATTATAAAATATATTTTCTGCCACCATATGTGTCTTCTTCTGACATCAATATCGTGTAATTTTCCCACACTGATTTTCTAACGCTCTCACATCTACGGGGGGCCCAACAAAAATCCATTCATTTCTAACCCTAATACTTGAAGTTAGTGCAAACCCCTTAGATTAAGGGCTCAGTGTTACAATTCTGTCTCTACTTGAGAGCCATGAGCCACCAGACCACCTACACTTTGACTCATAGATGACTCAGGAAAGTGTTCTACTTGCTCTTTCAGTTTATTATAAAGGATACAATTCAGAAACAACCAAATGGAAGAGATTCATGGGGCAAGGTATGAGGAATGGCAGCATGCCACACTAACAGCCCTTTGATGTATTCACAATCCCAGAAACTTCCCAAACCCTGTTCTTTAGAGTTTGAAAAGTAGCTCTAGTACAGAGTAATGACTGATGAAGTCATTAGCTATTGGTGACTGATTCCCATCTCCAGCCCCTTCCCTTCCCTAGGGGTTGGGCTTTGAGCTGAAATTTCCAACCCTCTAATCCCATGATTGTTTCCCCTGGCTACCAGCCCCTATTCAGAAGATATCTTTGGTCCCCATTAAAAAAAAAAAAATCACTTCAGTGGCATAAATTCGGGTGTGGTTGAACAGGGTTTGATATGAATAATAAAAGGAGTGCCTACAATTCAACATGGTTTGAGGAACTCTGTACCTTGAACCAAATCTAGGACAAAAATCAAATATATATATTTCTGTGTACTTTCTCCTCCAGGTTCTTCCTAAACTACTGAAAGAAGGATTCTTGCTGACTCTCTTATATTGAAGACCGATTGGGTGACTGAATAATTATTTAGCTCCCCATTATCTTCCTCTTCTTTTTAACTTATGATAACAATAGTTTGGCCTCCCTCCCAGATGCTAGGGAAAAGAACATTTTAAATGAGATGATTTTGCTATTTTCTTAGAAGCAGTCCTTGAAAGGTCAATAAACAATTATAATTACTAGAAAAATTAAGTTTAGGACTTGTCTATACATTACCCATATATATAATTGGATAAACTATATTAAATTGTTTTACTATTTTTCTTTTCTGCGTACGTATTTTTTATTCTGCAACCAAGCTAAAAGCTTTTTTAAGCAAAGTTGCTTAGGCATTTGTAATATTTCCCAAAGCAATAAAAATAAAAACTTTAATATAACAGATATTTCTTAAAATTTCTGTTGTATGCATTTAACATCTAAGTGCACTTGACATTTTACATAATACAAAAGTGAGTTTTTTGTGAATTTATAATTGAGAATGAATAAAGGAATAAAGGTAACAGAAGGGAAAGAAAGAAGCATATGTGAAGGAAAATAGGAACTCTTAAATAGTTATTTTCAAAATAGATTAAATAATTAATTTTAAATAGGCTATTTTAATAAACACATCTATTATTTTATATGTAAAACTTCTTTATATTTTTCTCTCTCCATATATGTGTCATATATATTTCCTTATATATTTCATTTACAGTTGTTTAATATTCTGTATGTAATGGTACCAATATGTTCAAGTTTAAATCTGTTGGTGTATTTCCTTGCTGATTTTTTTATTGGTTTGTTTTCTCTTGAGTTTCATATGTTCTTTGAAGGCACTTTGAAAGTGAAAGGATTTTGAATGCTTTTTGAATGTGAACTGATCCCTTCATCCTTATAGGTGGGAGACCCAAAGACTTCTAGAATTTGCTTCTAATTCCGCCAGTAGCTGAGGCTCCCAGTAACCTGGGATCAAACTAGTCTTCCTTGAGGATCCTGGCTCAATGGAGAATCGCAGCTTTAGAGACCATGTCACATACCACTGGCCCACATTTCAGAATCTGGATAATAATACCACTACTGACCACTGCTCAAGGTCATCCCCATTTCTTAGGGGGCCATTTCTTAGGACCCAAGGCATTCACTGCTCCAACCCCAGAGCACAAGACTTTTCCTTCACTGTGTGACTCATCCATAGTCATATCAGCACTCGTGGTTGAGTCCATGCAATGCCTGATCCTCATCTGAACTTCCAGCAAATCCACAGTTCTCTCCATCAGGTCTTTCTTCAGGGTATCATGGATGCTCAGTTTGTTATCCTGTTCTTCAACCATGGTGACTGATGGCTTACACCATAACTCAAATGAAGGCTCTATTTAATATCATCTTTCCTTAGTACCTGAAATTTGGAAATTGTAAAAGGTAGAGTCAAAATAAATAACAAACAAGAACATATCATTTCCCTCCTCTAAAGGGGAAAACACATATATCCCTTCCTTCTCTTAGAAAGACGCATTCAGGGGCACCTGGGTGGCTCAGTCAGTTAAGCATCTGACTTCAGCACAAGTCATGATCTCATGGTTTGTGAATTTGAGCCCTCCATAGAACTGTCTGCCATCAGCACAGAGCCTGCCTCGGGGCCTTCTGTCCCTCTATTTCTCTGCCCCTCCCCTGCTTTTCACTCTCTCTCTCAAAAATAAATAAACATTAAAAAAAGAGAAGGAGAGGTATTCAAATAAGATGATCCAGTATTTAAACTAATTACCTTTGAAAAAGACAAAGTATTAAAACAAAATTAAAAAAACAAACACACAGAAAAAGTCCTTTTCTTAGAATTGGAAATACTGTCTATTTTTTTTTATGATGTTGAGCTTCTTCAAGTCTGGAAGCAAACACAGTTTGAATTTGCATGCCCATGTGGAAAGACCTGAAAAACAAAGAGAACAGTAAAAACAACCAAAATATTGTTTTTAATGAAAGAACATTTTTTATTAAAGTTTTTCCAAAGTAACGAATTTCCACAATCTCAAGACACCGAAAGTCCAGTACTGCCTCCTTTTAACTGCATTTTCTCCATAACCGAAAAATTTAGAATTTTATGGCACAGATTTATTTTTGAAAATGGAAACTGACTTATGAGGAGTTTTATGCAGCAAAGGGAGGTGGATTTGCAAACTGAAAAATACATCCATTATAAAGATGAGAAAAATAAAACATTCCACACTGTAAAAGTTTTACAAAAAAGCAGAATCAAACATCTCCCATTGCAATCTAAGTAAAATGTATTGTTGTGGAATCCCAAAGAATAGTCTCCATAACTCTGCCAAAAGAAAGAAAGACAGTCATCATAGTGTTACTTACATGCAAAAGTTAAGAATGCTAACACATGCATTGGATTAGTAAAAGCTGAGGATAAAAGCAAATCCCAACAGGAGAGTATCACGCAGTCATCTCGGTAACTCTCTTTATGTGACCCAGATCCTTTGTTTTCAAATGGCAGAATTCTTCTTCAAATTCATGCAATCAAATAAGAATTATTTTATGTAGATGAAATGCAAGTTCTTATAGCTGGATCTTGGTGCTCAAACTATTTGATAAGTTCCAACGTTTGCTACTCTTTCTTCTTCTGCTCTCACTCTGGTTTCTTTACATTGACTTGATTCTCAAACATTCTCTCTCTCTCTCTCTCTCTTAATGTTTGTTTTTGAAGGAGAGAGAGACAGAGCACGAACAGGGTAGGGGCAGAGAGAGAGGGAGACACAGAATCCGAAGCAGGCTCCAGGCTCTGAGCTGTCAGTACAGAACTCCATGCGGGGTCTTGAACTCAGGAGCCTTGAGATCACGACCTGAGCTGAAGTCAGACGTTTAACTGAGCCCCCCAGGAACCCCACACATTTTCTTATTAAAACTGCTAAGAAGAGACAGAGGAAGATGGAGGCATAGGAGGATGCTGGGCTCACAGTGTCCTGCTGATAACTTAGATTCCACCCACATCTGCCTAAATAACCCAGAAAACCGCCAGAGGACTAGCAGAACAGACTCTCTGGACCCAAGAGTAGACGAGAGGCCCACAGAAGAGGGTAGGAAGGGCGGAGAGGCGGTGCACACTACACGGACTGGCAGGAGGGAGCTGGGGCAGTGGAGGGGCAGCCCACCTGGCAAGGCAGAGCCCCCGAAGTCTTGCTTGCAAAAGTGGAGGGGCTGGACTCCATGAGTTCTGATAGCCAGTGGGACTTAACATCTGGAATGTTATAAGTCAACAGCTCTGCTCGGAGAGCGGGAGGGCTAGAGGACAACGGGAAGGAGAGGTGTTGAGCCCAGGAGGACAGAGCTCAGCTTGGCAGGGAACAAAGGCGCTGGGAAGCACCATCTCCCTTGCCCATCCCCCAACCAAAATCCCAAAGGGAACCAGTTCCCATTATGGAACTTGCTTGCACCACGCAAACACCCAACGTTGTGCTTCTGTGGACCCATCCCTCTGATGGGTCTGCCTTCCTCCCAGTGCCACAGGGCCCCTCCCGAAGTGGACCACCGAAGGCAAAGCAAGGCGAGTCTGCCCCTCCCACCCCTGTGCACTTTGCAGATCTACCCTGGCTAATATGCCAGATCCCATCGAAGCAGCACCACAAGCCTGACCGGTTGCAAGTAGCCCAGACAGGGGCCACACAACTCCACAGTAAGTCCTGCCCCTGGGAGAGGGGAAGATAAGGTACACACCAATATGACTGTGGCCCCAGTGGTGGGCTGGGGGCATACATTAGGTCTGACTGCGGCCCCACCCACCAACGCAAGTTACTCCAGACAGCACAGAGGAAGAGACCTGCAGTTCCACGCCACCCCAGAGACCATCCAAAATGACGAAACAGAAGAATTCTCCTCAAAAGAAACTTCAGGAAGTAGTGACAGCTAACGAATTGATCAAAAACAATTTAAGCAATGTAACAGAAAATGAATTTAATATGATAGTCATAAAATTAATCGCTGGGCTTGAAAAAAGTATAGAGGACAGCAGAGAATCTATTACTACGGAGATCAAGGGACTAAGAAACAGTCAGGAGGAGCTAAAAAATGCTATAAATGAGCTGCAAAATAAAATGGAGGCAACCACAGCTCGGATTGAAGAGGCAGAGGAGAGAATAGATGAATTAGAAGATAAAATTATGGAAAAAGAGGAAGCTGAGAAAAAGATAAAAAAAAAAATCCAGGAGTATGAGGGGAGAATTAGAGAACTAAGTGACATAATTAAACGTAATAATATAAGCATAATTGGGATTCCAGAGGAGGAAGAGAGAGGGAAAGGTGATGAAGGTGTACTTGAAGAAATCATATTGAGAACTTCCCTGATCTGGGGAAGGAAAAAGGCATTGAAATCCAAGAGGCACAGAGAACTCCCTTCAGACGTAACTTGAATCTATCTTCTGCACGACATATCAAAGTGAAACTGGCAAAATACAAGGATAAAGAGAATATTCTGAAAGCAGCAAGGGATAAACATGCTCTAACATATAAAGGGATACCGATAAGACTAGTGACGGATCTATCTACTGAAACTTGGCAGGCCAGAAAGGAATGGCAGGAAATCTTCAATGTGATGAACAGAAAAAAATGTGCAGCCGAGAATCCTTTATCCAGTAAGTCTGTCATTTAGAATAGAGCAATACAGGTCTTCCCAAACAAACAAAAACTAAAGGAATCCGTCACTACTAAACCAGCCCTACAAGAGATCCTAAGGAGGACTCTGTGAGTGAAATGGTGAAAGGACCACAAAGTACCAGAGATATCACTACAAGCATGAAACCTACAGACATCACAATGACTCTAAACCCATATCTTTCTATAATAACACTGAATGTAAATGGACTAAATGCGCCAACCAAAAGACATAGGGTATCAGAATGGATAAAGGAAAACAAGACCCATCTATTTTCTGTCTAGAAGAGACTCATTTTAGGCCTGAGGACACCTTCAGACTGAAAGTGAGGGGATGGAGAACTATCTATCATGCTACTGGAAGTCAAAAGAAAGCTGGAGTAGCCATACTTATATCAGACAAACTAGACTTTAAATTAAAGGCTGTAAGAAGAGATGAAGAAGGGCATTGTAAAATAATTACAGGGTCTATCCATCAGGAAGAGCTAACAATTATAAATGTCTATGCGCCGAATACAGGAGCCCCCAAATATATAAAACAATCACAAACATAAGCAACCTCAATGATCAGAAGGTGGTAATTGCAGGGGACTTTAATACTCTACTTACAACAATGGATAGATCATCTAGACACATGGTCAATAAAGAAACAAGGGTCCTGAATGACACATTGGATCAGATGGACTTGACAGACATATTTAGAACTCTGCATCCCAAAGCAACAGAATATACTTTCTTCTCAAGTGCACATGGAACATTCTCCAAGATAGATCACATACTGGGTCACAAAACAGCCCTTCATAAGTATATAAGAATTGAGATCATACCATACACACTTTCAGACCAGGAAAAAGTCTGGAAAACTTCCAAAAGCATGGAGGTTGAAGAACACCCTACTAAAGAATGAATGGGTCAACCAGGCAATTGGAGAAGAAATTAACAAATATATGGAAACAAATGAAAATGAAAATACAACAATCCAAACGCTTTGGGATGCAGCGAAGGCAGTCCTGAGAAGAAAATACATTGCAATCCAGGCCTATCTCAAGAAACAAGAAAACTCCCAAATACAAAATCTAACAGCACACCTAAAGGAAATAGAAGCAGAACAGCAAAGACACCCCAAACCCAGCAGAAGAAGAGAAATAATAAAGATAAGATCAAAAGTAAACAATATAGAATCTAAAAAAAAAAACAACAAAAAACTGTAGAGCAAATCAATGAAACCAAGAGTTGTTTTTTTGAAAAAATAAACAAAATTGATAAACTATCCAGGCTTCTCAAAAAGAAAAGGGAGATGACCCAAATAGATAAAATCATGAATGAAAATGGAATTATTACAACAATCCTTCAGAAATACAAGCAATTATCATGGAATACTATGAAAAATTATATGCCAACAAACTGGACAACCTGGAAGAAATGGACAAATTCCTAAACACCCACACACTTCCAAAACTCAAACAGGAAGAAATAGAAAGCTTGAACAGACCCATAAACAGTGAAGAAATTGAATCACTTATCAAAAATCTCCCAACAAATAAGAATCCAGGACCAGATGGCTTCCCAGGGGAATTCTACCAGACATTTAAAGCAGAAATAATACTTATCCTTCTCAAGCTATTCCAAAAAATAGAAAGGGAAGGAAAACTTTCAGACTCATTCTATGAAGCCAGCATTACTTTGATTCCTAAACCAGACAGAAACCCAGAAAAACAAAAACAAAAACAAAAACAAAAAACAAAAAACAAAAAACAAAAAATCAACCAACCAAACAAACAAAACTACAGGCCAATATCCCTGATGAATATGGATGCAAAAATTCTCAATAAGATACTAGCAAATCAAATTCAACAGCATATTAAAAGAACTATCCACCATGATCAAGTGGGATTCATTCCTGGGCTGCAGGGCTGGTTCAACATTCGCAAATCAATCAATGTGATACATCACATTAATAAAAGAAAAGATAAGAACCATATGATCATGTCAATATATGCAGAAAAAACATTTGACAAAGTTCAGCATCGTTTCTTAATAAAAACCCTGGAGAAAGTCAGGATAGAAGGAACATACTTAAACATCATAAAAGTTGTTTATGAAAATCCCGCAGCTAATATCATTCTCAATGGGGAAAAACTGAGAGCTTCCTCCCTGAGATCAAGAACACGACAGGGGTGTCCACCCTCACCCTTGTCATTTAACATAGTGTTGGAAGTTTTAGCATCAGCAATCAGACAACAAAAGGAAATCAAAGGCATCAAAATTGGCAGAGATGAAGTTAAGCTTTCACTTTTTGCAGATGACATGATATTATACATGGAAAATCCGATAGACTCCACCAAAAGTCTGCTAGAACTGATACATGATTTCAGCAAAGTCACAGGATACAAAATCAATGTACAGGAATCAGTTGCATTCTTATACACTAACAATGAAGCAGCAGAAAGACAAATAAAGAAACTGATCCCATTCACAATTGCACCAAGAAGCATAAAATAACTAGGGATAAATCTAACCAAAGATGTACAAGATCTGTATGCTGAAAACTATAGAAAGCTTATGAAGGAAATTGAAGAAAATATAAAGAAATGGAAAAACATTCCATGCTCATGTATTTGAAGAATAAATACTATTAAAATGTCAATACTACCCAAAGCGATCTACACATTCAATGCAATCACAATCAAAATGGCACCAGCATTCTTCTCAAAGCTAAAACAAGCAATCCTAAAATTTGTATGGAACCACAAAAGGCCCTGAATAGCCAAAGTAATTTTGAAGAAGAAGACCAAAGCAGGAGGCATCACAATCCCAGACTTTAGCCTCTACTACAAAGCTGTAATCATCAAGACAGCAAGGTATTGGCACAAAAACAGACACATAGACCAATGGAATAGAATAGAAACCCCAGAACTAGACCCACAAAAGTATGGCCAACTAATCTTTGACAAAGCAGGAAAGAATATCCAATGGAAAAAAGACAGTCTCTTTAACAAATGGTGCTGGGAGAACTGGACAGCAACATGCAGAAGGATGAAACTAGACCACTTTTTTACACCATTCACAAGAATAAACTCAAAATGGATAAAGGACCTGAATGTGAGACAGGAAACTATCAAAACCCTAGAGGAGAAAGCAGGAAAAAACCTCTCTCACCTCAGCTGCAGCAATTTCTTGACACATGCCCAAAGGCAAGGGAATTAAAAGCAAAAGTGAACTATTGGGACCTCATGAAGATAAAAATCTTCTGCACAGTAAAGGAAACAATCAACCAAACTAAAAGGCAACCAACGGAATGGGTAAAGATATTTGCAAATGACATATCGGACAAAGGGCTAGTATCCAAAATCTATAAAGAGCTCACCAAACTCCACACCTGAAAACCAAATAATCCAGTGAAGAAATGGGCAGAAAACATGGATAGACACTTCTCTAAAGAAGACATCCAGATGGCCAACAGGCACATGAAAAGATGCTCAATGTTGCTCCTCATCAGGGAAATACAAATCAAAACCACACTCAGATATCACCTCACACCAGTCAGAGTGGCCAAAATGAACAAATCAGGAGACTATAGATGCTGGAGAGGACGTGGAGAAATGGGAACCCTCTTGCACTGTTGGTGGGAATGCAACCTGGTGCAGCCACTCTGGAAAACAGTGTGGAGGTTCCTCAAAAAATTAAAAATAGACCTACCCTATGACCCAGGAATAGCACTGCTAGGAATTTACCCAAAGGATACAGGAGCGCTGATGCATCGGGGCACTTGTACCCCAATGTTTATAGCAGCACTCTCAACAATAGCCGAATTGTGGAAAGAGCCTAAATGTCCATCAACTGACGAATGGATAAAGAAATTGTGGTTTATACACACAATGGAATACTACGTGCAATGAGAAAGAATGAAATGTGGCCTTTTGTAGCAATGTGGATGGAACTGGAGAGTGTTATGCTAAGTGAAGTAAGTCATACGGAGAAAGACAGATACCATATGTTTTCACTCTTATGTGGATCCTGAGAAACCTAACAGAAGTCCATGGGGGAGGGGAAGGGAAAAAAAAAAAAAAAGAGGTTAGAGTGGGAGAGAGCCAAAGCATAAGAGACTCTTAAAAACTGAGAACAAACTGAGCGTAGATGAGGGGTGGAGAGGAAGGGGAGGGTGAGTGATGGGTATTGAGGAGGGCACATTTTGGGATGAGCACTGGGTGTTGTATGGAAACCAATTTGACAATAAATTTTATAATAAATAAATAAATAAATAAATAAATAAATAAATAAATAAAACTGCTAAATCACCAGACCCACCTCTGATCAGCTTACCAAATCTAGAATTCAGAGTCCCAGGGAATATCCTGGATTGTCTCTTTGAACCAACCATCATCACTTATGCATCCCTGAATTAATAATTTTGGACACGGAGATGGGACACAAATTGGTCCGGTGTGGATCTTGCATTGTTTTTTTAAGAACTATAGATGTGGGGTTAGTCCATCCTGAAAGAAATGGATCTAGAGTTGAGAAATGTTACCCCTTCCCCTCTCTCCAAATTGGTTGATGTTGCTAGAACATCAAAAATTGATATTTGGGAATAAAAAAACAAAAACAAAACAGCTATTCCTAACTATATTTTCCCTGTTTCTAGAATAAATACATATTAGAAAATATTTCTGGGGTGCCTGGGTGGATCAGTCAGTTAAGCATCCAACTTCAGCCCACATCATGATCCCAAGCTTCGTGGGTTCAAGCCCCACGTCGGACTCTGTGCTTACAGCTCAAAGCCTGGAGCCTGCTTTGGATTTTTTCTCTCCCTCTGTCTCTGTCTCTGTCTCCCTCTCTCTCTCAGCCTCTCCCCTGCTTGCACTCTGCCTCTCTGTCTCCCAAAAAATAAATAAATATTTAAAAAAATTTAAAAAAAGAAAATATTTCTTAGCACAAAATATAAGTGTACTGATTACAAACAAGTCTCTTTTTTTTATCAACACACACATATGTGCATGTGTAAAAGTCATAATAGGTCTTTCCGGAGACAATTACTTAATTTGCAAACATTACTAAAATGAGGAGACTTTCTGGATTAATAAATGTATGCATTGGAGAAAATAAGTAAGTGTAAATGAAACACTGTGCTTGTCCATTCCCACCTATGGAGATGCTTAAAATCATTATTCCGCGCAATGCACAGTGATTAAAGTTCTAGATAGCCTGTCTGAACCAGTAGTCTTGCAAAACACTTGGTAAAGGAAATGAAAAATTTCCTTTCGAGGGCAGAGTAAAATAAATATAAAGCAATCTGAAAGCAACTTTTTCACAAAGAAAACATGCTCATTCCTCCATGATCATTTTGCTCTGCTGATGCTTTTAAAAATTATTTTTCCAACTAATTTCCTTTCAAAAATCGCCCTCATAATACTTCCACCACTAACATTCAAATGTTGTTTCTCCATTGTAAGTTAAGAGAACCAGTAGATTCCGGGGTGACGTTGCAAATAAAGAACCAAAACAAGAAACAGTATAAAGATTTTTTCCTCTCTCCTGCTCACCTCAAAATGTCAGCACTGTCTGTTTTAAGAGCTGATGCAGCACCTTAAAAATATTTATTTTGTTGTTTTTTAGTTCTTCCAGGAACTCTAGGAAAAAGAACCATTTAGACCTTTCAGAAGAAAACTGACTATTTTGATATGTGATGAGGGAGTGAGGGGCAAGCTGAAGGCATAATACAGGTTGGCACCCACCCTCCACCCCCCAGGTGGAATATGTGTGATATTCTTTGGAAAATCCTGGCTACCCAAGAACAAAGGAGAGGGGTTTCAGTGTTTGCCATGGTGATGCGGGACACTAAGGCAAATGAAAAATTAATTTCCCTTACTGCCAACAGCCCATTGACAAGTCCTTGAAACCTGCAGAGTGACCTCCCTCTAGGAGTTCATCTGCCTTGATGATACTTTGCTAGGGCCAAAAGGGAATCTCAGCTTGACATTATCCCAACCTCGAGGATCCTGTAAGTCTACTTCCTTTATCTCAAATGCCCCAAGATATATACTGTCCATCATACTCCAAGCTTATGGCCCGGCCTCCCAATATACATATGAAGGGTCTCATGACTGAGGTTTCATTAAAACGGTAATAAATGGCATTTCCCTAGCAACAGCTAGCCCCTCAAGGTCCTGGAATCCTTGTTTTCAAAATATCTTAGTCTTACTCTATCTCTGCCCCCCTCCCATCCTGAGGGTATATAATGAGTTACTCGTCATGACCCCAGTTCAGCTCTTCCTGCTCATGGGTCCTGTTCCCCGGCTTTAATAAAATCTTGTCCCTTGGCTCCAGATCACCCCCCACTATCACCCAAAACTCCATCAATGTGTACTTCTCATTCCTATACTTCTGACATTTTATGTATAATTTAAAATAAAAATTGGCTACACAAATTTGTCCTGTTTAATATCTCTGACATTTCTTTCTTTTCCTTCTTTCTTTTCTTTCTTCCCTTTCTTCCCTTCCTTCCTTTCTTTCTTTCTTTCTTTCTTTCTTTCTTTCTTTCTTTTCTCTTTTTTTCTTTCAACACAGAATATAGCTTCCTTACTCAGATTAACTGGCATCTCAAGTTTCCAGGTATTTCCTAGATACTTAAAATATGTTCAGACTATGGTGAAAATAAGTAAATATCAACAATGAAAATTAAAGACTAAGTAGATGAGACTGACATATGAAATATTCAGTGAAGTAAAATCCTAAGTTCCAAGCTCATCTGCTTTAGAAGTCATCTCTTCAAACCTTTGGAAAAGCCTGAAGAAGAAAATTTACCATATACTGTAAGAGGCTAAACAGGTACTAACAAACTCGAGATTTTATGTAGGTCCAACTTTATTGCTCAGCATGTGAAACAAAACCTACATTCAGGAACAAGTTTCTGTCCCATGTTTCAATGTCCACATATCTTCTAAGACATGCCACTTTGAATTTAGTTTTATACTACTTGGATACATGTCACTTGTCTTCTAGCAGTTTGAACTTTTCAAATATACAAACTTTGTCAAGTTTACATTTAGACCTATGCATACGTAGTCTGTAGGACACTGAATGCTTAAATACTTTTGAAAGGCCACAATAGGTAAGTCAGTTCTTGGACTTTGTGATTTTCCAAGACATCTGATAGACAATGCTATTGCCTCAGAAATCTGCCTACACCTCCTAAGAGAGAGAGAGAGAGAGAGAAAGAGAGAGAGAGAGAAATCAGTTCCTTGAAATCCTTCGCATATTTTCTATTGTTATTGTTGGGGAGGAAGATGTTCCTCTGCCCTAGGCTCCTTCTAGCTGGGCTTAGAATCAAATTGACTTGAGACAGATTAACAGGAGAAAATAAAATTTAACAGACATATGTACAGGGAGTCCACATAGACATGAAGATTATCTGAGGTAAGGAGAAGGGCAGGATCTGAGGACACAAAGGGGAGAAAGCTCATTAGCAAGGAGAAAAGAGATATTTGGGAAAAAATAAGATTGCTCTATTATGTAGGTAAGTTCCTTCCTTAAAGGGGAATTCTCTTCCCTTTGCAAGCTCTCCTTCCCAAGTAAATTTAAGCAGTGAAGTTTTCATGCATCTGCTGAGTTTTTATTACTTTTTTAAAAAAATTAATTGGCATATTTGGTTGAGGTTTCAGCGGTTAGGTTGTGATGTATTAATTTTTTTAACGTTTATTTATTTTTGAGACAGACAGAGACAGAGCATGAGCAGGGGAGGGGCAGAGAGAGGGTGACACAGAACCTGAAGAAGCAGGCTCCAGGCTCTGAGCTGTCAGCACAGAGCCCGACGTGTGTCTCGAACTCATGAACTGAGAGATCATAACCTGAGCCGAAGTCAGATGCCCAACTGACTGAGCCACCCAGGTGCCCCAAGTTTTTATTACTTTTAACTCAAAATAATCTTAATGACAAAGTGGCACATTTGGGGACATTTTATCCTTCACCCCCTCGTTACAGCTTGACATTTATCAGAATTTACTATCTATAATACCTCTATGACCTTATTTCCCAAACTAGATTTTGAGTTATTACAAAACAGACATCATATCTGTTTTCAGATAAATAATGGTCTTGACGCAAGGCGTTTGAATTCAAAACGTCAACAACGTCTCCAGCGCTGCCAGTTAATTTTTAATTTTTGTCTGATGTCAGACGTTCTTTCTGCCTGGTGACAGTGCAAAATCTTCCAAATTCTCAAGACTCCAACACAACTTTTATTTTATTTTATTTTTTACCTCCTTCGTTGATGACTACTCTGCCTTTGCCTGGAGGTCCTCTGAAATCACCTCCCTCAATTCACCTCTTCATTTTTGCCATCATCTACATTTACATTTATTCACATCCCCCCCATAAATGTCTACAGTCTTCCCGTTCTAAACAAATAAAAACAAGCAATGAATTCTCCATGTACCCTCTATCCTATCCAGTCTATGATTTTACCGATCCCTCTTTCCTTCATGGGTTTTTTGAAAGTCGGTGAGGGGTGGAGGAAGTGAGGGAGTATGAAGAGAGATGTGAAGAGCACGAATCCCAACACGCATCAAAATTGGCAAATCTGGATAAGAAGAAAGAGCTAGAAAATTTACCTCATATAAAAGGGATACAACATTAGGGGTGCTGAGAAATGCAGATTAAAAAAAATAATCAGAGCAAGAAAGAGGAAGTAATAATGACAATGTCAATTGCTGAACACTCATAATGGGCCAGACAGGTACCACGTTGAGGACTTAGCATATAGTCATACAGGTAGCACCTGGGAGTTAACAATATAATTGTAAAGGTTGGCCACACTTTCTTCTAACTGTAGCCGTGGGTGACAGAAGAGAAAATCAGCTGTCCCTCCCCTCCCAGAGACAACAAACCACTTGGGAGATGAGCCTAACGTTCATGAAATAGATACAGAAACAAATACGAACTTAAATAGTTCAGTGCTGAATTTCATAAGGGCAGATTTCAATTTCTGGAGGGTATTGGAGAACAAAGCATCCAGTAGAGTAGCCACAAATAATTCCGATAGAAATGAAACAAAAGATCTTGAGAAGTTAGTGTGATTCAAAATAGTAAAGTGAAGAGGGAATTCTCCACAAAGGAAAAGCTTGAGCATGAAAATAGAAGGTAGAATGACCAGTGATGTGATTTGAAGTGTTGGGGCCCCGAGCCAATGACCAAGAAAGAATTCTTGAGACATCTTTAGTGCAAAAAGGTCATTTTATTAAAGGACAGGGTCCGTGGGCAGAAAGAGCTGCACTGGGGTTGTGAGAAGTGACTGATTCTATAAGATTTTCCATTCTACGGAAGGGAGGGTGATGTCAGGGTCCCAGGAAATTGAAACTATAGGTTTCTGTAAGTTTTGCTATTGATAAGATTGCTTTTATTTCCCTTGTAAATCATTAAGATAGTAGCAAACTGATAGAGACTCCTGTCCTGCATGACTATGATCTCTGTCAGTTAACCACTTGTTTTCCCTCTAGCAAAGCATTAACATCAAGACAATTGGGTGTTCCTGGAGAAATGTTATATCCTGCCTACCTCAAGGATTTGTCAATGGGCTCCAGGTTATAAGGAAGTTTAATTTTATCTACATTTCTTTTGCCTTTGTTCTCCATATCTAAGAAGAAAAGCTAGTAAAAACAAGATAAAAGGGGCAAGCCAGATGTCCCAGGCTGGATACTCCCCTTGCATATGTTTGGCTCCTATAATCTTGCTTATCTCCTGTGTCCACCAACTGCCTGTGTAGCATCAATGAGAAGGGGCCCTCCCCTTTTTCTTTTGTCTCTCAACCTCCTACCATCACAGCCATAAAAGGGGGCCATGCCAAGGTTCCAGGATCAGCCTTTAGAGGTGACTCCCCTAGTCTGGCACTGGTGCGCAATAAACAGTCTTTTCCTGATTCCCTGAGGGCGTGTGGCTTGTCTCTTCCTAGGCACCAAGTATTTGGTGTAACATATCAATTAGAATCCGCCATCTTTGTTTTGAGCGACAGCGTTGTTAGAGCTAAAGAAACTGGTTGGAAACTTGTAGAAAATAAACAAGAACAGTTTGGGGGGAACCAGATTGCAAAGAAGTTAAAAATTCACGTAACATTTGCTCTTTATGAAAGTCAGACAAAACTTAAGTCTTGCAGAGTTTGGGGCACCTTGGTGGCTCCGTTGGTGAACCATCTGACTTCAGCTCAGGTCATGATCTCTAGCTTGTGAGTTCAACCCCCGCGTCAGGCTCTGTGCTGACAGCTTGGAGCCTGGAGCTTGGAGCCTGCTTCAGATTCTGTGTCTCCCTCTCTGTCCCCCTCACTCACACTCTGTGTCTCTCTGCCTCTCAAAAATAAATAAAATATTAAAAAAAAATAAATGTAAAAAGACTTGCAAAGTTGTTTTCATACAAGCTAGAATTAACTTATCCCGATTAGAAATAGTACCAAGTTAGGAATCACAGATTTTCAATAAAATAACAAATGGAAAGAGTTAGAACACAATTTTCTGAATTTGTCATGAGAAAAGGAACATCAGGAAGGCTTTTTCATTTAAGAAATGAGAATTTGATGCCTTTATGGCTTACCAAATAAGTACACTACATTTTTCTTTTTTTTTCTTTTTCTTTTTTAATTTTTACTCATTTTTGAGAGAGAGAGAGAGAGAGAGACAGAATCCGAAGCAGGCTTCAGGATCGAAGCTGTCAGAACAGAGCCTGATGCAGGGGCTCCAACTCACAGACAGTGAGATCATGACCTGAGCTGAAGTCAGATGTTTAACAGACTGAGCCACCCAGGTGCCTCTACACTACGTTTTTCATAAACTATAAATTAATTATAAATAGTTCGATGTTTTAGTACACAGTAGTAACTACACACACCAATGTGGAATTGCATTTTGTGTTATATAAAAAAAGTATTAAGTCTTTGTTATTGCCCACTTATATAAAATAACAAAACTAAAAATAGTTTTGAACTTCTTTGGTCATATTTACCTATCTTTATAATAGGAAAAGATAGGATTCAGTAGGCAGAGAGGAAAAGGTTAGGACCTGAGGACCCTGGGTGGGGAAAAACACCTATTTGGCAACAATGCAGGGAGCATTTGACCACAGCAAACCCCCTCAGGCTTAAGGTTCCTCTTAAGATGGTAACAGACGCCACCCACCTCCCCTCAGGTTCTCGAATTTGACTAAAGACTTAACTATAAATAAAGTAGTCAACCCACAGGGAACAGTCAAGGCCATAGACCACCCTTCATGCAATGGAAACTATCCCATCAAAGAGGAGTGACTGGGCATTTAGAGTTACCTAGCCAATAAAGGTAGAATCAGAGAAGGAAGAAGGGAGGAGGAAATGGGGACCAAAACCCTATCAAACAAAGTCCCTGGGCTAGAGTTCGTGGGCTTTCACTTTCAAATGTCCCCTCTCAGCTTGTAAAGACAGCTTTGCCTACCATTCTTCCTTTCTGATCTTATACTCTTAATAAACTTTTGCCTGTGGCTCCTTTTCTGTCCACCTCTTCATTCTTTAAAGCCCAGACCATAAACTCCAGATACTGAGGTACAAAGTCCTGCAACGTTTCTTTGGGGGCTCGCCTAAGACATCAATGTTTTATAACTGTAAGTAAAGAGCAGCCGGCACCCCGTGTTTTCTTTCTATCCTAAATAAAACTCTCAAACCAAATAATGGGCACCCATCAGCCAGTTAAGAGTGAATAGTGCGGCTGCCATTCTCAAGTCTTGGGTGACAAGCTCCTTGGGTCTCCTCCCATATCCCCCAACATAGTTGGGAACATCAGTGTGTTGGAGCCCTAATTTTCTTTCAAGAACCCTCGGATGCACGGGACTCAAGGGAGGCCGAACAGCAATTGAAGGGTCCTGACCAAGGCTGCTCTCTGGTGGATGCCTGAACCTCGTCCCTGACCCTGACGGCCTGTTTGAGTATCAGCCAGAATTCTCCTCTCTTCTGTCTCTAATTTGTGTTTTAGCATCAGACTGTGGGATGTTGGATTTACTATATGTTTGATGGGTTTATAGGAGAGAATATACAGTATTCTTTCTTGTACTTAATGGTCTTGGGAAAGAAAGATGGAAATAACTGATTTTAACCAAAAGGGCATGACGGCACACCATTTTGAGTTATTTTTCTCAAGCCTGGTTGACATTGCCCCCCCCCCTTTGATCCAAAGGCTGGGGAGAAGGTGGCAACATCCTCTAGGCCAGCCTCTAAATGCTCCACATTTGTGTTGTTTCTGCAAGGCAGAGAGAAATGGTTGCCTGTCCTGCATGAGGGATGGATATCTTTACCAGGATACTTGGGAGCCATTTTGCTACATTAGCCCAGTGTATGCCAACTTGTACCAATCTAGGTATTTAAAAATGGACACCCATGTGGCTGGAACATATTTATCAGGGAGTTGCTGAAAAAGGCAGGGGAATAGACCTCAACTTTGGCTCTTCCCCACCCCCCCCAACAGCCGATTTTATCCTTACAAAAAATAGCTTTCTCCAGCCTTTTGAAATATATTTGTAAAGAGGAACAGTTTTATTATGATAGATATGTAAATTACTGTTGGGCCAAAATATAAATTAATGCATCCTTCTACAACCAAAAGAGTCTTGTCTGGTCACAGTCGATACCCTCAAAGTCCCACAGGCAGGAGCCAGAGGGGTAGGAGAAATCAAGGAAGATCGGTCAGCTCCCGGAGGTGAGGTCAAGCCTGGGTAAGAGCGACTACTCCCAGCACCTTCAGAGAATGACCGGACTTTTGGCTGCCAGTCACATAGCTATATACCCAGACTTAAAAAAAAAAAACAAAAAACAAAAAACATGTGCTTCTGCTCCCTGTTGTCCACCTTATCCAGGCCTTCCCTGTAATGTAACAGTCCTGGTTTCCCCTACCTGAACCTAGAATGCCAGGAGGAGGGACCCAAGAAAGCACCCCCAGTCTGATAAGATTACAAGTTCCTTTTTCATTACAAGACTTAAGGCGGATCAAAGGAGATCTAGGTAAATTTTCTGACGATCTGGATAAGTATATAGAGGCTTTTCAGAATATTCCGCATGTTATTGGAGTTGAGCTGAAAAGATATAATGCTTTTGTTGAATCTGACTCTTAATGAGACAGAAGCATGGGGTTCTGGTAGCGGCTGAGAGATATGGGGACGAGCAACTCCTTAATTATCATGGGACTGGAAGTCTTATAGAGAACTGGAAGTTCCCTACTGGAGCTCAGGCAGTTCGCCCCAAGATCCTAATTGGGACTGTGTCCATCCCATTGAGGACTGGCATTGCCACTACTTCTAAGCTTGTGTTTTGGAAAAATTAAAGAGGTCCAAAGTTAAGCCTTTACATTATGCTAAATTAGCGACTATTTTACAGACACAAGCCAAGAGCCTGGTGGCCTTCCTGGAAAAGGTAAGGGGGGGGCTCTCATTAAATATGGCTACCTTCCCTGATACCCCTCAAAACTGAGACGATTCTAAAGGACAAATTTGTCACATATTTGACCCCAAAGATTTGGAGGAAGCTGCATGCAAAAATGTGGCTATTGGCCCGGAAGGGACCCTAGAGGAGCTCCTATGAGCTGCCAATTGGGTATATTACAACCGAGATCAACAGAAGAATGGGGAACAGAAAAGGAGACTTATGAAAAAATCTGAGGCCTTAGTTGTGGCCTTATGTACAATGTCAAACCAGACTTCCCAAGGTACTGGCACCGAGTATCTTTTATGTGGCTGTTCAGAGCACTGGAAACGAAAATATGCTCAGAGTGGACAAGCAAAAGTGAAACCCCATAAGCCATGCCCCCTGTGTGGAGACAGTCACTGGAAATCTGAATGCCCTCGGGGACCTCAATCTGCCAAGGCTCAGATAACCAATGTCTCTGAAGGGACTGATGAGGCCCAGGGTTCTTTACGGTGGTTCCTCCTTAACCCCCAACCAACTACCCATTGGAAACCGAGAGCCTCTTGGAACTCTGGAAATGGAAGGAAAACCAGTTGATATCCTTCTGGTTACTGGAGCCACCTTTTCTGTTCTTTCCACTCCAGGCCAACTGTCCAAACACAGTATGACAATTTGAGTCACTGGAAAACCTATGACAAAATTTTTCTCTCAGCCACATGGGTGTATATGGGGAGACTGGATTTTTTTCATATCCTTTTTTGATAATGCCAGAGAGCCCCACTCCCTTGCTGGGAAGGGACATTATGACTGAATTGGGGACTGTAGTGCTACTAGCTCCAGGACTGATCAATTGCCTAAATTTACAGTAATCTGGATATCAAAGCTCAATCTTCCCTTGAGGTAAAACTAAATACTCCTCATGGAGATGTTCAATGGAAACTGGATGACCAAAGGAGAAATCCCTCCCTATGGTGTGACCTCATCCCTAGGAGGCATTGCCGTTGGAATATTAATACTTGTTGGTCTAATCTTTTGTATGTCATTTGTAGAAGCTGTCGCATATCCCAGAAACATAAGACGTCCAAGAAAAGTTTGCTAGCCCAGATGTTCCAAACACCCTGCTGTTATATCTGACCTCTGGATTGACCTCTGAATCTGCTCTGACTGCCGTTCCCCTATCGTCGCCCCCCTTCAGATGGAAGCAGTTAAGATCGGTTGTCGTCCCAATTCCTAATGGCAGTTAGAGTCACATGTTCAGAGGGGGAAATATGATAGGAAAAGATAGGATTCAGTAGGCACAGAGGAAAAGGTTAGGACCTGTGGTCTCTGGGTGGGGAAAACACGTATTTTGGAAGAATGCTGGAGCATTCTGACTATAGTCCCTAATCAAACAAAGTCCCTGGCCTGTAGTCAGAGAGCATTCACTTTCAAACGCCCCCTCTCTATAAAGAGAGCTTTCATACCGTTCTTCCTTTCTGATTTTAAACTCTTAATAAACTTTTGCCTGCTGCTCATGTTGTGTCCACCTCTTCTTCCTTTGAAGCAGCGAGACAATGAACCCTGGGTTTTGAGGGAAAAAATCCTGCAATGTCTTTATTTTAAAGAAACATGAAAGAAAATTATTGGAGTATGTCTAATGATTTTTTACCAGTGGGGAGAATAATTATTTATAAAGAGCCAAACATGAAACAAGATATTTGACAAATTTGATATTTAAAATATGTTTAACATTGTTCAAATACTCAAAATTATTTCCGTATATTAAGCAATGTTACCAAAATTGGGTGAGGAAAGAAATATGGGAAAAAAAAATAAAGAAATATATTATGGTTTCTTTAATTTTTTTCCCATACGAATTTACTGCTTATAACTAAATTTACCACATGAATTTACTGCTTATAACTACATTTCCAACTAATTGTGAAGCTGACAAATTATGTTAATTTGTTTTTTAAAGTTTATTTTAAGAGAGCAAGCAGGTGTGCCCGCGAGTGGGGGGAGGGACAGACAGAGAGGGAGAGAGGTGACTGAGCCACCCAGGCACTCTGACAAATGATGTCAATACCTAGTCAGCCACTGCATATTTTCTGTAAATTAAATGTATTTTATTTTATTTTTTTTGAAACAAGCTATTATTTATTTATTTATTTATTTTTCAATATATGAAATTTATTGTCAAATTGGTTTCCATACAACACCCAGTGCTCATCCCAAAAGGCCAACAAATCAAGAGACTATAGATGCTGGAGAGGATGTGGAGAAACGGGAACCCTCTTGCACTGTTGGTGGGAATGTATTTTATTTTTTAAAAGAAAACACTGCCTTTGAATGGTGGTGGGAAGGGGATATGAAAATGGGGATGAGCAGACGGCTAATATTTGCAAATGTTACGTACCATTTTTGTGTGATAAATTTACGGGATCAATAATAGAATTTCACTACAATGAAGAGAGTTTCAGAGAAGCTATTTAAATTGACCAACATGATAAGTCTAGGAGGTATAAGGGCTGTATGATACTCTGATCTCTGCACTACACTGCATCCTGAACATAATGTTTTGAAAACAGTCATATTAACAAAATACACACCAAAGAATGCTTAACCCAAAGAGTTCATAATTAGTATTTCATAGAGGCCATTTCCATGTTTTAATGCAGGTTGGATACAGACACAGATTCTCTCTCTAGAAATCTTACTGCGTTGTCTCAGAGACTAAAAGCTGAGTCATTAGAATCTTTTCTGGTCTTCATCAGTACAGATGAATACCTTGTATTTCATAATTTCTATGTTTTTCTGATATTTTGTATTTCCTAGCAGAAATCTCCTTAAAAAAAAAAAAAAGAAAAAAAGAAAAAAAAAAAACTATACTGCATTCCCTGGACTACTTAGGTTTCTGTTAAATCTTTGTCAATCAGCAATAAGGAATTTCATTGAAATCCGAGGAGAATTCAAAAATCTGTTCCCTACAACAGTTTTCTGTTCCTCAGGTAAAATGTTGATTGTCTTGCTTATCTGCAGGAAAGGAGAAAGAGTTGAGGGAGTTAAAAGGATTTTATGAGTTAAGACTGGGCTCCAACTTAAGCCAGGGGATTCTGTGGGTGGATACATTGGGGAGTCTAGATAATTAGAAATTGGGCGTAAAGATTTTTCTCTAGAAGTTCATAACAGACAAAAACCTGAAATGGCAGAAGTTATTTATCATTGACTCAGTACACGGGAGAATTTGCACAATGTGGGCAACTACTGTCTATAGAATTTTTTTTCAGCTTTCTAGAGCTGTGTTTACCAACATTTTATAAATAAAAAGAAAAAGCCTACTTTCAGTATAATTTATCCACTCAGCATTTTTTTTTTTTTTTTCCATAGGACCATTCAATCCGACATATGTCAGGGGCAATTAGCAATCTTCTGCTAACAGAGTACCTGCCCTACTTAGCAGGCATTTCTTGTTCCTCATTAACCAAATTATGCTCAGGTCATATATCATATCTCTGACAATAATGCCACTTTCATGCTTAATTGGTTAAATAAATGTGTAATTATGGAACTATGTTGAGATACTAGTGTAAATTATTGTAACCACGGCATTTGCCTGATGTAGATTGGGATGTTATTTGATCTACTGTAAGATTTAATAACACTAAAACTTAATGTAGCATTTGTTCAGTATCAAGATATCTCCAGATGTTATTAACATTTTAGATAAAATGTGCAAAAACTTGGTGAACATTTTGAATATTTTATAAAATAAAGGCATAGTATTTTTCATGAAAAATATTATCTCTGGTATTAAGTCCAGAAAAATAAACTGATAACTCTTTTCTAACTTGACATATGGTAATTAGTAGAATTTATATTTTGCTGTGGGATATTTACAGTAATGACTACATTCTCAGAATACTTTTGGATCAGAGCAAATACTGGCTCATTGAGAATCAAAATCATGTTAGAGGAAGAGAAAAGATATTAATAGTTGTCTTAAAAATTCTTGCTTAACTTTTTCTCTTCTAATTAACACTTTTCCCAATGAGTGCTAACAAAATGAGACTTGACATAAATTATCAAAAAGTTCTTCAAACCTCCCTAAAATGAAAATAAATGACATATGGCAAAATGTTGACTTGGTAAACATTTAAATGTATTCAGTTTTAAAATAAGGAACTTTTAAAATATTAGTTATCAAGTCTTTGCTAAATACCAGATGTATTATCAAGGATTAGATTTGGTTGCATTTTGCAATAAATACATGAATAAAATTTTAAAAATCCCAGTGGCTTGAACATATTGGAAGTATGTTTCCTATTCACCTGCTAACACCCTGGAGGTAAGTAGTCCAGGCCTGGTGCAGAAGCTCCACAATTTCCAGGAACACAGATTAATTCTCTTATCTCTTCTATCATTCTAGATTAAGGGATACAGGGAGGGAAACTTTTTCTTAAGGGAAATATTTTAGGCTCTGCAGGCCATGTATGTCCATCACAACTAATCAAATCTACTCTGCTTCAGTCGGAATAAAGTAACTTTGCCATTGTAACATGAACAGAGCTTTAATCAATACCTACTGGGATAGATATGACTGCATTCCAAGAAGACTATAGACAACAAAGGGTGGTGGGCTGGATTTTGCTCATGAGTCCTAGGTTAGCAAGCTCTTTTTCTAGAATGTGACTTTCATCCTCAAGGTAAACTAATGATCCAAGATAGCTGTTAGAACTATAGACATAATGTTCGAGGTGGAAGCCAGAAGAACTCCAAATGGTAGAAGGGCAAATGAGACCAAACTTGATAGTTGATGCTAATAAGATGACCCAGGATGGGGACTGTTCATAACAGAAAGACCAAACCAGTGATCAGAGGGTTAGGACTTTGAGAAAGGGGAAAATCCATCTGACCACCAAGGAAAGGACAGGACTGGAGATTGAATTCAACCATATAGGCAATACTTCAATCAACCATGCCTATTTAATGTAACTCCAGTAAAAACTATGGATGCTAAAGCTTGGATAAGCTTCCTTGGCTGGCAATATTCTGCATATTGTTACACACTAATGTGTCAGTAGGTTCATACATCTTGAGGACATGTTCTTTCAAAAGTCTAGCAGAACTAGTTCCATCACCCTTTGCTTTTCGATTTGGCTCAGTTACCACAATAACAGCAAGACTACATGGTCATCCAACAAGTGTCATTTGCCTCTCATAAGTCAATTAAAAAAATAAAACCCTCATCTTCCTACCACCATGTCCAAAATCTACTTCTGTCTATATTCATAGCCTCTATATTTCTTTTTATTACAGAAGAAACATAAGAAGTCTTTCCTTTACTGAAAATAAGAAAAGAGAAGAAAGAAAAATGAAATCTTCATCCCTTATAACTTGACAGGAACTTTGTTTGCAATAAGTGTGTGTTACCTCTTTATTATAGTAATATTCCCCCAGCAGGCAAATATCCTCCTCTATGTCCTATTAGACAAAATAAAACTAAATGAAATCCTTGAATTTCAAGCCTATCTCCTACTCTACTTACTACTCCAATCTTCTGGGAGCTTTCTTAGTAAGCCCCCTTTACGTATTCACCTGGACTTGTTGGCTGCATTTCCTTCTTCCCACTTTACCGTGGTTTCCATTTCTATCAATCCATCAGACTGCTCTTGGTAATATCATTGATCTCCATTATGCCAAAAGTAAAGGTAACTGTTCTTCTCTTCTATCTAAAATTTTATCAGCCCTTGACAGTATTGACCAAACCCTTATCTCTTGAATGAGATACAGTTTATTTCTTCTTTTGCTCTAATTTCAGGAATCTCTTTGTTTCGTTTCCATTGCTGTTGTCTCCTTTGTAGACTTATTCTGTGGCTGCAAAAGAAACCCCAGTAATTGTAATTGATTATTGTGAATATTATCTATTATCCTTATACTTTTTTTTTTTTTTAACTAGAGAGTTTCATCCTGGCCTCTAGCTTTGAAATCAATCCCAGTACAGACTGATCACCAAATTTCAGCTGTGACTGAAATTCAGCTGTGACTGCGTGATTGTAGCTCTGACTCCTCCTGAACTTGAGCTTCATTCTAAGCTTCCTATTTATAATCCTCATTTGTAGGTCGAACAGATGTCTTAAACTTTACATATACAAAAACAGAGTGTTTAAGAACCCCACACCTAAACCTTTCTTAAAGCCTTTTTTTTATCCTGGCTTTATTCATTTTAGGAATATCAGAATCACCCTACCAGTTGGCTAAATACACCCTAAACCTCAGAGTTGTTCTGGACTCCTCTCTTTCCCTCTCTCTCACATCCAACCTATTATCAAGTTCTGTGGAAATAATGGACCAAATGTTGAACGTTTTCAGTAAGTTCTCCCTCATCTCCACTGCCACTACTATTGTCCAAGCTACTTTTATCCCTTGTCTTTGCACTAAAATAGAATCCCTGCTTCCGGTTGATCAGGGCTACAATCTATTCTCGTTTGTCCTTTAAAATATTAAATCAAATAAGATTTACTTGTTTGATTAAAATCCACTCAATTGAAGCTAGTATAAATCACTGTTCCCTCTTAATGCCAGAGACAGAACTACATATCAGGTTCATGTTTACCTTTTTGATCATTTCATTTCTCTTTACCTAGCATACTAAAGTCACTCTAGCCTTTCTATTTTCTTGACAACTCAAACCATTCCTTTTAGAACCTTACAGTTGACAGATCTAAGATATTCTTCAGATCTTCTCGTGCCTGGATCCTTAAGACCATCCCAGTCTCAGTTCAAATGTTAGCACCCCTACGAGTCTATACTGACAAACCTATTTGAAGTAACACCACCTTGCTCCATCACTTTGTAATACATCATCTCTTTGTATTGCCTCCCTAATGATTACAGATAACTAAGTTTGTTTTGCCTTTTTTTTTCCCTCTCTCTCTGAGGGAAATAAATGTTGATTGAAAATCAGTAGAGATCTTGCTAAAATGCAGATTCTGATTCAATAGGTCCAGGGTTGGGGTCTGAGAGTCTATATTTTTAACAAGCTCCCAGTTGAAATATATTTGTCTAGGGATTTCATATCTCCTCTGTGTGTGTGTGTGTGTGTGTGTGTGTGTCTTCAATAGAAGGTTGACATAGCTTATTAGTTAGGTTCTAGTTACATAATATAACTAGGTCAAGCATTGGGTTAAAATTGACTTGCAGGTTCATTTAGTCTAAACAGACAGACCATCTACAAAGCCCCCAGGAATGCCTTCTAGAAGCTCAACTGAGAAGCATCGCAGAAGGGAGCTTATTGTGCTGACAAGATCAGGATGTTACTGAAGTACCACTATAGTTTGGCTCGAAAATCATGCGATTTTGGTATGACCTGCCAAGTAGGGAAGCCACTTCCACAGATTCTGGCAACACTGTTATGTTAAATACCTGGATAATAAATGGCTTATGCCCTATTTCTCTACCCACTATTTCCAGATCAAGACCTCCACAATTATATCAAAATTACACTCAGACTTCTAGTGGCAAGGGAATCATAAAATAGGACTATTGGTTTTATAAACTCTGCAATAGCAAAAAGCATAGTAGGAGGAAGTCAAAATGAATAAGTGAGTTAATCCAACTCATCTGTCCAAAATAGCACCAGGCACTCATATTTCTGTCCCAAGGCTTTAAATAGTTTTCATTGAAAAATCTCTTACAATTTTTACTATGCTTCTATTTTTCCCCCTCTAGTTTCCATGACTCAAATGAGAATGTAATATTGGTTCAAGTAGGAAAAAAGTAATTGAGAAACAGTATACCTTAAGTACATCCTTTTCTTCCAACAACCTAAAGGTTTGGTATATTAAGATTAGAGAGATTTATTTCATAGGAGGATTACTTACTCCCCATGTGATTCCTGATGAAGGTGCCCAGATTCACAAGTTATCCACTAAAGTTTAATTGTCACAATAAAGAGTTAGGCAGCAGTCAGCCAGTAGTGGGCGGGCATAGCCGGCTGCCAACCTGAGTCACCTGATTAACAAAAATGATCAGGTAAGGTCCAGGAGCCCATCATGAGTAACAAAGACACTCCTGTAACTTGGGAAATTCCAAGGTTTAGAGATTATCTTCTAGATTTGGGACACCATGAAGAACTCTCTTTGGGTAAAGTTAATTCTTCACCTCAGAGCTATGTTTTCTACAAAGTCCTTCCTGACTTCCTTTTCTTATTCCTTAGGGGAATTTGTCATGCCCTTCTCTGTGCTACCAAAGTATATTATATCATTCTCTTACAGTAGACAAACTCATACAAAACCAATAGTTTAATAGTTTCAGGTTCTTGTCTCTGTCTCCCTTGCCAGATGGTGGCTTCCTAGAGAATAAGAACTAGTCCATTGTGATATTGGCATATTCTCAGAACTTCAAATGATACTTGTTAATAGGCAATTATACATTACATCTTTATATACAAAAAGGATAGCATATTCTTTGGCTGCTAACCATACCAAAAATATATATACTAGAAACGATTTATTTTGAGAATTTAACATTGATATTTCCCATTTTACTGACAACGTTGATGAAATGAGATACGGGAATGGAAACTGGAAGAGAAAGTGAATGCCTCTGGTGGCCCATTCATGCCAGGACTACATGACCAGTTCACATTGTGAGGGAGGCCTTGAAGCTTCTAAAATGGATGTAAATCTCCTCCCCAGAACCCTGTAAGCATAGCGTCTTCCTTTCAAAGCACAATTTGACCAGAGTAATTGACTTACTGGCAATGAGTTTTGATCCAAAATTTGAGTGAGCTCTTCTATAATTGACTTTAATATAGTTGTAAAACAGAAAGGTAAAAGCTTTCTTTCAAGAATACTTGCAAAAGTACTAATGCAGTAAATAGCACATTTGATGCTTCTATTAAAGCTCTTTGCTTAAATGGAAATTGACTATATAACTATGTTTTCACAGTCTGCGCTTTTTAACATTTGAGTAGTAACATGGATAATAAGATTCTGCATATTGAGGTTTTATGGAAATAGAACACTTTCAGTTCAAACACTAGAATTTCTATAAATGGGAATTTAATTACAATAAGATTATGCCAACAACTTTTATAGTTTTTGTGACTATAGCAAAAACAATCTCTACCTAATGTTATGAGAAAACTCAAATCTAAGTACAGATATCCAAAGGCAAGCTAAGAAAGTCTGATGCTTTAATCATTATAAAAGAGTTAAGACCTACATTTAATATAAAATTAGAATTCATTCATTATAATACATTTTAAACGCTGCTTTACATTTTTCTTGCTTTCAAGATTCCATATTATCTAAAACGGATCATTTGAAGTACAAAAGGTAAGAGCCAGTCTATGAACTAAATTGCGCTCCCCCCTTCGTATTTTGAAGTTTTAACCCCAATGTGACTATAAGCGGAGATAGGACTTCTGGGTGGTAATTAAGGTTTACACGAAGTCATAAATATAAGTTATAATCTTACAGGATTGGAGACCTTGTAATAAGAAGAAGAGAGATCTCTTTCTTTCTGTGTCTCTGTCTCTCTGTCTCTTTCTTTCTCTCTCGTCATGCTCCAAGGAAGGACCATGTGAGGTCACAGTGAGAAGACAGCTGTCTACGAGACAGGAAGAGGTGCTCATCAGTAATCATATTGTCTGGCATCTTGATCTTGGGTGTCTCAGTCTCCAAAATTGTGAGAAATAAACTTTTACTTCTTAAGCCATCCTGTGTATGGTATTTTGTGATGCCTCCCATGCTGATTAAGACAGTAAGTCATAAATATTTTTAAACGTATGTAACACAGACTATTATTCACATTGAACACAAAATGCTAATTACATAACTTCTCATTTAAAAAGAAACATAATCATATTTTAAAGTACATAATACAATAGTAAACATATAATGCTTTTTTTATTCATTCATTTTTTTTTCTTTAGGTTTAGTTCTGATGTGGGGTTGTAAGGATTACTCAAAGATTAGAGTATGTAATATTGATATATTACTTAAGACAGCAGGAGGTCTTTAGAAACACTGTAATGTCACCGGGTATTAGAATGCGCCCAGTAAAAAAAAAAACATTTACTTTTGAGAGAGCACACGTAGGGGAGGTGCAGAGAGAGAGGGGAACAGAGGATTCAAAGTGGGTTCTGTGCTGGCAGCACTGAACCCAATGCGGGGCTGGAACTCGCAAACTGAAAGATTATGACCTGAGCTGACGTTGGACACTCAACCAGCTGAGCCATCCAGGCACCCCTAGAATAGGCCCCTTTAATGCCAAGCACACATGAGTTAAGAAAAAAATTAAGAAAGCATGGGAAGAAGACACTCATAGCAAGATAATTTGTTACTTTTTTTTTAATGGTTATTTTGAGAAAGAGCGAGCACAGAGAGAGAGAGAGACAGACAGACAGACAGACCAACAATCCCAAGAAGGTTCTGCAAATGCCAGCGCAGAGCCTGATGTGGGGCTGGAACCCGCAAACCGTGAGCTCCCGACTGGAGCCGATACCGAGAGTGGATGCTTAACCAACTTAGCCAGACAGGTGCCCCAGGGAGATGATTTATAAATGCATTACCTTATTGAATTCTTACAAATAATCTACAAAAGTAGAACGGGATGGTTCAAAGCAGGCTCAAGCTTGCTTCTATTTATTAGATGTGTGACCTGCAGCAAACTAACCCTCTACCTCAGGTGCCTCACCTGTTGAATGAGAGTGATGATGTGAACCTACCCTTTATTTATCTTTATCTTACAGAAATTAAACGACACCCAATGTATCTATTGCTTTACGGCAGAGCACAGATTCCATATCAAACCCTTGGAATCCAAACTTTCAAATTTCTACTAACATAATTATTAGGGCTTATAGTTATTAGGTCATTTCTTTTCCTGTATAAGACCCAAGCTTTTTATAATTCACACTTAGAAGGGTGACCCATATACTCATCAGCATTCATATGTATTTCAGCAGGCTAGTTTAAGTTTACCTTCTTGAAATCTTGGCCATCAGAAAATAGTATCACTTGCATCGGTTTTGAGCAAGGAGGGAGATGTATAGAATGGGTATGGTGGCAACACAGAGGATGATGTGACAGATCGGGAGAATCTCGGGATGGTAGAGTGAGAGAAAAGGCAGAAAGAGGAAAGACATGGACGGCAACGTGTGAGAATGAAGAAGGACTATGGCAAAAAATTAGTGAGGTGGGTTTGGGAGCCAGACTTTCTTGGTCCAAATCCCTACTATTTACATTTGTGTTGAAAATTGCATGAACTTGTATAGGCCAATTGTATAGCAACATGGAGGCAACATATTAACCAAATTATAAAGACTAATTAAAAAAAAAAAAAGCACATTGGCCCCTGAGTGGCTCAGTCAGTTGAGTGCAGACTCTTGATTTCAGGTCAGGTCATGATCTCACAGTTCATGAGTTCAAGCCCTGCATAGGGCTGTGCGCGGAGCGCATAGAACCTGCTTGGAATTCTCTTTCTCTCCCTCTCTCTCTGCCCCTCCTGCTTGCTCTCTGTCCGTCTCTCTGAAAATGAATGAATAAACTTATCTTTTTTTATTTAAAAATATTTATTATTTATTTGTTTTGAGAGAGAGTGAGTAGAGGAGGGGCAGAGGGAGGGAGGGGGAGAGAGAGAGAGAGAGAGAGAGAGAGAGAGAGAGAGAGAGAGAATCCCAAGCAGACTCTTCAAAGTCAGCATAAAATCCAATGTGGGGTTCAAACCCATAGATGGTGAGATGCTCAACTGACTGAGCCACACAGGTGCCCTGGAATGAATGAACTTTAAAATAAAATAAAATAAAATAGTAGTTAAATCAGTTCTAGTATTGTTGTGAAAAAAATGTTTATTTTGCAAAAATATGTTGTTTGAATTGTGTCTCCCCAAAAGATACATTAAGTTCTTAAACCCCTGTGCTTGTGAATGTGCCCTTGTTTGGAAGTAGGGTCTTTGTAGATTTAATTAAGATAAAACAAGGTCATTAGGGGGGCTTTTTATCTAATATGATTGGTCTGTTATCCTTATACAAAGAGGGAAATTTGGACACGGGAACACACAGGGAGAATAGCTTGTGAAAACAGGGGTAGAGGTTGGAGTAATCCGTCTATAAACCAAAGAATGCCATATATCATCAGTCATCATCATTTGAAGCTAGAGGAAATGCACGAGACACATCCTCTCTTGGGGCCCTCAGAAATAACCAACGCTGCCAAAATGTTCAGCAAGTAATAGATTTCAGAACTGTGAAAGAATGCCTTTCCTTGTTTTAAGCCTCTCAGTTTCAGATACTTTGTTAAAGAAGCCCTAGAAACTAACACAAAGAACTAAAGGTAATCACTGAATTCTGATAGGACTGACACTCTTTATTCTAAGACAAGATTTTATATGAGTAATGCATTTTATATATTTCAAAGAATGGCAAGTTCTGGGTAATGATACCTTAACTGCACATGCAAGTGAGAACTAGACTGAGTGGTAATATTTTATTTTGTTGTCAACATGTTGATTGACTGTGTCTGGTGCGTGTACACAGAGGGCTCCAAAAATGAATGTATTCTTTCTTTGAATTAGACCAAAGAATCTGAGTTCTGACTCACTTTCCCATATTGGAAATTGGAAATTTAAGGTGGTCTCATGGGTAGGTAGTACCTAAGGGTATATATGGTAATGTTTCTTCATCACCTGGGATGTTATGTGGAAGTGTGTGTGTGTGTGTGTGTGTGTGTGTGTGTGTGTGTATGTGTGTGTGTGTGTTTAATGGAGGAATTCTTGTAAGTAAAAAAGGCTGGCAGATATTTGACATAGGCGATTAGGACCTTGAGCAAGTGAACTGTCTGTGATTCAGTTTTCTCTGTGTTAAAAATGGTACTAAGATGAGGATTTATTTCATAGGAATTTTGTAAGTTTACAAAGTGCTTAGAACACACCTTTATATATTAACTTTCTTCACCACTATCATTGTCATTATCACACCATCTTCTGGATTGTATGATGCAAAGAATTTCCGATCCTGTGACTCAAATTCTCTGAGATCACACTGGTGATGTGCTTATTTTTGACAGGTGGACTGGAAGGAAATCAGTATTTCTTTCCAATCCACAGACGACTAAAAAAATGACTGAGAAAAGAGAAGATTGGCTTTACCATTAATGAGCAGGATGGTCTATACGATAGCTCATTCATTAATTCATTTACTCAAAAAATATGTATTCAGAACCTAGCTACGTATTAGGCATTTTCTAACCTGAAAATTCATCTGTGAATGAAACAGATAAATAAAACTACTTTCATAAGGATTATAGCCACCTACACTAAGTATCATGTCAGTGATGTTGGTCTTCCTGTGGTTCAAAACCTAGTGGGGACAGAAAAGACAACCAAATGCATGATTCCTCACAAGCTGTAAATAGATGCAATAATTCCAATCACATGGTAGCTTTTTATAGAATAAAGCATATTGGAGAGTCATCAAATTTCCTGTCAAAGGATTGAAAAGCATCTAGTTCAATTTCCTAATTACTTAGGCCGGAAGCTGAAGCCCAGAGAAATGGAACAAAGAGCTCTGGGCTCAAAGCTAGTTAATATCAAAACCAGAACTAGTAAAGGCTTTTCTTGAGGCTCAGTTAACACTCTGGTCTCCTGGATGGGCAGCCACATGGCCACTTGTTAATGGCGGTAAGGGGCACCTGGGTGGCTCAGTCGGTTAAGCGGCCGACATCGGCTCAGGTCATGATCTCGCGGCCCGTGAGTTCAAGTCCCGCGTTGGGCTCTGTGCTGACTGCTCAGAGCCTGGAGCCTGTTTCCGATTCTGTGTCTCCCTCTCTCTGACCCTCCCCCATTCATGCTCTGTCTCTCTCTGTCTCAAAAATAAATAAAAACGTTAAAAAAAAAATGAAAAAAAATGGTGGTGAGCCAGCCACTATAATGACTAGTGTATTCTGTTAGACTAGAGATGCCAAGTGTGTGTTTCTGGACTGATGCTAGGCAGGCTGTTCCTGTCACCCTAGAGAGGGTGATTTCAAAACCGTGATTCTAATTCAGTAAGTCTGTGGATCCACGTTTGTGAATCTTTCCACAGGAAGCTCTAGTTATTGTGAGTACAAAACAGTGAAGGGTTTCTGCCAGTAAAGCATCTTATTTTGAAGACTTTTTGGTTTTTTTCTGAACTGCAAGTTCTGTGTGTTTGTGTTTGGGGCACTGAAAAATAATGGAAACTGTTCATGCCATTGATAAAATTTTGTGTAATGCAGAACACAAAATGTTAGTAATGGTTTTATAGAAGTTTCCTTCTGATGAAAGTATGGACTTTAGAACATCGTCCAGCTGAACTGTCCAGAAATACTGATATCCAGCTTTCTTTAAAATGGCAAACTGGGTTCTTTGTACCACCAATATGTTCATGTACATGTATGTACATGTATTACAAAAGAAATGAAATGAGGTTATGAATGAAATGAGCAATTATATATATATATATATATATATATAGTCACCACAACGGTCTAGATAAATAATTTTAACAAAAAGCATACAAAAACCAATCCCAAATCTAAGAAAGTGAAATTACATCTATAAAATATGGAAATAATTCCATTTAAAAATATACATATGTGTTTAAAACCAAATGATTTATAGACTATGTCTTGCCCAATCATATCAACACATCTCTGTAGATATAAAGTCATTATGAAATCATTTGCATTAACAGAAAAGCATGTATACATATTCATATGTTGAAGTAGATCTCTCTTCTCCATTTACTCGAGATTGTGTGGCAGTCTGGGGTGTGTTAAAATATAAGTAAAGTGAAGAAAAGATTTTCGACCTAAAGATTCATACCATTGCCATGTTGCTTCAAAAACAGCTGTCCCAAGGAGCACCCAAACTTTTTTCAGAACTTATATTGTTTGGAAATACTGCCATAATTAATATTAAGAATACAGTGACTTCTGTTAAAATATAAGTTTTGCACATAAAGCAAAAATTGGCAAGTATGAACCATTTTGCTGATATTCCAAAAAGTTATATAATAAATCATTTTGTACTGGTATAGAATGCTCATTCTCACCATAGAAACAAACAATGTCCACCAGCAAAACTTCTCCCAATGAGTTACACCTCAGTGCTCATTAGAGCAGCAACATCCCCAAAGGAAAATGAGACAAGCTGACTTTCAACAGTGTGAATTAAAGGACCTGAGCAGAGCAAGATGAATGAGGCCACCTCACTTTGGGTCTTATTAAACAATAGACATAGAGCCCAGTTAGAAGGAGGAACACAAAAATATTTTTCCCCACAGGTTAAGAAATAAAAAGAATAATGATCATAATACTGAGAGGAAAAAAAGAAAGCAAACCCGAAAGCCAATAATAAAGTTCATTAGAACGGCTTAAAAATAGGTTAGAAGTACTTTCAAAAAATGGATAGAAATTTGAAAGTCAGATTTAATAAAAGGTGTAGGAAACTTTTGTGCTGATTGCACTTTTTATGTTCTGAATATCTAGACTTTGTGGAAAAAGTAGTGTTTCTTTTTACCTTTTCATTTGATCTTAGGAACCTGCACATCTTAAACATATAATAGAGAAAAACGCATCACTTTGTTTTTCTCGGATGCATCAAAATTATCTAGAATCAACATATACCCTATGATTACTGCAGAACAAAGTTGTATTCTGTTTAATAATCTGATATCAGATTATCTGCAGAACACATTTACTACTTAGGGAATTTTATAAACATTGGAGAAATGATGATGATAGAAGATGAAAAGCAAAAGGGATACCAGTTGTATTCACTCCCACTCAACCAGCACATATTTACATAATTAGCTATGCAAAATAAAAACTATTTACATATTTCAAGAGAATTTATGATGGGGTCCTACTTCCACATAATTATGCATTTCTACATATATATGTCTAAGTGGAAGGTTTGGAGGTCAAAAAACATGTTTATTCATTAGAAAATAGTTTCTATTCATCATGAAATAAAAGATAATGTGAAAATTATAATTATACTTTGGATTTTAAAGGCAAACACTAATGTTATTTTAACACTTCACATATGATCTTGAATCTGATTCCTTTCCTTCGTATTTGAACCCAGAGTTGATAAGTTAAGCGCATTTAGGGTCTTGATGTTAGGGTTTACATTTTCACAAGTTTTACCATGCCTGGTTATTTCTATCTTTGTCTAAATTATGATACATTTATGAACACCAAAAGCAAAAGAAACCGTGATTTTAAAAGTACACAGAATGAGGAAACATTGTATCTATTTATTTAAAAACCCTAGAAATGGGGTACATCTAAGACCTTTTTATTCAGCAGCTCAAGAAAGTCATGGTTCCTGATGGGCCCATGTGTGATGTTCTTGACGCTTCCCACAGAGCCACAAGATGACTGCAGCACTTTCTAACAAACACACCTTTAAAAAAAGAAAAGCCCAAGTCAGGAAAAAAGGAATGCTTGTACCTCATTTTCAGTTTCCCATAAGTCCTTCAGAAGGTTTTCATCACATCTCACGCATTTATTTGGGTCGCACGGCCATGCATAAACTATTATTTGTCATAGAGAATGAGAACAGCACTGCTGACTCCTAACGAACAAGATTCTCAATGGCTGCCCCTGTTCTCCGAAAGACATAACTTTGGCTCTGATAAAAGTGAGCGAGGTCGATTATTAGAGAAACGATACTTAGGTCTATGATTGCTGGGATTATCAACTTCATTTTTCAATGGACTTTTTTTGAGGCAATAAAACTATACTATAGTATAGTTTATAGATAGTATAAAGAAAGCTACACTATATATAGTATAGCATAGCAAAGTATACTACAAATTCAAGTAATCACATAAACAAACATGGACCAAGAAATTAATCCTGTGACATTAAAAACTTTGGCTGGCAGAAAGCATCACCTCATATTAGTCTGAAATTTTGTACAGCTGATGCATACAAGTTTGAATTTCATTTATTGCAGTGAATGAAAAAGTGTGTGTTACATCAGGACGCCCGGGTGTCTCGGTGGGTTAAACGTCTGGCTTTTGATTTAGGCTCAGATCATGATGTAATGGTTTCGGGGTTGGAGCCCTGTGATGAGCTCCACGCTGACAATGCAGGGCCTGCTTGGGATTCTCTGTCTCTCCTTTCCTGTCTGCCTTTCCCCGGCTTGTGCATGCATGGGCCCTCTCTCTCTTTCTCTCTCTCTCTCTCTGTCTCAAAATAAATGAAAACTTATTTTTAAAAAGTGTGTATTACATAAAACAATCATAAATGAAAAATCTATCATAGCAGTACTTATGATGTCTTAAAACTTTTTGTTATGTTATTGAAATATGTTTTCAAAATTTAAAAAAAAAGGCCAAAGGTCAACCAAATGATCTCAAGCCAACTTCTATGAATAAATACAGTATTGAAGTGGGGACTGTACAAACGCTGTAGCCTTTCTGTTTGCTCTTTGCTCATAGTTATTTATTCGCCTAACAAATTGATCACTATGGGTGGGGTTTAGAATGGGATTACAGATGTGGCCTCTGCTCTTATAGTCCTTACAGTCTATTAGGGGAGATAGACAAGTACACAATCTGCATAGAATAAATTATGATGAGTGTTACCATGGGGAATATGGAGTGTGCCGTGAAAACCCATGGTGGAAGCCACTTGTCTGTAGGGAGTTAGGGAAGATTTCACAGAGGAAACATGCTTTAGGATTGACATGCTGGGTGAATGGGGAAGAGAAAGAGTGTTCTGAACATCTGGAACACACCAGCAATATTCTGGAGGCAGAAAAGAACGTGGCTGTTTTTCATGGAAATTCAGTATGGCTGGATACTAAGGTTTTGAGAGGAGGATGTGGGAATACGCCTAAGAATACAATCTGAACTCAGATGCTCAAGGAGGTTTTAGAGCTCCTAAAAGAGTTTGGACTTTATTTTAAAGAGAATGGGACATCCTCTGGTGGTTTTAGTGAGGTAAATGGCATAAGCAAATCTGTGTCATAGAGATATTTCTCTGTGTGAGGACAGTGTTAGGGTATATAACACGGGAGGTGAGGTTGGAAGGCTGTTTTAATAACCCAGCAAGACGTCATGGTGTTCTGAAGAAAGCCACAGGCAGGAGACTATGGAAGTGAATGTATGGGAGAAAGTGTTAGGTACCAACATCCAAAGACTTTAGAGGATAAATAGACATAAGAAGTGGAGAAAAATGGAGAGTTAAGGGTAACTCTGAGTTGCGTGGTTTGGGTTACTGGTTGGATGTTGTTGTTAATCATAATATATGGGACTCGGGAGAACTTTGTTAAGCATAACTCTTTCTCATTTTTTCAGCATGTTATGTTTATGGTATTGAAATGATTTCAAGATGTACTTTTCTTTAAAGTGTTGAATGGAAGTACTCAGAGCCCAAGAGAGAGGTCAGGACTAAAGATTCATTTGTTAGCCACCCGGTATGGATATATTTGGACACAAAAGAATTAGATGATATTGTCCAGGGAGGATGTGTGGTGCGATGCAAAAGATAAATGAATGCAAGATAGAATTCTGAAGAACATCAAGTGTTCCCGCACTAAAGAAGAAAAAAACAAAAACGATTTTTGCCTACTGCATTAGCTTTCTATATATATACGTATATATATATATATATATATATATATATATATATATATATATGTATATATATATATATATAATACCATAAACTTGGTGGCGTGAAACAATAATTTTTACAGTTCTGAGGACCAAAAGTCTGAAATCAGTATCACCGGGCTACAATCAATAGTGTGGTAGGGTCATACACCCTTTAGAGGCTCTGTGGGACAACCCATTCCTTACCTCTTCCAGATTCGTGAGGCTTCCAGCATTTCCTGACTAAAGGCTGCATGACTCCAATCTCCCTGGTCACGTTGCTTTTCTCTTCTGTATGGTCAAACATCCCTCTGCTTTCTTCTTATAAAGGGCATATGTGATTGTATTTAGGGCCCACTCAGATAATCCAGGTTAATATGCCTACCTTAACATCCTTAGCTCAACACATCTGCAATGTTTTTGTGTCTGATCAGATAATATTCACAGGTCCAGGGTTTACAATGTGGATTAGTTTCGGTGCCCATTATTCAGCCTATCACATCTACTAAGAAAATTATATTTTGTCTATATGGAGTTCATAAAGAAGATTGAGACAAAAATGAAATTAATTAATGGCAAGTAATGTCAAATGCCATTTAAATTATGAAAAATAATTTAGTGAAATAGAAATGTGAATTTTTTTTAACGTTTATTTATTTTTGACAGAGAGAGAGACAGAGCATGAGCTGGGGAGGGACAGAGAGAGAGGGAGACACAGATTCCGAAGCAGGCTCCAGGCTCTGAGCTGTCAGCACAGAACCCAACGCGGGGCTCAAACTCACAGACCACGGGATCAGGACCTGAACTGAAGTCAGATGCTCACCCGACTGAGCCACCCAGGTACCCCTAGTGAAACAGAAATGTAAAGATGGAAGGATACTATCTGATTTAAGGATTATAGAAATAGCCCTACATCAAAAAGGCACAAGAGAAGAATATTTTCTTTTTTCTTTTTTAAAATTAAAAAAAAATTTTTTGAGATAGACAGAGAGTGCAAGAGGAGGAGGGGCAGAGAGAGGGTGACAGAGGATGCAAAATGGGTTCTGTGTGGACAGCAGAGAACCCAATGTGGAGCTCAAACTCACAAACTGAGAGATCATGACCTTGGCCGAAGTTGGATGCTTAACTGACTGAGCCACCCAGGCACCCCGATTGAGCTTGCTTGAAATTCTCTTATCTCCCTGTGTCTCTGTCCCCCACCTCATGTTCTCTTTCTCTCTCAAAATTAATAACAATAAACTTAAAACACTAGAATTACCATAGGATCCAGCAATCCTTCTTCTGGGTATATATGCAAAATATTTGAAAGCAAAGCCTTGAAGAGATATTTGTATGCCCACATTCACAGCAGTATTATTATATAGCTAAAACATACCAATAGTACAAGCTTCTGTCAGTGGATCAATAGATAAGCCAAATTCTGTACCACATAAAATGGAATATCAATCAGCTTTGGAAAGGAGGAGAGTCTGTAATATGCTATGACATGGATATGTATGCATGGATAAACTTTGAGGACATTATCCTAAGTGAAATAGTCCAGTCGTAAAAAGACAAATGTGGGGTGCCTGGGTGGCTCAGTTGGTTAAGAGACAGACTGGTTTTTTAAGTGTTTATTTCTTTTTAAGAGAGAGGTAGAGTGCAAGCAGGGGCGGGGCAGAAAGAGAGGAAGGCACAGATTCTGAGGTAGGCTCCAGGCCCTGAGCTGTCAGCACAGAGTTGGACACAGGGCTCGAACTCATGAACCGTGAGACCATGGCCTGAGCTGAAGTCGGACGCTTAACCGACTGAGCCACCCAGACACCCTAAGCGACAGATTCTTGATTTCAGTTCAGGTCGTGCTACTGGGGTCATGAGCTTGAGCCCCGAGATGGGCTCCATGTTGGGTGTGGAGACTGCTTGAGGTTCTTTCTCTCCCTCATGCTCTGCCCCTCCCCTGCTTGTACCCTCTTGCTTACTGTCTCTCAAAAAAGGTAAATAAATAAAATAAAATACCAAATGTATAATTTCACTTATAGGAGGGTCTTACAGTAGATCGTAGAGTCAGAAAGTGGAGTAGTGGTTGCTAGGAGGTGGGTGGAGGAGAAAATAGAGAGGTATTATTTAGTACATTTTGCATTTTATAAGATGAAAAGAGTTATGAAGATGGATGGTGGTGATGATTGCATAACATTATGAACATATTTAATAACATTTAAAAGTGAATTACACATTTAAAAGTGGCTATGATGGCAAATGTTGTTATGTGTATTTTAACCAAATAAAACTTTTTTGAAAAAAAACTGTATTTTATACAATAACTAGGGTTAGTATTTTTAGAGCAGCATGTATGAATTTGTAACACCATTTATGAATTTCACCGACAAGTGTGCAAAAATATTTCAACTAAATATTTCGTTTGGCCTGAAAACAGATTTCCCCACTTCAAATGATCTTTTTTTCACATTTCCAAGATAAAGAACAAACAAAAAATTGTTACTTTATGGAAAGCACACACACACACACAACTTTCATAAATGTCTCTCCCTATTTTTACAGCGGTAACCTCTTTTTGAAGGAAGTCTAGAAGGTAAAATAGCATGATATATGGCTTTATATGATGGCTATGAACATGTACTATTTATTGCATGTATTAAAAAAAAAACCAAGAATGACTTTTGCACAATTCCATATAGGATTCAACCAAACAATATGTATCTAGTGAGCACCTATATTGTTCAAAAATTTAAGCCCAGTGCTAAAAAGGATTTCAGGGAATTTAGTACCTATCCTCACATAGTCTACAGTATTTTTTTGAATGTTTATTTTTGAAAGAAAGAGAGAGCAGGGGAGGGGCAGAGAGACAAAATCTCGAGCAGGCTCTGCAGTGTCAGCACAGAGCTCGATGCAGGGCTTGAACTCCTAAACCGTGAGATCATGACCTCAGACAAACCATGAGGCAGATTCTTAACCAACTGAACCACTCAAGTGCCCTGAGTCTACAGTATTTTTTTTTTTAAAACAAGTCATACACACCTCACATTTTTGCACATCAATATATAAAAATTTAAGAATTTTGCAATTATTTTTAGAGATCAAAAACCGTAGCTTCAAAAATTTTAAGTGGAAGGACTGAATTTCAACCCATGTAGCAAGACTTGTCTTCCGGGACTTTATACAATAGCATGCCTTTGCCAAGTGCTACAGGACATAAATAGTATGATAATAAAGAGTGAAATGCACTTATTCGAGTGAGCACTGATATTCATGGACTTCCTGGAAGAAGTGGGAATCATAACCTGTCATGAGGAAAACAGCAATTACATAGGACAAGAAAAAAAAAAAAAGGAAGAAAGCAGGGAGAAAGAATGAGTTTAGATTGGAGAAATAAGGTAAAGATTCTTATTTATTTTTTTAATTATTTTTTTTTTAATTTTTTTAACGTTTTATTTTTGAGACAGAGAGAGACAGAGCATGAACGGGGGAGGGGCAGAGAGAGAGGGAGACACAGAATCGGAAGCAGGCTCCAGGCTCTGAGCCATCAGCCCAGAGCCTGATGCGGGGCTCGAACTCACAGACTGCGAGATCGTGACCTGAGCCGAAGTCAGACGCTCAACCGACTGAGCCACCCAGGCGCCCCTAAAGATTATTTTTTAAAAGCAGCAGCATTTAAGCTACAGAAAATAAAGAAAACAAAACAAAATTGATTAATCACCCTCAGTATAAAGGGCACAGCATCTTATTAAATTTTCTGTGGAAAATAAGGTCTGAATATGTTACTAAAATGTAACAGATATTTTTTCACGAATTCATACTTTTCTATTAAATTGATAACCAATGAGCATTCTTAAATAATGCTGTAAAATAATACTCTATTTGAAATTAAAGATTAAAGTTCATAAATATCAACTCAATATCAATATCATTTCATTATTTTTTAAAATAAAATATTCTCTTTATTCATGAGAAATCTAGCATTTGTAGCAAAAAACATATTGCTAACTAGACTTTTATTTGGATTCTAGAAAGATAAGCTGTGAGTTCTATGGGGGAGAAAAACAATTTTCCCTTTACTTTTCTGGGTTCTTGGTGGAGATTATCTTGTAATAAAAGACAGATTAACAGAAGAAAATAAAACAGAAGTTTAATAACATGTATACCTCCTGTATACATGAAAGAATCCAAGGAAACAAAGCAACTTCTGGAAATGGCCCAAACCACCCCTTTAAATACCATCTCTAACTAAAAGTAACTATTCGAGAAGGAAGAGGCCAATTTTGAAACCTACCAAGCAAAGCACAGAAGCAAGGGTATGGTTATTAGGTGGATTTAAGTCTGTATCTTCTCCAATAAGAGTTTCTAGAGATTTAAACACCTTCCTCTTTCTGGGACAGAGGGAGCCATGCTTACAAATGGAGATTTTATTTTATATATATATAAATGTAAATTTCTCTTACAAAAGGGTAATTTCTACTGGATTTTCAGAGATTTTCTTGTTTCTGATTTTCTCTGAAATAATCCTTACACCAAATAGACATGTTTCGGGGTAATATATTCTGTCCCACTTCAGTTCAATGCTCTCCTGAACTCATGGTTCCTGAACAGATTCTCTGCTAGAGCTTCTGTTATTTCTCTACTTGGTTCCACGAGAACATACAGAGACATTATTGGCATCTGATGATATGTCTTTTCATGCCAACGTTTTATCTTGGTTGATCTTAGGTTTGTAGTTTATTTTTTTTATTTTTTTTTCCTTTTTTGCCCATCAAATGCAGTGTCAAAATGTGTTAATGGCCACCTGAAGATGTTGGACAATTATTTTAGTTTACTTCTGAAGTCTTAGAAATGAAACGACCTCAAAAAATGTATTTAGAATCTGTAGGGGAAAAAGAAGACAAACAAATAATCTGAGGAAGAGAGGTTTAGATGGGGGGAGGGCAGCAAAAGTGGTTGTCTGTTCTTGGCCCCCGGAGTACTGAATGGATAAGGGTTCAGGGAAACGGAAACCCAATTGAAAATAAAACATGAGAAGGAGAACTGCGAATGTAGAAAGAATGGATTTTCCCTTGAAATTAAACAGTAGAACCCATACTGCTGTTATATCTCTCTTCCTTACTAAATTTAGGGCTCCTTTCCTGGAGCCTCCTAGGCTTCCCCTACCTGCAATGAATGTTTTCCCCATTAAAACTCTCAATCTGTTCAAGCTGTGAGGTGAAGGAGACTGTGTTATTACTCTACTGCTTAAAGGGAAATTAAATCTTCAGTGGCTTCCAGAAAAGGGGGAAAAAAAAATCAAACCAAAGACTCTCCCATCACAAATGAGAATAATACAAGTAAAGTAAGTCAGTATAAGATTGCTCTGAGCACAAACATCATTTTGCTGAAAGCTTCTTTTAAAAACAACCATAAAAGAGCATTCGCTAGTCAATATTACAGTTTTTGGGAGTTAGGAATTGAAAGAGTTTGTACTGCTTACTATAATCAAGGAATCTAAACATAAAATGAGTTCTTAATAATCACTTAGTTTAATTCCATTTTTAATTTTTTTAATGTTTATTTATTTTTAAGAGACAGGGAGAAACAGAGCATGAGCGGGGGAGGGACAGAGAGAGAAGGAGACACAGAATCCTAAGTAGGCTCCAGTCTCTGAGCTGTCAGCACAGAGCCTGACACGGGGCTGGAACTCACCAAGTGCAAGATCATGACCTAAGCCGAAGTGGGACACCTAACCAACTGAGCCACCCAGGCAACCCAGTTTAATTCCATTTTTAACAAATATGTTCGAGGCATCCAAGGAACATTAACTCTGACCTACCAGTTCTCAGTCCTATACTCTTTACTGCCTTGGCTATCATAATTTTTATTTTTTTGGATGTTTTACTTTAGACTGTTTCTCTGTCTAGCTAATTCCATAACTGATTCATATAATTTTCCAGATAGTTTTCGTCTTTTGCAACATTTAAGTATTTTATTCTCTCAGATGGTATGTTAATTGCATTATTCCTAACATACCACTGTGACAGGACAATTTATTGAGATATTAACTTGCGTTGTGTTGTCTTCGTCCATTCTCCCTCTCCATTCTGAAGTAGTTGTGTCCCTTTACCTTGAGAATATCTATGTTTCAGGGGCTCCTGGTTGACTCCCTTGGGTAAGTTCCAGACTATTGATTTCAGTACAGGCCGTGATCTCAAGGTTGTGAGATTGAGTCCCAGGTCAGGCTCAGCACTGACAGCATGGAGCCTACTTGGGATGCTCTCTCCCCCTCTCTCCCACTCATGTTCTCTCTCTCTCAAAATAAATGCATAAACATTAACAACAAAAAAAAGAATATCTGTGTTTCAAAAGCGGATTGTGACAGAAGGAACAGGCCTAAGGATTTCTGCATATAGTCGCATTAGCTGTCCAGTACACAAACCTGCACTGTGTCATCCATACGCTTGGTAATCTCTGTGTGTTACATGGCTTAGAGTCGTTTGGTGCCCAATATGCACCATTCTGTGATAGCCCTGCTACTTCTTTCTCTCTCTGTCTCTCTGTCTCTCTCTCTCTCTCTTTTTTTTTTAAACTTACTTGATAAACTCAGTGGTATATAAGAATGATAGAGGGGCGCCTGGGTGGCTCAGTCAGTTAAGCCTCCGACTTCAGCTCAGGTCACGATCTCGCGGTCCCTGGGTTCGAGCCCCGCATCAGGCTCTGGGCTGATGGCTCAGAGCCTGGAGCCTGCTTCCGATTCTGTGCCTCCCTCTCTCTCTGACCCTCCCCCGTTCATGCTCTGTCTCTCTCTCTCTCAAAAATAAATAAACGTTATAAAAAAATTAAAAAAAAAAGAATGATAGAGGAAATGACAGGACCCATGCAGATTGAGTGCAAATGTACACACATTCATTCTCTATAAAGAATATGCTTGTAGCTCACATAAAGGTAAATATGGCAGTAAATATTTATCTCCAGGAGAGATTTTACTAGTTCTATGTTACTGGATCTACAAATTCCTCAAAAGAGTACAAAAATCTAGACATTTAAAAGTTGTTTCAATTGATATGACACCGAGATGGTCAAAATAAAATACAGACACAATCTGCAGAAGAGATCCAAAACATACACTTTGGGTTTGCACCCTTCAGGCTAGTCACTTTCCTTGTATCCCAACAGGCATGAGGAGACATAAAGAGGTGGTGAATGACTTTGAGGGAGGGAAGTAGAAGTAAGATGTTAAAAGAAAAGGGTTAGCATCTCACTACTGAGCGCAAGATTAGGGTCCCGATGATTCCAGGAGGGGAGCCCTAACCCATTACTTTACTGGGCCTCTAGAATGTAGCAAGATGTCTAAGAAGGATGTCTGCGTGAGGCACTTTGCAAACTTGAGCCACAAGTGACAAGTCTGCTTTATCAAAGATCCATAGGGAAGTACTAAAGCCACAGAACACCATGCAGACTTGAAAAATATGTGTAAGGAAATGATGAATGTTGACAAAATCCAGAAAGTTCTTTATAAATCTTTTTAGTATCTCAAATTAGTTATGATATCCTGAATAGGATGGAAGAAGTCACCAATTATGAAGACAGAAGGATTTGTCTGTCACAATTGTGAGACATCCAATTTGTTAAGAAATATACAGTGATGTCTAATGACCAATTGCAATTGTCTGTTTAGGTTGCCCTAACAAAATATCACAGACTGGGTAGCTTGCACCATGCAAATTTATTTTCTCAGTTGTATAGGCTGCAAATACAAGGTCAAAGTGCCAGCAGGACTGGTTTCTGGTAAGATCTCACCCTTTGGTTTGCAGGCAGCCATCTTCTTTGGGTGTTTCCACATGACCTTTTCTCTGTCTCTTCCTCCTTTTATAAGAATGGCAGTCCTATTGGATTAGGACCTCGCACTTATGAACTCATTTACCTTAATTTCTGTTGAAAGGTCGTATCTCCAAATACAGTCACATTGGGGTAAGGGCTTTGAACTGGATTTGGGGAAGACACAATCCAGGGCATGATATCCATAATAGCTTAAATGGAAGTGTCCACTTTTCTCTGCCCCACCCCCCCCTAATTTCAGAACTAAGGTAATATGATACAAACAAAATTATAAATCCAAAAAGAAAAGAAGAATGTTATAGAGGTGTACTAGATGAGCAATGTCAGCAAAGCTAAAACTTGGAAAGGAGATAGATGTGTACTAGTCGAGTAACAGAGCATGAAATGATCAAGTTCAATGCAACAAGAAGTCTCAAAAGCCTCCAGATTTGGGGGGATCATTGCCTCTGAAGGTGCACGAGCTGGATTCAGGGAGACTGAAAAGAGTAGGGTTGACTGAAAGTGTACAATTTAATTAAACCTTCAAAACATTTTTCTCTTCTCATGATGTGAAATTCCTATCCCTCTTCTGACAAGGTAGGGGAGAAATTGATCTTTGGTTAATTTAAACTGGAGATATTTCAGACATGGGGATATCTGGCTTTACCAAGAGCGACATTAATGCATGAAACTGAAACATAGGATTGTCTTCCAAATAATGGGATCCCCCATACTTTCCCCCCTTCTCATATTCCGGAACAATGATATACAATATTATGTCTATGATAGGAAACTAAAGAATATATTCTGGAGCAATGAATTGACTTAAGATAAATGATTAAAAAAATCAGGTGATCTGTGCAGCCTGATGCAGGGCTCTATCCCACAAACAGTGAGATCATGACCTAAGCTGAAACCAAGAGTCAGATGCTTAACTGACTGAGCCATTCAGGCATCCCTCATTCAACTTTTAGATACTTTCTTAAATATGAATATATTACTAGACATTAGAGGGCAATTTACAGGAGCACTGTTTTTTTTCTTCACCTTTCCTTATACTTCCTTCCTAGTGGAGAATTTCATTAAAATAACACTTTGCTTTTCTGTTCCCTTTTTCTCACATCTCTCCACGATAGGAGAGGTGGCTTTAATGAGTGATAAGTTGGAAAAAGAAATTGTCAATGAAAATATTTTTCTCCCCATTTTCTTGAGAAGGAGAAATTGCATTCTTCCCTGGTATTTGGAGCTAGACTCAAGTAAGAGTAGGGACTTTCAAGTATTGATGTACAGAACTATATTTGTTATTTTTTTTTTAATTGCAAAGCTGCTGATTTTCATGTGTGCTACAAAGCAGTATAGGTTATTATTGTTAAGCCTGGTAATAAGCCCTACATCAGCTTCTGAAAATTAATTACTTTTCCCAATAGGCAGATTTCATCAGCCCAAACCATTCTATGGGAAAAGGTAATAGAAATAGCCACTGTGGCACCATAGTGAAAATGTTTTCTCAGACTAGAGTGTGGATGCTATCTTATTAGACCATTCTAACAAAACAGCACAGTGGTGCTAAAAATAGGGATCTCATAGGACAAGTAGACCATGAGTTTTGGATCGGCTGTTTGGGAAAGACTGGCTCTGTAATAACACCTGGGGACTGTACTTTCAACCAGCAACACATTCTAAACTTTGTAGAAATGTACCAACAATGCAAATATCACCTGACATTGAAGCTGTTTTTCTATGTACTCTACTCCACTCCACACCTTCCCAGAATGATATGGTAAATATAAAATGCCCTTAATCTCTCAGTGAGAAAGTTCCACAACTAGGTTAAAATTTAAAGTCATGGGATGTAAGCAACTGACATACATTTCTTGATATCTGCCGAAGCTGCAACCTACATTTCTTTTTCCATCTGCCTCCCTACACTCAGATATGACTGAATCATTGCTTCACATTTTATCAACTGTTAAGAACTGAGTTCTGACTATATAATTCTACTTTGAATAACTACTGTAGGAGCAAGGAATTTATTTGTTTTCCAAATGGATCGTATTAAGGCCAGTGCTTAATAGCATCATGTAAACGATTAACTGTTTCTACTATTTAAAAGTAAAGTTTGTGACAGACCATGTCTTGATTTAACAGGACATTGGCTTCCTTGAATTAACTGTGTCCTTTTCAGTGGAAAGAGTTGAAGTTGCACATCCTAGAGAAAGCCTATTTCTACCTGAGGGTTGAAAATCATTCTAAATGAGATTCTGTAAAATAGAAGTTGGGACAGATAGCTACTTTCTTTAATTTATTGAAATTCAGTTCTTAAGCATGAGGTAATATGATTTAGGCTTTCATTTTAGAGGCATTTATTTATTTGGGCTTTAATTTGCAACAGGATCTAATTTGTGAATTTTATTTTATTTTTTCTGTATATCCCACAATGAGAGTAAGTTAATCTTCAAGTCTAAAACATCTTTATAATGTTGAAACTTTACCTCATTGCTTAACCTCTGATAGGCTATGTTGGAAAATGCAGCTGAATCTAATCAGGGCTGCATAGCAGAGTGAATTCTCAGATTTAGGTACAAGGTTGACTTGAAGTTGATTTATTTAATGCACAATCCTGATCTATTGCATAGGCTTTCGAGGGTAAAATCTATACTTCCAATCAGTTTCCTGGATGGGTACCCAAAGCAAATTTGTTGCAGAAGTAAATTTGTCATGAAGCATATAAAGCTTAATCTTAAGGGCTCCTCACTTGCATGGCCTCTTTCCAAGGCCTTGGGAGGGACCCAGCAGTGTGTTCACACGAACATATCTTTTGGCAGGATTTTCAATATTAAATATATTGCTTGCAATCAAGTAAGACTATTGTCTTTTTTCACTTTGACTTCACTTTCATCCCAGTTTCTCTCCTGTTAGATGGCATTAAGGGTCTGCAGGTATTCCTTGAATCTAAATATAGAGAAAATGATTTGCGAATACATTTAATGTAAGTTTAGAGAGATTGCAGGTATGTGGTTCATAGTAATATTTGTGTTAAATTACTGCTAGCTGCCATAGCAGAGAGGTGACCTCCAAGAATCCTGATGGTGCCCACTGAAGTGACTTGCTAGGCATGGTAACAAACAGAGCCAGAGGTAATACAATTCAAATGCTACCAATGGTGTCAAAACCGGAAGCGTGTGGGCAATGAAAGGGAAACAGAATCAAATGTATAGAACCAATAACCAGTGTAGACCACCTAATTATGAGACATGGGGGGGATTTTCTTTTTATTACAGTTTATTCAGAATTAAAGTTTTCCCATGTCAGTAAATTATTTGATAATGAAAAACACTCAATTATAATAACATCATGTATTTTCCATTTTAAAATATAAATTAGACAAATAGATTTTATCAAAATTTATCTTTTTTTCTATAAAAATGATTACCTAAGGATATATTCCAGCTATATATTTCCAACCATGAAGCAAAAAAAAAAAAAGAAAAAAAGAAAAAGAAAAGACTGACATACTTCCCATTATTTCTATAGAAAATTATACTACAATTGTAGACACAGACACAGGAAGGAAAAATCAAAGAGAACAAAAGAAAAATTCAGTATGAGAAATTATAACATGTCTTTAGAAATATGAGAGAATAGGAGCACCTTGGCGGCCCAGTTGGTTCATCATCTGACTCTTGATATAGGCTCAGGTCATGATCTCACAAACTGTGAGTTGGAGCCCTACCTCAGGCTCTGTGCTGACAGTGTGGAGCCTGCTTGGGATTCTCCGCCTGTCTATCTATCTGCCCCTCGTCCACTCATGTGCATGTGAGTTCTCTCTCTCTCTCTCTCTCTCTCTCTCTCTCAAAAATAAATAAACAAACATAAAAAAAAGAAATATAGAAGAATATATTCCCAACATAAAGCAACAACAGGTTTTATTTATTCAGAAAATAAGAAATCTTAGAACTGTGCATCAGTAGAAACTTCTGAGGATTAAAAATATAATAGCAAAAACACAAATGGTCAAGGAATGTTTTAAAGATGAGTTTGAGAAAAATCTCCAAGAAAACAAAACAAAAGCTAAATGTACACAATAGGATGGAAAATATTTTAAATATTTTAATGTATTAAACTAGACTATTCAATTCCTCATTAACTGAAAAAGAGAACAGGAAAATGAAGAAAGAAAAGTATAAAAGAAATAATTCAAATTTTTTCCAGAATGGATAAACATACATTTTCATAATGAAAAAGGTTAACCAAAAAGTAATCATACTAAATGGGAAAAGTAAATTCAGTATGGCACAGTTTAGGAAATTTTCAAACCTAAGGAATAAAAAGAATGGCCTTCTAAGGCACAAAAAGCTTCTGGAGAGAGAACAAAAGGTTTCATACAAAGGAGCCAGCATCAAAATCACATCGAACTTTTCAATAAGGCTGGACACTGTTTTTCACAATCCTTAAAAAAAAAAAAAAAAAGAAAGTATTTCCAAGCCAGAATTCTATATCCAGACAAATCCTCAGTCAACTTATTATGAAGGGTTGATCAAAATTATTCTCAGATAAACAGTTTCAAGAATAAGAATCTTTCAAGGTTACGCTCTCTCAGAAAGCTATTGAAAGACGCTCTCCACAAAAATGGTAGGACAAAAGGAGGTTCAGATGGTTTAGTAATGAAAAGTGATCATACTGTATTATGTATCTCAATCATGAACATATGAGGTCTCTGTTGTCTCTGTTGTAACAAATCACCACAAACTTACCAGTTCAAAACAACACCCATTCATTATCTAACAGTTTTGTAGATAGAAATGTGGATAGAAATGTACGATCTCAGTTGGCTTGTTTGAACCCTAATCTGGGGGATGTGGGGGAGAATCTGTTTCCAAGTTCATTCAGATTGTTGGTCGAATCCAGTTCTATACTGCTTGTACGAGGTCATGATTTCTTACTGGCTTTTGGCCATGTCCATTCTGTTTCCACAGGCCACTTGCATCCTAATACTCTATGCTCAAAGCCAGCCTTGGTGGGTTGAGTCCTTCCTACACTCCAAATATCTCTGTCCTTTACTTTTTCCTCACTTCTCGTGCCTTCTTTTCTGCCACATCACTGTGACTGAGTCTTCGGCCTTCTTCTTCTGGTTTTAAGGGCTCATGCAATTATATGTGGCTACACAGATAATCCAGCAAAATCTTCCTACTTTAAGGTCAGCTGATTAGCAACCTTAATTTTGTGTACCACATCATTTCACAGAAGTAGCAAGATTAGTGTTTGAATGAATAACCAAAGGACAGGAATCTTGGGGAAACATCTTTATAATCTATTCTGCCTGCCACAGTGAATAATAGTTAATAATCATCATAATAATGTCAACACTGATTATTGACTTAAGTTTTACATGTAAAATTCTTGATGAGATTAAAGGGAGGGCATTTTTATGTAAATCTGTAATGGTTCTGTGGTAAAGTATAGGAGACTTAAAGTATTTTCTTATATAGAAATATCTTAATTTGAGTAAGCTTAGAATAGAAACAAATCATTTAGAAACACGGAGGTAAATACTAAGACAAATTGGCTAAATGCCTTAAAAGTGCATACTTCTAAGGCATGGGACAGTAATGATGGGAACAGATGCTAATTTTTACAATTATAAACCATGTAATACTATTTTATTTTTGTCAATTGAGTACTTTATTTTCTAAACTATGTTATTTATTACTTTAATAAAAATTAAAAGAAACAGAAGATACATTAGAAACTGTGTCAATTATTTCTTAAGTTACTGACCCATCTTTAAAGCATGATATGTGGGTTTCTATTAAGAAATTATGGGTTATATTTTGTCTTTTCTCTGATATCCATTTTACTCATGAACATCGGTATGCATTAATAAAAAAGGGCGATGGGGGCCAAGTTTGTGTACAAAGTTAACACACTCAAATAAAGACTCAAATTTTGCTCTCATTAGCTTTCTTGTAAATGAGCTATAATCTAAATTGGGTGACTGAGTTTGAGAGCACCGAACTAATGAACCAAAGTAGTATATATGCTAGTTTACTTAAATAATACAATTTGCCTAAAATATATTGGAAGACATTTACCACTAATTGGCCAAAAACTTAACTCCTAGAACCAATTAGTGTTTATAAGTGTTAATGGCCACTATAGCTCCATGATAAGGAGGCCATGTCTCTCGAGGGAAATAAAGCCAGTCCAGGCTCTATCATGAAACTCTTTTGTAAGAAAAGATGATTGCTATGGTACCTTTCTCAGAGTGAGAACTTTTTGACTAACTTACTAATTTGGAAGGTATAATCCTTTGAGTATCATAGTAAATGTTTTTAGAAAGTCACTATTTTACAAGGAAAACAGAAATGATACTTTTCCAAGGTTATATATAAGAAGATACTTAAATATTTTTGAAAAGCATTGTTTCTATAGAGATAATGACATGTATTTTAACATACATTTTTATTTATCTAAAATCGATTGAAGAATGTAATATGCCTTTTACTGACAGATCGTTCCATTCTAGGGTCATTCCATTCTAGGGTCATCTGTAGTATCAGAGTTATTATTCATGGTTCCAAATAAAATTTAAATTACTAAAGGTGGTGGAAATTTCTTCAGGTGAATTTCTGCAATAAATATTTAATGCCTAAAAATGAGAAATTAGTCATATTTAGTAAAAGAAAACAGATGCAGTAATTAATTACTTTTTAAATGGGGATTGAAAGAGTAATGTAAAATTGTAGATGAGTTCCATTGTTTGGTATCTCAGTAATATAGGAACTATAAAAAATTCAGACTAAGCATTAATCTTTCATGGGGCAATTAATTTTAATTAAGGCAAGTACAGAATCCCATATGGTTTTAGACATCATCTATTCATTAATGCAAACAGTCTGAGAGGAGCCGTTTGGAACATTTTGGTTGACAGCAATGGTGGACAGCCCTGGAGACACCTGGTTAAACATCTTCTAATTTTTATCCTGCTGCGCATCAGTGGGCAAGAATCCATGTTTAACAGTCTTTGGCAAGGTGGAGTATGTGAGAGGAATTTATTGTACCCGTTATTTCTTTGAAAATCCGATATCACACAATGTGTTTTCTCCTTGGGAAGTAAGATGTGCTCACATCATACATTTTCCTGATATGTGTCTCCTGATGTTGTTTTGAATGTGCATATATTTCTTTTCCTCCCCCCACCCCACGTATTCACAGGCGTATACATGCCAAACACATTTGTGTTAGTACCTGAATACTAGTGTACCTTTTTTTATATATGCTGTTCTGTGTGTATTAGTTATTTGAAGGTTGAATCCAACTATATCACATGGTTTCTGTGTGTCAGGAATTCAAGAGCAGACTAATGGCTAGTTCTGGGCGAGGAGTCTCTCATGAGATAGAAGCTAAGATGCCAGCTGGAACCACAGACATCTGAAAGCTTAACTTTGGCTAGAGGAACTTCTTTTAAGGTTCAACTGTGGTTGTGAGTAGGAAGCCTCCGTTTCTTACTGGATGTGGCCAAGAGGCTTCAGTCCATTGCCATGTAAATCTCCTTATAGGGTTTCTTTTGTGGATTCACAACATGGCAGCTGATTTCTCCTAGAGCGAGTGATCCCAAAGAGCACAGTGAAGGTTATAATATCTTTAATAACCTAGCTTTGTCACATTTCTTGGTAGCGTATCCATAGGTAGTCAGTGTGGGAAGGAATTATACAAAGGCATGGATTCCAAAAGTTGAGAGAATAGGCCATGTTGGAGGCTGGTTACAGTGCTGAAATGTATGGTGTTCCAGCAAGATCTTTAAATTTAGGGACCATATTTTATGCCTCTTTCTACCTCAGCATCTGGTAAACAAAAGCCTATAAATGAGGAACTTTTTAATAGTAAATGAGTTACTTGCAGTTATTACACCAATATACACCCTTCTAAACTTCTGCATTCCATGTTAATAACAAATTTGAGTATCTCAATATTAAACCTAAGAAGCATATTGAATAGGACACATTTTAAATGGTTATCATGCAAAAAGTACTAGATTTTGGCTCTAGCAGTCTAAAATGCATTGTTTTATTGAGACGTTGTTGGTTTTCCGAGGTATTGCTCAGTTATTATTTATTTTATCTGAAAGACACAAAAAATCGTCAACTTGAAAGAGCTAAACTTCTCAACAGAATAAGTGCACTGGAGAAATATTTTCTGATTTGTGTTGGCAAGGTTAAAAACACTTTAATATTAATCAATAGCTTTTTTTTCTTAATAAGCCATGTCTTAACAGAATTGATGTCAGCTTATGCTGCATATCAGTGAGCACTGTTAGCATTGCTTTGAGTGATATTCCTTTGAATTTGATTATTTCTGAGAGTTGAAAATTCAGCCCTAAAATTTCATAAATGCCATTTTTGCTTTTTAGTACTAGCTGTAGAAAGTGTCACTTTACAGTCATTGCCTTTACTTTCTCTGTCTCTTGTCTAAAGTGATGTTTTTTTTTTTTTATCTTAAAAGAAAGTAATTTAAAAATGATATAATTCAATGATGGTTGAGGCCCTTTAAAGCATCGTAGCCATTTTGGTAACTTTTTGAATTTCCCTTTGGTTAGGCTTACTTCTTTCGAATGCTAATATAAAAATAATGTGCTAATTGAAACAACAACAAAATTTAGAGTAAGGATTTTTTATGGATCAACTGTAACAAGCAAAGTATTTTGTCCGGATTAATTACTTTTTGGTAGCATTAATTAGAATAGTTAAGAAAAGATGAAATTTTATTAAACAAAAATGAAAATAAAAATTATTTGATTTATAAATTCTACCATCATTTTATAATGGATTTATCTCTTTTCTGCATTTAAAAAGAAAAAAAAATAATATTACTCTCAAAGAAATGAATCATTGGTTCAGTACACATTTGTTAACATTACCCAAGAAACATGTGGCTCCCTTGCCATAAGCTTACTCTTTAGTTAGTATACGGGACTCTCTAGATCCATGATTTATCTTTGTTATACCGAATTTTAGTGTTTATGTGCATTGATACAGAAATTTTAACACTAATACAAGAATCTGTATCCTGATGCTGTTTATTTTTCTCAGTATAGTTTTATTAAGAGACACTATAAAGTTCTGGGGGGAAAAAAATCAATCCACTTCTCCTAGTATCCTGGTTAATTTGGTTCTGGTTAAAACTGGGTTTTATTGGGGTGCCTGAGTGGCTCAGTCGATTAAGAGTCTGACTTCAGCCTAGGTCATGATATGGTTCTCAGGTTTGAGCCCCCCATCGGGTTCTGTGCTGACAGCTTGGAGCCTGGAGTCTGCTTTAGATTCTGTATCTCCCTTTCTCTCTGTCCCTCCCCTGCTTGCAGTCTGTCTCTCTCTCTCTCCCCAAAATAAATAAACAATAAAATATATATATTTAAAAACTTGAGTTTTTTAAATTTTCTAATAAGTTTCATACTCATGATCAGAAAACTACATGTAAAATACTGACATTGTACTAGTAATCTATTGTTGTATAAAAATGTAACAAAAATTTAATGTATTAACAATTTTTTTTAAATATTTAATTTTTTTAACGTTTATTCATTTTTGAGAGACAGAGAGTGACAGAGCATGAGCTGGGAAGGGGCAGAGAGGGAGGGAGACACAGAATCCGAAGCAGGCTCCAGGCTCTGAGCTGTCAACACAGAGCCTGACAAGGGCCTGGAATTCAGGAACTGTGAGCTCATGACCTGAGGCAAAGTTGGAGGCTTCACTGACTGACACATCCAGGGCCCCTTAACACAAATTTTAGAGGCTTAAAAAGACATTGTCGGGTGGGGCTTCAATCATCTCAAGGTTTAACTGGGGCAAGATTCATTTCTAAGCTCACTCAGGATTCAGTTCCTCACAGTTTACTAGACGGAGAACTTAGATCCTCACCGGTTGTTGTGCAGAAACTGTCTTCATTTCCCTGTCACATGGGATTCTCTGTAGGGTAGCTCACAATATGCCAGCTGGCTTTATCACACCAAAGAAGTGAGAAGAAAAAGAAAAGGATGATGAAAGATATTGGAAGTAAGTGATCCAAAGAAGTAGGTCCTGTGGAAAAATATGTCTTCTCCAGAAATAATAGATGACACAAGACTCATTTCTCGAATGCACTGACTGTGAACGAGACGCACATCTTGTACTGGAGATAGGACTAATGACAGTGGGACCCTCACCAGAACATTCTTCAGGATAGTGTTGGCTGTCATTTCTGACAGTGTTGTTCTTTACAAGAGTTTTCAGCTATACCATCAATAACATAAACTTATTCAAATTCTTTCATGAATTCCGTGTCTGCTTATATTATCCAAAGTCAGTTTGTATTGCCTGCAGCCAAGTGGCCTGATGAATACAGTTATTTTTCTTAGTCATTATCTCCACATTCTTTAATAAGCAAGAGTTTTAACATAATATGACTGTTAAAAATTAAGTCAGAAAGTCAAATTTACTTTTTCTTCACAACTAGTACCAATGGTCATAAGTTTTTATGTATTATTCTGTAGACAAAAAATTAATTCAAGTTATACATAACAGCTTATATTTATTACGTAGTCTTTCTATATGCCAAATAATGTTTTATGTCTTTCACACGATTAATTTTTATAACTTTTCTTTGAGATATGTTGGACATCTTTAAGATTAAAAAAAAAAAAAAGTCAAATGTTGATAGCTTAAAAAACTCCCCCAAAGTGATAAAGCTGGCAAGTAGTAAAAGTAGGATTCAGATCCAGATGGCCAAAATCCCTGAGCCTTCCTCTTAGACACAACACTATTATGCTTTCTTTCAAAGCCCATATGATACAGTAACAATATGGCACTATTCGAAGTGAGATGAACATATGACATAAGGCACAAAAGGACAAATAAATAGAAAAATAATTATTCATTGGACTAAAGTAAGAACCACTATTCATCAAAAGTCACCATGAAGCTGGGAATGCAAACTGGTGCATCCACTGTGGAAAACAGTATGGAGGTTCCTCAAAAAATTAAAACTAGGACTACTCTGTGATCCAGCAATTGCCCTACTAGGTGTTTATAAAAGGGATACCAGGTGTGCTGTTTCAAAGGGGCACATGTAACCCAATGTTTATAGCAGCACTATCAATAATAGCCAAAGTATGGAAAGAGCCCAAATGTCCATCTACAGATGAATGGATAAAGAAGATTTGGTATATATATACAATGGAATGCTACTTGGTAATCAAAAAAATAATATCTTGCCATTTGCAGCAACATGGATGGAACTAGAGTATATCATGCTAAGTGAAATTAGTCAGTCAGAGAAAGACAAATATCTTATGGCCTCACTCATATGTGGAATTTAAGATACAAAACAGATGAACGTAAGGGACGGGAAGCAAAACCAATATAAAAGCAGGGAGGGGGACAAAACACAAAAGACTCGTAAATATAGAGAGAAAACTGAGTGTTGCTGGAGGGGCTGTTTGTGGGAGGATGGGCTAAATGGGCAAGGGGCATTAAGGAGGACACTCATTGGGATGAGCACTGGGGTGTTATATGTAGAGGATGAGCTACTGGATTCTACTCCTGAAATCATTGTTGCACTCTATGCTAACTAACTTGGAGGTAAACTAAAAAATAACTAAAAAAAAAACGCTACCATGAAGAGAGTAAAAAATACAAATTTAGGGTGGATGTATGTGACAAAGACTCATCCTCATAACAAAGAGCTTCTATAAATCAACAATAAAGACGATGATGACAATATCCAATAGAACAGAACAAGGATATGAAATGGCATTTCATAAAACAAGATACATGAATGCCAAATTGAAAGTACTCAATTTTATATTTCATTAGGGAAATATAACTAAGACCACAAAGGGATACTACTATATACCTCTTCTCCAAGTAGCTAAAATCAACATAATTGACACTATTTGTAAAATGTGGAATATCTGAAGTGCTTATGTACTGCTGCTGGGGGGTGTATATTTCTACTTTGGAAAAGTCTTTGTGAATATCATTCAAAGATAAATGCAAACCCTATGACACAGTAATTCAACTGTTAGATATATTAAAAGGAGAAACGCTTTCATAGCCTGACCAAAAGCATAAATGAAAATGTTTATCACATCACTGTTTTTAGGCGCAGACTATTGTTATTAAAAACAAACATGCAGAAAAGTGCACAAATTGTCAGAGTTCAGCGTGCCAAATTTTTGCAGTGCGAACACAGGGGAAACCAGCCCTGGATCGAGCCTTAGGGTATACACAGAGCACCCACTCCTTGGGTCCTATCCTAGTCACTAACCCTCCAAAGGCCACTGCTATTTTGATTTGTACCAGAGTAGTGTCTCCCTTTTTGGAAAATTGCCTGCTCTCAATAAATACATGCTATTTTGTGTTTTGTTTTGTGGATAAACATTATGCTTGTGAAATTCTCTCACAAAGGCTATGTTTTCGTCTGGGGAGATTGTAAGGGGTAGTTTTTCAAACCAAGTCAAAGAATAGAAATCATATAAAGATCAATTGCTTAATTATATCAACATGATTAAACATTTGTATAAAGTTACCATTATTAAAATAAAACAAGTAGAAAAATAATGTACATCACATAAAACAGGCAAACGATTAATATTGTAAATCCATAAAGAACTTCTGTAAGAGATACGTACTTCATCAAAATAGAAGTAAAGGATTTACCTGGCAATACATAGAAGATGAAATCTAGTTAGCCAAAAAAAAAAAAAAAAAAAAAAAAAAAAAAAAAAAAATTACCATAGTTGTCCTTGGCTGTATAACTAATGATCACAAACTTAGCAATGGAAGACAATCTTTATTATCGTGTAGGTCCCATTGGTCAAGATTCTAGGTACAGTATGGCTGATTCCTCTGCTCAGACTCTCATAGGCTAAAATAAAAATCAGCTGAGCTACAGTTCTGGAGCTCAGGGTACTCTTCCATTATTCGTTTTGTTTAAAAGAATTCAGTTCCGTGCAGGAAAGTCCCTGCTTTCTTACTGGTTGTCACCTGGAGGTCATTCTCAGCTTCCAGAGAGTGCCCTCTGATTTTTGTCTCGAGACTCCCTGCTCTCACAACATGGCAGTTTATGTGCCTCTAGAAGAGCACATGGCAGGGGAGGACCATCTCTGACTTTGAATCTCTTCTTTCTAGAGAGCTCCCACCTAATTAAGTCACAGACAGATAACCTTCCTAACTCAATGTCAGTTAAGGACCTTAATTATCTATACCAAAAATTCCAAACCTTAATTATACCTACAAACTTCTTTTTTGCCAATAGAATGTTGTAAGTCACATTTGAGCACATTCACAATTCTCATCCATACCACAGGGATTATTTAGGGCAAATATACCAAGAAATGGGACTCTTTTGAGTCATTTTAGAATCATGTCTATTACAAACATATTTTAAAATGCCTAATCTCTCTATATCTAGAGAAATGAACATCATGCCATACCTAAGCCATTGGTCTGAATATTAAAAGTCCTGGCCAAATTTTGTTAAGAATTATAGAAAAGATATCTCCAGGGTGCTTGGGTGGTTCAGTTGGTTAAGTGACAGACTCTTGGTTTACGCTCGGATCATGACCTCATGGTTTCATGAGATGGAACCTTGGTTTGGGTTCTGTGCTGGCAGCACGGAGCCTGCTTTGGATTCTCTCTCTTCCTCTCTTGCTGCCCCTCCTCCACACATCCTTGCATTCTCTCTCTTTCCCTCAAAATAAATCAACTTAAAAAAAAAAGAAAGAAAAGAGATCTCTGTAACATTTTGGGGGATTTTAAAATTATATAAATATTAAGAAACACTTTATGGAAATATATAGAAGGTAGACAACGAATATATCTTATGAGCATATAATTATACTGTATATACACATTAGATATAACTTTGTGTAAGAATTTAATAAACAATAAAGAAAATGTGCCATATATATATACACATATGTATGTGTGTATATATATATATATATATATATATATATATACAATGAAGTATTACTTGGCAATCAAAAAGAATGAAATCTTGCCATTTGCAACTACATGGATGGAATTGGAGGATATGATGCTAAGTGAAATTAGAGAAAGACAAAAATCATATGACTTCATTCATATGAGGACTTTAAGAGACAAAACAGATGAACATAAGGGAATGGAAACAAAAATAAAAACAGGGAAGGGGACAAAACAGAAGAGACTCATAAATATGGAGAACAAACAGAGGGTTACTGGAGGGGTTGTGGGAGGGGGGATGGACTAAATGGCTAAGGGGCATTAAAGAATCTACTCCTGAAATCATTGTTGCACTATATGGCAACTAATTTGGATGTAAATTTAAAAATATATAAAAATAAATAAATTAAAAATTAATGTTAAATTATAAATTAAAATTAAAAAATAAAAAAAATAAATTAAAAATTTATTTTTAAAAAATGAATCTAATAGAGCGCAAGTAGGATTAAGAGAATAGAGTGAAGTTGATGATAAAAGAAAAGCCAAAAATGATGATAAAAAGCTAAGAAATTGCTGACCCACAGATCAGAAATAAGGCTTCAGAACATATTCTAATCTTCCCTCATCCTCCAGTGTAGGGAAAGAGTTAGAAACTTAACTGTAGATCCTATCAACAGTCCACTTCAGAGAGACTGTTTAATAATAACGTCAGTGTCACAAAACTTGTTGAATCATTAATAAAAAGTTATCATGTTGATCTTCGATCTAACTTCAGGAAGTGTGGCTCTCTGGAATGTTCTGCAATGGTTGTAGTGGGTAAGAGGCATCAGCAAGATAATAAAAACTTGGTATTGTGATAAAGAAAGACCGTTGGGAACTGAGCCATCAATAAGGAATTATAAGACATCAGAGATGCTCTACTGAGACAATTTGATGAAAAGGCCTGGTATTTGTCTCCTTGTGTGAGTGTGTGTGTGTGTGTGTGTGTGTGTGTGTTAGTATTTATATTTAGTTAAATAGGTATTTATATCAAAATGCAAAGAATTCATAAATGCAGCATTTATTACTTTAGTGGATTACACCAGCTGCCATTATTTTGCATTTAAAGTGGTTCACTACTGTCACATTATTTCTTGCACAGAGTTTGCCACTATTCTTTCAGAACCATTAGCTGACAGTGGTAGAACAGATCTTTTCATCCTTGTATCGTAAACATGTTCGCTTAGAATAAAAACCTAAATACCTGGAGTGACGTCAAGATAGTAGAAGAGGAAGCTTCAGACTTTGTTCCTCCACAGAAACACCAACTTAACAGCAATATATGATCCACAAAGCCTTTATGAGGACTCTAGAAACCAGTTGGAAAGACACAGTGCTTGATAAGCCCAAAGGCAAAAACATCAACATGAAAATGAGGAAGATGAGTTCTATTTCAACCATCTCAGGTCCTCCCCCAAGCTGGCACAGGTCACAATCAGGAGGAGAAGCCCAACTTGTGACTTTTCCCATGGGAGGGAAAGAGAAGAATGGAACATTCATCCAACATTCTGACTTTTCACAGACCTCCTTGAGAAGTTCGTTTCTGTCTCATTTGACTCTGAATGGTAATAGGCAACCAAATACTTCGGATGCCCTGGAGTGGTCAAAATAAGGGAGCTCTCTGGTTTATAGTAGTGCAAGAACACTTGCAGTACTGCAGACAGACATCAGAGGGCGCAAAAGACTACAAGCTTCAGAGGAAGCAATTGGCAGATCTCTCTCTACATGGGAAATTACATGCATATGCCTAGAGAAGATGTAATCCCCTACAAAGTCCGAGAGTCCTCTCCCCCAGAACCTGTAGCCAGGCTGACTGCTGAAGGTCTTTCTTTGTGTGGAGCCTGTGAAAAAAGACTTAGAGAGTGGCTGTTTTGTTCAGATGCATAAATCACAACAAAATATTACAAGGCACGTGAACAACAGGAAAATGTAGCCCAATCAAAGAAAAAAAAAAAAATCTCCAGAAACTGACCTTAAGGAAATAGAGATCTACAAATTACCTGGCAAAGCATTTTAAATATTAGTTTTAAATTATCACAATGCACTACAAGAACACAGATTTAACTAAATGAAATCAGAAAATGATGCAAAAAAAAGAAAGAAAGAAAGAAAGAAAGAAAGAAAGAAAGAAAGAAAATCAACAAAGAGAAGGAGCTATAACAAAGAACCACACAAAAATTCTTGAGCTAGCTAAAGAATACAATAACTGACTTGAAAATTTTATTGGATGGGTTCAACAGCAGATTTATGCAAACAGATGAATCAGTAAATTAGAACACAAGTCATTTGAAATTATTGAGTTAGAAGAAGAAAAAAAAGAGTAAAGGGAAGAGACACCATCAAGATACTCTAATCTATACATTATGGGAATCCTGAGAAGAGAATAAAAACAAAGGTAAGAGAAGAAAGAGAGAAATAGAAATCTTATTTAAAGGGAAAAAAAATGGCTGAAAATTTCCCAAGTCTGAGCAAGGAGATGGATATCCAGTTTCTAAAAGCTCAAATAATTCCAACTAGTGTGAATTCAAAGAGGACCACATTGAGACAAGTTATCACCAAACTATCAAATTCAAAGACAAAGAGAAAATTCTGAAAGAAACAGGTAAAATTGACTCATCATACATGAGGAAGCTCTCCTAGGTTATTAGTGTTTCTCAGTAGAAACAGAAGCCATGAAGAAGTGGGATAAAACATTCAAAGTGCTGATAGGAAACAACAGTAACATAACACTAACCAAGAATACTGCATCTAGTCCTTCAAAATTGAAGAAAAAATTATTTTCTCAGATAAACAAAAGCCAGGGAAGCTTCTCACCACTGGTTTTGACTTACAAGAAATGCTAAAGAGAGTCCTTCAAGTTGAAACAAAAGAACATCAGGCAGCAACATGAACACATAGAAAAATATAAAGCTCTCTAGTAAAGGTAAATATATGGAAAAGTACAGAATCCTGTGATACTATAATGAGGACATGTATATCACTTTTAATTCAGGTATAGAATTTAAGAGATAAAAGCATAAAAATAACTATAGCACTATTAGTGGAAACAAAATATAAAAGGTATACTTTGTAACATAAATAACAAAATGGGGGGAGATGTAAGAGTGCATTGTTTTATATGCAATTGAGGTTAAGTTAAATCAGTTTAAATAGATTGTTATAAGATGCTTTATGTAATCTCATAGTATAGTCATGGTAATCCCATGGTAATCACACAAAATATCTATAAAAGATGCTTATAAAATAATGAGAAAGGAACCAAAACATAAAATACAAACATAAATAAAACAGAAATAAAAACAAAAATAAAAACAGAAAACAATAAATGAAACACAAAGAAAATCAATGAGAAAGAAAAAGTAACAATGATCTAAAGACGTTCAGAAAACAAAAAACAAAATGGCATAGTAAATCCTTGCCTATCAGTAAGTACTTTAAATGTAAATGGATTAAACTCCTCAATCAAAAGGCATGGAGTGGCAGAATGCATATAAAACCAGATCCACCTATTTGCTGTATACAAGAGATTAACTTTTGAGCTGGGATGGTCATGCTTATATCAAACAGTATAGACTTTAAGTCAAAAAACTGTCAGAAGGTACAAAGAGAACATTATATAAAAATAAGGGTTGAATCACCAAAAAACTATTACAAATATAACTATATATGTACATACCAGCAAAGCACAAAACTATAGGAAGTGAACACTAGTAGAACTGAAGGAAGATATGGACAGTAATGCAATAATGGTAGGAATTTCAAGGGGTGCCTGGGTGGCTCAGTCAGTTAAGCCTCTGACTTCCAGTCAGGTCATGATCTTCAAGCCCTGTGAGTTCATGAGTTCAAGCCCCGTGTCGGGCTCTGTGCTGACAGTTCACAGCCTGAGGTCTGCTTCAGATCCTGTCTTCTTCTCTCACTGTCCTTCCCTGCTCACACTGTCTGTCTCTCTTTCTCTCTCTCAAAAATAAAGGTTACTTTTTTTAACTCAAAAAAATTTCAATACCCCACTTTCAATGAGGGATAGAACAATTAGATCGAAATGAAGCAGGGAACTTGAACAATACTATAGACCAACTGGACCTAATAGATATATACAGAACACTCCATTCAGCATGAGAATACAAATTATTCTTAAGTATGCATGAGAATTATCCCGAATAGACCATATTTAGGCCACAAAACAAGTCTTAACAAATTTAAGAAGATTGAAATCATGCCGATTATCTTTTCTAACCACAATGGAATAAAACTAGAAATAAGTAGCAAAATGGAAACTGTCAGGAGAAGGAAGTAAGTACCAGTTTGAAATGAAATATGAAGACCTCTGTTCACAGATGAAATGATCTTATATATAGAAAACCATAAAGATATCACACACACACAATCACACACACACACACACACACACACAGACACATGCAGACACACACACTTATTTGAACTAATAACCAACTTCAGCAAAATTGAAGAATAGAAAATCAACACACAAATATCAGTTGTATCTCTATATACTAACAATGAACAATTGAAAAGGCAGTTAAATAAGCAGTTTTATTTACAATAACATCAAGAAGAAAAAAATACTAGAGCACCTGGGTGGGTCAGTCGGTTGAGCGTCTGACTTCAGCTCAGGTCATGATCACAGGGTCTGTGAGTTCGAGCCCCACGTCAGGCTCTGTGCTGACAGCTCGGAGCCTGGAGCCTGCTTTAGATTCTGTGTCTCCCTCTCTCTCTGCCCCTCCCCTGCTCATGCTCTGTCTCTCTGTCTCAAAAATAAATAAAAATATTTAAAAAAAATACTTTAAAAAAAGAAAAAAAATACTTAGAATAAACTAAGGAGTTAAACTATAAAAAACTATAAAACATTGCTGAAACAATTTGAAGACACAAATAAATGGAAAAACAACATGTGTTCATGGGGTAAAAGACTTAGTATTATTAAAACGTCCATACGTGATTTACAGATTCAATGCAGTCTCTATCAAAATACCTATTTTTTTGCAAAGATAAAAAAAATACCTAAAAATCATGAGACTCAAAGAACGTCAAGTAGCCAAAACAATCTTAAAAAAGAAACACAGTGACTTTTTTATTTCAAAACATATTACAAAGCTACGGTAATCACAACAGGATGATACTGGCATAAAGACAGACTTATAGATCAATAAAAGAGAACAGAGAGTTCAGAAATAAACCTTTGTGCATCTAATCAAATGATCTTTGATGAGGGGTCAAGTCTCGTCAGGAAACGGTGTTGGGAAAATTGCATGTTGACATACAAAGGAATAAAATTGAACCCTTACTTTACACCATATATAAAAATTAACTCAAAATATATTAAAGACCTAAATCTAAGACCTGAAACTCTAAAACTCTCAGAAGAAAAGGTAGGAGAGAATCTTCATGACAATGGATTTGGGAATGATAATGAGTCTTGTGAGTACTCATTGAACTGGTATAAGATTTAAGGGACTCAGATTAGAAGTATTTTGTATCTGGTCCTCAGAATGTGTCTAATCTGGATTACAATATTTTTAAGAACAATTGTGTTGCAATTTATTGTATACCTTGTATTGATTGTATACTTTAAGCTTTTAATGTAAATTTAGAACATTCATGTAGTAAAAGGTAATTATTATTTAAAAAAAATTTTAATGTTTATTTTTGACAGAGAGAGAGAGAGAGAGAGAGAGAGAGAGAGAGAGAGAGAGAGCATGAGGGGGGGAGGGGCAGAGAGAGAGGGAGACACAGAATCTGAAGCAGGCTTCAGGTTCTGAGCTGTCAGCAAGAGCCCGACGTGGGGCTCAAACCCATGAACCGTGAGATCATGACCTGAGCTGAAATTGGACCCTCACCTGACTGAGCCACCCAGGTGCCCACAAAGGTAATTATTTCTTGACCAAGAGTATTATGGGTTGGACTCTGCATTTGGGAAGAATAAGAGTTAGAATAAGGTTTTCAAAGATCCATTTTTATTAATGCAGATAAATGATTTATGTTTTTGTAAAGACTAACAATATTTATAGGTAAAAAAGAATAAATATATCTTACAAGGAAATCTATGGTGGCCTGGGGATTATTCTTAAATTTAAAAGCAGCATGTACTCATTCTCTGTATTTTTGTAAGGATGCTAAGACAACATCCCTACCATAGTAGAGTGTAAAATGGAGTGACATACATAGACATATAAACGTTTTACTGCTATACAATTAAGAATGACATGATTATAAGAGTTTACATGGTAAGAAAAAAGATGCACTAATGCTTTATTTTTTATTTTTATATTTATTTTTTTTAATATGGAATTTATTGTCAAATTGGTTTCCATACAACACCCAGTGCTCATCCCAACAGGTGCCCTCTTCAATGCCCGTCACCCACTTTCCCCTCCCTCCCACCCCCCATCAACCCTCAGTTTATTCTCACTTTTTAAGAGTCTCTTATGGTTTGGCTCCCTCCCTCTCTCTCTCTCTCTCTTTTTTTTTTTTCTTCCCCTGTCCCTACGGTCTTCTGTTAAGTTTCTCAGGATCCACATAAGAGTGAAAACATATGGTATCTGTCTTTCTCTGCCTAATTTATTTCTCTTAGCATAACACTCTCCAGTTCCATCTACGTTGCTACAAAAGGCCATATTTCATTCTTTCTCATTGCCACATAGTATTCCATTGTGTATATAAACCACAATTTCTTTATCCATTCATCAGTTGATGGACATTTAGGCTCTTCCATAATTTGGCTATTGCTGAGAGTGCTGCTATAAACATTGGGGTACAAGCGTCCCTATGCATCAGCACTCCTGTATCCCTTGGATAAATACCTAGTAGTGCAATTGCTGGGTCATAGGGTAGATCTATTTTTAATTTGTTGAAGAACCTCCGCACTGTTTGCCAGAGTGACTGCAACTAATGTTTTAGACAGATAAGAAATTTGTTCTACTATTGAAAATATTCTAAATATTCTGCTGTGGAGGGAAAATAATAAAAGCAGGGTGAAAAAATGATAGAAAGTCTTTCTTTTTTTGGCAAAAAGAATAGATATAAAATTAAAATAAAATAAAAAGTTTGGTGCTGGACAATATCAACGGCAAATGTCATTGTGAAAATACCTGGCACATACGTGTCCCAGGGCTTCTGGCTGAACACTTATAAATGGGAACAGGGGCGCCTGGTGGCTCAGTTGACTAATGATTCTGACTTCAGCTCAAGTCATGACTTCACGGCTCATGAATTCGAGCCTCATGTCAGGCTCTGTGCTGACAGCTCAGAGCCTGGATCTTTCTTCAGATTCTATGTCTCCCTCTCTCTCTGCCTCTCCCCGCTTGTACTCTGTCTCTCTCTGTCTCTCTTTCTCTCTCTCGAAAATAAATAAACATTAAAAATAAAAAAAAATGGCAATAAAACTAGAATGCTAATTTAGGACCAAATGAGGGATAGGATTAAATGCCACAAAAAGCAACGGAACTTTAGACTATTGGTGCCAAAAATTAACCCCAGATTATTCTTAACAGAAAAACATGGGATAATAGAATAGCTCTAAATATTGAAGTTCCAGGAAGTGGTGAATGTTAGTGACAATACATGGAAAAGGCAAATTGCAGCTCAGGAATCTTAGCACTTTCTCTCTCATCTTCCTTATAAGCTCTTTTTCCAACACCTGAAACTACCAGCCAAGCAGCCTAGTTGATATCAAACTACAGCCAAAATTTTGAGTCTGAAATCCAGGCATTTTGTCTAGAGATTTTGCAAGGAAAGAGATTATTTGTAGAATCCCTGAAGTCTTATCACTAAGAGAAAATACCACTCTTATTATGTTTATACATATGTAAGCAGATACATACACATATATGATGTATATGTGTGTATAGGTGTATATACATATATTGATATTTTATATGTGTGCATATGTATGTATGAGTGTATGTGTGTATGCAAAAGTAAATTGTGAAAGCCATAGTTTTAAATATAGAACTAAGTAATTAAGTTTTAGTATTGGATGATGATTTTCACAACTATAAATAAGCGAATACAATGTAGATTTTTAAGCATATAAAATATAATTAGTAAGAAGCAAACTGGAAAGTTGGTAACAATCTATTGTGCATCTACTGTAGGCTAATTATATTAATCATTTTCTTTGAAACAATAAACTGCAGGTGCATAGGGACTTCAGTGAATTTTACTATACCTGTTCAAGTTTCCAAAAAATTCATGTCGGTAGCTTTAAAAATAAATCATCAATATGAAATTCAGCTGCAGAACATAAAACAATGTTGCCAAGCAACTAATGGAAATCTATTATCCACTTTCTAGACTTCAGACAACATAGTTGTGTCTGAATTTCAGAAAATTTTAAAGAAAAATGTAAGTATACATATATTCTTTTCAATGTCCAGAGTTTTAGAAGTGTCAAATGTTAACTTTGGTCTTTTTCTGTGTTAAAGAAAAAAGAAAAAAAAAAGATAAAAATACACCTTTTATTATAGGGGTTTGTAAATTATCAAAAATTCACATAAAAGTAAAAAGACAACTCAGTGCATTATGAATTCCATTAACCTTATTTCATGTAGAAAGTTCTATCTTACACTGTCACAGAAGAGAATTTATCTTCAAATATGATACTCAATTTATCAAAAGAAAGATTTTAAATAGGCTACATGTGAATTATTATTTTGTGAAATATTGTGACTTTTGGCCATACCACAACTTCATTTGTTTTTAATTTTTGTGATAAAATATTAGATACGTATTTATTTATCATCTGGAAAGAACAGCTAAGCTGTCATATTGCAAAGGTTCTGCTTACAATTTTTAACACTACATAGAATGCTTGATTCAAAAAATATTTTTATTGTAAACTTATTTAATTGTGTCACCATTATAATCATGAACATAGTTTTGTTTTGTCTTTAAACGGTTTATATGCAGACCGCAGTTTACGTAGGTAATTGAACTTTTGTGATTTGGGAAAAATTTTGTAATTATATCTTGTGATGTTCAGTTTTAAATATGCCGCATTTTATTTTTTTATTTTTATTTTTTTCAAATATGCAACATTTTAAATTACCTTTAAAACATGTGGTTTTCTATTTCTATTCCTTAATTAGCTTATAAGTAGCTTTTTCTTGGATATCTTAAAATTAGTGGTAAAAGGATTCTCTATCACTTTTACATTTAACATTATACGTGTTAATAAAGGTTAACAAGGGTTAATAAAGATAAAGTGCTAACTTGGCTCTCTCTTTCAGTGGAATATCAATATCACTCTTTGGAAGTACATCGGTATTACACATTGATTTGCAGTGAAGACATTGAAGTAATATTAAACAAAAATGACCACATTGTATTAATTCCACAATATTAATATAAGCAAATGTTGTATAAAATTGTCCTAATGTAGATAATCATGGAGAAATATTTGGAAAACAGAAATCTGTACTTGGATGAGAAGAGACTCTAAAACAGAGTTGCAATCAAGACTAGAGAAATAAGAAAATTATCCCGCCCTGTGGCTCTCACTTAGAACTTCTATAGAACTCAGCAGCTGAATCCTCATATCTCATTTGTGAGAATTGAATCAAATGGCCATTTATGGATCATTTGACATGAGTAGGGCTATGATTAATAGCATTGGTTTTGATGAATTATTTTAGATAGAAAGGTTCTCATGGAGTAAAATATATTTCTACTAAAGTGCCCATTTCAAAAAATATACCCCCACATACGCACAATTCAGGTCCGACTCCTAGTTTGTCTTTATTTGACCATATTTTACTTCCACATGGTAGTTTTTTGCCTCACTCGTTTTGAAATCCTCTGTTTTTATTAGTTTGTGTCGCAGTGGATCTTAAATGCTGAATTCATAATAAAGTAATAGAGTCAAATGAAGCAAGATAAAGCAAGGAGTGTATTTGAAGTTGCTGGAGAAGTTGGCTGACAAGTTAGTTGAGATAGAGAAGAGGAGAAATAGGTCTTACTTCTTTAGTGATTAAGAGACAGTGTGTCACTTTTTGCTTCCTAATTTTGAGATGCTTCAAGGTACTTGCATCCATTCAACCAGAAGAAGGATCAAAATACATCTCTAGAATGTAAGAAAGAGGGGTGCTTGAGTGGCTCTGTCCATTAAGCTTCTGACGGTTGATTACTGCTCAGATCAGGGTCCTAAGATGGATCTCCCCATTGGGCTTTGCACTGACAACATGGAACCTGCTTGGGATTCTCTCTTTGCCTCTCTCTCTCTGCCCCTCCCCACCTTCTCAAAATAAATAAACGATTTTTTAAAAATGTGAGAAAGAGGCTATGTTTGAGTAAATATCATTTACTCATTGATGAGTAATATCATTTATTTGTAAAAATTAATGAGTTTTCCCAAGCTCTCTGAAAAGACATGAAAATGCAACACTTTACCATGTAGGGTGTCAGCCAAAGGACAAAACCTCATTAAAAAAAAAAAGAAAAAAAAAACAACAGAAATTAAGTAGTCTCAGAAGGAGTAGATGAAACGCCTACATAAGTAGTAGTGAGTGAGTGAAAAGAGGAAAACTAAAAACTTTTAAAGAACGTTTATTCAAGAGTGACTATGTGAAAGGAAAAAGACAAAAGCATATGACTCTATTCATGGAGCCCTCAATAAAGTTATTGAGGTTGTTTTAGGTTGTGGGGAATAAGCAGTAAGAGAAGCAAAACAGTCCATGTTTGAAGGAAGTTTGATGTTGAAGAGGAAATGAGTTATGGAATGTGTGTGAATAGTACAGAAACTGTTTACTTTTTTTTTTAACATTTATTCATTTTTGAGAGTGAGAGAGACAGAACATGAGTGGGGGAGGGGTAGAGAAAGAGGGAGACACAGAATCCAAGCAGGGTCCAGGATCTGAGCTGTCCACAAAGAGCCCAACGTGGGGCTTGAACTCATGGAGAATGAGATCATGACCTGAGCTGAAGTCAGATGCTTAACCGACTGAGCCACCCAGGCACCCCAGAAATTGTTTACTTTTAAAGGAAGATAATGTATTTTAAATTTAGAGATACAAGCATGTTAGGAGGCGAACTCAAGACTTAAGCTTGAGAGAAAATGATGGAACCTTATCCCAGAGAAGCGAAGACAGCTTAAAGCCGACAGCCTAAGTGCATAGGGTTTAGCTCTAGATCTGAATAGAGACACGTTTCCTTTGAGATAGAAGGAAGGATACATTAATACACTTGGGATAAAAGAGGAAAATAGTTGGACATATTTGCACCTGAAAGTGTCTATTTTTTCTGTGAATTAACATATTGTCCAGGTAAATAATTATAAAGGAGTTCATCTTTTTCCCCCCTGAGTTCTTACTATGTACCACGTTCACAGTAAGTACTGTATTTAGTTTTCAATAACAGCTCCACAAGGCAGTTAAAGTTAGCTTTACTCATTTTACAGATGAGAAAGCTGAGTCACAGATGCTTGATGTAATTTATCCAGGGTCACTCAATTTGCGGGTGACAAAATCAGATTGACTTTTAACTTCATGGGAAAAAGTTATGTCAATTGAATAGAACAGATTGGTCCAAATGCCTTAAGACATATAAAATGAAGCCAAAGCAGGCATAAATAAACCAGATTTTAAGAAGCATTGTAATGTCACCTAAGAGTGGAAATTCAACAATTTATTTATATAACATATCCAAACTCTCCCCTCTTCCTAACCACAAAAAAGAAAAGTGAAATATGTTCAAACCTTCAAATTCATATCCATAATCCATAGAAGAGGAAAATCAATAGCTTTAAATTTTTTTAATGTTTATTTATTTTTGAGAGAGAGACAGAGTATGGGGTGGGGGAGTGTGCAGAGAGAGAGAGAGACAGAATCTGAAGCAGACTCCAGGCTCTGAGCTGTCAGCATCGAGCGCGCAGGGCTCGAACTCACAAACTGCAAGATCATGCATGACCTGAGCTGAAGTCAGACGTTTAATTGACTGAGCCCCCAGGAAAACCAACACCCCTTGGTTTTGGTTTGCCTTGACAGGCACCCCAGGAAAACCAACTATTATTTAATGATAGAGGAAATTAACAGTGAAGTTAGTTACAAGGTGAATTTAAAAACCTATGCCTCACTTTCTGAACCTGTATTGTACCTCATTCTCAGTTCACTTTAAAAAGTAATATTATTTCATTCTTTTGTTTCTTTCTTTCTCATTCAATCCCTGCTCTGCTGCTATAATATCATGCTCACCCTTCTATTTGTCACAATCAATTGTCAAAAATGATTGTGTCCACTCCAGAGTAGGAGTCAAAAATGAATTGTTCAAGGTTGATAATGTAGTTGTAGGAAAACAAGGGATAAGTCATCAAAGATACTGATAAGATCAGTGTGATGTACAAGTTTCCTTTTGCTATTTTAACAAATTACCACAAGCTCTGTGGCTTAAAACAACACAAGTATATTCCTAGAGTTCTGTAAATCAACAACCCCAAATAGACTCTACAAGGCTAAAATCAAGATTTTAGGGGAGAGTCTGTCTTGTGCCTTTTCTAGCTTCTAGAAGCTGTATGCATTCCTTGATTTCTGGACCCCTTCCTTCATCAAAGTCACCAAAAGCCGCTGGTTTATTTCCCACATCACGTCATTGTGACACTGACTTTTCTTCTGTATCCTCCTTCCACATTCATGGATTACAGCAGGCCTGTGATTACACTGGGCTCATTGGGACTGGGCAGGATAATATCCCCATCTCAAAGTTATCAGATTGAGCGAGTTTAATTTGATTTGCACTCTTAATTCCCTCTTGCCATATAATCTAACGTATTCATAAATTTTAGGTTTAGGATGTGCACATTTTAGGAGGAAACATTATTCTCCCTGCCACACATGCTGAATTATAAAAATGAACATTGTTAGTCACAGTAGAAACACCATAAAGGGCTATAAAACTGGGAGTTTAAGTACCTTCAAATAGCTTGAGATGAGAGACTATGGAAATTTTGAGTTTAGGATGACTCTTTTTTTTCCCTAATTTTTCTTTGTTTTTATTTGCTTTCACTAGGTTCTGTTACCATCTATATGGTTTAATGTATGAAATCTAAAGTCCTATCATTATTGATGGGTGGTAATGTTAATCTTTATCATCTTCCTTTGTGGGCCAGGCTGAAGCAGACTCCAGATGCTTGACGTAATTTATCCAGGGTCACTCAATTTCCGGGTGACAAAATCAGATTGACTTTTAACTTCATGGGAAAAAGTTATGTCAATTGAATAGAATAGATTGGTCCAAATGCCTTTTGTTTGGACCAAATAACAAAAAAGTGTAGTGTAGAATGGTTTGGACCATTCATGTCAACTTCTTTGTCAACATTTTGACCAAATTAATTGACTGCTTTTACAGACCTCAAACATCTTGATAATAGCATTACTAAATTATCTCCAGTTTATTTAAGCACACTCTGTCTTGTGTGCAGTTGAAACCTAATATTCAGTGTAAATAACATATATTTTGCTTCATGTTTTTATAGAATTAAGCTAAAGGGAATAAAGATAATTTAAGGTCTGTATCTTCTGTCAGTTTACCTTAGCACCTCTCCTAAAGGTTTCTTCATTTATTATATCAAGTGTCTAAAACATGTACAGTCTGTGTGTATGCGTGTTTTCACGCTTAATATAAGCAATCAACTCTATATTAAATATAGTGGGGACTATGATATCTGTGCATAATCAGACAATGCCAACATTTAGGTACTAAAAACGAAATAATGGAGTATCCCAGAAAAACCTAACTTAGAGCAGAAAAGTTGGGTACAAGTTAAAATTAAAAACCTATGCCTCACTTTCTGAACCTATATTCTTCCTTATTCTCAGTTCGCCTTAAAAAAGTATTATTATTTTATTATTTTGCTTCTTTCTCATTTTATTGTGCTGTAGAGATAAACAGGCTGCAATGATGAGACAGAGCTTTATCATCTCCACTCATTTGTCAAAAATAAGCATAGCTGAAATACAAGGTTTCTGCTGCTCAAATGAATATCTTTGATAATGCAGAATGCACAATTCAGTCAGTAGGATGTTTGGACTTCCTCTGCAAATGAATGACATCAATGTCTTCCATAATCAGAGTATTCACTCCATTTGCGTACTGGCAATCCAAAGTCATTGTCAAACCCCGTGTGGCCTTAATAACAAATGGAGTCGGCTTAGAACATCAAGGTATTTTAAGCAGAATATTCCTCTTTATCTCGTTGGTTCTTGACAACAGCCTCTGAGCTTATTGTATGTTAGGTATCTAACTAAAAACTAAACGTTTATTTTCATGGAAAAAAATACAATGAAACATCTTAGGATTAACCTGACATGCTCTGTGTCCCTTCAAGGGAGAGGGGAAGAGAGGGGGCAGGTACTGAGTGAGCACATATATTACAGATCCTTTGTATGTATGATCTTATTCAATCCTCACAACAAAAGTGGACTAGGTATTATTATCCACATTTATATGATAATGCATTGACGATAAATGTGAAATAATATACTTGCCCATGATGATACAAGTAATTCAAAAACCACTTAGGAACATTTATATAGATGTCTAAATCCAAAGTCTCTGTTTTCATTTTGTACCCATCCTGCCAACTTTCACATGGTTAAACCCATCTTCCAGGAATATAAAGTTTATAAATAAGGAGAAGAAAACACCCACAAATAACTTTTCTGTTGATATCTCTAAGAAAGCTATTCTTAGGTAGCAAGCATTGAAAAGCAACATAAACACAAATATAATCCTCAAGAGGAGTCCTTCACAGTGTCTTGTTATAACAAGCATTCTGGTCATATTGTCACTAAGGAATATGGAAAATCAAATTAGGACTATTTCACATAAATTTGGTTCTATTTGTCCTTTAATAGATTACTACAGTTCATGATAGGGTCAATTGAGATTAGTTCCTCAAAAATTCTTAGCACAAATTATAATATTTCTTCCTAAATTTCCTCATGTAAGTTTGGGCTTGTAATAGGAAGACAAAAGGTAGGGAGAAAAAGTAATTCAGGGGAGAAGTTAACTGGTACCCAATATGACCTGTATAACTTTGATTAGCAAAGCCAGTGATTTGGTAGATAATTGAGAGTCAATATCATCCCGAGAAAGGCAAACTTTCTTATGTATGACTCTAGTTGCTCATTATGAGTTGTAGAAGGATATAGTGGCTAGAAAGGACTTTAAAGAGTGATTGAGAAATTAAAATCATCCAAACTTGATATCATTCTCTACCAGATTTACTAATGCTCCATTTTGTTTGTGGCTAAGAATCACCCAGTTGCAAAGACGATACACAGAGAAGATCCTTTCTTTCCAAAGAACAACTCAATTCCTTAGACAAGGACCAAATGCTTAAAAAATGCTATTTGTTGAATACAAGTAAGTGATAAATGTGAGGAGTTATATTCTCATGATTGGATCAACATCACTTAGAACTTTCACTTGGGGATGATTTCTGTAAGGAATTAATGCAATTTGGGCTTGATGGTAATAGAATGCATTAAAGGAATAATAATTAGCAAATTTATTGTCAAGGAACTGACAGACTGAGCAACTTGGGGAGAACTTATTCAAAATAATAGAAGTAAATAGGACTTACACTACGTCCTGACCTAAAACTGCTTAGCATTGTGAAATCTGCAACAAAACTGAGCCAGTGAGTTAATGAGTTTTCCCTAGATTTCATGAGTTAAATGAAAACTTACAGGGCAGTATTTAGTATTCTCACTGACCAGAGAAGAGTTAGAGAAGAGTGAACACTTTGTGATTTCCTCCCTTCACCCCTTACTCAGATATTCTGTTGAGTTCTTGGGGAGTAGCAAGGGTTACAGAGGTCACGTGTATTTGAAGAGACCTGAACTTAAGGTAGAAAACAATTGACTTAAATACTCTTTCCTCTTTATCTAAACGTTGCCCTTATCCCAAAACAGATAAATCCAGTATATTCCTGTTTTCTAGTAGAGTTATCTGACATTAGAGGGTAGCAGTCTGAAGGCACTTTGAAATTTTGCTTGGGTTTTGTTTAGGCTCCTAGAATTGGGTTATAGGTGATAAAAAGGTGAAAACACTCATGTTTTCCATTGTTTCCCTAGAAGAGCTTCATAATTTATAGTTTCTAATGAAAGGATGCCAGACAGGAAGATTTAGAAGGAATCACATTTCATATTGGCTTCCGGGAAGGAACAAGTCCCATAGGCCTCCTGAATTTTATAGCATAAGTCTGTGATTTGGTAGATAATAGAATGCCAATATGACTCCAGGGACCCCAGAAAAGGCAAACTTTCTTGTGTGCAACTCCAGGTGCTCATTATGGGTTGTGCAAAGATATAGTGGCAAGATTGGGTTGGTAGCATTGAGAAGGAATTGAGAAAATATTTCAATATAGAGAAAGAGTTATTTGTAAAAGTTTCATAAGTTATATTTCCTAGTTTGAGTCAGGTTTGAGACAGAGCAGAATTTTGCGTATGAGTGGGCTTGCAGACTTATGAGGTCAATTACCTAAGCCAAACTTTCGTTAAACAGAATATTCTTCTCCATTTTATCCTCAATTCCCAAAGGGCAATGGCTGTAAGAGTGAGTTCTGGAATTGACAGCGGGGTAGCAAAATGAAGATACTATTATGAGAAAAATGTATTTGAATGGAAATTCAAATACTTAATAGTTATGTCTTCTTAGTCAACTTACTAACTTTCCTTAGGCCTCTGTTCCCTCACTATCTCGTACAAATTTTATGAGAATTCGTATATAACTACATAAAACTGATTCTGACTATTTACCCAATAAATATTTGTTCTATTTTCTTTCTTCATTCTTAGAGAAAGCAATTAGAAAAAGACACTAAGTTAAGCTCTAAAAATTTCACAGGGCAGAAGAAAAAGAAGTAGGAGGACTTAATGATAAATTATATGCAGTCATGTATAAAATTCTGGCCATTAGAAAGAAGGAAAAATAATTTATTTTTAGGAATTCTGCCCTGATTTTGAAAGTGATAAAATTTGAAAAGAGAAGATGATTTTTTAACCGAATACAAAGTAGGAAATAAGAATTTTCAAAAGAAAGAAAGAGGAAGAAAAGAAGGAGATGAAAAAAAGAAATAAGGGGTGATGGATTGCGTACAGTTGAAGGAATGACTTCTAAGTAGAATAGTGAGATTCACCTACAGGAGAAGGAACATTTGGCAGAATAATTGGGAACCAGATTGGGGTCAAATTGTAAAACATCTTGATGCCAAATACATAGGTCGTAATTAAGACCTAAACAGTGAATACATTATGTGAACATAAAGTAAAATAATATCCAGTTATCTCTTTTTCTAATAGGCTTCAGAGGATGCTTTGTTCTCTCAATACCGCTAGTGAGCAACCAGTCAGACAAGAAAGGACAGGCTCAATGTAGTCTTGGTAGATGAATGAGCAGATGCTGATTCAAAGAGATTTTCCTTGAAATGAAAGCTATTTGGATCTTTATAAGATGATATCTCATTTAAATAGCTCTATGACCATCATCTGTCCCAGAAGTATTAAAATGTCAACTCAAATATCCACACATGGCTATTTATATTTATGTTTAAATTAAGTAATGGCATGTTAATTTAATGTAAGTGTAGTTTAATGTAAGTATCAATTCCTCAATTGCATTGGTCACATTTTAAGTGTTCAATAGCCACATGTGCTTAGTGTACTGTATTGGATAGTTCAGATTATATGAAATTTCTTTTCTCAAGGAAAATTTTATTGGATAAAGATGAATCTAAGACATCTAATCACAAGGATATAGATGCATCCCATTATGCCTCTAAAAACGTCTTTCCCCACTATTTATTTATTCATCCATAGGGTGACCAACTTATCCCAGTTTTTATTTTTTTTGTTTATTCATTTTTGAGAGAGAGACAGAGAGAGAGAGAGAGAGACAGAGAGAGAGAGAGAGAATGAATGGGGAAGAAGAAGAAGGAGAGGAAGACATAGAATCTGAGGCAGGCTCCAGGCTCTGCGCTGTCAATACAGAGCCCGACGCGGGGCTCAAACCCAGAAATTGCAAGATCACAAGCCAATGTCGGACCCTTAACCAACTGAGCCACCCAGATGTCCCAACTTTCCCAGTTTTCCCTAGCCCTGCCCTGTTTTTAGCAGGGAATTTGCACTGGGAATTTGAGTATGTTCTATGTACTTCTATGCTGCTTACTCCATAGAACTAAGAGTTTATATTGATGTCCTACTTTGCATCTTGATCTTTTCTTTTGTTTGATACTCCTTCATCTTTCCACCACTCTATGAGAAATAGAGCTTTTCTCCAAAGACAAGATTGTGCATGGGCTGTAACATCATATCCATCCTCTTTCCCATGGGGCTTTTAATACTTTCCGTATATATTCCATACAATGATATATTAGTCTCCTCATGAAGAAATTCATCTTTGTAGATTTTATCATTTTCTCGTGTTTACTTGATATATTTCATGATCATTGGCAGCTTGAATAATCACTCTTGTGGAGAAGATTGCCTTATGATTCCAAAAGCTTTATTCCCATGGAAATTAAGGCCTTGGAATTTCCATTCAGCATTACCTCTGTAGAATTTTTTTTTTTTCAATCTTTCTTGTGTCAACTCAAAATGAGTTTCTTGCTGTTTCATGCTGATGTGACAGGGACAAAGTGTTCTATCACTGTACCAGTTAAGTGGGCAATTTCCCAATGATTCTACGTTGGTCACAGGCAAGACTGCTTTATAATTCCAATAACATATAAGGCATTTGAGCCCTCATACCCTATAATAGGGAGAGGAAGAATATTTTGAGATGTCCTAAATCACCAGAAAATGAGTGGCCTATTGGAAAGGGATGGACAATGGCTGAGCAAAGTCTAGAAACAATGACTGACCATGGAAAATAGGAGCTTTTATTATTTGGAATAGACTGGATTGCAGGAAAATTAAATAAAAGTACATATGGAATGGCTCAGTAGGATAACAGTTTTTTTTTCTTGCTCTCATTACTTACTCTCTTGGGGGTGTCTAGGTCTACAAGAATTGGGGTGGGGCTATAGTTTATCATCTGATTCACTCAGGCAATACAAGTAGGTAAATGCTCCAACACCTTCAAGTATTTTCCAAGGTTACCATGGTTGCTTTGGTTACCTACTGTCATATAAAGTACCCCCAAAATTTAATGTCCAAAAAAGAAGAAATAAACCTGCAATATATTCATAATTTATCAAAAATCTCTGGATTTACCTGTGAGATTCTTTTCTTTAAATTTTTAATATTTATTTATTAATTTTGAGAGATAGAGAGAGAGAGAGCAGGGGAAGGGCAGAGAGAGAGGGAGAGAGAAAAATAATCCCAAGCAGGCATAGAGCCCCACTTGTGGCTTGAACTCATAAACCAAGAGATCATGACCTGAGCTGAAACCAAGAGTCAGACGCTTAACTGACTGGGCCACCCAGGCACTCCTACCTGGATGATTCTTTACCTGGTCTCATCTGAGCTCACTCATGTGACTACTGTCATTTCTAGTCTCAACTTGGTCTTCAATCCCAGGTCCAGAAGCTCAGATTAAATAGTTGGAATAATTCCAGGCTGCCCAGAAATCCATGATGGCTACATTCAAACATTTGACAGCTCAGCCTTGCTGAAGTTGGAGGTTGGCAAGAAATTTCTCTCAATCCACATGGTCTAACAAAGTAGATAAAACTCTACATGGTGACTCGGGGTTCCAAGAGAGTAAAAGTTGTATTTTTTAAGACTCTTAATGGCTAGGTCTTGAATGGGACATACCACTGCAACTGCATTTTATTTACCCAAACAACTACATGGTCAGCAGAGATCCTCAACCTGGTGGAAAAAGTGGCAAGGAACTTGTGACCAGTTTAATGCCCCAAAGAAACTGTCTCTATCAAGTTAATTGAAGGGGGAAAGACCATGAAAAGAGCATGGGAGATTTCAAGGAGCAGGTCTGGAAGTGGCACTATTCATTTTCTTGTGGTATATTACAAAACTGGGCACTGATTATTGCCATCGCTGTCTGCATGTCCCTTTGTAATGGGACTTACCAGTTTCTTCCATTATGAGATCAATTATATTGTCATGAATCTTAAAATTTGGACTTGGCTATTGTTTTTTCTTTTTCAATCAAGGGACACAAATAAGAACCTGAGAAAGCAATTGAGCTTTGGGGTTTACTTTCTTTTGCTGTTCTTGGAAACTCCTGTTGTGTGAAGTCCCAGGGAATCTGTTGGATGATGAGTGACAGAAGGGTCAGAGTTCCCCATGGCCCCAGGTGACAGCTAAACAACTTCCAGAAGTAGATCCAAAGATGAGTGGATGGGGCAAGAAACTCAAAAGAAATTCCCAGGTATGCCCTGTCCAAATTTCTGATTTATAAAACTATTAACTAAACAAATGGTTGTTGTTTTAAGTCACTTAATATCAGAGTGTTTTGCTATATAGGAAAAGCTAAATGTACAATGTACATATTGTATTATTTAGAACTCAGTCCAACCCAGCCACAAGTGAAGCTAAAATATGTATTTGAGATATACGTCAAGGATAAAGCGTAATTAGATTTTGATGAACTTAGCAGTGTGTCACAAGAAAAACTTCTGTTCACCAAATATCCATTTGTACCCTACTTTCCATGCACTCACATAAAATTCAGTCAACCTCCTCTACCAGTCTATCCAGTTACTGCATTCATTTCAAAATCCTGAGTTTGAGTTTCCTGCTATTGAAATGTCCTTCCCAGATTGCCTGCGTGTGTGTGTGTGTGTGTTTAATTAAGCTGACTTATAAAATGAGAAAGCCAATTATCTCTCCTTGCAACTTTCCCACTTCCAATATACAATGGTGGAACAAGGAAAGATGCTATATAATAAAAATTTTCCATTAATAGACATCAAAGTAAACATGTAACAGGCATTTACCCAGAGACATGATGCATTTCTTCTGGGAAAGCACTGTGTGACCCAGAAAAGGGGGATCTTTTAATACACTTGGGATCTTCTGTGTGGAAATTGCTTGCCCATGTTCTATGTGGCCACTGACCCCATACTCTGGGTGTTTCCATTTTGTCCATTAATTGTGCGGTTGGTTACATTTGAAGTGATCATTAGGGAATATAATGTGTATTAGGTTATACTCTGTTTACAACCCAAGTTTTTATAATCACAGCCCTTCTTAGATCAGACTCATGGTTTTCCTGAAATCAACTCAGTAGGCCTCTGATCCTTTTAGCTTCCATTCAGTTCCACATGTCAATAATTTCCACTTAGTTTATTTCCAAGACAGAGTTCTTTAGGTTATTTTTATCTTTGCCTCTTGTCCTCATGTTTGCTTTATTTTCATAGGAGTCATTCAACTTTGGGGCTACATAAACTAATATGATTGGGTAGAAAACCTTATATTCTACATTTTGGATCCCGGAGCAGTTGACTTTTCCACTTTTACAAAACGTTATTAAATGTATTGAACCTTATTTCCTTTTAGCTCTGCTCTCAAATAGCCAGTTCTTACCTAAACTAATTTATTTTTATTAAAATCTTGCAAAATGCAGCCATTAAGTCAACACGTGCTGAAATTCTATCTGGATGGCTCTATTTGATTTATTCCCTAGAACTACGGTTATAGTAGACTCTTTGCCTTCTGAGTTACTGAAATCATAGTGTTGCAAAGTGCTTTTAATCAATGCATGACGTGGGAATCTTTTCCAGTCTCTGATCCCAGTTTTATGATTGCTTGCCATATGATAGCCAAAAACCAATACTGATTTCTATATTAATTAATATAGACTAGACAATAATAATGATTAGATTAAAATTTATAATGGCCCTATGCAGAAGTTTATTTCTGGCTTACATAAAATTATTGGGCAGTATCCAGATGAAGAAGTTGCTTTGTTTCACATATTCAAAAATCCAGGATAAAGACTGTTCTCTTATCGTCAATATGTGACTTTCTAGATTAACGTGTTTTTTTTTTGTTCTCCATTCAGCAAGGAGGGAGAGGGGCATGGAAAACTCTTTACGGTGTGTTATTTACTTGGGGAGAGGGTAAGAGGAGTCAGGATCACACCTAACTTCAAGGGAGTCAGGAAAATGTAGTCAAGTGTGTGTCCAAGAAGACTCATATTTGATTATTGTTAGCAGCCTCAGTTACAGAAATCCTCACAAGTAGGTAACAAGTAACTAGTAGGTTACTCCATCACTAGTAGGTAACAAGTAGGGACATAGTAACATATCAACTCAACACTTACTTAGTTTCCACAACATCTATCAAATATTGCTTTCCAGCCTATTCCTGTTCCAGAGTAAGGCCGTGGTTTTTTAGTCTACCACTCCATTGACTACATTTTCTTTCTCTCTCTTCTTTTCTTCCAATGTTAATTTTAACCTTGTACGTGGGGGTACTTGTAAACAAGTACTTCTAAACTTCTGATCTTTTTACCCCGGCTTAGGTCAGCGTTTTTTGTTAATATAATCCACCATATGAATTTGTCTATGGTCTTACAATAATTAATATACCTACCTGCTTGCACTGAGGGAGTGTTTAAGTTGAGTTTGTTGAAGTTGAAATGATTTTCTGTCACACTGTTTCCATCTTCCTTGGTAAAAGGCATGGTGAACTTCCTGAGCAAAGGAATCAACAAATATTCTCCTACCCTTATAAAATATAAGGATATTTTTATATACTTTTATATAAAAATCCTATATAAAAGGATTAATGTACCTTGTAACACAGACAGATCATTTCTCTCCCTAAACTATAAAATTAGGACTCCCGGCAGGACAATTCAATAGTATTGGGGTCTGCTGGCTACATTATGAATCTTTGAACTTCTTAGGATTAAAAAATAAATCACACACTATAGGGGCACCTGGATGGCTCAGTCAGTTAAGTGGCCAACTTTTGGTTTTGACTCAGGTCACGATCTCACAGTTCATGTGTTCGAGTCCCAAATTGGGCTCTGCATTGACAGCATGGAGGCTGCTTGGGATTTCTTGAGGTCTCTGCCACTCTACAGCTTACTCTCTCTCTCTCAAAAGATAAATATATAAACATAATAAAAAAAATCACACTATAGAACTAACCACTGGGGTCATGGAGTGAAAAAAAAAATCGCTATGCAGGTGAGAATTTTTCTACCTGGGACTGTAAACTAAAACAACCTGGGTGAAATAATGTGGGATGTTGCAAAGTTTGAAAACTCTGGGAAGTGGGAATTTAAGGAGAGGTAACTTGAGATTCAAAGAGAAGCCTAGACCCATATATCTCTTATAAACACTTAATAACTCTAATAATTTAATTGCTAAATACTAGTATTTGTGATAAATAGGATCATTTCGACAAGATAACCTGAGTGCTGTTTAGAGGACAGGTGCAAATTATTACCCTTATTTCCAATTCCCTCTAGGCAGGCAGGGATTAAAATGGCAAATTCCAGGAAAATTAAGTCTGAAGAAATGGACAAAGAACAACAACAGCAACAACAAATGCTTTAAAAAGAAATTCAACATGCCTGTTCCAGACTAAAAGTTACGACTGAATTCCTCAGAGATGAATAAAACAGAAACCTACTCAGGTTTTCTACAGGTTTTATTGTCAGGGACAGGTCAGCTCAGGCTGTTAGAGTATCTGATTGCTTAACTCCTAAAACAATCCCTAAACCTTAAAATTTGAAGAAACAAGAAGTGGCCTCTCAGTAAGAACAGTGGCTTGGAGATGGAGGCAGTTATTTATAAATGTTTCCCCAGGAAAGGAGAATCAGCAAGAATGAAGTGCGGTAGTCAAAGCAGATTCTTTAACAACAGAAAACGAAGCGAAACAACCCACAATGAAAACCCCCATATTTTAAAACCAATAAAATATACTTAAATGATAGCATAGAAAGAGCTTGTTATTCCATTCTGACATGATACGTGTTATGAACTCATGGTCATTATGTATTTCCAAATGGGAGTTTTTAATATTCTTGCCTTACACTTCTTTTACATGAATATATTGGCCATCTTAGGCTTAGTTACATTTATTATCTGATGTTAAGTTGTCAGCCCTTGGGAAGCTACAGCCAGATTTCACAAAGAGGCTTACATATCATCCAGAGACCCTGAGCACAAAATTGAATGTAATAACATATCAAGTTGTGTTTTCCTTTGGAGGAGGAGTTTCCTGTACATATTTCTATCTTTTGACATATTTTTTAGAAGTCTTTAATGACAAGAAGGAATTTTTTTTAATTGTGTGCTTGAAGAATTGGACTGAGATTGATATTTATTGGCTACCTGTCTCTTGGTGATCGTTTGTATTTTTCAGCCATGTAGTTTTGTTGAGATTGGTCCTCCCTTCTATATTCAGAATTGTGACTGATGGGCATAATCCAGTTAAAGTGCCCCATCCTGTGGTTTCAAAATTAGATTTATGGAACTTCAGTTTTTCTTTCCTGCTAGATTTGAATATGGGAGTGTGTAGACTTGAGAAGAACTAAAAAGACATTTGTCAGAAAGATGGGTGCTTTCTAAGAAAGGATATAAAACAAAGCTATTGAGCTAGGAAATGTGTATGCAAACTGAGTCCTGATTACATTATTTGACCAAATGATAATTCAGTTTTCATTTGTTTTAAGTTCCCATTGAATTTATTTTTGCCTCTTTTTAAAATGTTTATTTTTGGGGCGCCTGGGTGGCTCAGTCGGTTAAGCGTCCGACTTCAGCTCAGGTCATGATCTCGCGGTCTGTGGGTTGGAGCCCTGCGTCGGGCTCTGTGCTGACAGCTCGGAGCCTGGAGCCTGTTTCAGATTCTGTGTCTCCCTCTTTCTCTGACCCTCCCCTGTTCATGCTCGCTCGCTCTCTCTCTCTCTCTGTCTCAAAAATAAATAAACATTAAAAAATTAAAAAAAAATAAAATGTTTATTTTTGAGAGAGAAAATGCAAGCAGAGGAGGGGCAGAGAGACAGGGAGATAGAGAATCTGAAGTGGGCTCTTCTCTGACAGCAGAGAGCCTGATGCGGGGCTCAAACTCACACAACAAAATGTGAGATCATGACCTGAGCGGAAGTCAGACGCTCAACAGACGGAGCCACCCAGGCGTCCCAAGTTCCCACCATTTTAAAAGTAATTTGAAACTAGACATATTCTAAATGGAACAACTGATGAGGAAAAGAAAATGATTAAGATTTAGACATGGATAATGCATAATGTGATAATAATTAATAACATGATAATACATATTGCTAAATTTTTGCATAACCAAAAATATTTACACTTTCAATTAATATTGACCGTGTCAAAATTTGCCAAGAGAAAAGCATCCAAATCTAAATATCATGCACATAATTAATGTTTCTTTGCCTCATTCCAGACAACACAATTTTAAACAACGTTATGAATCACTCCTGTAGAAATGCAGTACTCTGAATCAAAAGAAATGGCCAGGGGGAGGTGGGTGAAGGGTGAACAAAATGGATGAGAGGCATTGGGAGGTACAGGCATCCAGTTATGGGATGAATAAGTCACTGGGATGAAAGGTATAGCATAGGGACTATAGTCGGTAAGATTATAATAGATATATTATAATAACTTTACACAATGACAGATGGTAACTGCACTCATTTGTGGTGAGCATAGCATAAAGTATACAGTTGGTGACTCACTATGTTATACACCTGAAACTAATGTAGCATTGTGTGTCAACTATATTTCAATTAAAAAAAAAGAAAGAAATAACCAAAGGGCCTCAAATATAGATAACTCATATGGATGTGTTAACTTTAGATATACGAATAAAAACAAACAACCCAGGATCTCAAGAGTATTCATGGCAGAAAGTACAAAAAAGAAACAGATCCAGTGACCGCTTTCAATTGCCATGTATCTATCATGTTACAGTATTTCTCACACTGGATTTCTTATTTATTTATTTATGTATTTATTTATTATTTACTTACTTATTCACTTACTTACTTATTTACTTACTTGCTTACTTACATCCAAGTTAGTTAGCATATAGTGCGACAATGATTTCAGGAGTAGATTCTTTAATCTACGTATCCGTTTAGCCCATCCCCCCACCACAACCCCTCCAGTAACCCTCTGTATGTTCTCCATATTTAAGAGTCTCTTCTGTTTTGTCCCCTTCCTTGTTTTTATATTATTTTTGCTTCCCTTCCCTTGTGTTCAACTGTTCTGTACCTTAAGGTCCTCATATGAGTGAAGTCATATGATTTTTGTCTTTCTTTGACTAATTTCACTTAGCATGATACCCTCCAGTTCCATCCACATAGTTGCAAATGGCAAGATTTCATTCTTTTTGATTGTAGAGTAATACTCCACAATGGAGTATATATATATATATATATATATATATATATATATATATATATACCACATCTTCTTTATCCGTTCATCCATTGATGGACATTTGGGCTCTTTCCATACTTTGGCTATTGTCAATAGCACTGCTATAAACATGGGGGTACATGTGCCCCTTCGAAACAGCATACCTGTATCCCTTGGATAAATACCTAGTAGTGCAATTGCTGGGTCGTAGGGTAGTTCTCTTTTTAATTTTTTGAGGAACCTCCATACTGTTTTCCCAAGTGGCTGCACCAGCTTGCATTCCCACCTCACACTTGATTTCTAACAATCCTTGCTAATCTTCAGGGCAGTTGAGGGTTTTCTTTGCAGATGCATTCGGCAAATACTTTGGCCCTTGCTTGTGTCAGATATTTTGGGGGCTGTAGTGTTGGATATGCAACAGGGGTCAGTCTCTCCCCTTTGCTTGCTATGTCAGACTGTACATGGTTTGTTACCTAGCCCTAGAGTGCAGCGTTGGTAATGAAAGGAGCTGAGGTTTAAAGCTAGATCTGCATGTCTGAAGCTAAATATCTTTTTAATCCCCCTAGAAAACCCCAAGAAAGCTATGAAGAATATTGAGCGGGTCACTCCAGTGTGTGTTCCCACCCAGACCACTAGAAGACTGATCTTAAAACAACAAACACTAAAGCATATGCTCTAAGTAGAGACTTCAAAGACAGAGATATACTATGAGAACTGAATGCACAAAACTGTCCAGAAACAACTTACGACTTTAGTTTTGTAACCTAATAATTGAAAAGGAGGTCAAGGAAGTATTCTGAATATCATCATTTTAATTCACCATATGGCTTCACTTTTGCAAAGTAGTTGCATATATATTTATTTGTGATCATTATAGTTATTCTTTCTTAGGCATAACACCAGTACTGAGCATTGTAATTAAACTTCATAAGCAGCTTTATATGGTGAGTTCATTAATATCCCTCAATGACAGGTGTGCTGTTATAAATATCCTATTAGAGGCATATGATTCCAATAGTTCATATGGCTGTTGAGATGTTAGAGAAAAATGAAAATTTCATGAAGTTTTAAAAGTTTGGAGCTTCTATTTTTGTTTTTAGATATTTGGTGAGGAGGGGAATATTATTATACTGTATAGGAATGTCACTGACTCAGCAATGTCCAGGCAATCAACATAACTTCTTATATTTGCATTTGCAATTCAATTAGATCGTCAATCTAGAGCAAAAGCTAAAAATAATCATCTCCTCCTGATGTTCTAAAAAAACTTACCAAAGTTACCAAAAGCCACTTATTCTGGTCCTATAGTCTCTCAAGTATCATAGAAATAACCCAGTATTTTAATTTCAAGGATTTATTTTTCTCTTATTTTTTAAGGATTTATTTTCCTAAGTTTTATGATTTTAAAAGATTCTTGAGTAAAGAAGAGAATCAGTTGAAAGAATTAGAAATTTAGAATTCAGACAATGTATGTATTTAACATTTTTATTTTTCTTATTTTTTTTAATGTTTGTTTATTTACTTTGATATATGTAGAGAGAAAGCAAGCAGGGGAGGTGCAGAGAGAAGGAGAAAGAAAGAATCCCAAGCAGACTCCATGCTGTCAGTGCAGATTCTGATGGGGGGCTCGAACCCACGAACCATGAGATCATGACCTGAGCCGAAGTCAGACACTCAACCGACTAAGCCACCCAGGTGTCCCTTAATGAACATTTTTATTAATATGAATATACAAGAAATCTTGATATTTTTATCTATAGAATTATATATAACTTATGTTAGTAATGGACATGTTACAACACATTGTGAGTGAATTTAATAAGTATATAAATTGATTTGCATATGCAATTGCATATGATTTATTTGGGTCATATTTATGCTCACTTAATTTCTGGTTGACATAGATATTCTTGCCACTGGAACTCAACTTGAAACAAGAATTCTCAGTGAGTTGACACTTTATGTGGACTGGCATACAGGGTATTCATTAAGTGTGGACGTGGCCACTGAAGAAAAATGAATGTGCAAATACTAAGTTTTACACTGAGTAGCTGCATAATTTTGGACAAGTCATTTAACTTTTCTAAACCGCGGTCTCCTCATGTGGTGATGATACTGACCTTAAAGAGCTAGTAAAAGGATGAAGTAAGGAAACACTCAGTGAGTATATTTTTATATTTGCATTAGGAAGAACAGAGTGTTATTTTTAAATGATGAAATTTTACAGGGCCCAAAAGAAAGAAATAACAAACGGTGTCTTAAAACATTCGGTATTGAATTAACTCAGACAACAGAATTATTCTATATTCTAATTTCATTGAAATAAATTCTATCTTAGTCCAATAGTAAAAGAAATTCTTATTCAATCCCAGCTTGATAGCTTCACATAAACTATATGACAGTATTCTAGGGCTTACGAACGACTATAAAATGTTGGAACTTTTCATAATTATGAATGAAAAATTAAGTATATGTGAACCAGAACCTACAGCTTTTTGACTGGCCAGAGGTCAGAGAATAACAAATGCCTTAAAAAAAGAGATTTACTTTAAATTATTTTTTTTCCGTTCTAAAAACCATTATTTCTAGCTGCTTAATGCAAAACAGAAAATAGTGGCTCCTTTTGCAGTTGAGTGGGACAATTTATAGATCTAAAAGGTTAATATTGCCATTCTTTTGTAATCCACATCAGCGTATCTCTGAGCATTCACATTCACATGTTCTTTACTATCCCTAGATCGCCATTGTTATCTATGTCAATGATTTGGAAATCATAGAAGGAATACTTTTCCTTTTGAAACAAGAAGTCATTGCTTTCTGTGCTATTGCAGCTTTCATTAATCATGAATATAAAGGAAAAAGGCAAAAAAATTAAGGTCACTGATTTTTGCATTGAGGAACTATCGGTATCAATGATTTATATCACAGGTTATTATTAAAAAGTTATCAAATAATGTCTGTGAAATAATACGGAATGGTTTAGTCATTTTCAATTTCCTGCTCTATGAAGGTGAGGTTTGTAGGCAGAATAAAGGCTAAACGGTGTAGACCACACATGCTGATTTCCTGTTTCTGGAAGACTCCTTTTCTGACTCTCCTAAGTCATCATGGCAAGAGAAAAAAATAATTTTCACAAGAAAGAATGGCAAAACCCTCATTAATACACTGGATGTTGATTAATTTCTAGTGTCAGCTGGTGCTATTTGCACTGTGTCTGAGTCACAGATCCTACTGGTTGATACTCTTTTCCACATTTATTAGCTTGTGTAGTTCATATCCATTTGGCAAGTGGTGACGTGGGTTGGTCTCTCATTACACTTTGGCACCTGGAATAAATACATTCACGTTAATCCCTGATGTGATAAAATAGTCTATTTTGCATATCAGATTCCAATGAGACTAAATACGATTCTTAGAGAGATGTGACTTTGAACTGACAAAATATAAGAAATTGGCTTTGGGAATAAGTAGCTTTTATGTCAAGGTTGTCAAACCAATTGTGTGTGCGTGTGTGTGTGTGTGTGTGTGTGTGTGTGTGCCAGTTCTTGGCTAGAAGACTTCTTTATACCAGATGGCTTTGTTTTTTTTGTTTTTGTTTTTTTTTTTTTTTTTTAGATGTTTGTGAACATAGTAGAGAAGTATTCCCCCTGGAATTTTTTTTTTTTTGTGCCTTATCCTATGATGTATTTTATCCAAGTTTCTAAATAAATGGGGATAATTACTGTGTTCCTATAAAGAGTTCTTAGTGTATTTTGCACTGAATTAAATTGTATCATCATGTTACTTAATTCAAACCTAAGTTTAAGTTATTCATTTTCATGGTGGTATATTTGTTGTTTCTGTCTTTGAAAATGTAAAGATGAAATGACATAGTCCCAAGTTACAAAGTTTATGCACAAAAAAACCATTAATTATAATACATATGATAATTCTGTAACAGCACTTTGCATTGGATTCAATACATCTATAGAAGATTAAGAGAATACAGCTAGATATGGAATGATGAAATGTTTCATGGGAAGGACCTTTAAATTTAGATTTGGAAGATGAAGATTTTTACAGTCAAGACTGTGGAAGGAGTGAGAAAGGAGCAAGAGTAAGTAGGAAATATATGAATGAGTAAATAAAATAAAAACGAATTAGAAAAAAGTCCTTTACTTTTAGTACTTGTAAATAACATGTATTAATTATAAATATAGGTGTAATCTATTGAAGTCCCCACTTTTTTAGGAAAATACAATTATGTTTGTAAGACATGACTTCTTTAGAATTGAAAACTTGGAATTTAACACTATTCTTTGGATACATTTATAGCTATGATTTTATTATTAGAAACTTAGTACATAAAGGTGACATATTATTATTATGATTAGTAAAAATATCTGTAATAATTCAATCATACGTGAGCTTAAATTAGAATTTTTCCAAAATATTTTTGCATTATATTGTTCTGTATGCATATATATTTCTCTCAAAAAATAAAAAGAAAGGACAACAAAACTATCAATGAGATCATGAACTTTTTTAAATATGCAATATGAACAGGATATCCTCTGATAATTTACAAATATTACACAAATTAAATTTGTGCTATTACTTATAGAGTTCATCAGAATCTCTTGGTTCAAGCCGTGCTTTATTCGGCTGTTCTAGTGTTCAAATTCTATTCTGTAATCCCAGTCTTACGTGAGATATATAACATATAGTCTAGTAGTTTAAAGGAAAAAATGCTCATGTTATCAAAATATCAGATATCTTACTTGGTACAACTCGGGGGTCATTTTCTAACAAGTTTTCCTGGAGTCCCCATGAAGAAAGGTAATAGAAAGCAATGAAGAGCTAGGAAAAGCATAGATTGCTGAAATTAGAAACAGGTCAGCAAATAGAACAGTGGAAGATAATAGCAAAATCTCCAAAAAGTAAGAAATGAAATTTGCTTGTGAGTTTATTATATTATTATTATTAAGTCAGACTTTTTTTAAAGTTTATTTATTTATATTGAGAGAGAGAGAGAAAGAGAGAGAGAAAGAGAGAGAGAGAGAGAGACTGAGAATGCAAGCAGGGGAGGAGCAGAGAGAACCCAAGCAGGCTGTGCACAGCCAGCACAGAGCTTGATGTAGGGTTCGAACTCACAAACCATGGGATTATGAACTGAGCAGAACCAAGAGTTGCACATTTAGCGACTGAGCCACCCAGGTGCCCCTGCTTGTGAGTTTAAATTAAAAATATGTTGGGGCGCCTGGGTGGCGCAGTCGGTTAAGCATCCGACTTCAGCCAGGTCACGATCTCGCGGTCCAGGAGTTCGAGCCCCGCGTCCGGCTCTGGGCTGATGGCTCAGAGCCTGGAGCCTGTTTCCAATTCTGTGTCTCCCTCTCTCTCTGCCCCTCCCCTGTTCATACTCTGTCTCTCTCTGTCCCAAAAATAAATAAACGTTGAAAAAAATTAAAAAAAAAATAAAAATAAATTAAAAATATGTATGGCAGGGGCGCCTGGGTGGCTCAGTCGGTTAAGCGGCCGACTTCGGCTCAGGTCAGGATCTCACACACTCCGTGAGTTCGAGCCCCATGTCGGGCTCTGTGCTGACAGCTCAGAACCTGGAGCCTGTTTCAGATTCTGTGCCTCCTTCTCTCTCTGACCCTCCCCTGTTCATGCTCTGTCTGTCTCTGTCTCAAAAATAAATAAACATTAAAAAAAAAATATGTATGGCAAACATCATTTTAAGGGCAGTCAATTCAATGTTGGTTATTGACTACAATTGATTATGATAAAATTTAATTGGTCTTATATCGGAAAAAATTAAAAAATAATAAAAAAGATTATAAATTCAGTAAAAGAATAACCTGTGTTTTGATTTGATTTCTCTTTTATTTATTTGGTATAAAAATGGGGATACTAGATAGCAGTTATTTGCTGCATTACATTCCTGCTCATTTCAATACCATGTTTTATCCTATGTTAAAAAAAAACCCTCATCCAAAAATTTCAAGCACACAGAAATCACTATTATAGGAGACAGAACAACAAAGCATAAAATAAACCATTTTAGAAGTTTAATCATGTGAGCCGGTTTTAGTGTAAGGTATCTATAATATAACTTTGTTTAAAAATATACAGGACAGTTTCCTATTATGACTCAAAAGCCTTCTTCATCATAATTTTCTGTGGTGCTTGCTGGAAAAGATCCCTGAGAACTCGCTCAGAATTACTAATCAGCATCTCAGTGCATGCAGTCTATTACTTTAAAGTCTTGCTGTATGATTCCCATAACAATAGAGTATTAATACTAGTGAAACAGGAAAAATAATTTTAAATTTACACATATGAAGAGCGTATGATAACAAAGACATCAATGTGAGACCCAAATAACATGATTTATCAATATTTTCTAGCACTGCTAGAAGATAAGAGTAGAGAAATGGCTTATATGCATACTTATATCCCACCTCATTTGGGGACAATCATAATAAACCATTAATAAACAAATAATAAACCACTGAGCTCCAAATATATCATATCTATTCCTCAAACTCTCTAAATGTCCATCTTGCTAAAAGCAACCAAATAGTAATTTACTTCCTGTTTGCTTGATATGGAAAAATAGATCCTATATATTAAATTGTGAAAGTATGTTACTACAAAAGTATGTTCCTTATTCTAGACGACGGGTTGGCAAACTTTTTCTGTAAAGGGCCAGATAATAAATACTGTAGAGATTGTGGATCGTAAGAGATGTGTCACAATTGCTGAATTCCACTCAGGGAATGTGTAAGTAGTCATATACAATATGCCAATTAGGTTTTAGGCTATATACCATTGGGTCAATATCATTGTATTTATAAACAATGAAATTTGAATTTCATAAAGTCAGGATGAACTAGTATTCTTCTTTGATTTTTTGAATAAGTTCGAAATGTACAGACAGTTTTTCTTTTGTGAGACATACAAAAACATGCAGTGGGGCAGGATTGATTGCATCATGGGTAGAAGTTCTCCATTCCATGTTCTAGATTAATGAATCAGCATCTGTTTTTAATATGATTTCTTAAGGTTGAATTTAAAAGAGTCTGTTTTGGTAGCACCTGGGTCGCTCAGTCAGTTAAATTTCCAACTCTTGATTTCGGTTCAGATCATGATCCACCGTTTGTGGGTTCGAGCCCTATGTCGGGCTCTGTGTGGGTAGTGTGGAGCCTGCTTGAGGTTCTCTCTCCCCTCCCCCGTCTATCTCTCAGCCCCTTCCCCCCTCAAAACTAAATAAACAAACATAAAAAAAAACATTTAAAGAATCTGTTTTGAAGTGATCAAGTTTTCTTGAAAATTAACTAAGTTTCTTGACTTAGCAACTTTGAGATAAAGACTGTGAGCCATCACAGTAAATCAGAGCCAAACTGCTTCTGTGCATGTGTATGCAAGACAATTTCTTCCTCATTCCCTTTGAATTCAAATGAGAATTAGATATTTCTACAAATGCTTCATAGGTATACATTCATTTTATGCTGAATAATTAACATATTATGAAGACTCTACTCAAGCTAACATTTAAAGCCTCTGGGATATTTTAGGTATCATTAGGTGTCCGAAGAGACAGGACACTCTTAAGGCATTTAACCCAATGTCTCACTAGTTGTATGATTTTAGGAAAGTAAAAATAAACGGTCTAAACCTTAATTTTATTATTATAAAATATTGTTATTTTCATAACACAAATAATACGCTCACAGCTGATGTTACAGTAAGACCCAACTCAACACGAAAATACTTGTAAATTCTTCTTCCACTTGTATCTCATACTTTAGTTTATGGCCTCATTTTCCATCTATTCACAGATTTCAGACACCTATGGATAGTTCTAGATTCCCTCTTCCAACATATCTCTCAATTATACACTAAATTAATGAATTTACCAAAGTCGTGTTTCCAAGGAGACTACAGTAAGTTGGAGAGGGGGATCACGTAACCAGGTAATTAAAATGAGGTGTAATGATGCTTATGTGGTGGCTTATATGGAATTATATGGGGATATACAGGTAGAACACTTGACCCATTTTCATCCAGAGAAAACAGCAGTAGAGTAGCAGGATTTTTCAAGTATTAAGCATCCTCTAAACTGCATCAGAAAAAAAAAATCTGAACCCCAGTGAAACTACTGTACTGTCTTCACATTTAAGGTAATCAATATCTACATGCTTTGGAGGAAGGACTCAAATCATTAGTTTTTCTCTCTACACTCTAACTTAGTAGAGTAAATGAAGAGTCCCTAGTTTGCCAACAGGAAGCAAGACCGAAAAGAACACTTGTTTTTATTTATTTTATTTATTTCATTTGAAGATGGAAACAAAATCAAACTGAGTGTGAAGATCATAAATGGAATATATAGTACATTGGACAAAGGAAACTAATAGGTAGAAATATTAAAGTTCACAGTTGAATAGATGTTTGAAGGGTCTATGGAAAACTTGTATGCTTACTTTGGTCATTAAGACAGAGCGATAGGAAGAGACCCTTCCTATCAGAGGGATTACTCAGAGGAATTACTGGAAAATTCCCCAGTTTGAGATTGAAACAGGGAACACACCTTAAGGGAGTTAAGAAGCTCTCAAAAATACATTTCTGATTGTGCAATTATACTTTGCCCTTACGATGGAAAAAAAGAGAAGGCACCTTAATGCAATTTATGAGAGGCCAGGGAGCTCTCCAACAAGCACAGCTTTTCAACACTTACATGAAATGTATAAAGGATAGAAGCAAGAACACATAACCAAAACAAATGGAAATGAGGAGCACATGGCTCAAAAAAACCTAAGGGTTCCAGAAGTTTAAGAACAACAAGTAAAAGCTACTTATTTTTTTTTAAATGGGAGCTTGCTAACAGAGGTGGGAAGACTTTTTTAATTATTTTTTTTATTTTTTATTTTGTTTATTTATTTGAGAGGGCAAAGAACAGCGAAGGAGCAGAGAAAGAGGGAGAGAGAAACCCAAGCAGGCTCCGCACTGTCAGCATGGAGCTGGATGCGGGGCTCGAACCCATAAACTGTGAGATCATGACCTGAGCTGAGATCAAGATTTGGATGCTTAATGGACTGAGCCATCCATGCACCCCAAGAAAAAGTTACTTTAATCTCTGTTCAGGCTATAAAGTTGGAGGTGGGGGGGACAGTAGATCTACTTCTCAGAACAATGTTGCACAGTTAACAGAAGGCAAAGAGGGGGTAGAACAACTAACTAATAATAATGTGTCCATCTGTTGGTGTTACTTGAATAGAGAAAATAGACTATTAACAAAAGAAGTCTTACTTCTTAGTAAAAATCACTGCTAAAAGAGCACCAGTATGCCCTAGAGCCCTAAATCCATGCCCTCAATGGATTATATTCCAAAAAAACTGTGAGAAGATGTAAAATGTTATATAATTCTAAATTCTATACTCCTAATCAGCTTGTTCACCTTCTATCATGGTGTTCTATACTAAATACACAAAGGAAAAACCCCAGAACAAACCTAAGTGTAGAAAGTGTTTAAATAAACTTAATAAGAACACTTGTAAATTAGTGATCCATGAGCCTGAATCAGGTTTTTTTTTTTTTTTTTTTTGTGATTCTCCCAGAACCAAATTTCTTAACCTTAGCTCAGAACCTGTTGATTTCCAGGGTCAGATCACTTTGCTAAGCTCAGTGGATCCAAGGGATATGATTACATTGTGTTTACGTTCAGAGAAGTTGTCTTATATTGGAGGTAGCCATTGACATCTAATGTATTTATAAAGAATCTGTATATTTCATGAATAAAAAGTATACAAGGGATACAATGATTTTCCATGAAATTTGCATTTGTATTCCTTGATGGCTTATAAAAGTGCCAAATTTCCTTGTGAGAAAATAGTGATAGGCTTAAAATAACTATTTTTAATAATTTCTTTTTAAAATGTTTTTTTTTCCCAGCAGCTCTAGGGTTCCACATGCATTTGGTTTTAACTACAATAATTAAAACTTAAATTGTATGTTTCCTTTGGTTTCAACTTCTCTCCTGCTGTTTTCTCTCTCTTTCAACTTTGTTGTTTTCATTTTATGTCAGACATTTTATATAATTAGTAGATTATATAGCACATATGCAGTAAGCATTTTCTGAAAATATTTTTCAAGAATTCAGCAAATGATGTGATGTTTAAGATCTTTGCTTTTCCCATATGCCTATATATACAAAAGATTCAGAAGGATTAGCCATGATTTTGGACCATGTGCCATAAATGTTTACATTTATAAAATAAAAGACTTACCCAACACTGAAACCTGATCTTATAAGTATCAAACTGTTAAATAGAAGTTTCTCTTAATTCAGATTTTAAGTCATCCTATTTTATGATTTGGAGCTTGTGAGGTTTGTTTTTTTTTTCCCCCCAAAATGAATTCATGCTACACTCTGGTTTCTCTTCAGATCACATAAATCTTTCTCCTTTTCCCAAAATGAATTCATGCTTTCAGGAGGTAAGATGCATTAGATTCCTATTACAGCAATGACATATTAGCACAAACTTGTTAGCTTAAAGGAAATAGGTTTCATTATGCTGAAATCAAATGTCATTAGAACTTAATTCCTTTCTGAAGGCTCTAGGGGAGAATATGTTCCTTCCCTTTTACAGTTTCTAGAGATCTCCCCCACTTTGTCTTCAAAACCCACAATGCCAGCCAATCTTTCTCATATCATATTATTCTGATGCACATTCTTCGGCCTCAGTCTTCCACCTTTAAGGACTCTGTGTTTCCATTGGACCAACCCAGATTATCTAGAATAATCTCCTTACATTAACGTCAACTGAATAGCAACCTTAATTCCATCTGTAATCTCACTTCCCCTTGCCAGGAAAGGTACAGGGATCACAGGTTCTGGGGATTACAACATGGACATCTTTGGGATGATACTTTTTTTGCCTGTGACAGAAGACAATTGTTTTGATGTCTTCTAAAATACATATTTATATTACATAGTGCCATCCATATTTGTATGAAAATTATTTCCTATACAGTATGATTTAACTTGAAGTATTTAATAAAAATGGGTCAGAACACCTGCAGGGAACAGGCCTTGCTTACAGAATGGCAGGGTAAGTTGCTCAGTGAACTCTCTCTACAGCAAAACAACGATTTAACTGTTGAAATGGTATCTTTAAGAAATTCTTTAAAATTCTTAGAAACTTGCTGAAATAAGCAAACTTATAGAGACAGAAAGTATATTAGTGGCTACTTAGGGCTGAGGTCAAAGTGGGGTTGGGGCAGAAAGTAAATGCAGAAGAAAATGCTAAGGTATCCAAGCTTAATGTAGGGGGGATGGAAATGTCATAAGATTTGGTTGTGGTAATGGTTGAATAGTCCTGGGAATTTACTAAAAAAATATCGAATTACACCTTTTAGATTATGAGTTGTGTGGTATGTAAATTATATCCTTCTATTTGCTTTCTTACCAGGCTGCAAAACTTTCATGTTGAATCTTTTGCCTCTTACGTCTTTACTTGTTTTTTTTTCTTTTTTTTTTTTTGAGAGTTTAAAATTTATTCTCTATTATACCGAGATTCAGTGGTAGAGCTAGAATTAGCTCTCCACACACTAGAGCTTTCTCAAAAATACAACGATATATTATTTAATCCAGACCTACTAAATATCATTCAATATTTAGTAATGACACATTCCACAGAATAATACCTCAGAAAAACAAAAGAAACTGAAATAAAGCTAATATCTGATTTCACAATTAGTCTGTACTACCTTGTAACTCTCGAAACAATTCATCATTTCAGGTTCTGATCCAGGTGATTTCTTATTTTACATTCTATTATTTATTTCCAGGGAACCAACTTCCAACCAGAATTTTATTTAAATGTTTAGAGAAGAGACAACAACAGTGATATTTGGTTATAAAAATTAGGAAATTTTGGCCTAGTACAAAGGGAATGATACTTTTTCAATTATACATGAACCATTTGAGTGCATGTGAGGCCAGTTTCATCATTTGGTGGGATGGGGAAAAGGTTTTGAAATAGCCCAACTACCTGGAGTCATAGCATTTTCAACTTGCTTTTCCATAAAATAACCCCTAATGGATCCTATAGTAGGTTTGTTGTTGCTGTTGTTTTGTTGTTAGTACAACTACATATTGAGTATGTAAATGAATTTAGCTATTATATAAAATACTTAAGGGTGCCTGGGTGGCTCAGTTGGTTGAGTGATCGACTCTTGATTTTAAGTCAGTTCATGATCCCAGGATCATGGGTTGAACCCCCTGTTGGGCTCCATGCTGAATGTGGAGCCTGTTTAGAATTCTCTCTCTCTCTCTCTCTCTCTCTCTCTCTCTCTCTGCCCCTCTTTCCCACTTGTGTTCTCTCTCTAAAACATACATATCATATATATGTCTTAGATAGATAGATAGATAGATAGATAGATAGATAGATATAGATATGATATATACAGACATATATATATCTTATATCTATCTATCTATACATAGATAGATAGATATAGGATAAAATACTTAGTAATGTTCATTTTCATATAAGAAAATACCTCATCTAAATAATTTTCAATTTTTGTTAACTGATATTAAGTTATTTGTTACATCATCAGCCAAAATAGAATTTAAAACCGTATGATATGGCAAATAACACCAATCTAATCTGAGACCTGAAATAAATATAAGAGGATAGAAGCTGGGAATTATCAGATAATTTCCTAGCACTGATTATTTGGTAGTATATTTAGAGTACTGGTTTTTAGAGCATTAATAAGGTGGTTTCTAGTTCAGCATTTTACTTTTCATTTAATTAAAAGATAGTGAGTGATAAAAATATTATGAGAAAAATGTTACATTGCTCTTGGTAGTTTTTCCTATTAAATAAAAAATACTGAGTAGTGATCAATACTGGATTATTTTTTTTCTAATAACCTACTTGTTCCTTATAAAAGATTTTATGGAGGAAAAAAAGTTTAACTGGAATCACTTTCAGAAGAAAGCCACCAAAGAAGTTTGAATGAATGTTCATTAAAGAACCTATGATTTTTATTTGTAATTTACTAGAGTTAACTTTGCAAATTATGAAGCAATCTCAAGAGCATATAGGGAAAAGAAGCATATAACAGAAAAGAAAAAAAAAGCAGCTAAAAACTCTGACTTAAACATGAGTGTTGATCATTTTGCCTTTCAGAAAACCCACTGAAAGGATATTTAAAAATGAACAAGACATTAGCATCAAAAGAAATAATCATATAAGACAAAAATGTCTACATTTTTAGATGAAGTAATTCAAGTAGAAGAGAGATAACTGATAAGAATGTGAAGAAAGGCTGGGGTGCCTGGGTGGCTCAGTCGGTTGGGCTTCTGACCTCGGCTCAGGTCCTGATTTCACAGTTCACAAGTTCAAGCCCCATGTCGGGCTCTGTGCTGACAGCTCAGAGCCTGGAGCCTGCTTCAGATTCTGTGTCTCCCTCTCTCTCTGCCCCTTCCCCGCTCGTGCTCTCTCTCTCTCCCTCTCTCTCTCTCTCTCTCTCTCTCTCAGAAATAAAATGAAAAAAAAGAAAAAGAATGTGGAGAAAGTCACTATTTGATTGGCTGTCTGGGTGGAAAAGAGGGTAAGCTAAGTCACTTTGTCCCGTAAATCTTGGAAAACTCTGCTTTTACACACACTTGCTCACAGAAGACAGAGGTAGGAGAGGGATTTGAAAGTAACAAGACTGGTTGACGCTTTTCATGCTGAACAATGGCAAGTCAAGACTGCTGTGCGCAGCGCCTCTTCTGCTTTAAGCAGGTAGGCAACTGCCATTACCCATTCCAGCCCACCCAACTCGTTTCCGTTTTATGCCCCAGTTAAAAGACCAGAGGCAAATTCTCCAGAGAAAGTCGATCAGAGAGGCACAGCACACCTGTTTCAGCAGAGGTGAGCGAGAGACATGAGACTGAAAAATAAGGATTCACATCTGCCACATACACACACCCCACTCAAATTAGGGGATAGAACTCTTCTTTGAAGGAACTGAAAGATTCCATCATTATTGTCGATATTTGCCTAACTGCTAGCTGAACTGCTCCCTTTCCTGCTTTCCTGGTACAACACACAGCTGTAGGAATATTGTTCTCAAAATAATAATAACAATAATAATAATAATAATAATGTAATTTAAGACAGGAAAAGGGATTTCAATTTTCTTTATTCTCCGGATGGTTTCCCTTAACCTTTATCAAGCTCACACATTGGCTCTGAACCACATTTATCATGTGTGTTTCACGCAGGGCTTCTCGTTGCTTCTCAGTATCTCAATTCCCTTTTGAAAATGCTGTCTGCTCTGCCGCAGAAAAATAATCTAATCTTATTCTATGCAAATAATTTCTGTTTTAGAAATATTTACTTATTTTGGGGAGAGCACAAGTAGGGGAGGGGCAGAGAGAGGGGGACAGAGGACCCGAAGCAGGCTCTGCGCTGACAGACTGACAGCAGCCAGCCTGATGCAGGGCTCGAACTCACAAGCCGTGAGATCCTGACCTGAGCAGAAGTTGGACACTCCACCGACTGAACCACCCAGGTGCCCCAAAAGAAAATAATTTCTATCTGGGTGCTACGTTTTTGTACTTAGTCTAAGCATGTGACGTCCCTTCGGTGGATTCTGCATGGGAGTAAGCGTCCTCAGCAAAACTTCCATATGTTTTAGGGTTAGCACTTACACCATATAGCGTGGGTGGTTTCAATGTTATCCTACACCATGTGTTTCAGAACTCAGAAAAATAAAATATGTTGGACAGCAATATGTTCATGGAAACAATTCCCAGGGAGAAATAGAGGGAAACATTGCTTTGGCATGGAACAAAGGATATTTCATGAAAATTAGAACATAGGCACACCTTAGAGGTATTGGAACGTCAGTTGCACTGCAATAAAGCAAATATCACAGTTAAGTGACTCAAATAGTTTTTTTTTTTTTTTTTTGGTTTCCCAGGGCTTATAAAAGTTAAGCTTACACTACATTGTAGTCTATTAAGGGTTCAATAACATTATGCCTAAACAAACAATGTGCATACCTTAATAAAAAATACTTTATGGATAAACAAATACTGATCATCCCTGAGCCTCTAGTGGGTCATAATCACTGCTCACAGATCACCATGAGACATCCAATAATAATGAAGAAGTTTGATATATTGTGACAATTATCAAAATGTGACCCAGAGGCACAACGTGAGCAGATGCTTTGGGAAAAAAAAAAATTGTGCTGGTAGATGTGCTTCATGCAGGGTGGCCATAAACCTTCAACTTGTAAACACTGCAAAGTACAGAAAATTGAAGATATGCCTACACACTGAACTGCCAGGGGAATGGATTCTGTGCATGAAAAGTAATCACATATGTGTAGTTAACTGTCTCGCTGCTTAAACCACATACTATTTCTTCTTTTTTTTTAAGTTTATTTATTTATTTTTGAGAAAGAGCAGAGGAGCAGGGGAGGGGAGAGAGAGAGAGAGAGAGAGAGAGAGAGAGAGAGAGAGAGAGAGAATGAGAATCCCTAGCTGGGGCTCGAACTCAAGAACCGTGAGATCATGACCTGAGCAGAAACCAAGGGTCGGATGCTTAACCGACTGAGACTCCCAGGCACTCCCACCACATGCTATTTCTTGTCCTCTTTTCAACACATTGTCCATTCTTGGAGCTACTCGGAAAATGAGTCTTAAATGATCTCCACGGTGTCTGGTTTCCTAATGTGCCTCCCAATAAACTATTATTGCTAGCATTTATTCCATTGATGAACCCCTCCTGCAGTGATTTGTTAAATGACTCAGGGATTTGCTTTAATCAATAGAAGGTAGGGATGAAGGAATGGATTAAAGTCTATACTAAAGTTCCTTCTCTTTTACACAAAAATCTCTTTAAATATTCGTCCGGGGGTTCAAAACAAGATGAGTAGAAATATGGGTCGACAGCATGAACACCTTAGAAACTTTAAAGCCATTCAGACATGAAGATAAAAAATTAGATATAGTTAGTATCATACAACTCCAACTTACATATACAGTACAGATGATGTTTTGGCAATCAGTCTGGGGACGGACAGTCAATGTGATGTGAGTCATCCCCAAATGATGTACTATTTGGCCAAACACATGTAAGAGTAATTGCTAGGACCTGAACCACTCTGAGTTTCATTATTTTCCCCACCAGAATCCTGGCCAGCTCCCCAGTTTTTTTTTTGTTTGTTTTTTGTTTTGTTTTGTTTTGTTTTGTTTTTTTCCTGTAGCAACCAGCACAGTTAACACCATCTGAGTCACCTGGATTCTACAACACCCCTGCTCCCTGTACCGCCACGTTCTCTCTTGGGTGTTTGCTGAAATTTTTTGCCACTGCTGCTCCATCTTGGCATTCATTTACTTGATGAGGTTTCTCCACGCCCCATGCTGGGGAAGAGCCACTTTTCCTTCCCCCGCTCTCCCCGGCAGGACCAGTAGACTGCACCAATTCTCCCCTTTCCTTGTGAAGAGGAAAATAACTGAGAAAGTCTCTTCTTGACTGGGGAGGAATAGTTACTTTTTGCTTCTTTTCTCCTTTCCAGGGACAAAAGAATGTCCCTTTCGAATGGTGGAATCAGAGCCTCTGACTATCTCTCTCATTTCTCTATCTACCTCTGTCTCTCCAGCTCTACCAAGGAACTTCCCCATCCTGCCCCATTCCGTTTTCCTCTTGCTCTGTCTCCCCTATCTGCCTCACAGTTACACAGGCGAATCTTTATAATGTTGTCATGCACCTTTTTGGTAACATTAAACAAGGTGCATTCACAAATATCAGTCTTTTTTTTTTTTCAACGTTTATTTATTTTTGGGACAGAGAGAGACAGAGCATGAACGGGGGAGGGGCAGAGAGAGAGGGAGACACAGAATCGGAAACAGGCTCCAGGCTCTGAGCCATCAGCCCAGAGCCCGACGCAGGGCTCGAACTCACGGACCGCGAGATCGTGACCTGGCTGAAGTCGGACGCTTAACCAACTGCGCCACCCAGGCGCCCCACAAATATCAGTCTTAATTAATCCACACAACAGCTTTGGTGCAATGTGAGTAGGTCTGTACTGAAGAGAATCTTTCATATTAGAAATAAAACATTTGGGGCACCTGGGTGGCTCAGTGGATTAAGCATTCGACGTTGGCTCAGGTTATGATATCGAGGTTCGTGAGTTCTAGCCCTGAATCGGGATCTCTGCTGTCAGAACGGAGCCCTCTTTGGATCCTCTGTCCGCCCCCCTCTCTCTGCCCCTCCTCTGTTCTTGCTTTCTTTCTGTCTCTCAAAATAAATAAATAAACTTAAAAAAAAAGAAATGAAGCATCTGTACACTTTATAGCATGGTGCCTGATTCATGCTAGGGAATATATAATCTAGTAAGGAGACAAAATACATAGTTTGGTTCAAACCAATGTCCCTTTAAGATTTAGACAAAAAGGAATCAGTCTAGAGGCACCCAGGTGACTCAGTTATTTAAGCCTTGGACTCTTGGTTTTAGCTCAAGTCACGATCTCACGACTGGTGGATCCAAGCCCTTCATCAGGCTCTGCGCTGATAGCATGGAACCTGCTTGGGATTCTCTCTCCCTCTCTCCATACTCTCTCTCTCTCTGTCCCTCCCTTGCTTGTGTGTAATTTCTCTCCCTCATAATAAATATATAAACTTAATTTTTAAAAAGGAAAAGGAGGACACAGTTTGGGTTGAGTTGTGCTTCAGCCATCAATACATCTTGAGTTCAAACTTGCAGAATTAATAAGATCTATATAGAGAAGAGCACATTGAGATAAAGTGAGATGTGTCATGAACTGAGTTGGGAATAAAGCCCCACAAAGAGTAAGGGCAGCATTATATATTTATCAGAAGAAGGACTTCAATAACTTTTTTATCAGTCTGACCATTCTCTACCTTATCTCTGAAGTGAAGACAGTTTTATAAATATTGATTCTCTAACATCTCTTATTATCATAGGCTCTACTAATTATTTTAGAACATTAGATAACATTGTCTTTATTAAATGTATATATACATTTTTTTTTTGGTTTAGAGAACGGAGATTGCTAGACCTCTCTGCACATTGCGTGAAATATTTGTAATAAGGAGACAGCTTGGGAATCACCTCATCCACTTCTTCCTGCACAAACCCATCTTCTAATTGGGCTTCTCCCACTTCACATGAAGTTTCTGTCTGTCCAGATGATAGATAGATGGATGGATCAATTTTTTTTTCTGTGTTGATCAAGGGCAGATATACAGAGAAAAGAAACCATAAAGCAGATCTTCAGTTCTGAGAATCCAAGTTATTATCATTATTTTTTAGTTTGCCTCTCCACCCCATGTACATGCACATCACACTATTGGCAAAAGATGCTGTGTTTTTCTCACTGTATAATATAAAAATAATAATGAGGAATTGGGAAACAAAGCATAAAATACCAGATAGAGAGAATGCTGAGACACCAATATTGCCCCATTAAAATTGTCTAATACTAATATAAAATCAAGGGAACAATTAGCCTTTCCTCCTCCTGCTACTCTTTATCTTTAAATATTGGAAAGATAAACTTGGTTATGAAGACAAAAAAATCTTATCTGAAGCTGAATTAAGTCTGGCAATTATTATTTTTTTAGTCTCTACTAAATCTTGCCTTTTACTACCTTTGCCCAATTAGTGTAACCCAGCTAAACTGCTGACTTTCCTGTTCTTAGCAATGGAGCAGATCTGGTCCCATCAGAGTCCCTAAGGTCTCCAGATAACTCTTGGAAAAAACTTCTTTACGATAACATTTTCAAAGTATGATTAATAAGAAAGATTTTTCTGAACCCTAGCTAACAATATTTGCGAAAAATGTTGAGACCAGAGACTAATCAGTTTTCTTGTTTTGCATAATAATATTTAGTATTGAATTGAAATCTCTGTGATGCAGTTCCAGGGTAGTGATCATTTAGATTTTTTTTAAAGCTTATTTATTTATTTTTGAGAGAGACAGAGACAGCACAAGTCGGGGAAGAGCAGAGAGGGAGGGAGGGAGAGAATCCTAAGCAGGCTCTGCACTGCCTGAACCCACAAAACTATGAGATCACGACCTGAGATGAAACCAAGAGTTGGATGCTTAACCAACTGAGCCACCCAGGCACACCCAGTGTAGTGATCATTTAGTACCTTAATCTATTAAATAGTGGCTGGGGTAATTGCATAAGGCAGAGCATTTCAAAATCACTCTGAAATTGGTACATTTCTTGAAGTAGAATTCATTAGCTAAAACATAAATTTCTATGTCTAGATTGATCTCAAAACTTTCAGTACAGATGGAGGAGCATGATAATTCTAGATAGGGATTTACCAACCACACTAATACAGGCACTTGGATTTGACAATTCTTTATGCTGGGATACTATATTGTGCATTATAGACCGTTTTTAACAATATCTCTGATCTTTAGTCATTAAATACTACTAGCATCCCCTTTGTAGTGATAATCTAGTGTCTCCAGAAACTCGAATATTCCTTCAAGGACAAATTGCCCCATTGTTAATAACCATTTATTTAGATAAGCATATGACTATAAGATACTAAGTCTCAAAATTATCCCAAGGGATAGCAATCATTTATTGAGCATCAACTATAGGCTATCCCTTGTGTTAGGCATTTTATGTACAATAATTTCATGCGGAAAACAACTTTGACACAACGGTGGCTCCCGCATAAGCTATACCACAGAAACGGAACAGATTCATGGACAAAATTAAAGTGCTCAAATTACACGGTTAATTAATTCAATGTAAAACAACCACTGAAGAAAGAGGGACAATGAATGAGATATGTTAACAGATTTCATAGGGACCAAGTGGGCAGATCTGAAGGCAAGATTATGCAAAGTTCTTATGGACTGCCTTTTTCTCTGCCATGTTACAACCTGTTCTGCCGAGGACGTGGTTAACAGGATTGTGGTGGATGCTTCAGCTGGGGGCTCACAGAAAGTGTTGTGTGGGAAAGACACACAGTCACAGATGCAGATCATCAGTTAGCTGCTAATGAGTTATGGTATATTCGTGCCTTTTCTGAGCAAAGTACAGATGGATACACAATGGAACTATACTGGGTGTCATCAAAGAGTGACCAATTTAAGAACATAGCTAGCAATTCAAATCTGGCATGATAGAATCTTACTCATTCCATCACTTTCCAGCTGAAAGTCATGCATTTGTTTGTTGCCTCATAACTTGATTCTATCTTCAGTGTGTCTTACCAGTTATTAGCTTGCTTATTATTTACACTTCTCAGAAGTTACTGGGCTATTTATTGTCTTTCTTTTTTTATCTCATCCTATGAGTTAGGTTTATTATAGGCTATGAGCTTTACTTACTATCTATGCTTAGCATTTCTTATATGTTTCATCTACACCATCAATTTTCTTTCCTTTAAAAAATTCTAAAAACAAACAAACAAACAAAAAAACCTTGCATTATAGCAACTACAATGATAAAAAACAAGTTTTAGTGGAAAATTAACTCATCTTTATTAATGTTATACAAAGAGTACATTTTATGGAGAGGAGTCAGGTCCATCTGTATCCACATTCTTTTTTGTTTATTTGTTTTGCTTCTGTTATTCCAACACATCATCTTTTTGAACAGGATTCCTAAAACAAATGATAATAATGTTTCTCTTGATTTTTTTGATCAAACACCCTTTTTTGTTCCATATACAATAATTAAGAAAGTTCCTGAAAACAAGAAAACCCACAAGATAAATAGAATATATGCATAAAATTGAATCTTACACATTAATCCTGCCTACCATGCTTTAGGGATCTATCTATCATCTATCTATCATCTCTCTCTTTCTCTCTCTCTCTCTCTCTCTCTCTCTCTCTCTCTGTATACCCCAAGACAGCTTCAGCCTTAAAGTTTTCTTCAGCTCTCTTAAACTTTAGCCCAAACTTCTTGGCTCTCGGCCCTAAGCTCCCTTTTCTTAGAGCACTTGTTTTAGAATACTTATAATTATAAATTAATTCTTTGCCCCCTTAAGATGTAAATTTTTTTTTAAAAGGCTCTTGCCAATTTTACCAGCCAGAGATGTCTTTTCAATAGTTGTTGAGCCAACTATTTGAAATGTAATTTTCATGGAGGATACAGCCTCTATTTCTAAGTTTCTGTGGGAGAGTAGGAGTCTAATTTGGTAGGCACTGTACTCCAAACTATAAAACTACTTTCTGTCATGATGATAAGCAAAAGCATACTTTTCCTCCGGGCAAGATCCATTAGCAAACATAGATGGCTTAAGATTTCCTCACCTCACCCTATCCCAGCTTTTCTTTTTTTCTTTTTCTTTCTTTCTTTTTTTTTTTTTTTTCATTTATTGGCAGTCTTTTGTTTTTGGGACAATAAAAAAAATAATTTATTTCCAAGTTTAGTAATCATTGGGAGTCTATGTGTGTGTGTGTGTGTGTGTGTGTGTGTATAATATTGTCAAGTTAACTAACATACAGTGTATATAGCATGCTCTTGGCTTTGAGAGTAGATTCCCATGATTCATCAGTTACATACAACACCCAGTGCTCATCCCAACAAGTGCCCTCCTCAATGCCCATCACCCATTTTTCCCGCCCCTTCCTCATCCCCCTCCCTTCCATGCTCAGTTTGTTCACTATGTTTAAAAGTCTGTTGTGGTTTGTGCTACTCTCTGTTTTTCCTTCCCCAATGGTCTTCTGTAAAGTTTCTCAGCTTCCACATATGAGTGAAAATATATGATATCTGCCTTTCTCTGACGGACTTATTTCACTTAGCATAATACCCTCCAGTTCCATTCACGTTGTTGCAAATGGCACGATTTCATTCTTTTTCATTGCTGAGTAGTATTCCATTGTGTGTGTGTGTGTGTATACATATATATATATATGTATATATGTATATATACATATATATATATATATATATATATATATATATATATACCACCTCTTCTTATGTCTTCATCAGTTGATGTATTTTTAGGCTTTTTCCATAATTTGGCTATTGTTGATAGCACTGCTGTAAATATTGGGGTACATGTGCTCCTATGCATCAACACTCCAGTATCCTTTGATAGATTCCAGCTATTGCTGGGTCATAGGGTAATTCAATATTTAATTTTTTGAGGACCCTCCACAATGTTTTCCAGAGTGGCTGCAGTAGTTTTCATTCCCACCAAAAATGCAGGGGGGCTTCCCTTTCTCCACATCCTCACCAACATCTGTTGCTTCCTGAGTTGTTAATTTTAGCTACTCTGACATATGTGATGTGGCATCTCAGTGTGGTTTTGTTTTGTATTTCCCTGATGATGACCGATGTGGCTGTTTTTGCCAATAGGCTTGATGAAAGTCTTCCTTGTCGTGTTAGATAGATAGATGATAAATAGATAGATAGATGATTGATAGATAGATAGATGATAGATAGATAGATAGATAGATAGATATAGATAGATAGATAGAATGTAACATTATGCCAGGAACACAACATCTCCAAGTTCAGGAATATCAGGAGATTGGATTAGCAACACTCATTCTCTCCAGCTGCTATTGGACTAGGATGTTGAAGGAGTGACCCTGAATTTGCCAGAATCTAGTGGATGGTTCAGGAAGCTGATGGTCCCAAAGACCAGCTGATCTCCCAGCGCCTACAGTCCACACAGAGGTGGAGATGCACAAGCCATCCACCACAGAGACTCTCATCATTGCCCAGCTAGTCTAGTCTGAGGGTACAGACTGAAGTCACTCAGGATGGAAGAGGCCTTGAGTGATGAGGCTCTACATACTGCTGAACCCAGCATTCTGGAGCTCCTAGGGTCCAACCCAGCACTGCGAGCCATCCTGCTAAGAGGTGCCCTGAAAGGTGTGTGCCAGGCCTTTCTTAAGAAGATTCTAGACAGTGAGGTTCAGAAACAGTTGGTACAGATGACTGGTCAAGTGCAGCAGAAGCAGAGGTTATAGTTGCTCAAGTATCTGCTGGAGCTGGACCACTGCCATTCAGTGCCTTCATCTCAGAGCAAAAACCAGCACTTGTTGTGAGCAGCTACTGTATCTCATGAGTAATACAAAGGTGGGGAATCACATGCAGCTTGCTTCTGAGTTGCTCCCAAAATGCCTCAGCCTCCACCACATCTTCACCGTTACCTACACCAAGCTGGGAAAGTCTGCCAGCCTCATGGGCATCACGGGGCTGCTGCACTGTTTTGTCTACCCATGGCTGCCACATGAACAAACATCTTAGCTGGATGCTTGCCAGGCTGGGAGAAATTCTATGCCTGTGTTTTGCTCCCCTTTGTCAATGGGATGCACTTTGCTCCTCCCTTCTTCAGAGTTCCTGTGAGGGTCAAAGGTTGAATGTGGGCCCCTGGTTGCAGGTCCCAGAGGGCCTTGCTTCAGTCATGGTGAAGGGTATGCCCCATGGAGTTCACGTACGGATGTTGATATTAAACTGGTTCTTGTTAGTGTTTAATATGAAAGATGGCAGGGTAAAATGTAAGACTCAATCTTGGTTTGAAATTTTCACTTAATGTATTACTTTTGTTTAAGTTTATTTATTTTGAAAGAGGGTGAGAGAGAGAGAGAGAGAGAGAGAGAGGAAATCGCAAGCAGGCTCTGCACTGTCAACACAGAGCCTAATTCAGGGCTCAAACTCATGAATTATGAGATCATGACCTGAGTCAAAATCAAGAGTCAGACACTTAACCACTTGCACACTTAATACATTTAATTAAAGCTTGTTACAATCATCTTAATTCATATTATGTACATTAATTATTACCTAAACTTACTCCAAGAGTCAAACAGCTCAGGAGGAATGTAAGTGGTTTTTAAAAGATTGTGTTTTTTTTCCTACGCAAGTTTCGAAGGTATATCTGCTACTACGTTACAACCTCAATTCATCAGTCTGTATTTTCTACCAGCATAAAGGTCAACAATTAATTTCTGATATGAAAATACCATTAAATTTGTCCAAAAATATATTCTATTATGGCTGTTTTCTGCAAAATAGCAAAAAAAAAAAAAAAACCATGATATTTCACATGGATGCAAAAATGTACTGTCACCCTTCCTATTTAGAGTCCTGTATCAGTACATCTGTTCAAAGCCCCACTGATTGCTTAGTATTGGGTTATATGCTAGATTCTGGGAAGGCTGCTAATACCCAAATTTCAGAAAATAAAACATGCAGTTGGGACGTTAGTATAATGTCCATTACATTAAGTATATCTGGATTAGTATATCTGCATACTGGTTACAGCACTGAGATGAACTGCTCAGTAATTTATAGCTTGTATACCTAATTTTACCCTTAGGGATTTTAGTGTTGCAACATATTTCTATCTTTGAATTACACAGATAAAAACTATTGGCAAAAGCAGAGAATGTCCTTAGTATCTCCCACAGTAGCGGAAGCACAAGACTTTTGCCAGAGAAGATTTAGAAGAAGCTGCCAACAGAGAGATCACTTTCACATTCCCTGAAAATACTGAAATCTTGCCTATGATAAAGCAATTAATTATCCAACTCTACATTCAACACCATTTTAATTGCATTCACCATTGCACAGGGCACTGTGAGCAAATCTGAAAAGAAAAAAACAAAACCGAAAACACAGCGAAGCCTTCCATTGAGACACTTAAAACTGAGTTCATGAAACAAGGTACATGTTCAATAGTTAATCTCACGTGCACCATCTTGAGTCGTTCAACATGAGTTTCCAAGGACATAAGCATCAGCATGTACCCAAGTCATTTTTTCAGACATTAGCCCTATTGCTGTTCAGAGCATGGACAGCAGTGAAGAAAAGAGGAGTTGAAAAGATAACCTACCCGTTAAGGAGACTGTTGAAAACTCTAGGGAAGAGATAATGAAGGCCTGAAATAGGGCACTGGCAGCAAAAATGGAGTGGAAAAGCCGGAGTCAAGAGATATTTACGGGGAAGAATTAATAAGTGAATGATTGTATGTGTGATATGTGGGAGACGTCAGGAGTCAAGGTGAGCTCTGAAGTTTCTATCTTGGGAAACCCGGAGTCTGTGATGCTTCCTGAGATAGAAATACAGGTTGACTATCTTAAAGATTTCCATGATGTGCAGGTTTCCAGGCAGTTTCTCTGTGCTTAGAGGAAGAATTCATCCTGATATCTCAATTACTATAAGTGAGGCGGGAAGTGTCAGTTACAGTAAAAACGATGGCATCAGTTTCCAGGTTCCCTGCTCAAAGGAGGCAGTGTATTTTCACATTGGCAGAGCTTGAGGTAAGCATAGAGGACGAAGCTTTCACATCATTTGATGTGAAGATTTCATATTTCATTTTCCTCCTTTCCTTGCCATGCATGAGTCCGGAGTTTTAATTCCTTAAATAGCTTTCCTAGGCTGATGCCATATTATTTATTTTACGACTATGGGTGCAGATTAAGCCAAGGCTATAGAGCTGCAATTATATGACTAAAATTGTGTATCAATTCCTCCTGAAAGGTATTTGTTCATTTTAAGGATTCCTTGCAGCACAAACACGTAAACAACTAACTCAGATTAATTTAGGATTGCAAAGGAATGAGCCAAATGCTTATAGCATTGGTGTAAGAGTCAGGATATTTTGGCACAGATATCACTTCTTTTACTAACCCCTTTGTGCCCTTTGAGGTCTCAGTCATCATCAAAATCCACTACAGCTTCAATTTCTTTTCTGAGCATTCTCTTTCGGGTACTGAATGGAATCTGGTTTCCCCTGGAGATATTGTGTCATATACGGTCTGCCATGACACTACGCCTAGAATTAGAATAGGTAGATGCTTTAATTCACTCTGCCACTTTTTAAGTTATCCTTCCATAAATTATTATTATCTCCTTATTATTTATCAAACTTTTAATCACATGTCAAAAACTAAACTACCCAATTCACTCTTTCTTGTCTGTCATCTTCCAACTACAGAGTAATCTACCCTACCTTAAGATTATGCATTTGTCCAAACCCATAGAATATACAACACTAACAGTGAACCCTAAGGTAAACTTTGGATTTGTGGTGATTATGATGGGTCGATGGAGGCTGATCAGTTACAACAAAGGTCAGTGTCATCCTGGATGACCTAACCAGATATTAAAACAAGAAAAATAAACGGAAACTGTGTAGATTAGAAAGAAGAAACAAAACTCTCATTATTTGTTCACGGTATGGTTATTATGAAGAAAATTTTATCAGCAAAGTTTTATAGCATCATGTAAGCCAAGATACTAAATAAAATTGCGAGTACACATATATGGTGCCTGAAAATGAATCTTGTAAAATTTTTTAAGACACTTGTACAGAAATTTTAAAATTTTGAAAGACTTTAGAAAAATGCTTATATAAAGGCAAATATACACAACATTCAAAGATAGAAATATTTAATATAAAATGCATTAATTTCCCCCAAATATAACTATAGCTTGAGTGAAATTTCAATTAAAATCCCAATTTTTTTTCTGATGGAATTTTATAAGTTGATTGCTAAAATGTACTTAAAAAAGTGAAACATTGGCGCTCCTGGGTGGCTTAGCTGGTTAAGTGCCCAACTCTAGATTTCACCTCAAGTCATGCATGATCTCACGGCTTGTGAGTTCAAGCCCCACATCAAGCCTATGCTGTCAGTGTGGAGCCTGCTTAGAATTCTCTCTCTCTCTCTCTCTCTCTCTCTCTCTCTCTCCCTCTCTCTCTCTCTCTCTCTCCCTCTCTGTCTCCCTCTCTTTCTCCCTCTCCCTAGTTCGCTCTCTCTCTCTCTCTCTCAAAGTAAATAAGAAAAAAAAAGTGAAGTCAGGAATAGTCAAGGCACTATTGAGAAAGGAATAAGAGACTTTCCATAAAAAATAAAAACACCAAATTCATAAAAAAATTAATAATTAATACAAGAGTTACTGACATAGCAGAGTTGAATGTTTTGAAACATTGTTTAAAATTATTCAGAGAAAATAAATTAGAAACAGCACTTCATTTATGACAACCGACATTATGCCACAGATAGTATTGTATATATGTGGGATAGTATAGGTAATTACTGATAATTTGTTATCTAGGTACAAACAAAAATTAGGGGGCACCTGGGTGGTTCCATTGGTTAGCATCTGACTTCAGCTCAGGTCATGATCTCTCAGTCTGTGAGCCTGAGCCCCATATTGGGCTCACTGTTGTCAACCTGTCAATGTGGAGTCTGGTTTGAATCCTCTGTCCCCCTTTCTCTCTGCCCTTACCCCGCTTGCACTCTCTCTCTCTCTCTCTTTCTCTCTCTCTCTATCTCAAAAAATAAATAAAACATTAAAAAATTAAATTAGACTCCTACTTCACACTATAAGCAAAAAAAAAAAAAATTGCAGGTAAATAAAGGAAAGCAAATTATGATGTTGTAAGAAATGATAAGTTAACATTTTGTTACCTTTGGATAAATACAAATTTCTTTTAAAAAATAATTAACAACCTAAAGGAAATAATATATTAGGTTTCATTAAAATTAAGAACTCCTGGGGGCGCCTGGGTGGTGCAGTCGGTTAAGCGTCCGACTTCAGCCAGGTCACGATCTCGCGGTCCGTGAGTTCGAGCCCCGCGTCAGGCTCTGGGCTGATGGCTCAGAGCCTAGAGCCTGTTTCAGATTCTGTGTCTCCCTCTGTCTCTGAACCTCCCCCATTCATGCTTTCTCTCTCTGTCTCAAAAATCAATAAAGGTTAAAAAAAATTAAAAAAATTAAAAGAAAAGTTAAGAACTTCTGTTTATCAAAAGATACTTAAAGATATTTTCAAAACATATAATAAAAAGAATACTGCTCTCCACAGTATGAAAAGAATCCCTAGAAATCATTAAGAAATATAAATAACCCAATACAAAAAAGGGCAAAAGGCAGAGCAGGAATTTCATACAAGTGGGCTGGTCAAAAAGCAGATTTAAATATCAACTCATTAGTCATCATGGAAATGAATATTTAAAATACAATGAAATGCCATTTAAAATTTTTTGATTGAAAAATATGGCTATATCAATTTCTGATAGGTAGATGAAACAATGGAAATTCTACACACTGCTGGATACTTGGTAACTTGGTATATCAAATTTGGAAAACAAATTCAGTACTATTTAGTAAAACTGAATATGTGTGTTGTATAACAGGTAGTGGTTTCTCTTGTTTTTTTAACTTTATTTATTTATTTATTTTTGAGAGAGACAGAGACAGCATGAGAGGGGGAGGGGCAGACGAGAGGGAGAGAGAGAATTCCAAGCAGGCTCTACACTGTTAGCACAGAGCTGGATGTGGCATTCAAACTCACAAAACTGTGAGATTATGACCTGATCTGAAACCGAATCCAACGCTTAACCCATTGAGCCACCTAGGTGCCCCTCACTTTTGAATATATACTCTGGGGAACCTCTTGCATATATGTTCCAGGGGAATGAGTAAGAATGAAAGTTGTATTGTTTGAACAATAAGTCTATAATAAACCACAGATGGGAGAATGGGTAAATAAATTATTCCATATCTGAACAATGGATAAAACAGTAAAACCAGTAAGTAGGAACTAGTTATGTGTTTTTCCCACACCACCAAACAGTTCTCAGAGCATCCTGTACAATTCAACTGAATTCTGACATTATCTACCTGGAGATAGCATCAGAACCCACACGTGAAGGGCCTAGTCCATTAAGACTGGCCCCAGTCCAGATGCTAATGACAAACCCAGGTTGTTAATTGTGCTTCTGGCCAACTGGATATAAATAGGAGGTTCTGACTTCAAGGATTCAATTATTTTTCTAGAGTGGTTCACAGAACTCAGGAAATCAGTTTACTTGCTAAATAACTGACTTATTACAAAAGATGTTAAAGGTTACGAATGAACAGCCAGATGAAGAGATACATACACAAACACAGGAGATTCTGTCCTTGAGAGATTTGGGACCATTATTTGGATGTATTTTGGTTTATCATTCTGGAAGCTCTCTGAATTTCCTCCGCTTAGGTTTTTAATGCAGGCTCCATTACCTGTTTATAATTAATTAAATAATTGATCTTTGGTGATTGATTCAAGTTCCAGGCCCTCTTCCCCACCCGGAGGTTGAGGACTTAAAGTTCTCACCCTCTACTTAAGGTTAGTTCACCTGGCAAATAGACTCCTCATCGTTAGGGATTTCCAGAACTCACCTCATTCACATAATAAAAGACACCTTTATTGCTCTCATCACTTAGAGAATTGCTAATGATTTTAGGAGCTCTGTGTTAGGAACAGAACAAAGATCAGATGAAGGTTTCTTATAAATCACAATATCACACATACACATAAACATAACGAAACTCCCAATAAACTTTGAGAGAAAAAAGAGTTTTGAGAAATTCATGTTATATGACTCAGTTTATGTAAAATTAAATTGTCATTGAGCCTTATGTCTTTTGAGATGAACTTATATGATAAAACTGGAAAGGAAGAAAACAAGAATTAACACTAAATCTAGGATGGATTGTTCACCAGTGGGACAGATACACATCTGGAAGGATTTCAGACAGCTACCCAAGACAATGGTAATAATCTGTTTGTTATGTGGGGAGATCGGTGTATAGATTTCACTTTTATTGCTATTTTAAACTTTATATATATCATACATATTTACATATATAAGCATTTTATATATATAACATTCATATGTTTATCAAGAATATCAAACGTGCATATGTAAGTGTGTGTGTATATATATGTGTAACAGGCATGAAATACATAGTATTTTAGAAATTTAAAAGGAATACTAACCTAAGAAAAACAAAAGAAATACATGTCTACGCTGAATTTAGGATTGGCAAATGACTAATGCTAATCTAATAGAGATAGCATTGAGCAAGTATTGAAACATGATATGTAAATTTGAAGTCAATCGGGTGGCCAGAAGGCTATCTTCCTTGGATAGCGCTGCCATTTCTGAGGGAGCATTCCAGGGCAGAACAATAAACGGTCAGGTAAGTGTGGGTGAGAGAGGACTTATTTTTTTTTTATGCAGAGACAGTGCAGTGTATAGAAGGGAGCCTGAATTTAAAATCAAGCAGATCTGGATATCCATCCTGGCTCACCCTCTTGAACACATCATTTAACTTCTTAGTATGCTTCTTCCTCTTTAAAACAGGAGAGCACTTGTGATGAGCACTGGGTGACGTATGAAACTGTTGAGTCACTACATTGTACACCTGAAACTAATATACCATTGTATGTTAGCTATAATGAAATTAAACACGAAATGAAATGAATAATAAAATATGTATAACAGCACACAATGCCATAGATTTATTGTGAGGATTAATTATAATAACTATCAGTATGCATCTTACATGATAAGGCTTCAAAAATGTCATTTCCATCTACATCCCCCCAATTAGCAGTGCTCAATAATAATAACAAAAGTAAACGTTGGTTTTTCTAGCTCAGTGTGGAAGTATACCCCATGAGAACAGATTGGAAGAAATTCTCATGGAGACTTTGAAATGAGATGCTGTTGAGACCAATGGTCACTGAGAAGATAGTAAAGATTACTTATTTCTTAGAGATATGAAAATAAATGTTCTGTTTGTATCTTTTCCCTTCTAATGTTCTGGCCTATTATGAACACTTTGTTAATAGGAAGTTCAACTTTGTGTGTGTAATAGCCAAACTCAGCATATCTCTGCATAATCATGTAGGAAAATATTTTGAGAGAAAATTGTTTTTCCTGACATGATCTCCCACAGGAACCCTTTTAATAAGTATATAGTGTATATATTTTTTGTTTTGTTTTTTATTTTTTTATTTTTATTTTTTTTATATATTTTTTTTAATTTTTTTTCAACGTTTATTTATTTTTGGGACAGAGAGAGACAGAGCATGAACGGGGGAGGGGCAGAGAGAGAGGGAGACACAGAATCGGAAACAGGCTCCAGGCTCCGAGCCATCAGCCCAGAGCCTGACGTGGGGCTCGAACTCACGGACCGCGAAATCGTGACCTGGCTGAAGTCGGACGCTTAACCGACTGCGCCACCCCGGCGCCCCTTATTTTGTTTTTTAGAGAGAGAGAGCACAAGTGGAGGAGAGGTGGAGGGAGGGAGGGGGAGAGAGAGAGAGAGAGAGAGAGAGAGAGAGAGAGAGAGAGAGAGAGTCGATCTTAAACAGGCTCCATGCTCCGTGTGGAGCCCAATGTGGGGCTTGATCCCACAACCTTAGGGTTATGACCCAAGCTGAAATCAAGAGTTGGATGCTTAACCAACTGAACCACCCAGGCACCTCATTAATAAGTATATTTCTAAAATTAGACTAAAAAAGTCTGAATATGACAATGTCAGATGTCCAAAGAAATACAAATAGCAACCAGGTAAGTCTTTGTGAGCCTAGGTGCTAATATTCTGAGATAAATCTGCTTTGTAAATATGGGATTAAGACCCAGTTTAGTTTTCTGCATAGGTTTCAATGAAGAAACCAAATGAATACACAAATAGTGTGAGACAATCAACAAGAAAACAAAGGAAATCCAGGTTGGTATTAGAAACCATGGTGGAGTTCAAAATTTTACCTGCATAACTCAATCTCTCTCAGGAATTCAAAATTTCTTCAGCCCCTATTTTCTGATTATGGTTAAGATACTCATTTTCTAGCTCTTCACTTATTCTTGGCCTTTGTGCTGATTCTTTTACACTCCCTCACTTTTCTGCTAGCAATAGGCTAGACCTTCTATTTCCAGCAGGGAATCTGGCAAGTGAGCTCAAATGTTGTCTTGCTCTCTACTTGACTTTAGGAATTTGCTTTATGGGAAGAAAACTTCAACCAGAAGTCGAATGGAGCTTTCCCATCCCTGTTATTTTGGTGCTTACTCATTTGAAAGTTGTTTGTCCTTTGAGGAATTTCTGTCTAAAGCTCTGTGGAAGCTGTGCCCAGCTGAGATTCAATTTTCATGCAATCTCCAATTGGTTTATTCCCATTACTCCCTTTATACATTGAGTGCCAATCAGGGTAGCATTGAATGCCTTAAGAAGATAAGAGAAAAATCCACTCTTCAACTGAAACTACTGACATGGCTTAAATTCAGTGGTCCTAGATGGTCAGATAACCTTGGTCATAATCAAAAAGAACACAGTGCCAAATGTTACAAATGAGGTGGCTGGGACTTCAATTAGCAGTGCTCAAAGGAAAGGAAACGAGATTTCCCAGGGATACTCAAACATATTCTCTGGCTTTTAGAAAGCTTTAATTTACCAGTGGACATGTAACCAAATATTAATTGTTTTTGTTTATAAGAGGAATTGAAAAAAAAATACTAACAAAAGATAAACATAAAATGTGATAGATTCCAGCTTGCAAACCCAATGCCCTGTATCAGGAAGTGCTGGTGACTCTAAAATCTGAGGTAGTTTTGTTATAAGAGACCAACCTTCCTCCAGTGAAAAAAAAAAAACCATGGTATAAGCATGGGATTTGGGGAATTGAAGAACAAAAACTTTAGGATTCTTCATCATTCGGTTCTTCTGTAGTGTCAGCAGTGTGAAAGAGAATATGTCCCATTTGCCCCAAGCTAAATGGGTTTCTGAGTGAGCTAGGATGAATGTGAAATCTGATGCCACTCCAGACACTTCCAGACCATTACAACAGAAAGTGAAAATATCTCAGAATTGCCCCCTGCTCTCCAATGGTACACTGCAGCCTCCAGCAAGAGACTTTTTCAGCTGTTTTAAGGGCATGCATATAGAGGAAATTGGTAAGATAGCAAACGAGAACAGATGGAAAATTCATTAGCTATGCTGATCCTGCGTAATACAGGGTGACTCCAAATACGCTGCAAATGAACAGGAAAGTTTCAGTTTTTTACTTCCCTAACTTTTCTGGTACCTTCCCTTTAGGGTTTATGCAAAAATGGAGATCAATCAAATTAGACTGATGTGTTCTGTGAAGATCTGTGGCTTCCTATGAGGATTCTTAATTGTGGAGTTTTATGAATTGCATTAAATAAACTATTACTTTTATATAAAAGGACTGCACTAGGCAGAATAATGGCTTCCTAAAGACGTCCACATCCTAATCCCTGGAACCTATGAATATGTTATCTTAAGTGGCAAAAAGGAATTAAGTTTACAGACCAAATTAAATTTGCTAAGCAACTGACCTTGAAACAGGGAGGTTATTCTGGATTATGTAGGTGGGCCCAATATAGTCCAAGGATTCTTAACAGTAGAAGAGAGAAGTAAAAAAGGAAGTCAGAGTAATAAGATGTAAAAAGGATTCAACTTGCTCTTGCTGGCTTTGAAAATAGAGGAAGAAGGCCATGAGACAAAGCAGCCTCTAAAAGTTGGAAAGGTTGAAGGAAACATTCTTGAGAACCTCCAGAAGAAACTCAGCCCTGCTGACACCTTGATTTTAGCCCAGTGACAATCATGTCAGACTTCTGTTCTATGGCACAGAAAAACAATAAATCTGTGTTATTTTTAAGGTACCAAGTATATGGTAATTTGTTACAGGAAATTGTTATAATAGGAATCTAATCCTGACCAAGGACCTTTTTTGTGCTTAATTTTATTGTCATGTGTTTTCTTATAAAGGATAAGTTGGGTTATACCCAACCTAAAGCAGAAATGAACCCAAGGTATGCTGGGGTGACATTTATTTAATCAAATGTAACCTTTCTAGTTATTCATCTATTCATCCCACCAGTCAGGCAATCTGTCAATCTTAAATTGATTGAGCACCACTCTATGCCAGGAATCATGGAAAACACTCTGGAGACAGAAATGGAAAATATGTGCACTGTACCTATATTCTTGAAAGTTAGAATTCTGTCTTTCTTTAAACTACTGAGAAAATTGTTATCACAACTATGCCCCAAAGTATCACTGTCTTAAAATATTAAAGTTTATGCCAATGCCTGTAAATCAAATGCAGGTTAGATGGGTCTTCTGTCTAGTACCCAGCAAGCTATCATTCAATGATCCAGGGCCCTTCCATTCTGTGGCTTCATCACCTGAGAATTTTCCATTCCAGCTACAGAGATGGGAGAGAAAGAAAGCATGGAAGATTTCACGACTGCTTTTCAAGGCCAGGCCTAGAAGTGACACATCATTCTGAGTACATTCCATTGGTTAAAAGCTCAGTAGTGTGGCCAGAATTCAATTAACAACAAAAAAGACTAGGAAAAATTTGTTGTCCTGTGGACCCAAGAAGAGAAAATTAGACTAGGGAGAATATTGCTGGTATTAGTTGTAAGTCTTCTCTTGAGCATTAGATTCTTTCTTCTCCTCATTCATGGAATGTATTCACCTCCTCTTCTAGTGGGCAAACCTGAAATCTCTGCATTTGCTTCAAACAACTCAAATGCAGGTATCAGGTGTCTGCATGTGAGTTGAAAGTTTGGTGCTTTCCATCTAACTCAATGACTCTAAATCACGACACAATATTTATCCACCACATTCCCCTCCCAAATAGTGGAAAAAGTACAACAGAACTACAACCAGCACATTTGCATGGAAAAGAAAGGAAGACAATTATGCCTACCTGTTATTGATTATTTAAAATCTTTGACACAGTTTTTATAAGGAAGTTATAAGTACCACACCAGATTTTTAAAATATTGACCTGTAAGATGAAATTAAATATCACAGCTATGGTGGAGGTAAACTTGGTTATAGAAGTTTGAAGAATTGCCACATGTGCATGGAAAAAAAAATCTGATTTCTTTCTACATCTATTAATTTATTTTAATTAGCTTTGTGATACTACAAATTTGCAGCATAATGTAAATAATATTCATTCCACATAAATATCTATATACAAAACTTGTTAATGTTGTGGGCAGGATGTCAAGCAATATGAAATTCGTCTGGATAGGTGGAACCCATGCAAATTGAGGTAGTTAAATGTCTTTAGGGAATTCATAAAATTAGAAATATTTTTAAGAGCATACACTGATTTTGGCCTTTTAGATAAAAGTTTCTTTTGAACAAAAGGAGCATAGAAAGTCAAAGGGTTGTTTTCAATTCAGTGTGGATATTGGGATCTGCCAACATGTGCCTTGCTTTAGAAATCTCCTAAATGCTTACAAAATTCATAGTACAATTGTATTGTTATAATGTTTTTTTATCATGACATATTGATATTTTGGCAGTGTTCAACATTTATATTTCTTTGTATATTCAACATTTGTTATATTTTATACTTGACTCTCTTTTTTGTAATGTAATTGGGGAGAGGTACTACTCATTGAGGCAAATGAGATTGTGAAAGTGTTTTTGAAGAGACAGGGAAGGTACTTAAAGTGGCTTTTTATCCCTTAGGCCCAAGATCATATATTTGAAAGGTAAGAGAGCAAAAAGTTAAGCCCAAATTTGTTTGCCTTCAATGCATATATGATGTTCTTTTTATTATCCCAAACTGCCTATGTAAAATCTTATAGATTGGCTCTTGAAAAATAGAAGACAGTCTAATATTTTTGAAGACCAGTATTTCCAGATATGTGTATGTATTTTTCATTTAATATTCTCAAAATATCCTCAAATTAGGATGCCTCTCTTAATAATTCTCTAATCATGCTTAAAATTAAATGTAAGCCCTGAGCCCCACTGGCCATTTTTCCCCCTTTTTGTTGCCCTTCTACCATAGTAAGTACATTTCTGCATCAAAACTCTTACTTCCCACTCCCTCCATCCTGAAATTTCATTTCCCAGAGTTTTATGTACCTACCTGGTACATATTTTTCCAGTGTTAGTCAATTTATCTTTGAAGAGACTGTACCTGACCTTCACTCTCCCATCTCTTCACATTTTATTTACCATATGGGAAAACCTATCTCTCTTCCTATCTATCTATGTGTCTATCTATCTAATCAGCTACCTACCTGGTGACCTATTTACCTATCTAAATCTCCCCACAACTGGAATACAAAACTTATGAGAGAAAATCTTTATTTCTTCCATTGAAATCCCAAGCATCTAAAGAAGTCAATACATATTTGCTCAATGGAAGAAATGTGCACAAATGAAGAAATGGAGGTTGCAGGGAAGCTGAGTTCATAGAGTGAGTAACTATTGTGATAGTTACTGAATCCTATCTGACTCCAAATTCTTTGTTATTTCACTGACTTCCTGCAGGTTTGTTTTCCGATTACTTTAGATAAAGCACATTCAGTTTGTATTTCACTCAAAGGGATTTACTGTGGATATAAGGAATGTTTTACACATTGAGTAGGTTAGTGTTATGTACACACACGTACATACACATATGATATTATAGAGAAGATTCTATGTTCTCCTGTTAGAGGATTTGTTTGATTTTAAAAAGTATAGTAATTTTTTTTCTTCAAAATTTCATGGAAGACACATGTTTAAAAATAGTCTTTTAGCAGAGTTACTCACTCTGAATAAAAATTTCATTTTGATAATGTGGCTGATAAATGGTGGCAAACATCAGAGAGATTTAAAAACGTGACAGTTTAGCATATTCATATAATGGAAATTCTCATTTGGTGGTTTCATTTCTATAACCCCTCTTGTTCTTACCATTTCTGTCATTTAAACTTTAAAGGTTCTTATGGTATAGTGCCTCAGGATATGATTTTCTAGTTTATAAATAAATGATGCCCAGCCTAAAATGATGAACTGTTGGGGAAGTGAAAAGAGAGATGATAGACCATTTGACTCTTAAAAATACTGGCAGCAAACAAAACATATGTTGGTAAGAAAAATTAGTCCTGAAGGAAATATAATTGCTCTAGAATAAAACATGCAATTAAAAAAATACTTTTTAGTTTTTAAAATATTTATAGTGCTTTGTCAAATAAAGTGCTACACACCAAAATAAGCACTTTTCGTAGTATTTCACAACACCAATAAAACGCCAAGTTCACAAAGACAATCCTGAGAAAACTAAAATTAAAGCTAATCATGATGGGACACCTGGGTGGCTCAGTGGGTTAAGCGTCTGACTTTGGCTCAGGTCATGATCTTGCGGTTCTTGAGATCCAGCCCCACATCAGGCTCTGTGCTGACAGCGCAGAGCTTGGAACCTGCTTGGGATTCTGTGTCTCCCTCTCTCTCTGCCCCTCTCCCTCTCATGCTCTGTTTCTATCTCTCAAAAAAAGAAATATTAAAAAAAACAATGACGATAATTAAAATAGTAACGCTTGTTTGGCTGTAGGCAACCTCTGCCATCACTTTTTAAAAATTATTACAGTGAAGATTTGCAGTGGCTTAGCGGATTTCACCTCAATGTCTTGGAATCACATCACTATCCACAGGTATATCATACAAGTAACATGGTGAAGTCACAAAAATACAGAGCAGAATATTGCTCTTTCATTCAGATTCTGGCTGGAGGCAGTGAAATGGCCTGTTGAAATTAAATATATATATATATTTTTTTTTTCAAATGTTTTCTCAAATCTTATTACTACTTTTAAAAAATGTCCAATTACTTTTGAACTATAGCGAATTCATTGTACTTTCAAAGAACATCAGCAGTATCCACAACAGGTCTTCAGTGTTCTGGATATCAGATCAGTAGCCCAGGTAACATTCAACATAAATTTAAAGAAGCATGGCTCCCTTAGAAAAGATTATTGAAAATACGCATCCATATCAAATATCTATAAATCAGCATATTTAATGACATCCCTATTTCTTTCAACAGCCATGTTTCAAATTGATCTCCATCTGATCGCCAATAGCACTTTAGCTTGAAATTAATTGTGCGTCCTCTTATTTTTTCCTGCTCTGACACGGGTCTGTTTCCAAGACCTCCACACAATTACGTCAATTCTGACACTATCTATCTGGAGATGTATCAGATCCCATAGGTTATGGGCTCCGTCTCACAAGACGGTCCCCTTTTCTCACACCAATTGTAAGTCCAGGTTCTCACCTGTGCTTCTGTCCAACTGGCTATAAATCAGAGCTGCTAGAGCAACTAACAGAAGTCAGAGTGCTAGCTTACTATGAAAGGATGTAACTCAGCAATAGATGTATGGAAGACATTCAGGAAACAAGGTTTGCGGAAGAGGCTCAGAGCTTTCCACCTGTCTCCCACTGTGTCGCTCTTCCTGCATCTCTATGAATTTCAAGAGAATCTGGTTCGTGGTCCTTTCCTGTTTCTAAAAACCATCACATTCCTTGGCTCGTGGCCCCTTTCTTTCTTCAAGGCCAGTGACAGCAGCTCCTATCACATCACTCTGAATTTATTGGGCATCATCCAGGATAATGGATGACTTATTTCTAGGTCAGCTACTTATCAACTCTAATTGAATCTGTGAACTTAATTCCCCTTTGCCATAAAAAGTAACAGATTCATAAGTTCCAGGGATTTGGATATAAACATCTTTAAGGACCACTATTATGCCTACCGTGGCACTGATAATGAGTGTTTGACAATAAATCATTTTTCGTGTTCTGTTGTACTTCAGGGAGAAGATCTGAACAAAATTTTTGATTGATGTTAATGAGGAAGCTACTAATATGTGCTTGACACAATTTAGTTCAAAGGTAGAACAAAGGAATAAAACATTGGTTGTAGCAAACAAGTTGACTGGTGTATTATTTTGAATTTCCCAGATATTGGATGCCCTTTCCTTTAAAATTATGACTTTTATTTTTTAGAGCAATTTTAAGTTTATAATAAAATTGAGAGGAAGGTGTGGAGATTTTTCATATATCCTCTGCCCTCACACATGAATAGCCTCTCCCATTACAACAACACTTACCAAAAGATTGCATATTTACCAAGGATGGACCTACATTGACACATCATAATCACCCAAACTCCACGGTTTGCATAGGTTTCACTCTTGGTTGTATATTAAATGGGTTGAGACAAATGCACCGCGACATATATCCATCATTATAATAACAGACACAGTATTTTTGCTGCTCTAAAAATCCCGTGTTCTGCTTATCCGTGGCTCCTACCACAGCAACCACTGATATCTTTGTTGTCTCCATAGTTACGTGTTTTACAGAATGTCATACAGTTGGAATCACATAGTTCACAATCTTTTCAGATCAACTTCTTTCATTTAGTAATATGCATTTCTTTTTCATATTTCTCAAGACTTGATAGTTCACTTCTTTGTGTCACTGAGTGATATTCCATTGGCTGGATGCATCACCCTTGATTCATCCATTCACCGACTTGAAGGCATCTTGGTAGCTTCCAAGTTTGAGGAATTATGAATAAAGCTTCTATACACATCCGTGTGCAGGATTTTGCGTAGGCATAAGTTTTCAACTCATTTCAACCCAAGGAGTTTGCTTGCTGACTCATATGCTAAGAATGTATTTCGTTTTGTTAGAAACCACCAAGCTATCTTTCACAGTGACTGTACTACCTTGCATCCAGCCCAAATTGTGTTGCTCCACAACTTTCCAGGAATTTGGTGCTGTCAGTGTTCTGGATTATGGCCACTATAAGAGATGTGTAATAGAATCTCTGAATTTGTATTTCCCTGATCACATATAATGTGGGGCATATTTTCATATGCTTATTTACTATTCATATATCTTCTTTGGTCAAGTCTCTAAGGGTTATGGCCTATTTTAATTTTTTTTTTTGGAGGTGATGGATATGTTTATTACCTGAATTGTGGTGATGGTAACATGACATATATATATATATATATATATATATATATATATATATCCAAACTCACTAATTTTGTACATTAACTATAGGCAGTTTTTTATACAAATTATATCTCAGTAACACTGGGAAAAAATAAATTGCTTATTCTTAGACTCTGAAAAACCCATTGCATGCTTATCATGATGGAAGTATTGGACAGAGGCTTTCAGATTTGTTACTTCACTTAATTTCTCAGAAGTATATTAATGTATCTGTATGCTTAAGGTTTTTATATAAAAAGCAAGTCAGTGGCAATTGCCTATTTAACAAGCATTTATTAATTACTTTCTATAAGCTAGAGTTACAGGCATGGATCTGATGTCTTATTTTTAATTTTTTTAAAGCATTTGAAAAATTTTATTTCATTGAAAAACAATTTTATTAATTATTTTTTAGCATTTATTCATCTTTGAGAGACAGAGAGAGACAGAGCATGAGTGGGGAAGGGGTAGAGAGAGGGCGACACAGAATCCCAAAGCAGGATCCAGGCTCTGAGCTGTCAGCACAGAGCCCTACTGGGACTTGAAACTCACGAACTGCAAGATCATGACCTGAGCGAAGGCAGACGCTCAATCTACTGGGCCACCCAGGTGCCCCTGAAAAAAAAATTAATGTTTATTTATTTTTGAGAGAGAGAGACAGAGGCAGAGAGAGAGTGGTGGAGGGGCAGAGAGAGAGGGAGACACAGAATCAGAAGCTGGCTACAGGCTCCAAGCTGTCAGCACAGAGCCCTATGGCGGAGAGGTGGGGGGCCTTGAACCCACAAACCCTGAGATCATGACCTGAGCTTATGTCAGATACCTAACCAACTGAGCCACCCAGGAGCCCTATGAAAAATTTAATTTTAGAGAGAGTGTGAACAAGGGAGAGGAGCGAAGGAGAGAGAGACAGAATCTTCAGCAGACTCTCCCCTGAGCCTCAACATGGGTCTTGATCCCATGACCCTGGGATCATGACCTGAGCTGAAATCAAGAGTCAGATGCTCAACTGACTGAACCACCCAGGGGCCCCTGGCCAATTTTTTAATTAGGTTGTTTATTTTCCTGTTGTTGAGGGTTAAGTATTCTTCATTGATTTGGGATAACAGTCTTTTATCAAAGTGCCTTTTGAAATAGTTTCTCTCAATCTGTAACTCGCCTTCTCATTCTCCTGACATTGTCTTTCGCAGAGAAGACATTTTTCATTTTAATTTAGTCCACCTTATCAGTTATTCCTTTAACGGAATACTCCTTTGGCATCATGCCTAACACGTCATTACCATACTCCAAGATCACTTAGGTTTTCTCCTGTTTCATTTTCCGAGTCCTGACCAGTGTATGCGTGTGAGAAAACCACACAAAGCCCAAGAAAAGAATCACCAAAAGGAAACAGGCAGGAGAAACTCAATAGATCACACAGTGCAGGGAGTAATTTGTATTCTCAACATGAACAGTGGAAAAACTCCCAATAAATGGGGCAGTGGGTAGTCAGGAGGGTCTTTTCTTGCCAGTGGGGAAAAATCAGATGGAAACTAAAGCTGCTCTGGTTCCAACTAACAAAGTTTAAAACGTAGGCTTGAAAGGATCAAACTCCTTCCAAGTAAATTAATTGCCCGCCAGAAAAAACTCAACGATGTTTATAGAGATACAAAATCTAAACTGCTCAACAAGAGGAAAGTCATAATTTCTGGTATGCAATCAGCAATTATCATCCGTCTCAAGAATCAGGAGATATAACCCAAATAAAGAGAAAAACAATCAATCAAGAATGACACAGAATTAACACAGATGTTAGAATTAGTAAAGAAGAATATAAAAGCAATCATCATAACTGCATTTTACATGTTCAAAAAGCTAGAAGGAAGATGGAACATATAAAGTAGAAACAGAAAATATAAAAGAGACCCAAATTGAGTTCCTAAAACTGAAATAAGTACTACAATGCCTGAAATTAAAAATGGTTTGGATGATATTAATAGGAGATAATAAGTTACAGAGAAGAAAATTAATGAACCGAGTGGCATACTGACAGAAAATATTCTAAATAAAACACAAAGAAGAAAACTTTAACAAAAATTAGTAGGACATCTGAGCATCTGAGAGAAGTGGACTAACTTCAAGTAACCTGATGTATGTGCAGTTTGAATCCCCAAAGGAGAGGAATGAAATGTGATAGAAAACATAAATAAATAAAAATATAAATTAGTGGCTGAAACTTTTCCAAGTTTCTTGAAATATATTAACCTATAGATCAAGAATATTAGCAAACTCCAAGATAAAAAGCAGAAGGAAAACTAAACGAAAACAAATTAAAATAAAACGGCTTAAAACTAGTAATAAAAAGAAATTTTAAAGCAACCATAAGAAAAAAAGACCTTTCATCAGATAAAGTGCAAGCCACAGACAGTAGAGCACATATCCTTAAAGTACTGAAAGATGAAGGAAAACAAACAAAACAAAACAAAATTGCTACCAACCTAAATTTCTTAATCGAGAATAAATATTTTTTAATTAAAATTTTTTTACTGTTTATTTTTTTTAAAGAGAGAGCATGAGTGGTGGAGGGGCAGAGACAGAGGGGGGCTGAGGATCCCAAGTGGGTTCTACCTCTGACAGCAGAGAGCCCGATGTGGGGCTCCAACTCACGAACCATGAGATCGTGACCTGAGCCAAAGTCAGATGCTCAACTGATTGAGCCACCCAGGCACCCCTAGAATTAATAATTAATATATATATATATATGTGTGTGTGTGTGTATATATATATACATATATATATGTGTGTGTGTATATATATATATATATATATATATACACATATATATATTAATTAGGACAAAAGAAAGAGTTTCAGATGTGGAAAATCTGAAGGAATTATTTATAAACCAACTTAAACTACAAGTTAGAGGAATTTCTTCACACAGAAGGTAATTATAACACGAAAATCTATATTTTACAAAGAAATGAAGAATCCTCAAAAAGGTAAGAATGTGTGTAAACATTGGATTTGTTTTCTATTTTTAAACTATTTTAAGCTTATAACTGAAGATCTCAAGTCAACAAGTTTCAAGAAAACAAGTTGATGAAAACAATAAGACAAACCTGAGAATGTGACAATGAAAATATACTTTTTTAATGTTCTCATACATGAAGTGATAGGCATTTGCTTAAAGGCTGACAGTGATAAGTTAAATGTACAAACTTTAAACGCTAAATTTCCACCAAATTAAGAAAAAAATGAGAGTGAGAGAGAGAGAAAGAGTTATAGCTAATACATTTACACTAATTTGGTGGGATCTAAATAGGGTTGGTGTGTTAAAGAAGAAAAACAAGGCCTAAACCTGTTATATCTTATAACAGTAAACTACAGTTTACTTCAGGAAAATGATATCATAAAGGCGATGAGGTAAAAGCATGCTTTGTTGCCAATGGCTGCCTTATACATGAGTAATCTGGAGATACTGAACACAGACATCATTTATTTTCTCTTTGCAGGATTGTACCTGAGTTACTTTTTCTTTTAGATTAGGATCCACTGACCTCTGAACCTGAACACCTCAGACCCAGGTTGCTCAACAGGGAATCTTGGCTGGGTTTCCGATACCCTGCTGGTCATGTAGGTAATTTATTGGTATGGGATCAGCCACAAAAACAGAAACCTGGGAGGGTCTCAAGAAAACCAGGTGTGAAGCATCAATCTTGCTGTTACACCACTGACAAGTTGGCACAAATCGCTCCTGAATTTGTTTCAGATCCAATGCACTGTCAATCAATATGTTTCTGTACGACCAGTGTGGTCAGTGCCATGCAGGTATATCTCCAGTTCAGCAAAATGGCTCAGGCCAACCCCAAGCCTTTTGGAATGAGCTCTCACATCATAGTCCACTCCACTGTCCAACGGACAAAGACTTTTTATGACAAAACAATTGTTTTCAACCTGACAGAGTTACAACACCATGTGATCAATTACACAATCAAAATGTACACAGATATCTAACATTTGCAGTAACTGATGATATGGAGTTAAGCAGTTTAAGCATATAATAATACCAACATAAACTTTATGAAATATGTTTTATGCAATATTTTTTTGCAGAAATTTTCTTACCTCCCAAATCCGTAGTCAAGTGCACTTTCAGTATACATTTGTGCATAATTAAAAAACGTAATCAATCAATCATTAATCACATTTAAATCTGTCTCAGGTCAATTCTCCTCCATATGCATAATGTCTTGAGAGGGTTCATTTGATTCAATGTTCCAGTACGCTTAATCATCAACAGTACTGTTATGGTTTTGTTTTTTGTTTGCGGGGTTTTTTTTTTTGTTTTGTTTTTTGCTTTTCTACTATTACTTTTGCTTGTGATTCCTGTATTTCACTATATAATACTGCTATGTAGTACTTCAGTACATTGCTACGATATAAACTTGACATCATAATAGTACTTTCCTTTTGCCCCACCCAACAAAACCTATTTTATTCCATCTATAATACGTTATTTCTCATAAGAATATAGGTCAGAGGCCACGACTCTGTTATTCCAGGATTCGAATGTCTTGAACCCACAACCAGATTCCTTTTCTAAAATACATGAATTAACAGGCATTGGTTTCCATTGGAAACGTTCCCATGCCAAAGTTCTTCTATCACCCATAGGAATTACTTTAGTTCTGTTTGAGATTTGTCTTAAAACATCCATTAGTTGCAGGTGTGGCACTAGAATTGTCCAAGATGATCTCATTAGATCATATTATTCTCCACTTAAAAATCTTCATGGAGGGGCGCCTGGGTGGCGCAGTCAGTTAAGTGTCCGACTTCAGCCAGGTCACGATCTCGCGGTCCGTGAGTTCGAGCCCCACGTCGGGTTCTGGGCTGATGGCTCAGAGCCTGGAGCCTGTTTCTGATTCTGTGTCTCCCTCTCTCTCTGCCCCTCCCCAGTTCATGCTCTATCTCTCTCTGTCCCAAAAATAAATAAACGTTGAAAAATCTTCATGGATTAGGTGGCATATACATCTTCCACAGTGTTTACCTCAGCCTTCTGTAAGAACCCTCAGCCATTTTGTCTAGATAGTTCAGATTTCTTTAGAAGCACCACAATATTCTACTATATTTCAGGATGTAGGCTTGCTCCTATGTCTGGGTTTGAACATCTTTATGACCTAATTTCAAAGTTTAGATTATTTGGACCATGTTATTATCTCAAATTGCTTGCCACTCTGGTTAATCTACCTGGAATAGGATGCTTTCAAGATGTCTTATCAGTGTTGGCTATCTTCTTTATATATTTGTATTTTTTGTATGTGTTTTCTGATTAGAAGAGACTTTTAACTGGCCTATATTCCTATCCCTATTCCCAATTCAGCTAACGTTGTCTTATTTCAAATGGTCAATTCTGTTTGATTCGCCAGCCATATTGCTGTCACTGAGTACTGACTGCTGCTGTATTTCAGTCAAGAACTAAATACGGATCCCCCAAATTTTTGAGTCCCCAGGACTCAAGGATAATGAGTAGTAGTCATCTCCAAATGGACATGGGTTTGAGTATAACATTATACTCCATATAGCCACTTACATGAAATTTCTGACTTTTTGTGCTCAAGAATATAGGACCACCAAGTTATATCCAATTCTTATTTGTTGCCAGTGATCAAAGTGAACCAATTGCCTCTCCAACTCTTCTCAGCTTTCTACACACAATGACAGGCCACATAGCTAATTTTATACATGATATCATGACAGGAGGTCAGGCAGCAGACAACCTTCTGCCATTGTATTCTGGAGCCCTTCTTATGCCTTCATTATGAAAATTAGTGGCCATGCAAGGTTATTCAGAGTATTAGCAGTCCGTTTTCTCTGGATTTGACTTGGTAAATATTCCTAACATGAGTCCGTGGTATTCTGTAAAGCAAGAACCTAAAGCCAGAAGCACATTTGGATTTTTCCACATGGCCGTAATCAGAACTCACATCTGTTTATTCATTTTGCGTGTGTAGACCACTCCCTGAGATATTCTTATTAAGCTGGCTGTTATTCAGCTCAGTCTTTATTTTCCAAAAAAGAATTTTCAGCAAAAATTCCGGTAAGGGAGATGTTACCAAAGTGTAAGCATTTTTTCATCATGCACTGCAAGTTTTAAGTACATTTTTTTTCCCTTTCTCCTGAACATCCTCATATCATACTAAAATAATTCTATAGCACCTAAGATGTTGTTTCCTAGGCAATACTGTTTTACATGCCTCTGTATCCAATAGACCTTTAAAGGGATTTTTCTCCAGTACCAGTCCATTTCACCACACATTTATAAAAGACTTGAATCCCACAATAGCAGTTGTGTCAAAAACTCTGGCTTTGTTATAGATTATTTTTCTCCAGTATTACTTTAACATTAAAAGTATGAATTTTAGAGTCCAGCTTTCCAAGTTTATCAAAATCTTTCTATGTTGGAAAATCATTTAAACTCAGATAATTTAAGCATATCCATCTTGTAGTTTTCACCTTCTCGGAAGTTTAAGGAAGACAGTGCTGTGAATTCCTCCAGCTTCCTATAAAATACCATCAAAATTTTGGCTGGTACACCAAAAATTTCCTCCTTTTTTCATACTATACTTAGAAGTCATCTAAGGACTTCCAACTGTAAGAGCCCAAATTATTACTCTCTTTCTTATGTTGATTCTTTTGTAAAGCCTTAAACTTCTTATCTTGAAGTCCTAGGTGGTGGAACTGAGATAACAGCTCTACAACTATCTTGTTTATAACCCCCTGAAGTCCCAATAGCAAAGTCCCCATAGGGCCCATGGTGATGCATTAGTTTGCTACAGTTACCACAAGAATGGTGCCACAGACTGGGTGGCTTAGACAACAAAAAATTATTTCTCATTGTTCTGGTAGAAGTCTACGTTTCTCACTCTTCTGATAGAAGTTAAGGTTCAGGTATCTCTCTGTAGGTTTAGTTTCCTCTGATGTTTATCAGTGTGACTGGCAGATGGCTACATACTTGCTGGGTCTCCACATGGTCTTTCCTCCCTGCACACAGATCCTTGGTGTCTCTTGTGTGTCTGGATTTCCTCTTCTTACAAGAACATTAGTCATATTAGATCAGGGCCCACCCTGATCTTATGACCTCCTGTAACCTGAATTACATCTTTAAAGGACTTATCTCAAGAGACTCTTAAAAACTGAGAACAAACTGAGGGTTGATAGGGGGTGGGAGGGAGGGGAGGGTGGATGATGAGGAATGGAGGAGGGAACCTTTTGGGATGAGCACTGTTGTTGTTTTTTTGTTTGTTTGTTTTGTTTGTTTGTTTTGTTTTGTTTGTAGTCTCAATCATAATCTGAAAATAAAGATCTATATCATAGACCGAAACTCCCTCACAGCAAGTAGTTTGGGGAGAACAGGCATGAGCTCCAATGTCTCCCTTCTGAAGGATCGTATCAGATGTGCTTTCTCTTTCTCCAGTCAGGAACCATTGATGTGTGCACACAAGTACTCAGAACTAGAGAGTCCAAGAGAGTCTACCCATGACCTCTTATACTCTGGTCAAACGGTCTATTTCAGCTGCAAGAGCAACCCCAAAGGCAGAGACCTCTGAGGGTTTCCTGAAAATAGCTAAAAATCCTTGAGCTCACTGTTTTCAAATAAACATTATGACAAAGTATAATGCAGAACCCTGAAACTGACCTAGGAACCAGGGTTGTAAAAACACTGCTAATCATTATAATTCACACATTGACAGGTATATTTATTTTCCCAACTAAATAGATTTGACTAATTCCAAGCCTGCTAGAATAAACCCTCACAGCATACCAACATAGACAATGAAGTGTAATCCTAAAACACTCAATTAACAATGCACATTTTTTAAAAAAAAAAGGAAAAGACAAAGAACAAACATATGCGGTAAATAAAAAACAAATAGAAAATGATAGATTTAAACCCATGAAAATCAATAATCACGTAAAGGATAAATAATCTAAACTACCCAATTACAGTACAGGTTGTCCAATTGCATGCAGAAGCAAGACCCAATTATATGCTGTCTTACAAGAAACTTAGTCTAAGTACAAAAACATAAATAAGTGAATAGTAAAGGGATAAAATACTATATACTATACTGACACTAACCAAAAGGAAATGGGACTGGCTACATTATTATCAAAAGAAGTTGATTTCAGAACAAGCAATATAATGAGAGATAAAAGTGAATATTTCATGATAGAGACAAATTCATCTAAAGCCATGACAAACGTAATGTTTATGTAACAGATAACTTTAAAATTAGGGAGGAAAAAAAAATCCTGTTAGACCTTAAAGAACACACAGTTAAATCCACAGTTACGTTTAGACATTATAGACCCCTTATTTCAATAAGTGAGTTATAGATAGATGATAGATAGACAGATAGAATAAGTGATAAAACTCACCAAAGATATAGAACACATGCACAACATTATTAGCCAACGGTATCCAATTTATATTTATAACTATTTACTAGAAAGAATACACATTCAAGTATGCAAAGATCATTTACTAAAATATACCAAAATCTGGCCAATAAAACAAATCCTACATTTAAAAAGAATCAAATCTTACAAAATAAGTTCTCTAAACAAAATGATATTAAATTAAAAATTTAATGAAGATATCTGGAAAATCCGTAATTGTTTAGAAACTAAATACCATACTTCTAAAAAAAGCTATGGGTCTGGGTTACACAGAAAAGAAAATCAAAAGGAAATTTAAAAGTATTTGAACTAAATAAAAAACATATTATATCAAAATCTGTGAGATTCATCTAAGGCAGTTTTTTTTTTTTTTGCCAGTTATTTGTTTATTTTTTAAACTTAAAACATTTTTTAATTTATTTTTATTTTTTTATTTTTTTAAATATGAAATGTATTGTTAAATTGGTTTACATACAACACCCAGTGCTCATCCCAAAAGGTGCCCTTCCCAATGCCCATCACGCACCCTCCCCTCCTTCCCACCCCCCATTAACCCTCAGTTTGTTCTCAGTTTTTAAGAGTTTCTTATGCTTTGGCTCCCTCCCTCTCTAACATCTTTTTTTTTTTTCTTCCCCTCCCCCATGGGTTTCTGTTGTTCCTCAGGATCCACATAAGAGTGAAAACATGGTATCTCCCTTTCTCTGTATGACTTATTTCACTTAGCAGAACAGTCTCCAGTTCCATCCACATTGCTACAAAAGGCCATATTTCATTCTTTCTCATTGCATCTAAGGCAGTTTTTATAGAGAAACATGTAGCACCAAATGGATATGTTACAAAATAAAAAAGATCTAAACAGCCTCATCTTGTGCCTTAGGACACCGGAAACAGAAGGTAGGGGTGCCTGGTGGTTCAGTCTGTTAAACATCTGACTCTTGATTTTGCCTCAAATCATGATCCTGTGGTTCGTGGGAGTGAGTCCCGCATCTGGTTTTGTGCTGATAGTGCAGAGCGAGCTTGGGTTTCTCCTTCTTCCTCTCTCTCTCTCTGCCCCTCCCCTGCTCTGTGTCTCTCTCAAAATATATAAATAAACATAAAAAAAGAAAGAAAGAAAGAAAGAAAGAAACCAGAAACAGAAGGCCAAATCCAACCTGAACTAAGTATGAGAAATAATCAAAATCAGAGCAAAAATTAATGAAATAGAAAATTAAAAAAAAATAAGAATCAATGAATCAATCAGATAATAAGAATCAATAATAATAATATTGATATCAATGTTATTGATATGAATAACATTTATATTTTTTAATAGAGATTAGGTAAAACAAAAGAGAGAAGGAATAAAATACTAATATCAGAAATAAAAAAGGGTCATCTTTACAGATACCCATTACATATATTGAGTGGAAAATAAAGAAATTATTATGCACAATTTTATTCCAATAAATCAATTTTTATGACACAGGGAAATGCTTTCATAGTTACTAAGAGCTACTAATGCTCTTTCAAGAAACTTTCAGGCCCAAATAACTTCACTGGTGAGTATCTTATCAAGTATTTAAGAAATATATCAACCACGCATGAACTCTTCAAAGAAACTTAATATAAAAAGATAGTTTGCAAATAATTCTATGAATCCAGCGCTAACCTTATACCAAAGGTAGACAAAGACATTAGAAGAAAATTACAGTACAATATTCTTTACAGTGACATAAATATTGTAAACAAATTTTCAGCAAATTGAATCCAACAATATATATATCTTAAAGGCTAATCTCTCTATTTTTTGCTTAATATAATTTTATTTTTTAATCTAATTTATTGTCAAATTGGCTTATATACAACACCCAGTGCTCATTCCAACAGGTGCCCTCCTCCGTGCCCATCACCCATTTTCCCCTCTCCTCCACCCCCCCGCCCAGTTTATTCTCTGTATTTAAGAGTCTTTTATGGTTTGCTTCCCTCCCTCTCTGTTTGTAACTATTGTTTCCCCTTTCTCTCCTCCGTGGTCTTCTGTTAAGTTTCTCAAGATCCATATATGAGTGAAAACATATGGTATCTGTCTTTCTCTGACTGACTTATTCCAGTTCTATCCACGTTGCTGCAAATGTCATGATTTCATTCTTTCTCAATGTAAAGGCTAATATCTCTTGAGCAAGTTGGGTCTGTTTCAGGAATGCAAAATAAAATTAAAAAACAAAAATGAACAGACACTAATTTAGAACACCTACAAAAATGTGGCGCTAACTTCATACATGAAGGCAAAAGATTGAACGCCTTTCCCCTAATAGCAAGGGGAAAGAGCCAAGGACGTCTTTTCTCACTGTTGTTGTTCAACACTGCCTACAAAGTTCTAACCAATGCAGTAGAGAAGGGGAAGCATCATGCAGTTTGGAAGGAAAGGTGACTCTATACAAGCCTAGCTTTTCCTTTTCTTGTTGACCTCAACTGAAATATCACAGGCTCCAAAGGGCTTTCTTATACTGGGATCTGAAATACTCCCTAGTCATTCTCCTACCTTTTCATTTGCTTTAATTTCACATTAGCACTTGTTATTTTTTGGTTCCGATGAGATTGCAGGCTTTGGAGAGTAGAGACTGATCTACCCTTTCAACATTGTACCCTAAATTTGAGAAGAATTCCTGGCACACAGTAGGTGATCAATTCATTTACTGAGTAAAATAATGTAATGAAATTCGGTAAAAGAATTGGTGAAACTGGGGCGCCTGGGTGGCTCAGTCGGCTGAGCATCCGACTTCCGCTCAGGTCATGATCTCATGGCTCATCAGCCCAAGCCCCGCGTCGGGCTTTGCGCTGACAGCTCGGAGCCTGGAGTCTGCTTCGGATTCTGTGTCTCCCTCTCTCTCTGCTCCTCCTCTGCTCGTGTTCTCTCTCTCTCAAAAATAAACAAACATTAAAAAAAAAAAAAGAATTGGTGAAATTAATACCAGAGTGCAAACTTGTCTGCCCAAATATATATTAATGTCATTACTAAAAGTAGTATTCCTTTATTCTTTTCTGGTCTTTTAGTTTAGATAAAATGTGATTTATTTTAAACTTTATATCTACTTCGATAGTTTATGTCATTAAATTTTGTCCTATGTGTAGAAACTGACTCATTTTTCCCCAGGGCTATTTTATAAATTTGGATATTAAAAATAATAATTTCCTTACTTGAAAATGTCTAATTGACCAAAATCAATCCAATGTTCTTCATAAGCTCTTTTTTTTAATGAATTCAGCTTTCTTTAAGGGATCAACAGTTTTCTGGAAGTTAATTTGAGATCTTTAAAAGACAGAACTTTGATGCAAATGTATTTCATATTGCTAGCCATCTTAAACATAAAGAGGACATATTAAAATTAATTCCATTATATAAGTTCACCTGTATGGCTATAATTTATTTTAAAATATTATGGGACGGTGTGTTACACTAAGATATTAAGGTATGTAAGTTTATGTTAAATGTTCTCAGATTATTGGAGTATTTGTGTTCTTTGAACAGTTTGCACAATAGTTGTCTGTTCGTATTTGATGTTAGTCCTATTAATACAGATCTATCAGCTTCTCAAACCTCATTATTTTCCATGTATGATTTTCTTATAAGTGGAAAACAAACTAATAAAATTGTTACAATTCTGTGAAGGATAGAAAAGCCACCTTTGAGCAAGTCCTAAAAGCTTGCTTAATGTCTAAAATGCACAGGCTCTGAGAAAAACAAGCACTGTCAGTTGGAAGTTTGTTTTTCCCCAATGTCTCTGAGATCCCAGATCATAGTTCTGGGATTTGCAGGTGTCTGAAAGAGTTAATAATTATATTATTTTATACAACCTAATTCTGTGCATAGGACAAACCAGCATTAATAAGTTTATATTGGTTTGTCTTATTGTATGCATTTATGGAGCCCATTAACCAGTTAATATTTCTGGCGTTGGTATAGGTCATATATTATTATTATCATAATTACCGTTGAAATACAACATTGTGGTACTACACGTCTAAAACAAAAACCTAAAAGTAAGAATTTGGCCTTCCCTACTAAGTACTGAGGTTAGAAGGTTTAGTATTATTGTTCTCATTTAACCAAGAGAGAAAAATCAATTCTAATGTTTCAGGGTTGAGAGGCGATCTCTTTGTGTGTAATATTCCCTCTATCAGTGTGTACCAATACATAGAGACCTCTTCTAGGGCAAAGTTGTAAATCCAGGTTTGTTAAGAGTCAAATTCTAAGATTTCTTTTCTTGGTTCTCGTTCTTTTAACTCTAAAATGGAAAAGTAAGTACAGAATGTTGGGAGCATACTCTCCATACCATTATTGACGGGGACTTGGAGTTGAATTTAATACTATTAAGTATATAGAAGTGATTTCCAGAAGGATACCTAATTCTATAGGAGAAATCCATTAGGCAAAAATAGTTCCCCTCATGGCTTTTCCATTCTCCTTAGTGCTTTTATTAAATACTGGACTGTCTCATGTGCGTAGTATAAATACATAATCAAAAAGAGAACCAAACAAAAATTTCGCTTACTGCTTAAGACGTTTTTCCAATTGGAAAGAGCAAATAATTCCATTCCCTTCCTCTACTCTTATCTCTACCAACCCTGAAGACTCTTGGTTTATTGGCTCCATTGAAACTATGGAGTGGGATAGGTCATAGCAAGAATTGCTCTCACGATCTGTAAGAGCTCGAGGCTTAGAACATGATGATTTTCTAAGGCATGGCTGGAGCAAGGTAAAATAATAATAAGCGAGAGAGTTAATGGCATACAAACATTGACTAGAACTCTTTTTCTGTTGGTTTTTTTTTTCTTCAAAATGAATGGGAATGTCTGGTTCTCTAGTACTTACAAAGTTGATCTCTGCCATTCCAAAAGGCAAAATTGACTAAGAGAAAAATAATTCAGGCTGAATAAATATCCTTATACCTGAATATCCAATTATCTTGGGTATCATTACACTAACACGTGGTTTTCCTATTCAACTCAAATTATAAAATTGCTTCTTCTGTAACTTCTTTAGCACTCATCACTGTAGTACCCAGTAAAGCCACATTATGTAGATTCAATTAAAACCTAGAGTAGTTCAGTGCATTCTGAATGAGACTCATTTGTAAGAAAGAAAACTTTACATCATAGGTTAGGACTGCAGAATTGATAGGAAGAGTAAAAAAAAAGTGTATTAAAGAACTGAATTCTATTTTAATGGATATGTTTTGACATGTTAGAAACAGCAAATTTATGTTACTCAGAAAAAAATGCATATATATATATAGAGAGAGAGGTTGCTTGTAAATGTTGTATGCATGTTATATACATTAGATGCATCGTATATATTATAGGTACATATATATGCCACATTACACTTATAACATATACTAAATGACTTAAAGTATTCTATTGTGATAAAATTAGATTCATTTGAAATAGATTTATCTGCAAGTATATGCAGTATTGAGCAAAAAAGTCTCTAGCTTTTAGAATAAATGCTCATGAAATCTAGGGAAAAATAGCTCTAAAGTAAAGGTCAGGATATCTGGAATCAAGAACAAGTCCAAATATGCTATGGCATTTTAAAAAGTGGTTTTGTTAATAGGCTTATATCACAGTAGACGATAGTACCCGTGTCACTTTTATTTTCAAACCAATTTTTGTTATTGTTATTTGCAATTTTGGTAACAGGCAAAACACTTTTAAAAGTCTGTTTATAATTCATAAGCACCACTGATACAGTAAATACTGGCCATGAAAATAAAAATCATACTGTGAATAAAGATGATAAATTAAGACATGCCAAACAGAGGCTGATGTATTGCTAATGGAAGAGGCTGTGTTTGTAAGAAATGTTGTGTGTGTTATGGATTTGAATTGGACTCTAGGTTGAAGAAAGTTTAAGGAAAGGCTGTTGTAGAGCCCAATTCTAGTCCAGGAAGCTCATGATTTTAGCAAAAATGAATGTTTTTAGATCTTCATATTTGACCTTAATATATAGAACACCTGCTTTTCTAAGGCAGTATGTGCAGAGACAGGAACTCTACTAAGTATTTCTAAACAGCAACCCAAACTTACTTTATGGGGTATTTACTTCATCATACAGATATAAATGATAGAAAATACTTTTACTTACAAGGTTGAGGCTAAGGCATACTATTCATCCTGGCACTATACCTTCTTGTCCCACTTATGTCTTTATTTTCAGATGGAGGTGGGAAGTTTCAAAGGAAGGTGAAAAAGAACAGTACAGACCACATGGTAACTATTCCTTGTTAAGTCCTCTTAGCACTTTACTTCAACTCCCACAGCTAAATATGTGAATGCCAGAAACTGGAGAAATCATGTTTTGAGAGTGACTGTGCCCAAGCAGACCTACTTCAGAGCCAGGTTGGCAGTGTTAGGAAGTAGTTAGGAACCAGTTATCTTACCCTCGCGTGGAATTTCTGGCCTAAGAAGGATTTTGGAGAATCTGAAGATAGTCCTGTTAGAGCAGAAATTGTACTGGGCGCAGTTAAATAAGCTAGGGCAAGGAGACAGAGAGACCTGAACTCAGTCTGATCAACGTAGCTGCAGTAGCTTGGGTGGATTTTTAAATGCTGGGGTGAGGGAACGCAAGCCGTCACATTTGCTAGTGGAGATCATTCAAAAAAAGTAAGTTTTCTTGTGTCATGGTGATGGGACGTAGTTCATTTCACGACTTGGAACAATGCGCGCACAAAGTTAGCCTCCTACTTGTCCAAATGAACGGAAAGATAGGTGTGTTATCTCCCTTCATTTTTACATTTTGAAGGGATGGACCTTAGCTCCTAGAGAGAGACGTTCTTGGGTTGTAAACCTGAAAGAGGTATTTAAAAAGATTTCTTTCTCAAAGAGGCCAGGGAAGGAATTTATAGTTACATTTCCGAAGCAAATGTTCTAACTAAAAAAAGGAAGGACCTAAAGTCAGGAAGGATCCTGTCTACACTGTAGTCACCTCAAGGGGAACATTCAGGACATCTTGGTCAGGATCACTGGTGAGAACCGTGTTGGCTGAGGTTCCATTGGTAGCTTCTTGGGTAGTGGCCACTCGTGAAATTGAGGCCAGATCAGGAAAGAAATAACAATGTGGATGTCCTATGGGCTTCAAACTTAACAGACCAGTTTTAGGCATATAGTAAAACAGTGTTTGAGTACTTGCAAGAGCAAGAAAGGCAGGTAATTACTAACAAATCAATCACCCAAGAGCTGTGCTGATACAATTTGCGCTTAAAAAGAAAAGAGTAACTTCACAGTCATGAGCTGGAGAGATCTGGAACATGTGCAGGAGATCACACTGTTCTATGTTCTTCTATTTAATGGTGTAAGTTGAGTTATTCTCAGCAAAGTTATTTTTTCTTTACGAAGTCATGAGTTTCCAGCTACTATTATGTAATGTCCTCTTACATAGATATTACTTGTTTCTGTTAGAGACAAGATAGCGGTAATGGTATGAGGAAATCAGACAATTGACTTTCCTCCTTCACTTAAGGAATTCTATCTCAGTTCCTCTATTTTTTTTTTTTTTCTGAGTACAGCATAAATTAGAAAAGAATACTCTCTTTTTTTTTTTTTTTTTTTTTTTTTTTTGCTAGAGAAGCAAGAACCAGACCAGAATGAAGGGAAATTTCTCCATTGTTGTGCAAAGAAATAAGCCTTCTCTTGCAGAAATGTCTTTTTGTTTGAGAACTGAATAGTCTTAAACGGGTTTCCTTTTCACTGTGGGATTTTTCTGTGTATTTAACATACTCTTTAAATCTCCAAGAGAGAAATTTAAGATGCAAAGTTTCTTAACGTATTTCACCACAATGTTTGCTGTGCCTAAAGTAAGATTAATATATTGTAGAACCTGGGTGTGTGGCCAAAGTTAGGAAAATGATGTAGTTCAAATCCCTTAGCATCATTCCACGGGGAGACGCTTGTAAGGTTTATTTTAAGTGGTGAAGCCGACGCAGCAACTATCTTGCAAACGGATGCAAGAGGGCCCAGAAACTATCAGTGGCTGTCTTCTTCCCTCTTCCCACGTTGAGGAAGGCAGTCTGCAGTGTAAAAAGAAGCCGTTCCTTTTCAAAAAGCAAAGAAGCAAGCAGGGTGAAAAAAACTCATTGATGATCAATTCCTAATTCACAGATTTGATTTTTCCTTATTTGGGGAATTCTTAAGTTTGTTGTACATGTCACTGATTCAAATTTCTGCGGCAAGGAAATAATAAATTTGTCTGCCCCCTCTGATGACTTAATTTTTCTACCATGTACTCCCTCTGTTTCCATCTCATTGTTTCTATCCCTGAATCTCTTTGATATCACATTGAACGGTGACAAATAATTTCAATCTCTGTAATGTTTTCTCTGAAATGTCTATAAATAATGTTCACTGTCAGTGTAATATCTTAAGAATTTAGGATACATTCCAACAACAAAATACATTCTACATTTCACCAGTCCTATGATGTACCTTTTTTTACGTTTTAATATATTTGAAATTGGGACATAACTTGTAATTTGTGGCATTAATAATCAATTTGGCCTGGTGGCTGTCAAGTTGTGTCTGTGGATATATGAACATCCAAACCATCGGCATCCAAATATTCAAATTAAATTCGAATGGTTTTGAAAAAAGTCATACAGATAATAGTGGAGGTGTCCTTTTTTTTTTTTTTTAAGAGGCCTTGGAGCCCAATGTGGAGTACGAACTCAGGACCCTGAGTTCAAAGATCTGAGCTGAGATCAAAAGTCAGACACCTAACCAACTGAGCCACCCAGGCATCCCAGTGTAGAGCTGTCTTTTAACACAGAGGAGTCACTGATTGTGGGAAAATGATGAATCAGACATGTTTGGCAGTATATCAAAGTTAGAGTCAAAAGAAGGTGAGAACCATCTAAAGGTAAAACTAGCTTAAGGACACAGAGTCAATGACTTCAACTCTTTCATGGATTCTTTCAAGAAATGCCGTATCATGGTGGTCCTGATGGCATCCAGGATGACTTTGTGTTTAAAATTTGGACATGAAAGACGTGACCTAAAAAGATATTCAGACATGTGTACTTTGAAAATGAAAGAGTTTTAGAAAGACTTTAACCAACTTGGATTGCTTATATTGCCTTTTCAAAGGTATATGCAAGGGTTATATATAACTCAGTATCTGATTAAGTTGAAAATAGCTCTTTTACAAAATGACATAAAATATAAAAGAAGATTGTGTCAATATAACAAAAGAGATTGTGCTATAGGTAGGAAGTTTTTTTTTTCAGTTGTCTGTAAAATAGGATTGGCTAGTAAAATTTTTATGAATTTTATATTTATATAAATTAAAAATTTTATATTTTAATGAAATACATTAAAATCATGATAAAATTAGTGTTGTGCTTATTTTTTACAAAATATGAACACTTGTTTTTGAAAAATGCATTTTCTTGATTCTTGAAATTTAATCAAAATGAGAAAATATTTAAAATATATTAAAATATATTAATTAATATTTATACTCATTTAATATATACACATATTAAATTAATGTATTATTTATTATTAAATAATTAAATAATTAAATAAATAAATTATTAAACAAATTATCATTTATTATTAGATTAATTTAATTTAATAATAATAAATAATATTAAAATAAATAAATAATAAATTAAATATTAAAATTTAATTTAGGCTATGATTTAAAATTTAATTTAGCTCTATGATATGCTAAATAAAATATTTTTTCAAAGCCAGCTGACATATAAATTAAATGCTACCTCAGTCTTATCCCCAAATGACTTTCTCTAGAATTTTTGTGCTTCTTACAAAATTCTGTAATTTGTATGAATGAGTAAAAACTCAGGAGTAATATTTGTATGAAGGAGTAAATGCCAAAATACAATATCAAATTGTTCTCAAATAAAATTTTTAAAAGAGCTGGGAGAGGGGAATTGCCCTACCATATATAAAAGTGTACGATACATCTTTATAAAATTAAATACTGTGATCTTGGTGTTAGGTTAAGTACACAGATCAATGGAGTACAAATGAAAATCCAAATATTGTATGAAAAGGTGGTATCTTAAATCTGTACAGAAAGACTATATTATCCAGGAATCATCTTTCAAAACAAAACAAAACACTGTATTACTGAGGTAAAAAAAAAATCATGTCAGTAGCTCAGATAATTTTCAAAAAAATAACTTTCTAAACAAACAGAACCTTAAACAGATAAATAAATAAACCTGAAATTGTAGAAAATAAATACAGAAAACTATGTTTATATTTTGGAGGCAGGCCATCTAAAAGAAAACAACATATTCAAAAACTGGAAAGGAAAAGGCAAAAACATTTACTGAACCAAAACTTCAATCTTGTACACGAGCTACGTGTGGAGAAAATATTTGCATTATATAACAAGCAGAAGGCCTTGGCTATTCTTATAAATACAGTGAAATGCAAATGGGAAAACATTTGAAAGAGTGTCATAAGAGAAAATACAATGGTCAATAGCCATACAAAAATGCCTTCCACCTAAGCGGTAATTAAAATACATAATTAGAACAAAAGTAGTTGGAACTTGTCATCAGTCAGACTGGCACACATTAGCAAAATACACTGATGATGTCCAACGTTGATAGCTGTGTAGAACAAATACATTCCTAATTCCAAATACATCCCCTATACATTCCTAAGAGAGCTGCCATTTTTAATGCCAATTTGGAGTATGATCTGTTAGTATATGTAGTATGTTTTCTGTAACTGCTGTAACAAGTTACCAAGCATTGGCAGAGGCTCTAGGACAGAATACATTTCTTCAGGCACTAGGAGAGAATCTGTTTCTGGTTTCTTCCAGCTTCAAGGGGTTGCCAGCCTCCCTTGGCTTGTAGCTACATCACCACAGTCTTCATGGCCAGCACCTTCAAATTTCTCTGCCTCATCTTCACATCCTTTCTCTGTGTGTTCAAGTGTAAAATCTCCCCTTGCCTCCTTCTAAGAATACATGTAATTGCATTCAGGGACCATCCAGAAAATCCAGGATAATTTCCCCACATCAAGATCTTTAATTTTTTTTTAAAATTTTTTTAACGTTTATTTATTTTTGAGACAGAGAGAGACAGAGCATGAACAGGGGAGGGGCAGAGAGAGAGGGAGACACAGAATCTGAAACAGGCTCCAGGCTCTGAGCAGTCAGCACAGAGCCCGACTCGGGGCTCGAACTCACGGACCTGAGCCGAAGTCAGACGCTTAACTGACCCAGCCACCCAGGTGCTCCAAGATCTTTAACTTAATGACATCTGCAAAAACCTTTTCCCACAGAAGGTGACATTTATAGGTTCCAGCTGATAGGAGCTCCATTCATTCAGTTTCTGAGGCCAGAGTCCTTGGGATCATTCTTGGGTTCCCTTTCTCTCATGCACCACATTTAATATACTGGTAAATCATTTTGACTGTATTCTCCAAATAATTGCATTTCTCCACTGCTACCATGCTGGGTTTTTTTTTTTTTTTTAATGTTTATTTATTTTTGAAGGAGAGAGATCATGAGTGGGGGACGGACAGAGACAGAGGGAAACACAGAATCTGAAGCAGGCTCCAGGCTCTGAGCTGTCAGCACAGAACATGATGCGGGGCTCAAACCCACAAACCGTGAGATCATGACCTGAGCCGAAATCGGAAGTGTTACTGACTGAGCCACCCAAGCGCCCTGCTACCATCCTGTTTTAAGCCGTCATCAATACGTATGTGTCTTTTGCAATATCTTCTTAACAAGTCCTTCTGCTTTCTATTTTTGCCACATGCATTTAGTTCTCAACACAAAGCCAAATCACCCTTTAAATTCTTAATGGAGGTTATGGCAATATGCTGATTAAAAACCTGCAGGAGTCCCTATTTCACTGAGGAAAAGCAAACTCGCTACCAAGGTCCACAAGCCCAACATAATCTGTCCCCCACCCTGTAACTCCAGTTTCCTTTCTTCTCTCCGCACTCATTTCAATCATTCCACTCCAGCTACCCCCCTGTTCTGGCTGACTCTTTATCTTACCAGTCGTATCCTTGATTTACAGCTTTACATTAGTTATTGTTGTGTTTGGAATTCCCTTATACCAGCTCTCCACCTGAACAACACCCTCACCTACAAAAACAACACCCTCACCTACACCCTTATTCAAATATTGTTAGCAATAAGGGCAGCCTGTTGCATCCTATTTACATTTGAAATCCCCTTCCCAACATAGCATGTCTGATTTACTGTCCCATTTTTTAAAAATTCAACATATTTTTAAAAGAAATAACATACAGAGCTATAATAGTTTTCAGTGCACAATATAATGATTCAACAATTCTATACATTCTCAGTGCTCATCAAGATAAGATTGTTTTTCAAAAAAAATGTTATTACTTTTAGGGTGTCTGGGTGGCTCAGTCACTTAAGCGTCTGATCTCAGCTCAGGTCATGATCTTGTGGTTTGTGGGTTCGAGCCTTGCGTCTGGCTCTGTGCTGACAGCTAGGAGCCTGGAGCCTGCTTTGGTTTCTGCATCTCCCCTGCTGGTGCTCTGTCTCTCTCTGTCTCTCAAAAACAAATACAAATGTTACTACTCTTAATTCACAGTGGTAGTTTCTTCTGACATTTGAAGCTTTCTTTGATGTGAATTTCAAATGAATCAAACTATCCAAAAGTAGGAATCAGAAAAAAATGTATTTTTTAAAGCTTCTTATGTGATGCTGTAGTAAACTGAGATTAATCACTTATTCTGTAGACTGCATAAAATTCTTATCTTATTCTCTCTTTAAAAAAATATATATATGTGCAGATAACAAAAAGTGCTTTGGAATTTTTGTGAGGGAGCTAAATACACATGTTTGAACAAGAACATCAGAAAAACTATGAATGAAAAATAAAAGGAAAAAAAAAAGAATAAGAAAATACACAAAATTTTAAGCTATGAAAAACTGGTATGTGTAGACTCTCTTGTTTAACACTCTTATCACTGATATGTAACTTTATATTTTTTTTCAAAAAAAAAAACCTCAAAATAGCGGGGTGGTATGAATCAAATGGACATTTACCATTTCATACATAAATAACAAGGAGTGAGACCTGTCCCTTTCCCTCAAGTAGCTCATAGTTCCGAGGAAGGAGAGACTTTCAACAGAAACCTCGTGTAAAATTGGAGATCTTATAATAGATGTATATTCTATTCCAAGACCAAAGATGACAGAATATATTTTATGTAGGTGTGTGAAATAAGCCTGCACATTAGAAAACTCCTTTTAACTGAAACTTAAGAAAAATTAAAATGTATTAGTTATAGGAGAGACTAACGGCATTGTAGGAAAAGAAAAAAAAAGTGTTAATCATTATTGAATGGTGAGAAGGTCAACGTGGTTTAAAGGTGGGATGGATTTGTTGGATACGTCGTGGCACAGTGAGAAGAGAAAGGGAATTTTGACCAGGATTATCTAATGGTGAAATAAATCTCTGATGAAATATCATAAGCCTTTATTTTTTATAGTTTTGGAAATAATCTTAAGGGTACAATTTGAAGTGCCTTTTAATTATAAATCTTTTTCTCTTCTCAGTAAACATGTAATTATTTCTCTGAACAAAAGCTTAATAATTGCTGACAACTGTCAACCCAGCGGTACATTTTCTCTTTCTGTTTTCTAACTGTCAACAAAGAATGAAGTAAGTTTGAGTAAGGATATTCATGTAAAATTATACTTTTTTAGAATTACAGACTCAAATCCAGAAGTAACCATCTTGAATTGAAAAAATAAACCACATCGCGGAACCAGTTTCTATGGACTTATTATACAAAATTGTTTAGCATACTGATCAAGCATCAAGAGACGGACACATAAATATCAATATGTGTCACTGTGAATGTTTTGGAGATTTTTCTACTTATTATGAAACCTTAGAAGTAAGAAAGATTACTGAAAAAAGGACATACTGAAACAGTATTTCCACCGTAAAATATATAGATAGTACAGATTAAAGACTATTTCAATTCCCTCTCTCTCTCTCTCTGTCTCTCTCTCTTCGGCCAGTCTTATGCTACTGTCACATTGACAACACGAGGACTTTCAAAAGTAGCAAAGGGTAGTTTCAATCTGTTCTTCAACTCTCTTAGTAAGCTTAAATGCTCTGTATTTTTTTAGATCAAACGGTTTTATCTTTTTAAAATTGTTGAGCTGGAGGAGCTTTTGTTGAGCTCTTGTGACTTGCAAAAGTTTTTGGTACAAAAGTGATAGCAGCGGTTGCTGGAGGGTAGCCATGGGGGATAGAAATAGAAACCTATACAACACTGGTTGACTCAACTCTTAAAAATAAATGCATCTGCAAGTTATCAAACAAATATTTTAAAACCACCTGGGGATGAAGTTTTATAGGCTTAAAATCATGTGCAAGAGAATCAGCTTAATCAAGACCCAGGGTCAGGGGGAAAATAGTGAAAGGTCCATTGCCAAAGGCACAAAGAAAATTGCATCATGACATCTCACTTTGTTGGGGGGCAGAGGGAAACAGAAAATGGACATTGGGCACTGATACAAGGCACAGATACAGCAAAGTATACACTTGCTTTAGTCAGGGTTCTCCAGAGAAGCAGAACTTGTAGGAGAAACAGAACCTATAGGAAACACAGAATATTTATATATATATAAATATATATATAATATATATAATATATATAATATATAAAATATATATTATATATAATATAATATATAAATATATAAATTATTTATATATATAAATATTCTGTTTCCTATAGGTTCTGTTTATGTATATATATATATGTATATACATATATACACATATATATACACACATATATATATACACATATACATATACATATACATATACATATACATATACATATACATATACATGTGTGTGTGTGTGTGTTTAAAGGAAGGAAATACTTTAAACAGAAACCTCATAGTATATATATAAAGAGAGAGAGAAATTTATTTTAAAGTATGGGCTTAGTAGTTGTGTGGTGTGGCTGGTAAGTTTGAAACACATGGGTAGGCTGACAGGCTGGAAATTTAGGTAATTATTACTGTTGCAATCTTGTGAAATCTCCTGAGGAGAAGTCTGGAAACTCTAGTCAGAGTTCCTTTGTTGCAATCTTTTTTTTTTTTTTTTTTTTTTTTTTTTTTTTTGAGAGAGAGATTGAGAGAGAGAGAGAGAGAGAGAGAGAATCCCAAGCAGGCCCTACACTCAGCATGGAGCCTGTTATGGGGCTTGATCTCATGGTTCTTGAGATCATGACTTGAGGTGAAATCAAGAGTCAGTCACTTAACTGACTGACCCACCAGGCACCCCTCCTATGTTTCAGTCTTGGGGAAAATTCCTTCCTCTTTGGTAAACCTCAATCTTTGTTCTTAAGCTCTTTCACTGATTGGATGAAGCCCACACATAATCTGTGTGTTGGGGGGTGGTCATCTGATTTTCTCAAAGTCTACTGATTGACATGTTAATTCCATCTAAAAAAAATAAGAGTAGCATCCAGACTGGTGTTTGACCAAAGATATGGGGCTGGCCAAAGTTTGAGAAAAGAATCATAGCCTAGCCAAGTTGACACATGAAATTAACCATCAATAGCAATTAAAATAATAAGATCTAAGACTCAAAATAATCATCCCTGATTTATACAGCTTAACATATGCCAGTCTCTCTTATAACCTACCCATTGTTTGGGTCAACTGTTTGCACTCAGCTCTGTCTGTGAACTTCAGAATAGGCAGTGATTCAGAATTTCCACTGCTAGGCATAAATAAGCCAGGGGGTGGATTCCTACAGGTTGGTTCCTGGTTTCCACTTTCACAAACTTGGATTTATTGACTCATTGTAGCCAGTCTTTTCAACTTGATTTCTAATCTCTCTTCCTTGAACCATTTCTTGACCAGAGGACAGACTATGAGCCTTTGGAAAGACCGGGTTTCTGCCTTTCTTCCTCGCATCTTTAACCCAGACAAATCTCTAACATCCTCTCTCAGAGTAGATGCTCAGTACATTTGTGATAAGAATTTGGTGGCCTGTCTGAATTCTGAATCTTTTGTGTGCCTTCAGCTATTAGGCTATTATAGCATAAATCTTTATTTATTTACCTTCAAAACTTGCACTGGAGACATGCAGTAGCCTTGATTTGGATCCATTTTCAAAAACAATTTTCTTGGTTCTTTCAAATATAAACTGAAACATAAGTGAAGCACTATTTTGCATATTTGAGAAGTAGAAGATACTTTGAAATTATTCCGTGTGCTTTCATTATGAAAAGGTATTTGTAAAAAAAAAATTCAGGAGAGAAAAAAGGCTCTGCTTCTTGGAGAGCAAATCCTTCCATTTTATATTTGAAATCTCTCCTAACCCTCCAATTTATATATATACACATATAGATGATGTATATGTATATTCATATATATATATATGTGTATGTATACATATGTGTGTATATGTATATAATTATTTAATATATTATTATATAATATATTATATATTGTATATAATATATCATAAAATATGAATATATTATATATAATTATATATTTTATATTTAATATATTATTTAAATATATTTATTATATTATCTATAAATACATATATAATATATTAAATATATATTTATTTATATATGTAAATATATAAATGTGTATTTATGATATATTATATATATTTATATGTATTGTATATTTATACACATATATTTACATAAATATATGTATATAAATATATAAGTACATACATATGTATTAAACACATATATAATATACAAATACATATTTAAGTGTGTATACGTATATATGTGTGTGGTAGGTACTAGATGGCTAGATTGTACAAGCATGTCCAGAAAGTTCTTGCTAATCCTTATCTTAAGAATGTGGAGATCTTGGGGCACCTGGGTGGCTCAATTGGTTAATCGGCTGACTTTGCTCAGGTCATGATCTTGCGGTCCGTGAGTTCCAGCCCTGTGTCGGGCTCTGTGCTGACAGCTCGGAGCCTGGAGCCTGTTTCAGATTCTGTGACTCCCTCTCTCTGACCCTCCCCCGTTCATGCTCTGTCTCTCTCTGTCTCAAAAATAAATAAACGTTAAAAAAAATAAAAAAAAAAAAAGAATGTGGAGATCTTGTCTTCCTTCTACAGTCCCATCAAGCAGGATAAGTAGAGAAACGTGTTGTTCAGAGTTCAAGGTCAGTGTCTCCTTGGTACCAAAGAATGTCCAGATGGCATGCCTTTATCTCCTTTGAATGCTAGCCATGCAAGGAGGGGAAGGGCCACAGATAGTGGCAGTGCTAGTTGTTACACCATAGAACCTTGCTGCACAGGGCTATCAACAGCAGCCAAATTATGGAAAGAGCCCAAATGTCCAACTGCTGAATGGATAAAGAAGACGTGCTATTTATATATATACACACAGACAAAGAAATTCTACTTGACGATGAAAAAGAATGAAATCTTACCATTTGCAGCAATGTGCATGGAACTGGACGGTATTATGCTAAGCGAAAAAAGTCAGAGAAAATAGGTGATGAGCATTGAGAAGGGCACTTGTTGGGATGAGCACTGGGGCTTGTGTGTAAGTGATGAATCACGGGCATCTACCTCTGAAGCCAAGACTACACTGTATGTTAGCTAACTTGAGAGCAAAAGTAAATAAATAAGTAAAAAGTAAAATTAAAGACAAAAAAAACAAAAAATCCTTGCTGCACATAGATGCCAGCAGCAGGTGCTTTGTGCGGTCGGCTTCTTCTAGACTCCTGTGTGCAAGTTCCCCCAATAAACCTATGTTTCAGTCACTGTCTCCAGGTCATTTCTTTGGCCTCAGCAGACCATTGCCCACCCTTGGCTTAGCATCTCCTGAGGTGCAGCTACACAATATGATATATAATGAATGTGTATTTATAAATTATATAAATAATAAATGCTTCCCTTAGTGATGGGATGGCTGTGTAGGTATTGAAGGGGGAACGTATGTGAGTATCAATTCACTTTAATTAGACTTAGACAAATTTAAATACATAATATGTTAAAGTGGTGATTTACATACAGCACATTAAAAAACTGCTGATAAAGTTGTCACAACTCTTATATATCATGCAAACCTCTTGAATAACTCTTGAATGTCCCAACTGTGAACATTAACGTTTATTTATGTCTGGTCTATGCCAAAAATTAGCTCTGTGTAAAACGTCAGTCTTCAGAGGTATATCTTTGCTTTTCTTAATGATCAGTTTAATACAAGTAACTCACTCGTCTATAAAGTTGGAAGAACTTTCACATGGACTTAAGAAACAATGAATGAAAAAAAATCATATAAACATATTAGAACCACCTGTGGTTAATTAGTATTCATTAAACACCACCACTGGTGTGCCTGGGTGTCTCAGTTGGTTAAGTGTCTGACTTCGACTTAGGTCATGATCTCACTGTTTGTGGGTTCCGACCCTACATCGGGCTCTGCTGACAGCTCAGAGCCTGGATCCAGCTTTAAAATTTGTGTCTCCCCCTTTCTCTGCTCCTTTCTTGCTCACATCCTGTGCATCTGTCTGTCTCTGTCTCTTTCTCTAAAATAAACAACAACAAAAAAACCCACCCACCAGTAATATCATAAAGTATATTAGAATTCCTTTGTTAGAAAGTAACATAGGGACACCCGAGTGGCTCAGTCAGTTGGGTGTCCGACTCTGGCTCATGTAATGATCTCACAGTTTGTGGGTTCTCACCCCGCCTCGGGCTCTGTTCTGTGTCTCCCTCTCTCTCTCTGCCCCATGTCTCCCTCTCTCTCTCTGCCCCTCCCCTGTTCACATTCTGTCTCTCTCTCAAAAATAAAATATTAACAATTAAAAAAATAATAAAGTAACATACAACAGCATAGTCTAGCTTAAACTCTGGAAGTAACATTTTTATAAAGATTTAATGGATTTCAGGAAAAATAAAACAGGTATACTTATCTGGCTTCAGAGATCTACAAGAGCCCTGGAATGTGTCTGGATTCTTTTCTCCATTTCTTATTTTTATATGCCTCCTTGTGCCTTCTGCAATGATTTTTCACTGGTCACTATCTTCTCAGTTCCCTATATACATAGTAAAACACACGGTTTATTCATAAATATTAACATTACACTACTTGGTTATCCTATGTCTCAATAGCAAGGTTTCAAAGAAGGAACTCTGGGCCCATTTGGGCAAAAAGCTTAGTCCTTATATAACAGCTACTGAGGTCTCATGCCTATGTGTTTGTGGGGTCTTTTAAGCAGGTGAGATAGACAGACACACATAAAGTACTCAAAGGAATATAGATGGCATAGATATATAGATATAGATGATACAGATATAGATATATACGTAGATACAGAGGTAGGCACACAAACATTTTTTTTCATTTGTGTTATAAAGACAGAAAACTCCTAGCTGCAAAGATTCTGTCCTTCAAAACCTTCATTTCCTCCTGAGCCAAATACTGCTCATTGTCCTAGGATAAAGGTGATAGTTATATCCCTTTAATATAGGAAACAGGTAAAGAGAAAATTCAGGGTAATATAACAACACAATACCAGTTTTGTCCCAAGAACATGAAGCCTCATTTAAAAAAAATAATGTAGCTATGTGGTTCTAGAATACACTGCCTAAACCCCAAAATCTGGTTTCAAATCATGGATGTGCTTATCTCCTCAAAATTTATTTCAGAATAGAATGGTTGGTTGCTCTTTCTCCTTCTTCATGAAAGAGATGAAAATAGGGCACATTTTTTGCCCTATTAATCTTATACTTGTGTTATTTTGAATTTTCAGCTCATCTTTGTGGTCTCTTTTTTTTTTTTTTTCCAGCTCACTCAAAAATAAAATGATAGGAAAGCTAATCACTTCTTTTGCATCTGAATTATGACTAGCCTTAATTTTTTTCCCCAAGAAATCTCATCCTTGTTTGTAAATTGGATTTTAAGAAAATAGATGAGTAACAACTTGATGTTTTTTGTAGTTTTAAATAAAGCATCTATTCTGCAATATTTAAAAATGCCACACACAGTATAATTACACAGAAAAAGGAAAATAAATAAAAAATGAAAACAGTGGTAGTGGACCACACCACCTGTCCACAAAAAGCAAAAAACCTGTTCCCCCAAAAAGTGAGAACTTACTTTCATTCCTCAACTTGCCTTTCCAAGCCAAGATGTAGGGGAATTACATATATCATAATATTCAGGGCAATTGAAAGAGTGCAAAGTAAACAGAAATGACTGACCAAGTCAACATAAATTGATGCTAATGTAACAATATATAGAAAGGATAGTTTCAAATATTATTTCAAACTTTATTATGAGTATAGGCTGCATGAGGTGAGATACTTTTGATCAGACTTGTCAACCTCAGCACGATTGACATTTTGACATAGCTACTTCTTTATTACGGGAAACTGTCCTGTTCACTAGATGATGTCATCCATTGGCCTCTTCACCTAGATGTCAATAGCACCCCCATCTCCCCAAGTTGTAAGAACCAAAAGTATCTGTAGACATTGCTAAATTTACCCAAGAGAGCAAAATCAATTCATTATAGAACCACTGCTTTAGTTTAATTGCTAAAATTAACTTCAAAAGTTGAGACACATGAATATAGAATAATCATAACATTATGGAATTAATATGTTAGCATTTGCAGAAAATATGCTGGAGGTGTATATCTTCAACAAACACTGTTTATTGAGAAAAATAATCGTCAGATCTAAATCTACCATAAATCTCTGAAGAATACCACAATAAAAAAATTTTAAAAGATATGTTAAAACTACCCTAGCACATATGAAAACCTGAAAAAAAAATTTGTAGACTGTGAAAACTAGGGATAATGCTTTCTCCAGTCTATTAACTAGCTTAACAAATATTTAAAAAAAAGAGAATGCAAAGTAGCTACACATTTTTCACATTATCGCCAGTTTAGAAAGAAAAAATGACAAAATATACTCTTAATTATATCAATTAACTACAAATTGAATGATGAGTTTTGCTTGAAACCATTTATTTTCTACTTTAGAAAGAGGGCAGTGGTTAAACAGTAATTATTCTAATGACATAAAAACCATGAAGCAGAGCTTGTTTATAATTATAACTCTAGACTTTAGAAATTTTAATCATTAAGAAATTGTATGTCCAGAGATTTCATGTCCATGGACAACTTGGGTTGCTATTAACTTTAAACCATTATTTGCATTTTCTTTTACATATGTATTCCTAGAAAAGTCCAATTCTGACGCTACATGGTGAAGAAGACATTGCACTTTATTTAATACAATGTTTTAAGTCTTTTCATTTCCAACCAACATAGTAACCAATCCAACCCAACAGAGATGGAAGCTATTATTAACTTCTGTTAGCACCAGATATTTGTTAAATGAGCGTGTTTTTTTTCAATTCTAAAAGATGTTTTTCTTGAAAAAGAAGATACAGGCCTTGTTTATTTGTTCATTTAACAAAACAAGTGATTTAACGTGACAGAGGAACAAAGGAAAATGTAATTGTTTCATATGTAATATTCATCAACAAAAAATATTTTGAGCAAAACAATTAAGCTAATCTGTTTCATTAACTGTAAAAATTGAAAAAGGCTGGAGAAAACACAATGAAGTTATTTTCGAAGACTTTATATTTCATGCACATATATTTTTCCCTTCTTTTATTTTACATTTTAGTTAGTATACAGTACACTATTGATTGCAGCAGCAGAATTCGGTGGTTCATAATGTACATACAACACCCAGTGCTCATCACAAGTGCCCTCCTTAAGACTCATCACCATCTAGCCCACCCCCCACCCATCTCCCTCTGTCAACCATAGTTTGTCCTCTATTATGAAGAGTCTCTTGTGGTTTGTTAGCCTCTCTTCTCTTTTTATTTCTTTCATGTAAGCCATATGCCACAGTGAAATCCTAAATATAGTCCTCACTGGTTAGGCAATTGTTTTTTAAATTTTATCTCTATGTAAGTCTTTTGCTGAAACCAGTGACATAATTTAAATTAATTATGACTTGAAGAAGTAGTCAACAAATGAGAATAGTGCCTAATATGGGCCATGCATTGTTCTAGTTAACTTGTAATTAATCACAGGAGACTATATATAGCATGAGGAATAGTTGCTCATCTTAGAACAGAAAAGTATTAGTCAATTATTTGTGATTAGGAGAGAAGTTGTTTTTTTTTTCCCTTAGCATAAATTCTGGAAAAATTACTTCTCCCAAAAATTCAGGGACTGTAAACTCCTTCTCTTGGTCCAGCACTACAGATATCAACACCTTGTGTTTTAAGACTGGAAAAAGAGAAATCAGTGGATGCAGCAACACTTTACAGATGGCACTTTAAAAAATGAAGAACACAAATTGAAAATGTTAGCGTACTCAATAACTGTTAATGAAAAAGCAGAATGAGAACTATTACTACAAAACATCTTTGGAAAACGAAATAGGAGCAACAGTTGAAGAAAGAAGGAGATTTATCCAGAACCCAATTAAAAAATTATATATGTCTGAAAAAAACAAGGAGGGGATGGGACAAGAAGAATAAAGAGGCCACATGTTGGTTGCAGTAGCTATCCCATATGAAATTGTGTGGCTTTCCAAACAGCACAGAGTCAATGGATTACCCAGATCCAGAATAAGATGATGAGGACTGACCAGGGCTTAGAGAGAGATCCTTAGGTCACATCTGATTAATCCTTACAATTGAAATTAAGTGCACTAGTTTTTTTTTTTTTTATATGAAATTTATTGACAAATTGGTTTCCATACAACACCCAGTGCTCATCCCAAAAGGTGCCCTCCTCAATACCCATCACCCACCCTCTCCTCCCTCCCACCCCCCATCAACCCTCAGTTTGTTCTCAGTTTTTAACAGTCTCTTATGTTTTGGCTCTTTCCCACTCTAACCTGTTTTTTTTTTCCTTCCCCTCCCCCATGGGTTCCTGTTATGTTTCTCAGGATCCACATAAGAGTGAAACCATGTGGTATCTGTCTTTCTCTGTATGGCTTATTTCACTTAAGGTGCACTAGTTTTAAATTTGGTATTTTTTTGTCAATACACATATACACACAGTATTATATATAATATAACACATCCATACATATGCACACACACACACACACATATATAATACATAAATTCTTAAGTTTAACAGGGATATTGCATATTCTCACTTGATTGTGGGGTTTTAGTAAAATTTGATAGATCCACTTTAAATTTTAAAAATATCTACCAAAGACACTAGAGGGACATTTGCACTGTGTACAGTGGTTGAAGAAATTGCAACAAAGATCGTGGTATGAATCTCATTCTGGAATGAAAAATCCAGTTAATATTTCCATAATAAAACTTAATCTTTGTTGTGTTTTGTGTGTTATATCAGGACTTTCTCAGATGTGTTCCCACTAGCATTAGCATCACCTGGGAAATTGTCAGGCATGCGAATATCAAGATCCACTCCAGTTCTACTGAATCAGAAATTAGGTGGTCAGGGCTCAATAATCTGGGTTTTTACAAACTCCCCAGTTGATTCTGATGCACAAGACATTGAAGAATCACTGCCTGGTACAATACTTTAGGGCACGCTAATGCCAAAAAAATGTAAAGAAGTTTGAGACAAAACATGCAACATCATATAAAGTAGCATGGGGCAAATGCAATAGTAATGCTCCTCTTAATGTCCTTGTTCATGGCACTTCAGATATACTGAAATCAAGGAGCTGCTCCTCAGTACCCAGGGGTTCTTAGGTTTTCCTCCAGGAAGCTGTTATTGGGACTAGCTTTCATGAGATACCTCAAAGTTAACAGTGTGAAGATTCATGGCATGCTTCATGGACTTTACCAGCCACTTTGACAGAAAGGATAAATTTTCCACTCATGAGGAGAATAGACCTCTAGGTACTGTTTTATCAGAATCCAGGCAAGGTGAATTTTCCATGGACCTGAGGACAAAGTGTTCAGTTGGAATGGACCCTGAGCCAGCAAGTTTCACACAGTGGTTACTCCTCTCACTAGATTCACTGGACGACATCCCAGGCTCAGATCTAATGTTTGGTCTCTTCACTCCTTTTTTCATTATTCTTTGAATATATGTGATGTCCATCAAATGCATGTATCACAAAAGCCCTTCATGGTCAGCAAAAAGCACCTTAACGATCCATTGAAATCATGGCATTTTAAAAAATGTTTTATTTACTTTTGAGAGAGAGAGAGAGAGAGAGAGCACAAGTAGGGGAGGGGCAGAGAGAGAGGGATACAGAGAATCAGAAGCAGGGTCCAGGCTCTAAGCTGTCAGTACAGAGCCCGACGTGGGGCTGGACCTCACAGATCTGGAGATCATGACCTGAGCCGAAGTCAGACATTTAACTGACTGAGCCACCCAGGTGCCCCAGAAAACAGGGAATTTTAATGCACTGAGTCATTACAGGCAATAACAACAATGGCACTAACAACAACATATTTCCACTTCTTGCATTACTAGAAGTATTCAGTCTTCACGTCACACATTTGGCCTTTCAGCATGGACTCATTCTGCCCTGGAGAAAGTCACTTTCATTCCAAAATAAGAAAAATCATTATTTGAATAAAGCAAAGGAGCAAGGAGTTCTGTATCAAAAGAGAGTATCTTTTCTTATTATGTTACGACATAAAGAAAAACATATATTGTTATTAAATACCATCATATAAAGAACAGATTGAAAAGAAAAGAAGAGGAAAACAATAGACAAATATCCAGTCAGTTATTACAGTATTCCAGACTTGAGGCATATGTGTCCTGAACTTGGCTATCATGAATCAAAATACAAAGGAAAAATTAAGGTGATTGTATTACATTTTCTGAGTGCCTATTATGCACCAAACTGTGATGTCTGAATTTTCACATACATTCTCCTATGTATTTCTCATAATAATTCCATTAGGTAAATATTGTTATCATTGTATATGAAGACCAAGCAAGGTTCAAAAAATCCAAGTAAAATGTAAATAGTTTTAGCATATTTTCATGCCAGATTTGTTTTGTTTTGTTTTGTTTTTGTTTAATCAAGATAACCTGACTACAAAGACCATACTCTTTCTCTAAACCAGAGGTAAGCAAAATTTCCGTAGAGGGCTTGATAATAAATATTTGGGTTTTGTTAACTACATGGTCTTTGTGTTAACTACTCAATTTTCTCCTTTCAATGTGAAAACAAATTTAGATAATATCTCCACAAATGAGTGTGACTGTGATCCAACAAACTATGATTTATAAAACAGGCTGTATGGCATATTTGACTCATGTAGCAAGTTTCCTACCTTTGCTCCAAACAATAGTACATCATGCCTGGAGTAAACACCATAGTTGGTTCGCCATCTAGATTTCTGCCGGCAAGCTATCGCACTCCTTTTCCAGTTCCTAACTGATCACAACCTTCCCCAGAGTGTTGCTCATATGGATGAAACGCTCAAGTTTTAAATTCAAGAGGCAACTATGAATACCATGGAGGACAGTCTCACCTATTCACAACATTATGCTGAAAAACAAGAATGGAGGGAAAATCTTAAAGGCACATCATTATCAAGGATAATTAAAAAAAAGTATCAACAGCAGACTTATCAACAGAAATAATGAAAGTAAGGAAACAATAGAATCAAATGTTTTAAATAAGAAAGAAAATCTGTTAAACTGTAATTTTATATATACAGAGAAAATAATATTAAAAAGTGAAGTTGAAATAAAGATGCAGGCAGATACATATACTTAAAGAATCACTCAAAGGCAAAACTTCACCAAAATATTGAGATGATATTTGCTAATTGTTTGTTTGTTTGTTGGTTTTTAAAGCATGGATGTGAACAAATCAGGAGGCCAGCCATGCAGATATCTTGGGAAGAACACTCTGGGCTTAGCCAGTGCAAATTCTCTGTAAGGAGAATTCATGCAAGAATATGTGTGGTTAAACCAGAAGACAGAATTGGGAGATTAATAAGAGATGAGATCAAAGGAATAATTTTGCCAGCTAAGGACCATGATATTTAACACAAGTGGTATGGGAACCAAAAAGGGTTTTGATCAAAGGTCTTAAACAATGTAAATGATGTTTTAAAGGATTTTTCCCCTTATTATTGGAATTCAGAGTGAATTTTATCTTTTAAAATCTAGCATTGAGGTGAGTTTAATTAGAATACACCCATATCTTCACATGCAAACACACTCGTACAAACACATACAGAATAGGCCACTTAATAGTTATGACTGGCAGATAAATTGACATGCAAATTTTTGTAATATCTGAAGTTCCTAGTTATTTTTATGCACATTGATCTATTTCCAGACAGGTTTTATTAGCCTACAGTAGCAAGGGAAAACTAAGAGTTTTAATATGATCTGTTAAAGACAGTTAAACTAATGGAAGAGATAATAATACAATGCCTGTCACGAACATCATCTAATTCTATTTCTCCAAAGTTGCTATGCAGAAATATTGGTATATTGGTAACATTTTCAAGTATATTATGCAAGCTGGAAGAAATGAGAAAATGTATAGTCACCTATATTTGGCTTTTCAAATCTGTGCATTTGAAACCTTTTATTCTTTAATCACACAATAAGAATAAGATAAAATTCTGATAGATGTACCAATGTTTTTCACAATGAGCATTAAATCTAAGAAATTTTATCAAAGACTAAGTTTGCATTATAATTATACAAAAGAGTTAAAAACAAAAGATAAAAAAAATCTCAAAACTATTCTTAATTGCGTTTCAAAGAATAATAGACATTTATCATTATATTCAAATTCCAGAAGACTGAATTTAAAATTCTTCATTTGGGTTTGCATATATATATATATATATATATATATATATATATACACACACACACATACATATATATGTGTGTGTGTGTGTGTGTGTGATCATATATTATTGAACAATTTATTAAATAAATGATAAATATAAAGTACTGCTATAGCAGGGATAGGCAAACATTTTCTGTAGAGTCAGTTATAAGATGTGTCTCAACCACTCAGCTCTGCCTTTGTAGCACAAAGTATAGAATATATGTAAATGAATTACGGGGCTGTGTTCTGAGATCAGATGAGGTCGGGTGCATTGAGGATAGTATGGACATACACAGGTGGCTGTGTTCTAATATAAGTTTATTTACAAAAACAAATGGCAACAAAAAGGGGGGGGACGCCTGGGTGGCTCAGTTGGTTAAGCATCTGACTCTTGATTTCAGCTCAGGTCATGATCTCACAGTTCATGAGTGATCCCAATGTCAAGTTTAACACTACATAGCATGCTTGGGATTATCTCTTTCCATCTCTCTCTGCCCCCCCCCCACTTGTGATTGATCTCTCTCTCTCTCTGTCTCTCAAAATAAATAAATGAACTTATAAAAAAAAACAATAATGAGAACAAAAGACAGATAACAAACTGGATTTGACCCGCAAGTGTAGATTTCTGACCCTACTGTACAACACTAAGAAATAGTCAATCACTTTACTTGACTAGAAATTGTACATTGAATAGATATCTGTCTTTGCAATAATTCTGGTAGGTATTTGAAGGAATTCAAACATTGAGGTTCACTGACCTAAGCAAAACCTCTTGAAATAAAATTAATTTGAATATTTTTTTGTTTTAATTTTAATCACAATTTCATCTCAATAATTTGTCAAGAACATTGTGAATAAGTTACTGAAATATGTTCTATATTCGTCTAACTTTCAAAAATTAAAGGACAGACAGAAAAAATAAGTTAGAAAATATGTCAATTGAATTATTTGTATTTAAATCAATTTCCAGTAATTTTATATACAATATTAGCTCAAATAGATTTTTAATATTTTTTATATATATTTTTGAGAGAGAGAGACAGAGCACAAGCAGGGGGAGGAGCAGAGAGAGAGGGAGACACAGAATCTGAAATAGTCTCCAGGCTCCGAGATGTCAGCACAGAGCCCGACGCAGGGCTTGAACTCACAAACCGTGAGATCATGACCTGAGTCGAAGCCGGATGCTCAACCGAGTGAGCTACCCAGGCACCCCAGCCCAAATAGATTTTTAACAATGATTAAGAAGGAAAGATTTTATACTATCAAAATATTCACTCAAATGTTCAGCTTACATAATATATGCATTGGCATTAATTTATTCATTCATCATTAATGTGCTAAGTGGTTATACGTAATTGTTATTACTCTTAGAACTACAAATGAGGTGGAGCTGAATAGGAATTGATATTAAAGATCAAAAATCCTTTTTTACTTTCATATTCTACACAAATTAATATTACTCCTAATACTAATCATGTTATTTTATACATGCACAAAACTATTATTTTAAGATTATGACTAGAATTATCATCCAGCATCATATTTCAGGGTTCACCATTACCACCTGTTTTGAAAGAAGAGAGTATATTCTAATTTCTATTTCTTAATATCTCACTTTAATAACTGGCATTCACTCCAAGATCACATTGACTTATTCTTTCACCTGTCCATTCATTCATACGTTGATTATTTCTTCATTTGTTCTTTTTTGTTGTTGTTTATTTATTTATTTTGAGCGCCAGAGAGAGAGAAAGAGAAAGTAAGAAGAGCACAAGTGGGTGGAGGAGAAGAAAGAGAGAATCCCAAGCAGGCTCCCCTATGAGCATGGAGGCTGCAAGGGGCTCAGTCTCCCCAACTGTGAGATCATGACCTGAGCCAAAGTCAGACACTAAACTGGGCCACCCAGGTGCCTTCTGTTTGTTCTTTTTTGATAGATTCCCCCCCACTCCGCCCAGACCAATCCAAATCTTTACTTTAATCTGAGATATAATTTGCACCTAGATGTTAAAATTAATTGAAAACTACTTGTTTTAAACTATTTAACCTCATCATTTTTAGGCCCTTTCCCTACCTGTAAGATGCTAAGGAGATCTTTTCATGTTTGAATATGCCTGCTGATTCTCAAAACATTGTAATTCAGAATTTTAAAATATACTCTTTAACCACTTAAGAACCACAATTACTTAAAGTGATAAGTTTTTGCTTCATTTTTCTTTTTGATTCAAATATAGCTTCTGAATTAAAAAAAATATGTATGTAATCATCGATGCCTGTTTCTTCTCCATTACAAGAATTCCCCAATGTTCACCCCTCACTGCCAGGTCCACAGATGGCCATAGTTCTCAAACCCCTTGCAGTTGGTGGGACCATGTGACAAAGTTTTGCCTGTGGGTCATGAATATGTGTCCCTGGTGAAATGGTGATGAGCCTGAGTGTAATGCTCTAGGGTCTCTTCCTATACCTTCGTGGTCTTAGAGAAGGACATGTTCTGAAATTATGAAGCCACAAAACCAAAGCCCCCTGGTTCACTGGACGAACACGGCCCCAAAGAGTCCCTTGGACAAACAGTGATTAAGGGCTTGCCTGCAACTACAGTACAGCCATCATAACTACTAAAGTGTAGACATTGAAGAAAGAAAAAAAGTGAAAATCATTAAACGAGAATAAAGAAAGAAAAATCCCCTTAGGCATTTGGTATATACGCATTGAATGGCATTATCCTTTACACACTATTTTGTAATCTGCTCTTTTGGTTAACATTACCTCATGACCATTTCCCAAGCCATTAAATATTATTCTGCAACATAATGTTTAATGACTGCATAGTATTATATGGTAATGGTTTATGAAAATTTATTCAATCAATTTCCTATTCTTAGACTATCAGGTTGTTTAGAAATTTTTTCTATTACAAACTATATTGCAGTGAACAATGTTATAGCTCTATCTTAAATATATCCACAATTACTCCTATAAAATGAATACCTAGAAATAAAATTTTTGATGTGAATGTTATAAAATGCTAAGGCCTTTGCCAAATTACTTGTCATAAATGCACTAATTTGCACCACCACTAATATAATGGAGATTTTTTTTCACTATTTTGGGTCACTTTATAAAAAATTGTTAACTTTAAAGATGCTAATTATATTAGAAATTGGGCACTTTATTTTTTCCCTGTCAAAAATGTTTTAACTTTGCATCTTATATGTTTTTTGAAATTTAAGTAAACTTGCCAACAATTTGTCAGCAATATTAGGAATTGGTTCCAAGTCAATTCAAAATTTATTATTAAGTACTGACTATGAGTTCAGTCATCGCAAAGGCACTGAGTTACCCAAAATTAAATTATTGCATGGAAGTTTCATCTCAAAATCTTCAAATATATATATATATATACATATATATATATATATATATATATATATATATGTATATATATATATATATATATTATCAGAAATACTCTCAAAATTGTGTCAACTAAGTTCTAGGTCATTTACAATTTCAGTTTCCTGTTGAGAAATTATATATGTCAGAATCTCAAGCCAGGCAATCCAATTATAATGCTCAAATTTTTTGGAAACCTGTTTTTTTTTTCTTGAGTCTAAATTACATGCCTGGCAATATATTTAGTTTTATTTTTATCTTCATGTATTGGGTGCTTAGCATTGCCAAACTTATTTCAGGAACATAATTTATACAATCCTTATTCTTCCCATTTGCAATACCTAAAGAAAATTCTGGTTATCTCAGGCTGAATCAAATTTCTATCTCTGATGGCATCTACTATGGCTACAAGCTGGGTTATATTGTATGGAAGCCTTTCTTTCTTTCTTTCTTTCTTTCTTTCTTTCTTTCTTTCTTTCTTTCTTTCTTCTTTCTTTTCTTAATGTTTATTTTTGAGAGAGAGACACAGAGAGAGAGAGAGAGAGAGAGAGAGAGGGACAGATACAGACAGACCATGAGTGGGGAAGGGACAGAGAGAGAGGGAGACAGAGAATCTGAAGCAGGCTCCAAGCTCTGAGCTGTCAGCAGAGAGCCCAACACAAAGCTCAAAATCATGAGCCGTGAGATCATGACCTGAGCTGAAGTCAGACACTTAACCAACTGAGCCACCCAGGTGCCCCAGAAAGCTAGTCTTTCTAATGCAGTTCTTCTAAAATTGAAGGATTGCCTCAAAAGAAAGATGTATACAAAGACTAGAGGGAAGGGCATTCTTAGAAACCACAACACCATGAGCATTTAATGTTCATACTTGTAATTACTATTCGATCACTTGATATATTTTCACTATCATTACAAACATTGCACTTGGTGGTCATTATCTATGTCATTTAGCTTCTTGCATGCCTTTCTAACAAATAATAAACTACTTGAGGCCATCAACTGTGAATGTCTTGTTTACCAATGTGTCTCTGAAGACAAGCAAAATATCTGACTCATAGTAGCTTCTTAATAAATGTATGTTGAATGAATGAAAAAATAAAATATAACTACTTTAAATTAATAATTATTGGATATTGTTTTAATACAGGGTATTTGCAAACTGTATTTTAGCGTTTTTTTAGGATATTTTGCAAGCAAATGGTATTCAAATAGATTAAAGATATATTTAATGAATACCCACTCTGTGTGGTGTTGAAGCCCTACATATTAACGATATAGAAATACACAGACATTGAAAGTCATAATTGGGCAGAAGAGAAAGTTTTCAACAGATGCACAGTATATGATGATAAGGAAAGTTGAAAGGAGGTTGTGCCAGATGGCGGTACTACGGATGAAATTCAACTCAAGAATGGTTTATGCAATAATCTAGTTCATTCAACCAAGTAAAAGGCATGTGGGCTCATAATTATATGTTTCTTGACTAAACAGCTCAAGTTTGGTTCCAGGTCCTTTCTGGTGGAGCTGCATAGGAAAAGTGAAATGCAAACAGCACAACATGTATCTATATCTACATATTTTTTTCATTTCTAAAAGACATGTTTCTTTTTTTGAGGTATAGTACTTTAATTCTTAAAATGACCTCACCAAATGATTTCACATTTTTCTTTTGGTCAGCTTATAAATTTTACTGAACTATTTGTAACACAATCTCTGTGCACACCAAGGCCACTACACTGCATGCGATGTGACTGTTTCTGGTTAAAGTTGTGTAGAGAACAAGATTCTCTGCTGCTCGATGCTGGCTAATCCCTCTGGACTGGAGCGAGTTTGTCCTCATTAGCCAAACTTCCTAACCCAAAATATCAGAAAACTGTCGCTGCCAGCTGTCCACAGCCCGTATTGAGTTCATCAGGGCTAGATGTTTTATTAACTCTCTTCCAACATTATGTGAAAGGCCAAAAAGGATAGATACAATATTGACTCAACCAACAATCATGAGGAGAAGTACAATGGTTTCATATGATTCTGAGGGTCTCTAGTTCTAAGACTCATTCATTAAACTGGTCTCTATGGTGGGTTTTTTTTTAGTGTAGGAGAAGATCAGTTTATTAATCATATAGGGCATAAGAAATAGGTTTTGAATCTTGGTATAAGACATGAGCTGTAAACAGGTGTTGGTTTAGCTCTCATTAATGGGCAGTAATGTCTCTCCTTCCTCCTCATCCTCCTCTTCGTTTTCCGATTCCTCCCCCTCCTCTTCTCCCTTCTACTCTTCCTCCTACTTCATAATGTCACTAAATTCTAGCCAAATAAGTTATTTAACACAGCTCCCATTGTAATTTTTAAAAACCCTACAAATCATCGCCACCATCAGTTACTACCGCAACCCTTGCGCAGAATATCACACGCTATTTTATTAGAGTAAAAAGGACACTCTAAAGCTTTGTCCCTGGATTCAGCATTTGCTTCTGTCAGTTATTACCTATTACTTTTAGAAAATCGCCTAGGGTCTCTGTACATCAGTTTTCTAAGTATAAAAATATATATGTAACTGGAGGATTAAGTAAGTGAATAGTAGATGGCTAGAACCTGCCACATCATCCAAAGAATGCTTTGGTATGCTTCAATCACACAGAAAAAGATTTTACTTTTCTGAACATGCATGTCAAATATCTACCAACTGTTCCACATGTAGCTGAGGATTCACAGCAATATGAACACAAAAGACAAATGATTGCACAGAAAGAGGACAAGTTAAGGAGCAGACAAAATTCTATAATATTCTTGAGGGGCTTTCTCTCCCTACCCTGTTTCTGCAAATGTGAATTTTGAGGTCAGAATATTAATCTGCTGATTGAATAGATTAGTGCTTTCTTGAAAATGTTAAAATATTAATTTCGGAAACACTGTTGATAAGGGTGTCGATAATTTTTTTAACATATGAATCAATATTCTCTAGTACAACCAGAGAGATAGGAATCAATACATATTAGTTTAATGTCATAGCTGGATGTGCAGTTTTTAAAATAGGAAATTGCTTTCTGAATGGAAAATAAAATGGGTTTTCCTTAAAGTGGAAGATCCTTTCAGAGCCCAAGTGATCCCCTGGTGATTCCCTTGGATTCTACCACATATTTTTTTGCTGTGGATTGCTATTTACTGTTCTGTTTTTCCCATTTCTAATATTCATATTTTAAGATATTACTCTTCCCTTGAAGCAACACTTTCTTTTTCAAATCTGCCCTCCAGCTTGGCAAAAGATTTACATTTGTTTGTTAAGTTTTTTACATTGTCTGTGAAATAAGAAGTCAACTGGTTATATAGGCCAATTTTCCCTTAAGCTAATTTATATCATAAGTACTGTCACACTTGAACTCACCATTACAACACGATATAGAATGGAGGTTTTAGAGTAATTGTGACTAATAATTAAAACAAAAGTGAAAATTCTTCTTCTAAAATGAGCCTATATGGAATTGTCACCATCAGGGACAGATGCCCCTTCTCTAAGAATTACCAAGCCAGAAGGGACTCTATTATCACCACTCATTCAATGCTCACCTTCCCAGTTCACAGAAAGAAATAAATGGGAGAAGAGTGGCTCAGTGGTAATATTCTACTTGTTCCTTGCCCCATTTTGCTTGGAAGTGGGTAGCCCCTATTCAATATGCTGCTTTAAAGAATGCAAGGCCGTCAATTCAATGAGTTGTCCTTGTGTCAGCCTAAGAATTGGGAGAAGTAGCAAGTTGAGCATTCAGCTTGAGTGTAGCAAACTAAACTCCTTCCATTTGAGAAATATCAAGGATATGTGAATGTTGTGTGAATCAAGGACTACTACTGCTGAATTGAGCCCACCTGGAGCCGTTGTATCAATACCAAATCCAGGAATATTTTCTAAGTGCCCAAGAGATTTTAGGAATAAGAGACAAATGCATGTACAAAGCCGGAGCTTGTAAGCTGAGGTGGGAGGTCTGTTTGGAAAACAATAAACTAAATCTTTTTTAAAAAAATTTTTTTAATGTTTATTTATTTTTGAGAGAGACAGAGACAGAATGCGAGTGGGTTAGGGGCAGAGAGAGAGGGGGGAGACACAGAATCCGAAGCAGGCTCCAGGCTCCGAGCAGTCAGCACAGAGCCCAATGCGGGGCTCAAACTCACAGAGCTGTGAGATCACGACCTGAGCTGAAGTTGGGCACTCAACCGACTGAGCCACCCAGGCACCCCAACAGTAAGCTAAATCTTGAAGAAGGAACTGGCAGTGGGGAAAGATAGGCAGGATTCACTGAAGAATTCAAACATGCTTTTGAAAAATCTTTCAGCATTTGCATGTTTGCCACAGAGGGGACTGATGGGTAATCACTATGACACAGAGATTCAGGGGAAAAAGAGAGAGAGAGAGAGAGAGAGAGAGAGAGAGAGAGAGAGAGAGAGAATAACAAGTTCTGCTAGTTAAATAAAGAGATATTGTTCCTTCCCATAAGTGTCCCTCGTATGTCCAAGCCAGGGGTAAGGGCACAAATAAACGTTCAAACAATATACATATAAATACTACCAAGTTATAAATCAAGGTAACAAATTGTTAAATAATATTTACTGTGTTTTCTTACTTAATAGAACTTCATAATGATAAAAATTTAAAATATGTGTAAGGCTATGGATTTTATGAAAGAAAGCTGATTTTAATTATTGTGCATTTCTAAATATTTTCTACATGGTAAGTTATGTTTAAGGCAGTAATAAGGTAAAATATACACATAATTCATAATTGCTTATATTAATTCCACATGCGCTATTTTGCTTGCCCTTTCTCAGAAAAACAATAATTATGTTATTATAATCAAAATTTTCACGTAATGTATGTTCGAATTATAGTAATAAATTAGAATAATTTAGAAACAGAATATAAGTTTATTGAAAGCATAAAAATGTGAATATTTGTGTGAAAATGTAAATTAAGTTAAATGTAAGTAATTATATCATATTCATATGCTTCAAAAGTTACTTTGCTTCTAAATTCATAATTCCCTATTATCATTGAAAGACAAAGTACAAATTATCAATAATGAATATAGAAACACTTCAAAATTTTGTAAACTAAGATACATTTTAAGTTTTTAAAGATATATTAAAATATTTCATATAATTAAAAAATACATTTTGTATTTTGTAAGCTGGCAACATGTTGGCAGTTCAATAAATTGGTATTTCATTACTAATGGACATTATATTTGGATACATATATACACACATATGTAATATGCACAAATTTAAGAGTAATGTATTTTTTTAATGTTAAAAGTGTTTCTTAATTATAATATGTAACTGTTACGTATCTCACTAATTCTGAAATCACAAATTGAATCACCTGGAGAAGGAAAAAAATGGAAATTTGATATTCCTCAAGTGAGGGCAAATATTCACTAACCAAGAATCATTTGTACCCATGCTATCTGAAATAAAGAATATGCAAGCTAACGAATTAGTCACTTTTCCTACTGCTACACTTTCACCACAAAAATATTAACTGAAAACCAAAGTATTTGTTGTATGACTCTGAGACTGGAAATAGAATACACAAAGTTTCAAGGCCCTAGGATGTAGGCACTTTTTCTTTCAAAGATACAGCATCACAGATGGAGAAAAGTTCCCTTGAGATCTCAACAGAGATAGGAGGGCAAAGATCTTGAAATTACAGGTCTTGCCGTGTCAACACTGAGCTAAGATCTTAAATAAACAAGACATTTATATTCTTTAGTATATTTAGTGCATTTTATTATTATAATTCATATTTTGTGTGATATATTATGCATAGGAACTTGTTCTGATTGTCAAGGTCTAAAAAGAGTGTTGGTTGGCCCCTTTACTCTCATCTCCATTCCTGATCCTTGCAGATAGAGGGGAAAAAAAAAGCTGGAGTGAGTGGAAGAACAATCAAAGTTCCTTTCTTCACTCCAAGTTCATCGAGCAACAGATCTGGCCGATAATTGGAAAGTACAGTTAGAAGAACATTGGAGTATTTTGTTATTAAGGAGCAGGAAAAATATGTAAGAAGTCATGGTTCAAAGCAGGAATGGTGCACTGCAAAGATGTAAGGTTTCTCTGAAGAATTCAACAATAAACCCCACCAAATAGCCAATATTTGGCTAGACATTTGGACAGATTACATTTAATATGCAGAAAATCAATATAAATAGCCTTTACACTCTAAAAATCAAAACCAAACAAAACACATATTTGATCTTTTTCCTTTCATTCTTGACCCTCTGACCCCAACTCTCTTCAACCATAGAAGGGACTAAGACAGAAGTGGCAAGAAAAAGAATATAGCAGAACTCAGAAAAGATTAGATCGTGGGTCCTCCCTCCTCCCACTGATTTTAGATCCATGATCAGATGGACTTCAAGGAAAGGCAGAAAATTAATATTGAAATTAATTTTATTGTTTTGATTTAACTGAATCTGTCTTTAGAAATACATCATTTTCAAAATGAAAATAAATATATGCCATTTGCTCAAGACACCATTAAGTAGCAGCAAAGGGAGAGGATGCTTGAATATATTAATTGTAGAAAGAATTATTTCTTGCTGTACCTTATTTAGCCCAGGGCATTCAATAAAATAGTTACATATTTAGCTAATTCTGTGACCTTTAGACTTTTCTCAGTGTTTTACTCTTATAACAGTGATATAACGAACATCTTTGTTATTCAGTATCAATATATTTCCCTTAATATATATCCTCGGAACGTATTTTTGTAAGTATGGGATATATAAAATGTCAAATTATACTTCTCTGACATGTATATCACCTCACTTTATTTTTCTTATTTTATTTTTTTAAATGTTTATTTATTTATTTAGAGAGAGAAAGAGTGGGAGCAGAGGGGAGGCAGAGGGAGAGAGAGAGAGAAGGAGAGAGAGAGAGAATACCAAGTAGACTCCACACTGTCAGCCCAGATCGACACAGGGCTCGATCTCACAAAATGTGAGATCAGGACCTGAGTGGAAATCAAAAGTCAAATGCTTAACTACTGAGCCACCGAAGTGTCCATGACCTCACTTTTAAATCCATTTGTTTTTTTATAATTTTAGGACAACCTTTTATTCATCCAAATTTAATTTTCTTCTAAGGAAGGTAAATATAATTTTAATGATGTTCAAATTTTACATATTTTATTTTAGTTCAGTTTAGTTTAGTTTAGTTTATAGGGTGTGTGGGGAGAGGGACCAGAGGGAAAAAGAGAGAGAATCTTAAGCACATTCCATACTCAATGCAGAGCCTCACATTGAACTTGATCACACAACTCTGGCATCATGACCTGAGCCAAAATCAAAGTCAGACACTTCACCAGCTGAGCCACCCAGGTGTCCCTTAATAACTTTTGATATAGCTAATTTAGGAATTCAGTGTTGAATACAGAAGAGTAACCCTTTTTTAAAATTATTTTAATGTTTTAAGTGTTTATTTTTTAGAGAGAGACAGAGACAGAGCACCGACAGGGGAGGGGAGACAGAGAGGGAGACACAGAATCTGAAGCAGGCTCCCAGCTCTGCACTGGAGCCCCAAGCCCGCTGCAGGGCTCAAACTCAAAAATCTGGAGCTCATGACCTGAGACGAAGTCAGATGCTCAACCAACTGAGCCATCCAGGCGCTGGAAATAAAGAAGAGTAACTTAAAACAAAAAAAGGGTGGGGTCAGGGAATGTCTTAAGTCCAAAGAAGCCCACGATGTTTGCTTCAAGCCATGCTCTAACCATAGTCCATATGTTGTAACACCTTTGTGACTGGTACATTTTAGGGTAACCCCCACGGAGTGGTGTAGTTCCCTGTCTTTGAGTGAAGGTGACACCTGTAAACCACTCTAACCAATCAATTCTACCAAATGAAATGACATGTCACTCTCATGATTTTGTTACATTAAACAACAGATGGGAAAGGATTTCATCTTTGTCATCCTCATCCTCACGTCTAGATGTGTTTTTATTTTAATTCTTTACCGTAAATTTTATTTTAATGCTTTACCATAAAATTATTAAAAGAGCTTGGAGCATCCATTGGTATAATGAATTATTTTCTTTGAATTCCGAATATTATTTTACAAGTCTTATTGTAGTAAGAATAGTGTCTATGTTAAAGTCCTATAAATTATTGTGCAAATCATGTTTTTTAAATAAAGGATTTAGATAGAGAGATGAAACAAAGGAATGTAGTCATAGGTCTGTTTCCTTATGATCTCTGTTCTTATGTTTACTGTCACTGTCTTTCATCGTTCATCATGCTCTCTATGTATCTGTCTCTTTGCACTTAAGACACATCTGTATATCTATCCTTTTGTGTATTCATCATTCTCCTTCTGAAACTTGTGAATTTCACTAAGTTGTTTGATATGAAACAGTTGGATCAACCTTTCTTGGAGTTTTGGAAGCTTCTCAAATTACAGATTTTTACTAGGTTGTTAAATGGGAGAAGCTTAATATTCAACAGTAACCACATGGTTAAGTTACAACATTGTAAAGGATAAAGCCATGTACCTTTCATTCAAATCAAGTCAATTAAATAATAATGGGGCAGGGTGTAAGCTTATGTGAATTCAAGGTCAAAGGACTAAGCTAAATTTTCTATATCTCTTGGCAAAATTACTATCTGGACAGGTAGCAGGACAAACATGAAACAACAATGTTCATCCCCCAACATTCCGTTCTGTAACAAAGTAACGTTATAAAATTTTTAAACATATTCTATCATTACTCTGAAAGTGTCCATGGTGGGTAGTTTAAACATTATCAAAAATTTCTGAGTAAAAAGTGATTCTTTAACAATTAAATTAAAATTATCTTTTTGTTTATTTGCCTAAAAAGGTTAGTTAGCATTCATTTTTATCCAATGATTTAAATTGAAGAAAAACACAGTATGGACATCAATATAAAATATTTTTAAAATAAATTTTCTATATTTTATCCATTGTGTAACATCCCTTGGCAAACTTCCTTAAGTCTGAAATAAAATCTGAAATTATTTTCTATAATATTTAGTCATTCTGATGATTTAACCATCAGGACTCTAAGAAACAAAGACAAGAAAAAAATAATAGGGCTTAAAGGTGAGAATAAATCATAGAGTGAAATAAGCAGAGGGTCAGTAAGTGTGTGGAATGGGAAAATATTTTAAAATTCCATATAGATTATTCACCTTACACCTTCTGATTTTCTCGGAAAAAAAAAACACATTTAATAATGTAAAGTTGTTTTTTTTTTTTTAAATACACCAGAATACATGCTCACACACATATGTATACACACACATACATACATATTTGCATACAGAGAGTGTTATTACAGAGCAAGACAAGTCCTGGGGATGGCAATTCAGGGGGAAACACAGTACATTTTTATTTAAATAAGATCTGGGTTTTTCTGCTTGCCCATATGAAAACCCCATGAGTGTCAGTTTCCTTTTAATGAGATTTTTCTGCTATGAAGAAAAGAATAGTCAGTTAATGAGAACAACTCAGTAAAATCTGACTCCGTGCTTCAATATGAATTCCTTCAAGGGGTAAAAAACAGGCCAGCTACTTGACTTGCATCAACAGATCAGGACACATTTCTTTACTACTAACTCTGTGTGTGACCTTCAGTTACACCTTTACCCCCTTGGAATCCAAGTTCAGTTCAGTTCAATTTAACCAATATTGTATGGCAAAATGAGAAATTACATGCGGTATTCTTGGCTTCCGTAAGAAATAGTTTGGTAGGGGCGCCTGGGTGGCTCAGTTGGTTAAGCGTCCGACTTCGGCTCCGGTCATGATCTCCTGGTTTGTGAGTTCAAACCCTGCATCTGGCTCTGTGTGGATAGCTTAGAGCCTGGAGCCTGCTTCGGATTCTGTGTCTCCCTCTCTCTCTGCCTCTGCCCCACTCACACTCTGTTTCTCTCTCAAAAATAAATAAATGTTAAAGAAAATTTAAAAAAAATAGTTTGGTAAACAAAATTTAGTCCCTGCCACTGAGAAAAATACATTGTAACCAGGAAGGCATGAGGAACAGGCAACACTAGAATAAGTAGTAACACTAAAATAAATTTAAAAAAAAATCAAAATACTATGTGCAAAGTCCCCAATGTGGGAATACACCAGCCTGAGTGAAAATGAACAAGAAAGCCAGTATTGCTGGAGATGAGGGTGGAAGAGAACTGGGAGGGTATATAAAATATTCTGAAAGGGAAATAGGATAAGCTCATATTGGGAATGTTAAGCCATTATTCAAATATCAGGGGGTTTTTTGTTTGTTTTTGTTTTTGTTTTTGGTTTTTGGTTTTTGTTTTGTTTTTGTTTTTCTTCTTTTTGTTTGTTTGTCTTGTAGAGTGAGATAGTATTGTAATTGAGGGTTGCCAAGGAAGAGCAGGCTCTGATTTGTGTCTTAACAGGGTCATTCTTACTCCCACCAAATGAAAAGAGTAAAAAGAAAACTCATCAAGAGGCTATTTTAATAATGGAGATAAGAGACAATGGTCACTTGACCAGAAGAGGTGGCTGTGAACTGTGGTCCGATTCAATCTATTTTGAAAGGAAGATGGGAGAATTTGCAGGTAGAATTAATGTGCTCGTTGAGAGAGGAGGCAAGAATACCTCCACGGGGTTTTTTGATCTGAGATATTAAAAGAATGAAGTAGAGAATAAATGAGATGGGGAAAACTGTGGGAATATTCTTGCCTCAATAGACTAAAAAATATTTCAGAAAGAGGAAAATAAACATGAGTATAGGAAAGGAGATTCTAGGCAGAGAGAAAAACAGAATAAAAATGGAATACAGGGCAGCATGGTAGGGAAGATGTGAATTCAGTTTATTTTAAGCCTAAGTGATCTGTTGTGTCAAGAATGTATAATACATATGGAACTATAGTGTCTGATACTGATCACACATTATGAAAAGCCTAGGACATGTGCTAAGGATTTCCCCATTTTTGAAAGCAACTGAAAGCAATGGGTTTTTTTGAACAAGAAAGTTCATGATTTGAATTTCAGAGACAATGTCCTTAAATACTCTATCTGAAAGAAGCCAAACATTTTCTCTAAGATTCTTTAAGTTGAAATGATTCAGTAAAATAGTATACCATATATTTAAAAGTTCTTATATCCTGGGGCACCTGGATGGCTCAATTGGTTGAACATCCTACTTCGGCTCAGGTTATGATCTCACAGTCAGTGAGTTTCAGCCCTGCGTCAGGCTCTGTGCTGATAGCTCACAGCCTGGAGCCTGCTTCAGATTCTGTGCCTCCCTCTCTCTCTGTTCCTCTCCCACTCACACTCTACCTTTCTCTCTCTCAAAGTAATAAACATTAAAATACAATAAAAATAAATAAAAAATGTATATACTGATAAATCGACTACTTGTCTGTATTCCAATCAATATGTATACAACAACAATATGTATGTATTCTTGACTATTGGATAGAATTTAAAAAAAAAACCTATTTCTCCCATTTTTTAAATAATTTATTGTTAAATTGGTTCCCATACAACACCCAGTGCTCATCCCAACAGGTGGCCTCCTCAATGTCCATCAACCACTTTCCCCTCTCCCCTACCCCCATCAACCCTCAGTTTATTCTCAGTATTTAAGAGTCTCTTATGGTTTGCCTCCTTTCCTCTCTGTCACTTTTTTCCCCTTCCCCTCCCCCATTGTCTTCTGTTCACTTTCTCAGGATCCACATACAAGTGAAAACATATAGTATCTATCTTTGTCTGACTTATTTCACTTAGCATAATACCCTCCAGTTCCATCCATATTGCTACAAATGGCCAGATTTCATTCTTTCTCATTGCCAAGTAGTATACCATAGTATATATAAACCACATCTTCTTTATCCATTCTCAGTTGGTGGACATTTAGGCTCTTTCCATAATTTGGCTATTGTTGAAAGTGCTGCTATAAACATTGGGGTACAATTGCCCCCATGCATCAGCACTCCTGTATCCCTTGGGTAAATTCCCAGCAATACTATTGCTGGGTCATAGGGTAGATCTATTTTTAATTTTTTGAGGAACCTCCACAGTGTCTTCCAGAGCAGCTGCACCAGTTTGTATTCCCACCAACAGTCCAAGAGGGTTCCTGTTTCTTCACATCCTCTGCAGCATCTATAGTCTCCTGATTTGTTCATTTTAGCCACTCTGACTGGCGTGAGTGGTATTTCAGTGTGGTTTTGATTTTTATTTCCCTGATGAGGAGTGATGTTGAGCATCTTTTCATATGCCTGTTGGCCATCTGGATGCCTTCTTTAGAAAAGTGTCTATTCATGTCTTCTGTGCATTTCTTCACTGGATTATTTGTTTTTCGTGTATGGAGTTTGGTGAGTTCTTTATAGATTTTGGATACTAGCCCTTTGTCTGATGTGTAATTTTAAGTATCTTTTCCCATTCTGTCCGTTGCCTTGTAGTTTTGTTGATTGTTTCCTTTGCAGGGCAGAAGCTTTATCTTCATGAGGTCCAATAGTTCATTTTTGCTGTTAATTCCCTTGCCTTTGGAGATGTGTCAAGTAAGAAATTGCTGCGGCTGAGGTCAGAGAGGTTTTTTTTTCCTGCTTTCTCCTCTAGGGTTTTGATGGTCTCCTGTGTCACATTCAGGTCCTTTATCCATTTTGAGTTTACGTTTGTGACTGGTGTAAGAAAGTAGTCTAGTTTTATTCTTCTGCATGTTGCTGTCCAGTTCTCCCAGCACCATTTGTTAAAGAGACTGTCTTTTTTCCATTGGATATTCTTTCCTGCTTTGTCAAAGATTAGTTGGCCATACTTTTGTGGGTCTAGTTCTGGGGTTTCTATTCTATTCCATCGGTCTATGTGTCTGTTTTTGTGCCAATACCTTGCTGTCTTGATGATTACAGCTTTGTAGTAGAGGCTAAAGTCTGGGATTGTGATGTCTCCTGCTTTGGTTTTCTTCTTCAATATTACTTTGGCTATTTGGGATCTTTTTTGGTTCCATACACATTTAGGATTACTTGTTCTAGCTTTGAGAAGAATGCTGGTGCCATTTTGATTGTGATTGCATTGAATGTGTAGATTGCTTTGGGTAGTATTGACATTTTAACAGTATTTATTCTTTAAATCCATGAGCACAGAATGTTTTTCCATTTCTTCGTATCTTCTTCAATTTCCTTCATAAGCTTTCTATAGTTTTCAGCATAGAGATCTTTACGTCTTTGGATATTTCTCCCATTTGAATGCAAATTATATAAATGCTAGTGCAACTGAGCACTAGTGCAGAACCATATGTATGAATTGGGCACTTATTATTTTTTTTTAAATGTTCTGATACATACCCTATCCATTTTTGGCTGCTGTGATTTATTTTCCTTCAAATAAATTATACATATTGCATATACTTTCTGATTTATCTTTTATTTTTAATATTTCAGGTGTTGCCAATCAAATCTATGAATTTGTTCCTGGGAGTTTTCGGTCTTCAGCTTTATGTTAATGATTACTAAAATGGACATATATAATAATAAGGTCTGGTGGACCCAACTTGTCTATCTACACTCTTCTCTTGGGTAGGTACGTTTTTCTACACATGGAAATGAGACTGGCTCTTGGTAAGTTAGTCACTGGAAAGCTTTGATAGAATAAAAGGAAAAGAATTGGGGATAAGGCATAGGACTCCATCTCTGTCAAAACAAAAATGGCTTTACTCTGGGCACAAGATTAGTTATCTGATTTTAAACTGGAGCCAAATGTCACTGAATAAGAATGGGAAACTTACATATCCTTATTCTTTCATTTTATTTTTTTTAAGATTTAAGATTATTTACTTTGAGACAGAGACAGAGAGAGTGAGGGAGGGAGGGGAAGAAAGAGGAGAGAAGGAATGCCAAGTAGACTCTGTGGTCTCAAGAACAGAGCGTCACATGGGCTCGATCCCATGAACCTCTGAGATAGTGACCTGAGCCACAATCAAGAGTAGGATGCTCAACGAAATGAGCCAACTAGGTGCCCCTCAGTTTAATATTTTTAAAATCTTCAACTCTCATATGCTGAATCATAAATATCTGTGAGTTCTCATGTGTGTCAATTAGGTTGACTGGAGACATGAAGGCTAACGTATCAATTACTGAGACAATTGTGTATCATAAGAAAAATATTAAGTACATTAAAATGAGCTACGGGACTTTCCCAAACATGAACCTTTTACTGGGTCCAGCCAAAATTTACAACATTTGAAAAAGAACAATAATTAACCTAAAAGCAAAATAGAGTCTGTTGATAAATATCAAGAAAAAGAAAACAAAAGGAAACGATAATAAGAAAAAGGGCAGAAAAGAAAGGAAACCCAAAAACGTCAGTAGATAAAACAATGAACAAAAATGGTGTCATTGAGCAGATGAAGGTTTTTTGTTTGTGTTAACTTTACTTATTTATTTTTGAGAGAGAGACAGACAGAACATCAGCAATGGAGACGCAAAAAGAGGAAGAGAGAGAATCCCAAGAAGGCCCCACACTGTTAGCAAAGAGCCTGATGCAAAGCTTGAACTCACAAACTGTGAGATCATGAACTGAGCCCAAACCAAGAGTTAGATGTTTAGCCAACTGAGTCACCTAGGTGCCCGAAGTTTTTGACCAAATACCACTATAAATTTAAAAAGCAAGCAAGCAAACAAATAAAAACCCTCAATCAATTCCCATTGTCCAATAAGGGCACAATGCAGATATCAAAAACAAAAAAAACAAAACAAACATGTATTAAAGAAATGAAATATGAGCAACAGAACTCAAGAAATAACTAAAAAGAAAATATAATGCTATGACCAAAATGAATAGTAAGCCAGGAATTTCTCAGTGAAGAAGAAATAAGCAAAGTTGAAATGATCAAAGAGTTCAAATGTAGATCTAATCAATGAACTACTGGATGTGGAAGACAGGTAAAGAAGATCTATCACATACCTATTCAGTGTTTTCTATTTTTTAAATATATAAGCTGAAGTGCTTTCTATGAAATAACAAGTAATATTTGCAAATCCAAGAACTACTGATACATACAGTCAACAATGAGACGTTTCCAAGGTAATTTCCAAAGGTAATGATCACGAAAGGTACAAAAAGAAAGATTTTAACAACTAAGCAAAATTTCAAATCACCTATAAAAAGAAAATAATCGAATAATCAGATTTTCTTCTAATTAATTCAGAGTAAAATTGAGTTAGTGAGAACAGAGAAATGCTTTCAAAAATACCCCCGCCTTAAAAAAAAAAAAAGAGAGAGAGAGAGAAAGAGAGAGAAAGAGATGGAATACAAACAAAGGAAGGAGGGAAGGAAGGAAAGAAGGGAAGGAGGGAAGGAAAGAGAAAAGGAAGGAAAGAAGTCAGTCCTTAAGAAAACACTAGAAAAGGGGTGCCTAGGTGGCTCAGTCGATTAGGGGTCTAACTCTTGATTTCAGCTCAGGTCACAATCTCATGGTTCCTGGGTTCGAGCTCCACATGAGGCTCACCATTGACAATGTGGAGGCTGCTTGGAATTCTCTGTCTCCCTCTCTCTCTGCCCCTCCCTTGCTCATGTGGGCACTCACTCTCAAAATAAATAAATCATTTAAAAAAAAACACTAGTAGAAATATGCAGAAAACAATAGAAGAAATACAGAAAAAAAAAACAATGAGCATACAATAAAATTGTATTGTATTGTATTGTGTTGTATTGTATTTTTGAGAGAGAGACATGGGGGCAAAGGGAGAGAGAGAGAGAGGGAGAGAAAGAATCTCCCTGAAAGGATTTCAAGGCACAGAGGAAAAAAAATACATTTTTTTTGATAGGCAAATAGCGGACTTCAGGGCATAGCTATGAAAAACAAACAAACACACAAACAAACAACAACAAAAACACATAAGAATATGAGGGAACATAGAAAACATTAATAGAAGAATAATTCAGTTCGGCTCTCTCAACTATATATCAAGTGAAAAAAAGTATTATATTTTATTTATTTTTTATTTTTCTCACAATGCTTCCACTTTTTATTTTTGCTTATTTTTTAATATAATTTATGGTCAAATTGGTTAGCATACAGGGTGTAAAGTGTCTTCTTGTTTTTTGGGGTAGATTCTCATGGTTCATCACTTACATGCAACACCCAGTACTCATCCCAGCAAGTGCCCTCCTCAATGCCCATACCCATTTTCCCCTCTTCCCCAGCATCCATCCACCCTCAGTTTGTTCTCTGTATTTAAGAGTCTCTTATGGTTTGCCTCCCTCCCTCTCTGCTTGTAACTATTTTCCCCTTCCCTTCCCCCCATGATCTTCTGTTAAGTTTCTCAGGATCCACATATGAGTAAAAACATATGGTATCTGTTCTACTCTGACTGATTTCACTCAGCGTAATACCTTCCAGTTCCACCCACATTGCTGCAAATGACATGGTTTTGAAAACATGCATGATTTCATTCTTTCTCATTGCCAAGTAGTTTTCCATTGTATATAAAAATTATTATATTTTAATGTTCATTTATTTATTTTGAGAGCGAAAGAGAGCATGGAAGGGGGAAGAGAGAGAGGTTGGGAGAATCCCAAGCAGTCTCTGCATGATCAGTATAGAGCCTGACACAGGGCTCAATCTCACCACTGTGAGATCATAACCTGAGCCAAAATCAATAATCAGACACTTAACCAACTAAGCCACCCAGGCACCCAAAAAGTATATTTTAATTACATAAAACTAAACTAAATCGAATCTCTGCTTCTTCATAGGTTACCTTGTATAGGGCACAATTAGGATTTTATGTGCCTTATTTTAGCTAATCCTTAGCCAAACCTTTGAGGTAACTGAGGCTTAGAGAAATTAGGTAAATTCCTCATCACCCTTGTTAAGTGGTGGAATATGGGCAACAATCCACATTTTCTCAACACCTCCTTCCAAAAGTCCTAACTATATCTATATGCCTATCTAGCCTTTGAATGGAGTATGCTTAACAGAATATATCAATTTATATTGTCTTAAACAAAAAATCACCAGTTGTGAGTTTGAGTCACTATGTCAGTAAGTTTCTTCTGGCATATTTTTAATCCCAAAACAGTATATTAAAAAATCTATTTAAAATTGCCCTAAATATATTTCCATAGTAACTTAATAAATTTCTTCTGAGCCAGAGTACTTCTTAACATACAGAATTTAAACAGAAACAAAAATATGTTGGATGTGAATGTCTTATTTCTAACAGAATGTTATATGAATGGTATAATAAAATTAATTCTAATTTTACAATTTCCTGAGCAATACAATTTCAATGAAAATAGCAAAAGGTTTAGTGCTGAGTGGTATGGCTCACATGAATTGATTAATTAAGTAAAAGTAAGCAAAAGATATCAAATATCATACACCAAGAAGAATGGCATTTTTTAGTATACAATGAATGTCTTAGTGAAATTTTAGTGCACAAAGTAATCCAACAAAGTCCAGAAAGTGGAAATAGTACAGATATTCATCTATGATCATAACTCTACACCCTTAGAAAAGGAATAGCAGAACGATTGAAATAAATAAATAAATAAATAAATAAATAAATAAATAAACACCAATTTCATATGTAAGTGTATTTATATAATAAATCCCTAGAAGTAGAAATAATGGCTAGAAAAGCACATTAATTTTGCAATTTGAGTCTTCATAGAAGTTTAAAAATTAAACACTCTCAGGCTAGATACACTGATATAATATTTTTTAACTTCACCAATCTGAGAATTAAAAAAAAATCACTTTTTATTAATATAAAAATCAAGGCTATAACTTTGCTACCTGGCACTGTTGTATCTGTATACTGTAGGCTTTTTATCATAATTTAAAATTTAAAATCATAAAATTTCCAGTTAACAATTGGTAATTATTTGGAACTTATTTCTTGGGACCTACCAAAGAAGTATCAGATATACGTCTAGTAATTTTCCAAGTGCTATGGTCCATAATCTTCACAAGAAATTGATGAATCTCAGAAATACTAAGGAAATCTTCCATCATATTTAATGTGTGGTGGAGTATGACAAAAGTCCTACTTTTTCAAGAGCCCGTCTTTTTATTACAACATAATATCAACTGGTATTTCTGGCCTTTATCATATACTTAACATGATTTAGAAGAATTGGAATCCATTCCTATTTTATTTTATTTTATTTTTTTATTTTATTTTATTTTATCTTATTTTATTTTATTTTATTTCATTTTATTTATTTTTATGTTAAAAAGTTAATTAGGTAGGTGCCTGGTAAGTGAATTTCCTTATGCATATGTTTATTTTGAAAGAACATGAAAACAACCCTTATTAAAGTCATCCAAATTGAATGTGCAATTACATTATTTTCTTCAACTCCAGGGTGTTACTTAACATAAAAGGGAACTCCAGATTTTTATGGGTATTAAATTGGGGGCAGAGATGGAAAAATGTTAACACTGACTGTGTGACCAGATTCATGTGTTCTTACTATGCTGCCAGATTTTTTTAATAGTTTTATGTTTACCGGAAAATTATTTAAAAACAAAGTGTTACTGGACTTTAATTGTCATTCTGTAATAGGAAGTTACAGGAAAGATACTAGAATCAAACTTCAGTTTAGAGGTATCTCCCCCCCCCCATTCTTTTCTGGCTTTCTTATTTAATTCTTTTTTTTTTTTCCTTCAGGTATTTAATTAGCTATAACAGAGTCATCACTATTCAAATACTCTCAGAGGTCCTTGAAATACTATTTCAACTTGATAGGTTTATCAGAGAAAATTTGAAATATATATTATAGCCACCTTCTTCTGTGGTGGGAAGTAGGGAGTTTGTTCATCGTATAAATATATTTATTACAGGAACAATTTTTTTTTCATAAAAATAATTCCTAGATAGATCTAATCTGTTCAGAAAAGAGGATGTCTTTTTCTAAGTAATTGCTGCTTTTAAACTGTGTTTAGTTGTCCATTCAACTTTCTCTTTAATAAATTGTCATTACCCCCATTATCCAAGGTCAGGTCTCTCAATACATAAGATATCACCTGTCCCATGATTTTAATTTTCACATCTACATGACTGCATGTGTGTCAGGATTGAGTAAGGCTTTGGAACCTTTCCAATCTTTCAGAAGTCAAATTTCAGAAAATGGGAGTGAAAAATAGAATCCATGATGCCAAACAACACAGAAGCTACATTGTAGGCTGTCTATACTCTTTTTTTTTTTCCAGCGGTGGAAATTCTATACCCTTGTATACCCTTTTGAAACCACGGTGAATCTGTGGAGTCCTTAGCACAGCTTCTGAATCCATTCACAGGTGTTTATTCTGGAGAAGAAGAGAAGACACTGTTCAGAGGCTTCTCTTTCTTCTTTTTCTTTACCATTAATGGGATTTACTTGGAATCATAGTTTCTAGATAGAACAATCTTCTGCAACACAATCTAGTGATTTTCCACTTTGAAGATGAATGATAGGATAAAAGTGGGGATGAAAGTTATGATTTAGTGGTTTTGGAAGTCTGAATCCCTTTCATTCAGATGTGACTATTCTTGTTTCCACTGCCTTATATGGAGAGACTTACCTCTCCATTTTCACTCGGTTGTCTTAATATTTACTTTTTTGTTTGTTTTTAGAATTTTGCTTTGTAGAATTCTCTTTGTGGTTTAGCATAAGAAATCTAATCAAGTGCCATTTTTCATGTGAATTGCTATACATGGGGATCGGATTTCCCTCTAAATTTTCCCTAAAAAAATTAAAAGCATTATCAGATTGCAAAGCTAAGGAATTAAGGTAATTTTGAAACTTAAATCTCCTATGGTTCAGTATGATAAATTGCTATAAATCTACCAGGCCACATTTGAATTTAGGAAAAAAAAATGTGTATGTATCTCTCCAACTCAATTTTCCTAACTGAAAAAAAAAAAAGGAATATTTAAAGGGACATGTCAAAGTTGAGAAATAAGCACAATCTAGCATCAGGAAAAGTCATTAAGGTTTTTTAGTTAAAAGCTATATTTCTGTCTCTTCCTCTCATTTCCTGTGTAACCTTGGTTAAGTAATTTAACCTGTAGTTCAATCGCTTTATTGGCTCAGGAGGAAATATATCTAAGGAGGAAATACATACTGTTCTGGTATGTTTCAGCTGTCAAAGGACATGAAACATCAATTTATACTGTCTATAATTTTATATGTTATTTAAAACTTTTAAATTACAAGTCAATCTTGTTTTCTTTCAAAAATAAAAGACCATCTGTTTCTTTGGAGTTACAGTGACTGAATCTTCAAATAGGACAGGAGAATTAGAACTTGTACAAAAACATTTTTATTCCTTTCCTAGTCAGATATCAAAGAAATAACGTCATTCATGATGAGAATGAAAGAGAGAAAGAGAAAGACAGAGAGTGGATAGGAATACTATAAACCCAAAGGTTTCTTTTTTGTTCTTAGGAAAAAAAAAGTTGTGACAAATCTTGGTTTGGGAGAAAGCTTATTGCACAAAATAACAGTCTCTATTCTGAAATCACATCTCTGTTGTGCAAATACTTCATTTCTTATGAGAAAAAATTATATTTTTTGTTTTATTCATGTGAAACATATTTATTTCAAAGTCTTCATTATATGTTGATCATTTGACCACATTTCATAAAAGGAATTTAGAAAGATATTTCTTACCCAACAGCCTAATTAATCCAATTGACATATCCATGTTAAAATACTGAGGGTGGAATATTTAGAGCAGAAAAACACAATATTAAACTAAAGGATTTACATAATCTTGGGCACAGATGCCAGATTTAAAAAGCCAACATCACCTTTCATAATTGAAAGCAAGGTACCTTTACAAAGAATCATTTATTAAAACCAAAGTACTATTTCAATAAAGTATTAAGATTGCTGCATAGAATGCCCTGTGGGCAAGCACTCTGAAATAATAGTGAATTGCTATTCTAATCCACAATGGAACATTTTAATAAGTGTGATAAATGACTCTCAGAGAGCTTCAGATTTCAATGTCAGTGGAATTAGAATTAGGCAACGGCTGGCCCTGGGTGATGGATGTAGAGGATTTTTGTGGTAAACACTTTGCAATGTCAGGACAATACCAGTTTACGGAACACTCAGAGGTTAAATTCCTGTCCATTTGTCAACTCGCTGCCTGAGGGTAAAAATGTAGACAGAAAACTAGTCCTACTTTAACTGGTAATATACTTCCCTACATTCTATAATTCTTCAAAATGATACAAAACAAATAAATTTAAAAAAATACAATGAATAAAGGTAAATCACCTAAGATTTAGAGACATAGCCTTGGTAATATTATGGATTAGAAAGATATATTGTGATGAACTGGACTATATGCTTGATATTTTTTTCTCTCTCTGTTTTTAAAATATGAGGATATAAATGTATATATGATGCTTCTTTTTTATAATTTTTTTGACAGATACAAATCATGTATATACAGACAAAATTTTCTTTGATCATTGTAACTTGAAACATAGATTCAGAGGAAGATTATAAAATTTTACAACATTTATGACATTATACATACTAGTGAATTTGTTATACTCTGGTGCTCAAATGAAAGCAAAGCGTGACCTATGCACATTATTATTTTCAATGGTTTTCTTGCATATTATTTTATTTTACTAATTAATTTTATTATTTTTGTATTTATTTATTTTAATTTATTTTTGAAAGACACAGAGAGACAGAGAGTGAGCAGGGGAGGAGCAGAGGAGAGAGGGAGACACAGAATCTGAATCAGGTTCCAGTCTCTGAGCTGTCAGCACAGAGCCCGATGCAGGGCTAGAACCCATGAACCATGAGATCATGACCTGAGCTGAAGTTAGTGGCTTAACTGACTGAGTCACCCAGGTGCCTTTTGCATATTATTTTAAATGTTCCCAAGCAGACAATAATTTGATTTATGCTTCAAGTTTTTTTTTTAAGGTTAAAAAAATTTTTTGGAATTGTTTTTGAAAAAGAGAGAAAGAGTGTGAGTGGGGAAGAGGCAGAGACAGGGAGAGAGAGAATCCCAGTCAGGCTCTGTGCTGTCAGATCTCACAAACCATGAGATCTTGACCTAAGCTGAACTAAGAGTCAGACTCTTAAGGGACCGAACCACCCAGGTGCCCCATATGCTTCAAGTTTTCTAAAATAACCTTTTCCTTACCCTTTTTTTGGTATGTAGTCTGTATTGCAGAAGTATAGTGCTAATATGTACGAGCTACTTTGTCATCAATATAATAGATCTTCATGAAACTTAACAACAAGAAATCTAGAGGGCTAAAGCAAAAGTAGGGCCAATGGGACTAAATATAAAAGGTATTTTCTTAAATGTTCTTGTTCGTAAAACCACAGACCTTTATAAATTGCAAAGACGTTATAAAAAGACAATATTTCATATTTATAAATAATCACCACTAAAAAACCATCAAAATAAAGTACCTTTGAAATATTCTTAAAATATATTGTTTTCACAGTGGGTTTTGGGTGTTGCTGATTCACTAAGGCAGTGCTATCTAAACTTTAGTATGCATAGAATCATCTGGAGATCTTAGAGAAAGAAAGACTGTTACCCAGCAGGTCTGCTCTGTGGGGCTTTAGGTGTCGAATTCCTCTTAGGATTTCAGGAGAAGAAGTTGCTCCTGTTATGCAGACAGCACCTTGAAACTCTAGGCACAGAGACATATCCGTGACTTCATCTCAGGCTTAATGTACAGGAGCACTCTTGAGGAGTAAAAAGAAATTTTTCTATGCTGGTCATAATTACAGGAATAAAGTATATACTAAATGCTTGGTTCACTTAGTGTCAAAGGTGGGTGTTATAGCGGTGGGTGTTAACTATGCAATCAGTTATATAGGTTTGATACCTAGCTTCATACTCAAGTAGCCATGGAATTCATATCTATGAATTCTCACCTGTAAATCTGGAATGCTACTACGTTTCTCCATTTAGCGTTTTTTTTTTTTTTTTAATTTTTGTTTTTTGAATGCTTATTCTTGAAGGAGAGAGAGAGAGACAGAGCGTGAGCAGGGGAGGAGCAGAGAGGAAGGGGACAGAGAGGAAGAATCCAAAGCAGGCTCCAGGCTCTAAGCTGTCAGCACAGAGCCCCACGCGGGGCTCGAGCCCGCAAACTATGAGATCATTACGTGAACTGAAGTCAGATGCTTAACTGACTGAGCCACCCAGGTGCCCCTAGTGTTTGGGATGATTAAATAAAGTAATGCGTATACAATACTTAGTTCCTGGCACATTATAAAGCCTTAATAATTATTATGTGTAGTAAGAGGCAAAAGTTACTGACCTGGAGCTAGAAATCTTGGATTTTAATTTCAGCTCTTTCATTAAAAATTAAAGATATCCTTAACCCTTTAAAATTACTTAAACGCTTTCCAATACCCTTATTTATGAAATGGTAACACTTATATGCATTTTCAAGGACTGATAAGATTATTAAGATGATACATATGAAACTCAGTTATTAAACCCTAAAAAAATGCAACTTGAAAGTATAATCTGTACTCCTGAAGTATTAAAGTCTTCGCAGGGACTGTTTAAATTCACCAAATATTTATAGAAATTCAACAGCAAACAAGTAACTTGATATATTTTTGAATATCACCCTGGTCAGTTGCCCAAGAAAAATTTGGCAAAGTGTGGGCGAATGAAAAACTAGTGATTTCTACACGTATTTTATTACTGATTCGAAATGGAAATAAAAACAGAAACATACACAGCTTTTCCTAGTCTTAAATAATAATAATATGTCGATGCTAGTAATAATCTATGTCTCTTTACATGCTTACAACAAACCTCACATATTTTATTTGGGAAAAGAAAAGGAAGCAGTTTTGTCATACGTGAGGCGTGACAAAAGAGACACTCAGTAAATAGCTCTGGAAGAATGAATTTAAAGTAAAAGTCTATATCTGATTCTATTTCCCTCTTGTTATGTGTCCTTAAAAGTATACTTAGTCTCTTTATTCCTTAGAGTCAATGTAAAACGGGACTATCAACGTAGGACTCGCTCCTTGGAAACATAACAGTGAACTCTGAGAATTAACCAAAATGATGACAGGTAAGCGTGTTGAACTGCTTTTTGAAGAAAGGCTCCATAGAAACACAAACCTCTCAAGGCATAAAAGTACTTTTGAAAGTGGAGAAAAATAGCTAAGAGAGAGAGAGGTTGGTAATGAGGAAAAGGAAGATCAGACAGGAGGGAGGTTAGAGAACAGGAGTTACAGCCTCTTCCATTTCACAGAAGTAGCACCAGGCAAGCGCACAGCAGATTCCTTCTGTCCACAGTAGAGGGTCTTGTATTGCGTCTTTATTAGTGACTTGGAAGGGGAATAATCACCAAATTAATTAAACACAGCTAGGCAGGAGTGCCGGACACCCATGGGCTAAAGCTGTAGAGATTCGAGAGGCAGGCTAGAAATAACTTAATGAGAGTCCATTTCAAAGACTGAAAGTTGATGCGCCAGAGAAGCACCACATTGACAGAACTAAAATAATGTGAGTCCAAAATCAACACTGTCATTTTCAATATCAGTGACTACATCTTTAAAAAAAAATCAGAATACTGGGCACTATGAAAAGAAGGCACACAGTTTAAGATCATTTAATTTGGAAGTTAATGTTCACTGAGCTATATGTAAAAGGTGTGAGAAATGAAATTAAGAAAGTCAAATAATGTCTCCAGAAAATGATAGAAAGCCTGCTCTCAATACAGGCAAGTGGACAGTTACTTTGTAACTATCTCAATCTTTGCATCGTTTCCTGGTGAATATTGCATGAAAATACTATGAAAAGTTAGGATTATCATACTGGCCTTTTTTGTTTACAAAAAAAAAAGTAGCCTGACTTTTTTTTTTTCCAAAATAAATGAATAAAAATGAAAGAAAATAAATCATTGCAGAGTTTAGAGTTTTTGGAAATTAATATGGTATCTAACAAAATTACCAATAAGCATACTTTTGACTATCCAAGTTCAATTCTAGGAATATCCCCAACAATTATTTACATAGGTGTGACACATATGGGTAGATTATATTTCTTACCACATTATTTATAAGGGTGAAAAAAATCAATAACCACCTAAATGCACCTTAATAATGACATGATAGTATATCAGTAATGTAGAATAGTGTGCAGCAAACGAAAAAGAGGAGTGGACATTTATATTGCCAACTTGAAGAGTAATAGAGTGGGGGGAAAAATCTGCTAACAGATTCATAAATCTAAATCATGTTAGAATCAAGTGCATGCGTGTGTATGTGTGTGTGTGTGTGTTCTGTTTGTAGAAAAAGATCTGAAATGATACACATGAATTTTCAGGGCCCCTGAGTGACTTAATCAGTTGAGCTTCAGATTCTTGATTTTAGCTCAGGTCATGATCTCAAGGTTCATGGGATCGAGCCCCACTTGGGGGCTCTGTGCTGGCAGCTCAGAGCCTGCTTGGGATTCTGTCTCTCCCTCTCTCTCTGCCCCTCCCCTGCTTGTGAGAGTGTTTTTTCTCTCTCTCTCAAAAGAAATAGATAAACAGTAAAGAAATATTTTTTTTTATTATAGTGACTCCTGGGGGGAACGGTTGAAGTGGGAAGAAAACACGTAGTGGCAAATATGAATATATTATTTTTATTTACTTATTTTTTTTTTACTTTATAGAGTTTCCTATCGCTTGAGTTTTTCTATACATCACTTGCATAATGAAAAATATGGATAACTAGAGAGGTGAAATATTATGTTGATAATTTTAAAGAACTATATCTGGTTACATGTTTTACGTAAGTTGAAAATAATGCATATAAGGACAGATTTATCTAATTAGAATGAAGTTCACAGAGGAAACACTGTTCTTGGAACACTAAGTAGAAACATTGTGAAACAATAACACAAATAAAATAATAAATGAATAAAATAGGGAAGATGCTGCAATTTTAATAATTTTTTTAGCATTTATTCATTTTTGAGAGACAAAGAGAACAGAGAGTGAGCTGGGGAGGGGCAGAGAGAGAGAGAGAGAGTCCAAAACAGGGTCCAGGCTCTGAGCTGTCAGCACAGAGCCCAATGTGGAGCTCAAATTCACTGACTGCGAGATCATGACCTGAGCTGAAGTCAGACACTTAATACACTGAGCCACCCAGGAGCCTCTAATTTTAATTATTTTTAATAAGACAAGTAAAAACTTTGTCATTCATCCTCAACTGACATTATCAAATCATCCATATCATTAATGAAAAAAAAAACCTGATCGTTTATATTTCTGTCAATGTGTAAAATCCTGTATTTACCCCCAGTAAATCCCATCTTTTAATAGATAGATTTTGTGTTTGGGTGCATAACATTTGGTAGACCCAACAGACCTGAGTGCAACCATCACTTGAAATCTCCTTGCACCGTTAATGGCATTAATTGGAGTTTGGCCTCTGAAAAAACATGAACTAAGTGTCATGTGCCCAAAAGTATAACATGTGGGAAGATTAAAGAGACTGCCCATAAAATGTAAAGTAAGGAATTCCGTTTTTTTGCCATAGCCTTGGTCTTTGGAAAATAAATACAGGTGGGAGATTATTTTATTTTGAAAGGAAATTATTGGGAAAAAGGATAATATTTGATATCCTAACTTACCCTTCGGGGGAAGGGTCAGAAGAAGAGTGAGAGGGAGAATCCAACACAGGGCTGGATCTCACAACCCACGGATTATGACCTGAGCCAAAATCAAAATTTGGACTGTTGTTCAACTGACTGAACCACCCAGGCGCCCCATATCCTAAATTTTATAAAGAAATCAAAAAGCTCGCATATCTAGGACTGTGCAACGTAAAAGTCTGGGCTTCTTGCTTGGCTGCCATTAATCCATCCGTTCATCATTTCATTTCTAAGTGCCTCTTTCATACATGTATGGACTAGTGTATGTTATTCTGTTAATGTGTTTTTTCGATTTCACAAATATTATGGTGTTTATGGAAAAAAAACAGTTTACTTTGTCACTGGTGAGTAAAGTTTTCAGTGAAAACCCAGAATAACGATTATTGCATATTTATTCTACATTCCACGTCTTCTCATTGGGATGTTCTTTTTGTAAAATCATCTCCCTCCATCTAAATGTCTTTTGTTTTTCAACATTCTGATGCGTATTCTCTGCCTCGGTCTCTCTCTTCCTGTCTCTCCTCCCTGTCTCCTTAACTCAGTCAATGATTATCTGATGTTTCTCTCTCCATAAGCATTTGTATTTTATGGAAAAAAGGTTCCCATCTCCAGAATAAAGAGGATAAAATTCTAGATAAATATAAATGAAAAAGAAATATGATATTTATGACTCTCATTGAGGTGGCTCTGATTAAATATAAGGAGAAGATTTATAACATCATCATTTTTTGACAAACAAAAGTTTGTTTTATTTTTTCTGACCACATTAATATAAATTAGAATCACAAGGTCTAAAAGATGTTTTGTGACAGTCTATGCAGTTTGTAAGACTGCAGCCTCCCCTTTGAATTGTCATTTACTTATGTTCATCAAATCCATTTACACTAGAATAAGCATGATCAAGAACAATGGAATGCTTAGGACTTGCTATTCTAAAATACTGTCTGTAAAAAAAGTATATGTTTATCATATAATATCTGAATGTGAGTAAAAAAAAGGAAATTAATAATAACTACCTTGAATAAAAGAGTAAGGATGTCCAGACTATTTGCATGCTATTGACCCCTCAGTATGTAAATTCTCTTAAAGTACTTGGCATATTAACGTATGGGTTCTTTCTGAAGTTGTATTTGTTGATTTCTTTTATACTGGTAACTTGTTTATTCCTTCATGAGTTTGAATAGATATATTAAATACTTCTGTCATTTTAGTTTCATTCTTTGCATTTCTAAAAATTAATATATGCCTAATTTAAAATTGCACATGTTTCTGATAGAAACTGCTACTACATACATTGTTCATACTATGTAGATGAAATATATGAAGTTTAAAATAAGTAATAGATAATGCTTGTTTGAAAAAGTAACAATTTTATGAGTTTTACCTTCAGGAAACCCACCAGATTTTCAAGGAGAATATCTGTGGAAAATTTCCTAAAGCTTCAAGCATAGATAGAGGAAAAAAGCCATTTGAGGTAAGCCCAGAGTTTTCTGTTCTCCTTAATAAACACCTGAGTCAATGGAAACTATTCTATCACATTCTAACTGACCCAGATACAGGAAGTACCCAATTCTAGCCCTCAACTTGTCTACGTGTCTCACCTAAGGGGGAAAAAGTGCTGAGAATTACTTGTGAACGTTAGAACCCAGGGAAACAGGTCTAATAAAAGGCTGAGACCAAATCGGAAAACTTCCTTCCCGACATCTTACTAACACAAGTTTGTTTGGAAAATTCCAAGGAATCAACCCAAAACCACTGAAGCTAATAAGCAATACAAAGTGAGCAATTAGAATTTGAAATTTTAAAAAGTAACACTATTTACACTAGTACCAAAAAATGAAATACTTAGGCATAAATCTAACAAGTGTGTACAAGATCTGTACAAAATCTTTATGGGGGAAACTGAAAAACTATCACAAAAAAATAAAAAAAGATGTAAAAAAGAAAAAGAAAACATTTTCCATATTCATGAACAAGAAGACTCAATATTTTAGACATGTCAGTTTTTCTCAATTTGATCTATACATATGGTGCAATTCCAATCAAATCCCTAGCAAGTTATTAATGGATATTGATAAACTGATTTTAAAGTTGTATGGAAAGGCAGAAGACCCAGAATAGCCAATACAAAATTAAAGAAAAAACAAAGTTGGAAGACTAACAATACTTAACTTCAATACTTATCAAAAAGCTACAATAATCAAAACAATGTGATATTGGTGTAGGAATAGAAAAGAGATCAATAGTACAGAAAAGAGATTCCAGATATAGATCAACACAAATGTAGTCAAGTGATTTTTGACAAACTAGCAAAATCAATTTAACAGATAAACAGTCTTTTCAACAAATTGTGCTGGAACAACTGGATGTCCACACTGCAAAAACAAAAACAAAAAGCCCACTGACTTATACTTCTCTAAGAAAAAAAAATGGAATTAACCATAGATTTAGATATAAAATTCAAAACTATGATTTTTTTAAATAATTTTAGGATTTGGAAATGCCATTTTAGATATAATACCAAAAGTGCAATCCATAAGTTGGACATCATTACAGTTAAAAACTTCTGCTCTCTGAAAGACACTGATAAGATGATAAAAAGACAATTCACAGAACTGTAAGAAAATATTTGAAAATAAAAGCATAGCTGATAAAAGACTTGTATACAAAATACACCAAGAATACTTCAAACTCAACATTAAGAAAACTAGCCAATTAAAAATGGGCAAAAAATCTGAACAGACACTTCACCAAAGAAGATATACAAATAGGCATATGAAATAATGTTTGCTATCAGGTGTCATTAGAAAATTTCAATGTAAAACTATATATATATATATATATTTTTTTTTTTTTTTTACATCAAGTGTGCTTTATTTTTTCCACACATATTCTGTTAAATAAAACATCATTATATATTGCCAGGACACAGCTAAAGGGACGTCTTTACAGAATCAAATTTCTTGTGGTTGTTCCATGCACAAGTATTTAATTGTATCATACTTTAATTTTCTTAAAGTTTTATTTATTTTGAGAGAGACAGAGACAGCGTGAGTGAAGGAGGTGTAAAGAGAGGGAGAGAGAGACAATCCCAAGCAGGTACTGCACTGTCACCACAGAGTCCCATGTGGGGCTCGAACTCATGAAACTGTGAGATAATGATGGAGCTAAAAACTGAGAGGTGGACGCTTACCTGATTGAGCCACCCAGATGCCCTAATTGTATCATAATTTAATTATACTGATGGGAATGATTAAAATTCAAAACATCAAAAACACAAAATACAAATGAAAAGTGGAGCAACAGGATCCTCACAAAATGGAGTGGTAGAAATGCCAAATGCTACAGCAATTTGAAAGAAATTGGCTTTCTTTCAAAGAAGTATAAGAGTATCTTATCAAGGAAAACAGTCTTAACATATGACCTAGCAATCATACTTCTAGGCATTTACCCAAATGAGTTGAAAATGTATGGCCACACAAAACCTGTACTCAAATATTTAGGGAGCTTTATTAATAATCACCAAACATTTTAAGTAACCAACAACCCCTTTATTATGCGAATGGATAAATTGTGATGCATCCTTATGAGCAAATATTATTCAGTGCCAAAAAGAAGTGAGCTATCAAGCTATGACCAGACTAAGGAACTTTTAACCAAAAAACTATTCTGTATAATTCCAACTGTATGACATTCTGGAAAAGACAAAACTATAGAGGTAGTATGAAATCTGTGGCTGCCAGGAATTTGAGAGAAAGGAAGGAAAAATGAATTGGTGGAGCACAGGGGAATTTTAAAGCAGCAAATCTATTCTGTATGACAGTGTGATGGTGGATTTTTCATATTATGCATTTGTCAAAACCAACAGAACTGTACAACACAAAGAGTAAACTCTAATATACACAAAGAGCTCTCATGTAAACAATGGAGCATATTCTCTATGTTGTACTTTTCATTTCCATGACTTATTTATTTTATAACTGGAAATTTGTACCTCTTAATCTTCATCTATTTTGCCCATACCCCAAACACTCATCACTCTGGCAACTACTAGTTTGTTCTGTACTTATGACTCTATTTCTGTTTTTTGTTTGTTTTGTTTTTTAGATTCCACATATAAATGGAAATGTATGGTGTTTATCTTTCTCTGTTCGTCTTAGTTCGTTTAGCATAATACCCTCTAAGCCCATCCATGTTGTCATGAATGGCAAGATTTCGTTCTTTTCTATGGCTGAATAATATTATATATATATATATATATATATAATATATATATAATATATATATATATTTACACACATATATTATGTATACATATACATATATAATGAAATATTATATATATTGAATATAATGAAATATTATATATGTATATGCGTGTATACCCATATGTGTCTGTGTGGGGATAAGCTTAGGAATCCCTCAGGCTTACACCAATGGGTTAACAAGGCATAAAGAAATAAAAAGCCTAAAATGCTCACACCCGAGTTTGGGTAAACCAGATTGGCGCCCCAAGAATAGGGGGGTGCAAAGGCACCCTGAGAATAGGTAGGCACAAAGGTGCCAGGAATAGGGAGGTGCAAAGGTACCCCATAATAGAGAGGGGTTGCAGAACCCCCAGAATATAGAGGGAGAGGCAAGGGCCTAAAAAAGGAACGGTGCAAAGGTGCCCAGTACATAGGTATATGAAATAAACAAGATTAAATATTCATGGTGGAAGCACCCCCAATTTAGTACTATAGCAGAAAAGCTGCTTTCACAGGGGGGCCAGGTCAGGTAAATTGGTGAATTGGACTACGGACTGCTGCCCTGCAGGCAAAGCAGCCTAGCGCGGAGACGGTTAACAAAAGAAAGGGTGCCTTGTCAACCCTGAGGTTATTCCCCTACCTGTCTCACTCCCTAGGCTAGCTAAGATACACAGAGGTGCTGCCTTATGTCCACTGTAAACAACGCTTTTCCTGACTGCCCAGCGCCCAGATTTTGTTTTGTATTCACCCAAACCCCTAATCCCAAATATCCTCAAAACCCCCTTTCCCTCATGTCCACAAATTAATGTTCACAGATTCATTGTTGCTTTGTGCACCTCCATCGCCATGTTTATAAGCCTTCTGATCCTAATAAAAACAGGGCAAGGACCCTTATTCGGAGCTCTTGTCTTTTCCTGGACATTAGCCATTTCTCACTTTCAATCCTGCGTTTGCTCTTTTGCTGGCCAAAAGAGAACTTTAGATTCGAGTCTATGACATGTATGTATAATGTATATATATGTGTATTGTGTATGTGTGTGTATATGTTTATGTATGTATTCACCTTTCTTATCCATTCATCTATCAACGGATACTTACTTTGCTTCTATATATTGGCTATTATAAGTGATGCTGGAATAAACATAGGAGCCTATACAACTTTTTTTCTTTTTAAAGTTTATTTATTGAGAGAGACAGAGAGAGAGAGAGAGAGAGAGAGAATTCCAAGCAGGCTCCATGCTGTCAGCACAGAGCCCAATGCCAGGTTTGATCTTATGAACCATGAGATCATGACCTGAGCCAAAATCAAGGGTCCCACACTTAACCAATCAAGCCGCCCAGGTGCCCAAGGGGTGCATACAACTTTCTGAATGTTTTGTTTTTGTTATTTATTTATTTATTTATTTATTTATTTATTTATTTATTTATTTTTGGCTAAAGACACAGTAGTGGAAACACTGGATCATATGGCATTTCTATTTTTAATCGTTTGAGGAAACTTTATACAGTTTTCCATAGTGGCTGCAACAATTTGCATTCCCAGTAACAGTGCATAAGGATTTTCTTTTCTCCACATTTTCACCACCACTTGTTATTTCTTGTCTTTCTGGTTCTAACCATTCTGACTGGTGTGAAGTGATTTTTAACCATACCTTCGATTTGCATTTTTCTGATGATCACTAATATTGATTTTTTTTAATGTGCCTGCTAGCCGTCTATATGTCTTTGGAAAAATGTCTATTCAAGTCTTCTGCCCATTTTTAATTGGATTTTATGGTTTTTGATGGTGAGTTGTAACAGTCCTTTATATAGTTGAGAAATTAATCCCTTATCAGATATATCATTGGCAAATATCTTCTTTCATTCAGTAGGTTATCTTTCATTTTGTTTATGGTGTTCTTCATTGTGCACAAGCTTTTTACAGTGATGTAGTCTCAATAGTTTATTTTTGCTTTTGTTTCCCTTGCTTGAAGAAACATATACAGAAAAATATTGCTAGATCAATGTCCAAGAGATTGCTGTATATATTTTCTTTTATGAGTTTCATGATTTCAAGTTTTACATTTAGGTGCTTTAATATATTTTGAATTCATTTTTGTCTATGGTGTGAGAAAATGGTTCAGTTTCATTCTTTTACATGTACCTGTACAGTTCTCCCAACACCATTTATTGGAGAGACTGTCCTTTCTGCATTGTATACTCTTAACTCCTTTGTCATAGACCAACTGGCCATATAAGGGTGGGTTTATTTCAGGGCTCTGTATTCTCTTTTGTTGATCTATGTGTCTTTTTTTGTGCCAGTATTATACTGTTTGGATTAGTACTAGTAGTGTTCTTTGTAATACAGCTTGAAATCTGGGATTGTGATACCTCTAGTTTTCTTCTTATTTCTAAAGATTGCTTTTGCTAGGGTCTTTTGTGGTTCTATAAAAGTTTCAAATTAATTGATCTAGTTCTGTTACAAATACTGTTGTATTTTGATAGGGATTGCATTGAATTTGTACATTATCTTGAGTAGTATGGATATTTAAACAGTATTAATTCTCAATATTTTATTCTTTTTCATGATATTGTAAATGGGATTGTTTTCTTCCTCTTTCTGTTACTTTATTATTAATTCATAGAAACATAGCAGGCTTCTGTATATTAATTTTGCATTCTGCAAGTTTACTGAATTTATTTATTTGCTTAATGGTTTTTTGGCGGAATCTCTAAGTTTTCTCTATATAGTATTACTTCATCTGCAAATAATGACAGTTTTATTTCTCTTACTAATTCGAGTAAGTTTTATTACTTTTTCTTGTCTGATTTCTGTGGCTTTCTTCCAGTACTATGTTGAATAAAAGTGGAGAAAGTACACATCCTCGCCATGTCATATTTCTTTTAAAAAAATGTTTTTAATGTTTATTTCTTCCCGTGACTTGAGTATTGTCTCATGTAATTTCCTTTTAGTCTGAAGAATTTCTTTTATACTTTCATGTAAGGCAGATCTGCTAGGAGCAATTTCTTTCAGTATTTGTTTATCTGTGGGTATCTGAATTGTATTTTTGAAGGACATTTTTGCTGAGTTGACAGTTTTTTGTTTGTTTGTTTGCTTTGCTTTGCTTTCAATCCTTTGAATATGCCATTTCACTGTTTTCTGGGTTTCCATGGTTTTAGATGAAGTCATCCCCTAATCATATAGTTTCACTCCTCTACCAGTCATTTTTCCTTTGCTTTATTCAAAATTTGTTTGTGTCTTTCAGTTATTTGGCATAATTTCTTTAGATGTGGATTTATTTAAAATTCTACTTTAGAGATTCCATGAAGGGTACACTAACTTATTTTATCAACTTCTTGATTGTTATTTCTTAAAAAAAATAAAGGTTTTTTTGTTTAATTAATTAATTAATTTATTTTTGCTTTTCTCTATCTTCTCTTTCTCTGGGGGTTCTTTTTCATACTTATCAGTAACTTTGATATCCTACCGTTCTTTAAGGTTCTGCCAATTTGTCTTCATTCTTTACTTTTTGTTCTTCTTTAATGTTTATTTATTTTTTGAGAGAGAGAGAGAGACAGAGTGCAAGCAGGAGAGGAGCAGAGAGAAAGGGAGACACAGAATCCGAAGCAGGCTCCAGGCTCTGAGCTGTTAGCACAGAGCCCAACGTGGAGCTCGAACTCAACAAACAGTGAGATCATGACCTGAGCCGAAGTCGGACGCTCCACTGATTGAGCCACCCAGGCGCCCCTACTTTTTGTGCTTCTTATTGAATAATTTATACTGGTCTTCTTCAAGTCCATTCATTATACTTTCTGCTATCTCAAATTTTCTGTTAAAACTCTTGTTTGTCTTTGTGTTTGTTTGTTTTTGTTGTATTTTGTTTTGTTTTTACTTTTAGTTATTGTAAAGTTCAACTACAGAGTTTACATTTGGTTCTTTTAAAATAATTTTTGTACCTTTATTGGTAATCTCTTTTTGTTGAATCATTCTTCTAATACTTTCAGTTCTTAAGCATTGTTCACTTTTGTTTTTTGAAACTTTTTATGATAACTGGTTTGAAACTTTGTCTGCTAAGTCTTGTATCTAAATATCTTTTGAGTATCTTATCTCCCAAAATATGATTTATGCGTTTCTTCTAATTTATAAGTTAATTTATTTTTGAGAGAGAGAGCATGAGCAGGGGAGAGGCACAGAGAAAGAGACACAGAATCTGAAGCATCTGAAGCAGGCTTCAAGTTCTGAGCTGGAGCCACAACTCTGAGCTTTAAACCATGACTGGCAAGATCATGACCTAAGCTGAAGTTGGATGCTTAACAGACTGAGCCACCCAGGGTGCCCCTTTTTATTTCTAAGTTAAATATCTCATAATGTTTTGTGAAAATTCAACATTTTAGCAATTCTGGATTTTGGTTTAGTCTCCGGACAGTTGTTGCTGTATTTTTTTTTTAATTTATTAAGTTTTGCCTTGGTAAAACCTACAAAATTTTGTTCATCTGTGAGGAATGGCCACTATGGCTGTCTTTGCTCAGCCTTTTTTTTTTTCTTTTAATTCTTGCTTTTATTTTGAAGACTGGTTTACTAGAACCATTGTCCTTATGCAGCTCAGAAGTCAATGATTAGACGGATGTTGTGTTTACCTACTTCTAGCCAATATGCAGATAGATGTGTTTACAGCAGTAAAAAAGTTAAAAGTTCTATTTCTTTCAAGTCTGTCTCAGTTTTTATTTTCTGTTGAGCTATTTTCTTTTTAATCTTCTCTGCACATACAGGAATCCTTTAGGGTCAGCCAGAGGTGTGTGGTTGTATTTGACCCTTTCCTTGCTGTTGTTTATTCTTCCATCCCAAGCCATAATAAGCTTTTCCAAAATATGAATGTAACCCTGAGCTAGTGCAACAATTGGCCTTTCTCACACACAACCATGTCTGAGATTGTTACTCTCATCAATACTGTTACAGGGTGTAGACATTGCCCACATCTCCAGATCAGGTAAATCTCTTTTGACTGTGGCCAAGAAGGAACTGGTTTGTCCTGTCCTGCCCTGAAAGAATTTCTGCATTTGTCTAGTTCTGAGATAGGAGTTGGGGGATAGAAGAATCATCAGACTGGATCACCACAGATTATTATTATTCTTACTAGATGTCCAGTATTCATTCAAGCATAGACACTTTTTATATAAATATATTGTCAATTTTTAGAGAACTAAAATAGTTGTTTTTGTCATCTTTGTCCAGCTTCGTGGCTGTTTTTAGGGAGAAGAATTTAAAAATGTCATGGCCATAGAAATAGCTCACATGACATCTAAAATTGTTTTTTCAACTTTGTCCAAAGAGATTCTTTGGTGTTGTGTATGTTATAATTTTATATGAGTTTGAATTTTGTGACTTAATATGATTTTTTGAAGATTTGCATAAATGGGGAGAAACAATATCTCATGTTTGGAGTTTGTGATAAATCATGGCTAACTGAAGATTATGGGGTACCAGAAGTAGGAAAGAAAATCATGCAGAATAAATAAGCACAGACAATAAGAAACTAACAACCAACCAAACTGTGTTCTTTGTGTTGGAACATGGTGGGAGATTCCAATACATTTATTAGAAAGATATAACCATGAAAATATTATTTCTTCATATTTTATTTTATTTTATTTTAATTTCTTCATATTTTAAAACGTGAGTCCATTTCTGCCTTAGAAGTGTGCATTGTTGTTTTATGCTGATGTAGTGATTATTAGATGTGATAAACAGAATTCTAAAATAGTCACCAAGTTTTATGCTTCAATACTCTTATGTTACATGGCAAAAGTGAGGAAATCTTTCAGCTATACTATTGCAGATATAATCACTTGACTTGAAGTTAATCAAAAGGTAAATTGCCCTGGCTTGCCCTAACATAATCCAATCAGCCCTTGGAAAAAAGGTCCAGAGGTAGGGGTCAGAGGCACGAAAGCAATAGAAACAGTATTCTTTTGGCCTTGAAAAAGCAAAATACTATGACATGTGGCAGATAATAATGAGAATCTTCTAAGACCTAAGAGATTCAGTCTTACATTTATGAAGGACTGAAATCTGTCAACAGTCATTGAGCTTGGAGGAAGACTACAAATTAGATTACTGCTCAGAGGGACATCTTTTTTTTTTTTTTCCAATCTGTGAGAACCTGAGCAGAGCACCCAGCTAAATTATGCCTGGATTTCTGACCTCCAGATATTGCAAGATAATAAAGAGGTGCTCTTTACAGCAAATAAGCTGGTGACAACTGTTCATGAAGTAATAGAAAACTAATAGAGTGAATATTATCCAAGTAACATTTTAGTTGATATCTCTTATTATCATGACCATTTGTGGTGTCACCTTTTTAAGGTGGAAACCTTCTGAATTTCCTGTCTTTTCCACCATTAGTCTATGTTAATTTTGTTGGATCTAATTATTCCTCCTTTACTACAGCGTTGCATTACGAGTTGAACAAATGAGAGTAGCATGTAATTTATCCTGTAACTAGAAAGATGCTTTTTTCCTTCTGGGGTTTATAAACTGATAATATAAAAGCCTGAAGATGTCAGTGATCATGTTTCACACTATAAAGACAAATTGAACATTGAAGTGAGGCAACACAGAGGCAAAAGAGAGATTAGATAGATTTGAGAAAGCCCCATATCTGCCTGTTCTCGAACAGAAATATAACACTAAGGATGCAAGTTACATTAGACAATCAAAAATATTTATTTTTCCTTAGACCATTGTGAGTTCTTTTCTATTTCTTGCAGCTGCAAGAAGCTTGACTAATAAGGAAATAATGAACCACAAGAGGAATTGAAAATGAGAAAAATTTAGTCTGAGAATGAATTCACTGGGCATGATTAATACATGGTATACATGTCACCAGTTTTCTGAATACGCTTTCAGCAAATACTGTTAATCAATCTCTTTACTTTGGTCCTTGGCACAATTTTAGATCCTCATTACGACTCTTCAGATTTAGCATAAGATATAGAACCTACTCCATTCCCAATATAAAATAATGATAATATTCATGAGTAAATGAAGACCAGCTACTATTACTTACTTGCTTCCTATTTTCTGACTGTTTGTGTTTCTGTAAATTAACATTTTTTGATAATAAGAAGATAAGAATATCAGAATAATGTTAAGAATTGTGTTGGTTACTAATAGTGTCACAGTAATTTGTAGGACTTTACCATTTGTTATAATAATTTATCATATAAAAAATAAAAATGACTTCTCCTAGTTCAATGACAATGGATGTGCATACTATGGAATATAATATTAGATAATTATTAAAATATCTGACAATGCCAAAGTAGAAGCAATGTGTATGCTGAAAATTAAACTACTCAGTCAATAAAACTCATAAGATCATAGTAAATTCTAATAGTTTCCATATTCCAAAAGAATATGTCCTTCGTTCTTCAGGTGTCAAAGGTCCATAATCTAAGACATATATTCCAAAGTCTTGCTGTGAAACAGAATCTTATACTGGAGCACATGACAAAAATGCCCCAATTCTTTTAACCTAGTCTTTACAAGAAAATATGACATATTATTTAAAAGTGTGAGATCATGTTTAGATAGTAAATTAACAATTTTAAATTGCAGGTATATATTTAATTTCTATGTCACTTTGGTCCAATGAAGAACTCAGAGGAGATCATTTTGGAAAAAAAAAAAATTAAAACTGAATGATTCTTCAGAGTTTCTCCCTAGTACTTTTCACTTAGTTTGCATTTAATATCATTGCAAATTAGAATAATTTCCCTACAGTCATAGATATAAATTTTTTGCATTATAAAATCACCTTTAAATATCTTAAAAGATGGTTGGAGGCAAAAGAACCCTATTAGCTCTATAAAGAGTGATAAATGACATTGTGTGCATAGTGTAATTATGTAATTGAAAGGGTAGACTAAGTCTTTGTTTAGAGAACTGTTGAATTGAGACCTTAAAAAGGAGACAAAAACGAGAAGGGATTCTGGGAATTTAATTTGCTTGGAGAAAAAACAAGGAAACTTTAGTCAAAATAGTTATGTTTGAGTGCAATTTAAAAATGATTTTAGATTTAAAATCTTAACAACATTTATAATGTGTGCTTCAGTATTTCAACTTGGTGAATTCCCCAATACATAGTTGAAGATGTGAAAGGAGTTAAAGCAAAATAGGCTTGTTTGAAGTTTGAAGGAATAACAATAGCTAACATTTGTTCAGTGCTCAACTTTTAACTCTATATACATTCCCTAACTTAATTTTTCCTATTACACTAAGAGATAGATACTACCGTGTGCACTTTAGAGATGAGAAACCGAGGTCTGCTCAGATATTAAATGGTAGTGTCATGAAACAATCATATTCAGTCCCCTTTGGGGTCCTTCTCATTGGACTAAGAATCCAATTGACATGACACAGATAAACATGAGAAATGGGGAATCCACAGAGACCTGGAAATTCCAAAGACAGGTAAAATGAAGTATATATGTCATCCTGAACTAAGGAGAAAGGGGTAGAGGTCTGGGACTTCAGAGGAAAAACATGGACTTCACACAGCAAAAAGAGCTGATGTTTGGTAATTCGATGTTTGTGCTGCCATACTTGTATCACTCAGATAGAATTAATCTCTGGTAATAATCGTTATTCTGGGAAAGACCCCCAGTTTAGATTCCTCTGTGTAGTTAAGGGAGGATCAAAAAATTTGCACTGAGTCTACAGAGTCTTGAATTCCTATAGCTCAAAATAATCTTTATGACAAGTAGCCCATCTTGGGGCAGCCTGTCCTGGGCCCCAACAGTAGATAAGTGATGAAATAATCTATTTATTTTATTTTATTTTTTAGAGAGAGAGAGTGCGATTGGGGGAGAGAGGCAAAGGGAGAGACAGAGAGAGAATCTTAAGCAGACTCCGTGTTCAGTATGGAGCCCAATGCAAAGCTTAATCCCAAGACCCTGGGATAATGACCTGAGCCCAAATCAAGAGTGTCTGACTGAATGAGCCACCTAGGCACCCCAGTTATGGAATAATCTAAAGTCATAAATACTATGCGGTCACTAAAAATGCTACTGCAAAATTATATTTAGTTTATGGAAAATATTCCTAGTAAGCAAATAAAATAATTACATCAAAAAATAATAGTTATTTGTGCATTCTGGTATTATGAATGATTAAGATTTCATTCTTTAGCATTTTCTTTGTTTTCCAAATTGTCTACGATTGACTTGCACATCTTTTCTAACCAGGAAAACGTTTTCATATGTCATTTCATAAAAGCATACTTTTTGTTGTTGTTCTTTAGGCATAAAAATCAAAGCTTTGCGTCCATTATGTTCCAGCTACTGTTTTAACTGTTTTGCTCTTCTGTGATTTCTATGACCCACATGAACTTGATGAAGTTGTTACTATTATTTTTATCACAATTTTATTGTTGACAAACTAAGGCACCGAAAGGTTAAATAACTTGCTTAAAATCACGGGTAAAAAGGATTCAAACAATGAAATAATGTTGATTCTTTGACTAATTCACTGCCTGCCGGCACTAACACACTGTCAGTCTCGATCTCCACTCTGGTTGTCCAGACATTGTTTAACTCAGACTCGAGGATGTGTCTTTAAAATGTTTCTTTCACTCTTGCAAGTGGCAGAGCAGAATATGGCAGGTCCTGGTGTTGAAAGGAGTGTGATGCAGGATACTCTACATGTACAAAGAAAATCTGCATAAAAATTAGAGTCATCATTGGATTTTCTGCGTTCCTGCGGATCTCTGCGGTCCCTTATCACATCACAGGGGCACTGCCAAGAGGAAGGGTAATAACCTCAGCCCTTTTATCACAATCGTCCTTTCCATTACTTGGGGATTTAATTCAATATTCTCTACTGTTAGAATTATTGGATCAGCAAGAGGAGGCAGAGTTAACAGTTACAGATATACACTTATTTCTTGCTAATTTTTTTAAAATTTAAATTAAAGGACAGTTCCTATACCTGAGTCAAAAGGCAGGTCTTGGTTTATATGTTTAAATAGATTTTGAATTTGCAGTTGAGACGCTTTATTTCAGCTCTTAGCCGGTCATTCAATCCACCTTATAATATGATTAGAAGAGCAAAGTTGCCAACAAATCATAAGCCTGTGACTTTGCAAAGATGTGTAATGTTTATTATTGTTTATAACAGCTAGTTAAGTGTGAAGGTTTATTTTGGAGCAGTAAGTTAATTTATGAAATAGATGTCTGAATATTTTTAAAGAAGAAATACTACTTTTATCAGATTGTTAACCAAAATTGAATATCATTAAAATAATATCGATTTATTGTGCAGGGATAAGTGTAAATCCGGCTTTATGTTTGTCAAGGAAGTATCACAGGAATTTTTTAAATGAAGACTTATTTTGATTAATATCCTAAATAAAGTTAAAGATCAGTTATGAGCTTACTAGTTTAAAAATAAACAGATTAACTTTTATATGGATTTTCTCTCACACAATTGAATCTCAGCTCTCTGTGAAGATAAAATACCTGAAAAGTATGCAAACCAAAAATTAAATTTTTGTAATTTAAGTTTAATAATTTCATTATAACTAGTAATTTCTTGAAGGTTAAAATTTGCCTGTCAGTTATCTCTATTTTCAAGAAGATGAATGAAAATTTTAATTAAATAGCTAATTCCAAAATGACATGATATTTTATTTTAGACCAACTAGCAATTTTCTTGCAAGTTTAAGATTAGTATCTTCAAATTATCAACCTTCATATTTGAATTATAAAAAACACAGGAAATTAATGTTCCAAAGTTGACCTAAAAAAGTTAACCCTTTTTGAGAACATATAGAATGTAGCTTTGGCAAGAATTAGATATATTTATTTCATAGTGAAATATTATGTCAGCTTGGTGTTTCATCATACAAAATAAAACAATCAGGGCACCTGGGTGGCTCAGTCAGTTAAGCATCTGACTTCAGCTCAGGTCATGATCTCATGGTCTGTGAGTTTGAGTCCCGCGTCGGGCTCTGTGCCCACTGCTCAGAGCCTAGAGCCTGCTTCAGATTCTGTGTCTCTTTCCCTCTCTGCCCCTGCCCCATTTGCACTCGGTCTCTCTCTCTTTCAAAAATAAAATAAGAAAATATTTAAAAAAATAATGAAAACATTCTTGTACATTATTATTTTTCAATATTAATGGCATTATGTTTTGTATCATTGGAATTGCTCTAAAGGAAATTTTTTATGCTAATGCAGTAAAATTAAATAGACACATATGATTTTAGAGTAAGAAATATCACATTAGATTAAACCAATGTTTCATGTAGCCAAATTTTAACCTCTAAACATTGTGCCAAAAAAGATATATGGGTAGGAAAAAGTCAAAGGATGAAGTTGATATAAAATTGAAGGAAGAAAAATGAAATTATGTAAAATGAGACTTTTTATTTAAGAATGATTGGAGGAACCCCCAAAAGAAGTTGTTTAGTTGCAAAGTATAGAAAACAATGAATGAGTCTGTTTGTAAAAATGCCGCTGATGACCCCCCACGGAAATAATCAAAGTCTTATTCTATTTTAACAAATACTGTAATCAGAAGCCAGAGGCAAGTCACGGTCCCTAAAAAATGCATATTTAGAAAAAGGTATCCTGCCATATACTATTAGAAAATCTTTTCACATTAATTATATCATTAGACAGAATAGACACAAGAAATAAATCCTCACTGAAATGACAATTGATATTCTAAACAGTCAGTCTCTCACTTTCTCATCACCTGGAACTGTCCACATATTCCTTATAGCATGACGTTTGGACTCTTTCAGAACCAGTGACAGAGGAGAGTCCAAGATGAAAATTGCTGTGTGTTATAAGATAATCTAAGAAATCTCATCCTATTTCTTTCATGTTCTATTTATTAGTAATGAGTTACCAAATCCAGCCCACACTCCAAAAAAGGGTATTATTACACCAGGGCATGAGGTGGAGATCACCGGAGATCACAGGATGCCTGCTATACTGATTTCTGTCTACTTCTAACAATCCACTTAACAAAAATCCAAGGTACGGCTCAACATAATTTAAATTTTACACGTAAAATTATAGAATACTGAAGAAAACATCAGAGGTGAATTACTTTGTCTTATCTCTGTACTTTACAAAATTAGAAATTAGAAAGCTGAAAATTAGGTTTTATTTTTCTTGTATGAACATATTATTTCTTTTCCTGCCCACCTTCACTGAGTGAACGTGTGCACGTGCACACACACACACACACAGACACACAGTATCTAAACTAAAAATAAATAGCAACGAAGCTGATGTTGATTATGTGTGCTTTGACTCTTGGCTGCCAGTTGATGATCACATTTTAGACATTTTGAGCCTTGAAATAAATATTTTTAAAAATAATCCTATTGTTATTTAATTAATAGCAATATTAATTTTTTTTTTTTTTTTGCAAATGAATCCTCCAGATTCTGCATTCATTTTGTTAAAATTCAGGGTGAAATCACTCATCAGATTATCCAATAAGTGGAGTGGCATAAGACTTATATTTTGGAAATATTATCCACTTTTAATTATTGAAAATAAATGTTGCAAAGAAGGTGCCATTAAATGTATTTCTATGAAATCTGTGAAAAGAGTAAATAAATTAAGCAATAAGAATTGACATGATTTAAATATTTAATTTTAGAGTCTACAAGTGTATTTTGGAATATCTCTACATGTGGGAAGACTTTTTTTGATGGAGTATTATTTTTTACTTGATAGTTTCCATTTGATACTGGCATGGAATTAAATGGAGAAATCCTCTGTTTTTGAAGCATATATGTTTGGCAAAGAAAAAGGCATACAAAGGAGCATTCAAATCAGTCATATATGGAGTCAACTTAATTTAACAAATTTTGTCTTGTAAAATATAAGTTATAACTATTAATGTTCTGAGGGAAGACAATAGGACATTGCCTATAAATCCACCAGGGGAACAATATGTTCACAATCAATGGCAAAACAAAACAGAACAAAACAAAAGCCAAAAACTGGAACTGAAACTATTCACCAGTTTTGAAAGTTTGTTTTGTTTTTACCAGTTACCAAAAGAGTGGGGCAGAGAGAAATTTTCACAATTGAAAATGTTATGGTGTACAGAGAAGTGACAATAAAAATGTCAATATTTCAATCTTATTAATTAAAAAATCAGCTTTGAAGAAGATTTTGGGTGATTTTGGAAGAAGAAGAAAAAGGAACAAGAGGAAGTGAGGGAGGGAAGAATTATATTAATTTTTTTTTGCAAAAAAATACCAGTTGCAAGATACACAAGACAAAGAAACCAAAGTGAGTGAATATGTAACCAGAAAAAACTATTCTGCTTACTTCACTTTTAATATAAATGATACGTTTTTGCTTTCATTGATATGCTTTAGCCGCAATGTATGTATAATTAATACAGATATATGTGGTTTTAAGTTGTTTTCAATTAATTCTATTTTCAAAAATAAGTTTCGAATAATTGTTGACCACCAATAAAATAAAATAAGATTGTTCAGTCACTGAATAAATACCCTAATGTAATTTTTCACTTATAAGATGTCCTGGTTTGAACAATAAAATCTAGCCAAATTGCAGTTTCGGCCTCCCCTACAAATCTTAACTATCAATCTTAACTAGTCAGTCAGGAATTTTGTGATTGGCACCAATGAGATAATGTCACATGGGCCATCTCCATCCCCCAAAGATGAGGTAATTCACTCAGTAAGACTGCTTACCCTTCCACCTAAGGGCAGGTGAGCTTGCCTGGAATAATCCTTTGTTTTCTTTTGTTAATAACTTTCTTGCCCACCCCCCCCATAAAAATTTTCCATCTTGTATAACTCTTCAGAGCTCCACTTTACCCGCCAGATAGGATGTTGTCCCAGTTCATGAATGGCCTAAAAAACCCAATTAGATCTTCAAATGTACTCAGTTGAAGTTTTGTTCTTTAACACTTCCTACAAGATGTGTGACTCTGAATCAACCTAAATGTCCTTTCCTCATATTCTTTCATACTCTCAGTGTGCTTGAACATAATGTTACATTTCACAGATATATCTTGTTCATTTTTGTGTATCTAGTACCTAATGTACAATGGCTGTTCTAGACTTTTAATACATATTTCCTCCAAAATGAAGTTAGGCTTATCCACACCATGTGAAAACAAGTTGGCATTCCATGCACTCTTGGGATTTATGAAGAATGGTCAAGGGATAAGTAAAATATCAATTTTTCAGACATTCCAAAACACAGGTGCTTTCTAGATCAAAATTACTCCTTCATCCTTCTATATTGTCAGTGGGCTAAATCCATAACCTAGGCCCAATGAGAATGAGATTAATATAGGGTTTAAGCTAATTCTCTCATTCAGTAGTATTGATGTTGGAGGAGCTGAGGCCCCCTGCCAAGAGGGTTCTTGGCTTTGCATGAGAAAGAATTCAAGATCAAGCCCTTTAGAGAAAGGGACAAAGGTTTATTAAGTATAGGAGGAACAGTATCTACTTCTCAAGGTGGTAGTCTCTCCTCCTAGGTGAGGAAGAGATCCTTTCTGCCTCTAATGAAGGGTTTTATAAGCTTTTTTGTTTATTTGTTTTTTTGGTTTTTTTTTTTTTTTTTTTTTTGGTTTTTAATTAGCTAACTGTATAGGGAGGGACTTACTTTTTAACTTTGGGTTTATCATTTACATTGGACTGTTAGTTTTTCCATTGTCTTAAGGTTGTGAAATTACCCTCAGGGAGCTGTTTTAAGAATGTCCAGCATTTGTTTCTTTTACCCACAGAGGAAGTAAGGTCTTATGATCTTCCATGAGTTAGATCTTATAAGTCTTTTTATCACCTGTGGACTTTCAGGTTAAGGGTCATCTTAAAACCATTAATGGCTTTATTTTGGTCAACTTGTCTACCAAGTCTCCCTTCCCTCCTGCCCCAGTATCTGGTAACCAGGGTGTTTCTTTTGTAAAAATCCTATGAAGTGAGAGTCAAAAATAAGAACAGTTCCATCGCCAGGCCTCCCTGCGCTGTTGGAAGTCATTCTCTGTTAGGCACATAGTATTTCCATAATAATCCTTAACAAACCTGTTCTATGTTAACAAATATACCTTATTTAAAAAAAAATTAACATTTATTTATTTTTGAGACAGAGAGAGACAGAGCATGAACAGGGGAGGGGCAGAGAGAGAAGGAGACACAGAATCTGAAACAGGCTGCAGGCTCTGAGCTGTCAGCACAGAGCCCGATGCGGGGCTCGAACTCACAGACTGTGAGATCATGAACTGAGCCGAAGTCGGACGCTTAACCGACCAAGCCACCCAGGCGCCCCAAATATACTTTATTTTAAACATATATATCCATTTTTGACTTGCTGTCCCCTCCCTCAACTTCTTAGAATAATTGGCACAAAATAAAATACCTATTATATTCCTACAGTAGGAAGAATAATACCCCCCAAAGATGTGTGTGTACAAATCCCCTGAACCTATGAATATGTTATGTTACATGCACAGAGGAATTAAGGTTGCAGATGTAATTAAGCTCACCAATCAGCTGACTTTAAAATACAGAGATTATTCTAGATGATTTAGTGGCCCAGAGTGATCATGAAGGTCCTGAAATGTGGGAGAGGGAGGCCTAAGTGTCAATGTCAGAGTGATGTGACATGTAAGAGAGGAAAAATAATTTTCTCTCTACTCTCCTAGTTGTTGTCTAAGATCCCCTGCAGTAAAAGACAAATTAATGAAAGAAGAATCAAATAGAAGTTTATCATTTATATATGGGAGATAACCCAGGAAAAGTGAGTAACTCCCCCAAATGGTCCAACCCGCCACCTTAAACACCATCTTCAGCTAAAAGATGAAAGAAAGATGATGGGGAGAAGATGCCAGTTGTGAGACCAGGAAGAACTAAGGTAAACAAGGGTGAAGTTTGTTAAAGTATGTTATTTAAATTTAAGACTTCTCCACTAACAAGATTCTCTTGTGGCTTGGAGTCACCTTTCTCTTTCTGGTACAAAGAGGGAGACACTCTTACATATGGAGATTTCTTTATAAATGTAAATTTCCTTTACAAAAGGGTAACTTCTACTTTGTTTTCTGAGCTTCTCTGTGTCTGACATTTTTCAAAAATAATCAGCTCAAAATAATCCCCATGCCAAAAAGGCACATTCTGGGTGGCATATTCTGCTCCTTTTCAGATATGAAAAAGACTCATCCATTCGCTGCTCCATTGATGCCTCTGAGGATGAAATGAAATGATTAGCTATTTTATTCTGGCAGTCTCTAGAAGGTGGAAAATGCAATAAAACAGATTCTTCCCTAGAACTTCCAGAAAGAAACTCAGCACTGCAGACACCCTGATTTTAGCCTAGTGAGATCTAGTTCAAAATTCTGATGTATGGAACCATAAGATAATAAACTTGTATTGTTTTAAGTCTTTGAGTTTGGAATAATTTTGTGCAACAGCAATAGGAAACTAATATAGTGCTAAAACGGTAGTCATTAAACATAGTTCCCATGTGAATTCTCCGGTTCTTGCAGTTGATTTTTTTTTCCCCTCACTTATGTGTTGGCCTGAAACGACTTACCAAAGGTAAAATCTATTTTCTGCTTTTGGCTTTGTCAAATATACAGTCAACACTAAATTAAGTAAATGATATAATACATTTTAAAGGGCATGTAGGTATATTGATGATGATTTGTTCTGAATTACTGTTTATAGAGTTAAACTGCTATCTATGGTTTAAAAAAGCTCACACACACCCAGACACCCAGACACACACACACACACACACACACACACACACTAAAAACTGCCAAATCTTAGGGTTATTGATGTTAGATACACATTTGTATGGTGAGGAAAATGTTATAAACATGGTAAATATTGACCAATGAAATTGCTGACTTATAATTTGGAAACTGACAAGTTGAAGGTAACGTGGAGGGTCAAGAAAAAAATTAATCCTGTCCACCAACTTTCCTAATAGCAAAAGAAAATGCTGACTAATATCTGTAAGACAATTGAAAGCACACCTCACATCTTTGCCTCAGAAAATGATGATTTAACTCATTCAACTCGGTAAGGTGTGAATTTTTCTTTCTCTCCCTAAAATAGAAAGAGAAATGATGAGGCACAACAGAGCCATGTTTATTTTGGCAGAAAAACACAGCTGCAAACAGTAACAAAAATTGCTATTCGTTTTTTTTAAATGGTATCTGCTACCTGTTCCCTTTCCACTTGAGCAATAGATTTTTATAAACCTTTTTTTCCCCCTTGCTGCCAGCTGACAAAGGCTGTGAGCAGAGCAGAATTCACACTTCACATTTCTTCTCTCCCATCCCTGAAAAAGACGCACACTCTTTATGTTTGATGTATGACTTCCTCCACACACAAAAAAGACGGTGCCTCAAGAAACAAAATATGATACAAAAGAATCAGCGCGGCCTGATAAATGGGTCGCAAAACTATATGGAGATGAGGCCAGTTAGGAAAATAATAGCAACTCTATACATATTGGGAAAAAAAGAAAAAAAAATGGTGCATCATTTCTGGATGGCTGTCGCCGCCGGCGCGACAAACACCGAGGTCAGGGTCCTGAGGGTAGGGGAATGCAAGAAAAAAGAGAGAAGAGAAAGTTTGGGAACAGGAGGGTCCCCTGGGCTGATGGCCCAAGTGACGGCTTTATTGTTGCTGTACACAATATTTTATAACCAGACTCTTATGGGTTAGGTCATTCTAAGAATAAACAGGTTTCACATAATCGCTGCCCACCAAAACATTTAGTTCTGTGTTTCTTGTGCATTTTCTTGACGGGTCACAAGACCTTGTTGATAAGATTGCTAGCAAAACACAATTCCCATGTTTGTTTCTATCTGACTCGGGGTAGAAAAAGGGAGGTAGCATTACTGCCAACACCTGCAGACCACAGGCTTCAGGAATTAACTTTCTCAGCCTTGACAAGGCTTTCGTATGCCCTTGAAAATGGGGGAATGGGAGGGGGAACCACCGGGTTGGCTTGAGTCAACAGGGAACGTTGCTCGACCCGGTCTCAGCCTGGCACCGGGGCCCGGCCCCCCACAGATGGCTTATAAGTAATTAGCAAAAATACAATTTATTTTATAATATGTATATAATATTGCGGGTTTGCGAACTGGCCCCCATACACAGAAGGTGAGGAGAGAGTGTATAGGCAGACCATTCCAGATTGGCAGGTGGCACGTTTAATGAACAAGGGAACTTATAGTGACAAGTAGATCTCCATACCCACGGTCTAGAATCTGAAAAGTTCATATAGAGGCCCTACCTGACTGGGTTTAATTATGCACACCATCCAGAGGGTCTCAACAGCACATTGCACTTGAAGGTCTGTCTTTGAAAACAGTTTCCATTGTGAAATGGAAGGCAGATCTCATATTCCAAGGATAAAGAATGGGTGGGGAATCTCTGACTGCTGGGATCCAGCTTGTGAATCAACCACTGATCACTTCCTCTGGATGACCTTCCACAACACCCTACCCTTCATAAACAGCTTTTATAATCCTATGGGCTCTCTTCCTCTGCAATGTGCCCTGAGTGGCCTAGTGGGTTTCACTAACTTGGAGGTGGCTCATTTGCCACCTCTCTGGCTACACAGAGACACCACAACAACAATATAGCTCCATGAAAGAGAAAACACTGGTCAACATCATAATTCCTGAAGTAACATTTTTTTTTCCCACCAAGAGCCTCATTATCTGAACCACTGATATATTAAGTCCCCTAGGCTGGGTGTTGGATCACTCAGGGCATTAACATGTATCCTCGTGTGATTTAATAAAAATAATACATTAAGCAGATTCATCAGGTATGAACACACAAAATTCTGTTTGGGGAATGGTGCAGGTGCCTCCTCGCAAGGCAATAATACTGCCCAAGACCATCCTATTGTGGAGGACAGGTTTTCTCGTTAGAGACAGTTCAGTGTTCAGTAAGGATAAGCTTTGTTAGCTATCATTTAAGGCTTACTGGGTAAATTTAATACGTGTTTCTATAGGTGTTATGCCCCGAAGGCCAATGGAGGGAACAAAAATGGCAACCAGGTGACTATGCCAATGGAAACTAGAGCCAGAACGTGTCCATCTGGCCTTGAGGAAAGAGAGGTTGACAATTTTTGTTACTACGCAACGGATTCTCTCTTCCCAGGGAAAACCCAGAGTAGAGCAAACCAACCACGCAGATGGAAGCCATGGGCAAAGATTTGAGCCATGCAACCATTGGGTCCCATTCAAACTCCCCAATGAGTAGATGGGTGGTGCGACCAGACAGTGCCAAATCAGTCACTATCTTTAGTGTAACCAACTACACAGTTCCAGACATCCATCCCATATTCCTGGGACAATTTACAGTTGTTCTCAGAGTCCCTGCATCTAATCCATAGACTTTCTAGATATCCGAAAAGACTAGGCTCAGACTCACTAGTTGAAGTAAGTGTGTTACTGTGTTTTTGTTATTATTATTAAACTAAAATGCAGTCTGAAACAGTGTGTTATACTAGTAAACTAAATTCTAAGTGAGTACATCGTTACATGAAATTCTATGGGTCGGTTTCTGATGAAAACGCAAAAAGAAAAATCATTACATAAACGGAGAAAGTGACTCAGAACGTTTTGCCAGGTATTACAGTCAGGTCTTAGGTGTGGCAGAGACGAGCAAGGAAGGACTGGGGAAAAACCACAATTGGAGATTTCTGAGGCTCTGGAAGAAGGAAAAGGTCTGTTACTTGAGATGATTTGAATAATGTCAGGGTAGAGTGAATCGTAGCTGGAGATCTCAGGAACATATCCAGAGAGTACAAAAGAATGCAATAGATATGAACAGAATGGCGAGACTCTGTACTTTTGAGAGTGGTGATAAAGCATCTGATGAGGTAAAACTTAGATTTGGGAAAATAGTTCATGGATTTGCCAAATAGTACTCAGTGCGGGTGATGATGCCAGAAAGATCTTACACCACCGCTTAACTTTAAATATCTAAGTCGTAGATTGGGGCAGCATAGCATAAAACAGGTTCTGTAATAACTTTGATATGGTTCACCTCTGCTATGTAAGTACTTTCTTAAGTAGATAATTTAATCTTGCTAAATTTTGCATTTTTTGTTTATTTTGAGAGAGAGACAGAGACAAAGAGAGACAGAGAGAGAGAGAGTGGGGGAGGGGGCAGATAGAGAGGGAGACACAGAATCTGAAGCAGGCTCCAGGTTCCTAGCTGTCAGAACAGAGCCCGATGCGGGGCTCAATCTCACAAACTAAGAGATCATGACCTGAGTTGAAATCAGCCACTTAACAGACTTAGACACTCAGGCACCCCAAATCTTGCTAAGTTTTGATTTTTCATTTGTAAACATGGTGAAATTCTTGCAAGTACCTCATAACATTTATTTGAAGATTAAACAGGACAATGTACATTACAAAAATTACCATAGTGCCTTATAACATAAAGTCAGAAGAAAAAAAAATTAGCTATTGGTATAATTATCATATAAGAATGATAAAAATGATCTATACTAAAAGACACTACCTTTTTAATCAATGTACAGATATTAGACTTTATATTTTATTTGTAATCATGAATCTTGTTATATTCTTCAATTTATTTACTTATTCTGCTGATATTTATTCAGAGCTTATAATGGACCAGAAACCTCTAGGCACTTGAAACATAATATTGAAGAAAATAAAGTTCCTGACCTCACGTTTTCATTATGTCATATCTGGGACGATAAATAGTAAACATAGAAATGTAACGTGTCACATGGTTATGAGAGCTTTTCAGAATATTAAAGCATCTAAAAGGGGGTTGGAAGGTGAGAGTATTGGCAGTATCATTTTGTTTGGAACAGTCAGCAAAGAATCATAGTGTACTTGGAATAGAAGAATAATATGGTATGAAATATTTTTAACAGATCACACTGGCTACTGTATCTGAAATAGATGCTCGGAAAATCAGTATTTGCAAGAAATACTGTATCGTTTGTTGCTATCTTGGACCCAGGTGGTAGCAGTAAAGATGTTGAGAAATGATAAATTCTGGATATATCCAAAAGGTAGGGAGAGAGACAGAGAAGTGTCAAGAATAAAACATTTGGCCACTTGGGAAATGAGATCTTTAGATAATTATTTAATTTATATTAATGATGATGTGTCCACCATAAAGACAGTGTCATAAGTTATAGTGAAAAAAATCACCATTATCAACTCAAATGAAGCAATGTTATCACAGTCAAATAAGAAACCAAATGTATGAGCATTGGTTGTATTAATGCAACAGAACATATAAACGTATGATTGTTCTTGCAGACCTTCCCATAGTGTTATGGACACCATAATTCTTGCATATACTGGGAATGACTCCCTCATTTTATGAAAAGCTCTTTAAATACACATGGAATATACAAAATTTCATCTTGGTAAAATGTACCTACTACTTAGATGATCATCTCACAATTTCCTTGGAGACAAGCTAAAAAATAAGAAGTCAGCAACAGTTCATGACAAATATTAACCTTAAGTTTTCTTCAGGAAGAAAAATGAGTGGAAAAAAAAGATGTTACCTAGAAACAATGAAGAATGTTCAGAATAGGCTGGAAATGAACAGTCGGCTTCACTACAAATATATAATTAATGGTTACACGTTCTATAATCTTCAGGGAAATATATCCCAAATATATCTAAGATAGCCCTCTGCCAATTTCCATTTGTTCTCATTCATTGATTCCGACCTATTAACAGTTTTACTAAAAACCACTGCACTTATGCCTGGGAGAAATGGCTAATGTGTATTGTAAAATTATTTGCATGGAAAGTTATTTGAAGGTCCTATAACAAGCCAATTCTTTCTTTATTATTTTCTAACAGAAAAAATAAAGGGCTTCCTTTTTGCTCCTCTGGTCGTCTCTTTCAGATAACTGCTTCTTCCATTTTTATGGAGTCTTCAATTTAGCTTTCACATCTCACATTCAAAATTCTGGAGAATTGCTATCTTCTGTCCTAAATATTTTAGGCTCGACCAAAAAAAGGAAAGAAAGTAAAACAAAATCTGGCTTATACAGAAGAGAAGAGGGCATATGAAGAAAAAGAAATCTTTAAGAACCATCATTCTATTGTCTGCTATGCTATTCTATTTTAACATAAAGTGTTTGGAAAATCTACTGGCCTTAGTATTCACAGTAAGTGCTTTATTTAATTTTCCCCTTTCAGAAGGATTGGCAAAAGTTGGAGGAGAAATGCTGATTTTTTAAACCTATAACTGGAAATATACTAAATGCCTGACAGCAGCAGGAAAGTCCAGCACCCAAATAGAAACGTGATAACCCATTATGGAAGCACAGGAAAATACAGATAGATTTGTCGCTGGGATTTCAGGGATTCTGGTCATGTTTCTAGTATGCATTTCCTGCCCTGTGCTTAGAACTGCTCTCATGGCTCTGAGAAGAACATTTGCAAACTCAGTGTCTTTCATGATAATAACTTCTCAGCCTTTCTACTGTCAAACATTTTTAGCAAAGTGTACACTATCTGTTCTTTCCAATCATGAGAACAGACAATGCCACAGACTTCTGTGCAAACTCAGCGTCCCTTCTTTGTTATATAGAAATAATATGAACAAAGTGATTTTTTTTATTATTGAATAATAAATGAACAAATTTATTATGAAGAGTTTGCTGGCTTTGATTTTCATATACTCACTATAATATTGAGTCTTTTCATCTTGCATGAGTTTATCTATGCATATGTCATATGCATATATGTATATTACATCACATGACAATAATGTAAATGTAATTTAGGACCTGTCTTGTATTTTATGGCTAATTTCATATTTTGCCTATAAGAAAAATTAAGAAGAGTGTCTTGCTTTATTTCTACTAATTTTGTCAGAAACTGTGTTATATTTCTGTCACTGAATTCAGTTCTTTTATAATCTACATCTGTATGAACTTTTTTTCCACTAGTCGGTAACCAATTAAAATCCTTTACTTTCATAGTGTTAACATTGAAATGTTATCATTTTATCATTTTAAAAGAACTGTAAAGTATTTGGAATAACAGAATATTTAAAACAGGTATTGGTTTGCTGAACAAAATCAGTGTCTTTGTACAATGCAACACAAATGTAGAAATTATACAGTATTTAGATTAAATGTAGATCTTTGTATATTTTAATCAGTTAAAATAGTTCAGGTGCAAATTAATTTTGCCATTTTTAATGTAATAATGGGTACGGAATTAATTTGTAAATGTTGAAATCACTATAATTATGAAACGAAAGGAGTTCTTTCACACCTTGACTTTTCCTCTAAACTTGAGGTCTTGAAGCCACATCCAGCATATGAATGTTAATCAACATAATAATTCTAGCACTGAGCTTTTGTGCTATGATATATAAGAATAACTTTTAATTCATATTTTAGCTTTGGAAATGAGTTTAGAATCTTAAGGGGGAGTGTTGTAATTGTCCCCTGTGAGATTATTTTCTTAAGAAATAGATTGGTGCTTTGTAGATTCTAGTAACTTCTCTGCTTACTTTTTGTTAAACTTAATAAAATCTGTAACATTTAGGCTCATTTGAAGGCCAGTAGCAAATAAATAAACAAAGCAAAAAACAAAGCAAAAACAAAAATACCAAAACAAAATAAAAAATAAAAAACACACCTCTACCACCTTAAGAAAAAATAAAACTTATTTTAAGTGTTTTGTGGTCGAGGAAGAGATCTGACTAGTAGAAATGGAATAGACAGTGTCTCTCTCTTTCTCTCTCTAACTTATTTATTCTCTAACTTATCTATTCTACCCTTCACGTAACATCAGCTGAATCACTGTTTGCTCACTTATTTTAGGTTCGTCAAGATGACAAAAGTTTAGTCATGTTTACAGATTAAACATTTGTGATGGTTGATTTTATGTGTTAATTCATCTAGGCTATGGTACCCAGTTGTTTGGTCAAACACCAATCTAGATATTGCTATAAAGGTATATTTTAGATGTGATTAACTTTATATCAGTAGACTTTGAGGAAAGCAGATTATCCATCATATTATGGGTGGGCCTCATCCAATCAGTTAAAGGTCTTAAGAGCAAAAACTGAGAATCCCCAAAGTAAAATGAATTCTCCAAGAATGCAATATAGAAAGCCTGCCTGAGTTTCTACCCTGTGATGGAAAAATTCTATATATCTGTATCTATATCTATTTATCTCATAAATGGGCTACATTTTTGCAGAAACTAGAGTATTTAACATGATTTATTAAAAAAGACCAATACAAAAGCTATTTCTGATTATGTTTATTAAGAATTAAAATTAAAAAAAATTGTGTGTCCCATTTTAATTTTTATAAAGGTGAAAATATCAAAACAATAATGTCTACAGTTCAATTTCTAAAAGAAAATCACTTAAATTAAAATTCTGATTTCTCTATTTATAGATGGAGTGATTTTGGATAAGTCATATGACCATAAAATCATAGTATTTAAACCTTATCATGTAATAGTAATAACAATAATACAAATCTTGTAAAGTTGTTAAGATATTTGAATAAAAAAATATACATAAAGTGATTAACAGTTACTGGAACAATAAAATGGACTGGATAGTTTTCAGTAAATATTTACTCCTAATATTTTATTATGAATTCTAATAATGAGATTCTCTAATTACAAGTTAACATGAGCACAAGCATAAATATTAAAACAACAATTTATATAGGATGTCAATGTTACTGATTTGCAACACACTTTTTTAAAACTTAAACACGTTAGAGACCTGCCTTTTTTATATGAAACTAAAAAGCAATTTTTTTCTTATTTCACCAATTTAATGTTATAAATTATTCTTACATTAACTTATTCCCCAATTAATGAATTGGCTGCCCTTGTAAATGTCCTTGCTAAAGTCTTTATCCTCTTTTCACATATGTGAGCTTTATTAAATAAAAATTAGGCAAATATTGTTTCAAAAAAATATCATGCTATATTTGTCTACTTTAAAAGCAACCTAGGTGTTTCAGATATATTTTGGTAAACATGTTTCTTTTTGGATTATTTTTTTTCTTTTCTATCATGATATTATTTAACGAGAAGGAAATAATTTTGCTTAATTATATACTTGAAAATTCACATAAAAGAACAATCAAAAGATAGGTCTCATTTGACCTAATACCGAGATGAATGAATTAAAAGATCACCCTTTGGTCATTCACTTTGCTTTTTATCATTAAGGTGTGCTTTGGTTTTTCTAGCCACTAAGTTTTAAATTCTTCGGCTTCATCCCTTGGCCAAATGATGTTTCTTTTAATATCAGTTGGGCTTACTTAAATTACCATTTTCACAGTTAACGTTCACCCCAAATTACCTGTAATATGTCAAATCTTCACAACTAGGATTATGTTGAAAATGGATTATAGGCAGACAACTGATTTCAGAACTGTCATTCATCTTCTCTAGAGAGCTCATTAACCTTTAAAGGTTTGTGCATGATTCCATAATTATCTTGCAGTGGGATTTTTATTTCTCTTCTGTTTCATCAGGTTGCCCCTTTGTATGGACTACAATGAGGCTGACATTCTTAGTTCTTTCAGCTGGCAAAGCCGTTGGTGACACCGAGAGGTAACAGATAAAGCAAAGACTCTTCCTCTCATCACCTTCCATGTCTTTAGCATTTCTTTCAGACATGGGAGGAAGGAAATCCTATGGCTTTTTATGCTTAGAGACTTGGAGAAAATGGATTTTGGTATAATATTCATTTTTCATATTTTTTCCCTATTCTTATTAAAAACCTACTTCTCCTGTAAGGCTCATTCATGTTTGTTTGTTTGTTTGTTTGTTTTTCTCTCTGTACAACTTAGTTCTTTCCACCCTATTTAGGTCCATTATGTCAAATTCCTTTCAGAGTGGAACCTTGTATAAAATATTTAAAAAGTCCTTTTATTTAAAATACCAGTATATTTCTTATAGTGTAACAGGGAGAAACTTAGCATGTCTGACTCCATATGGCTTCTATTGTCCTTGCTGCTGTGAACTATAGCTTAGAAACTTCTGCTTAGCCCTGCACAAAGAAAAATTTTGCTTACAGCTAATATTTGCAAAAACTGCTCTTTCCAAAAATTACCTCACTTGAAGGGATAAGAAATTACGTACAGAAATGACTATGCTATGTTTAAGATTTATAGGAAACACATGACCAGATTCTTGTATGCAAAAATCAACCGACCAAAACAAAGAAGTTACCTAATATTCCTTGGATGTCTACAGGTGCCAGTCACCTTTGACTCCAATCCCTTCCTGCTTCCCTCTTTTGCTAAGAAAAGAAGATTTGAATTTTATGCCAAGGGGAGAAGGTTCTTTGGGAACCAAAGTCTACCATCTCCTCAGTTTGCTGGATTTCTGAATAAAGTTGCTTTTCTTATCCCAACATCTTGCCTCTTGGCTCATTGAACTGTGGTGAGGTGACAGTTACAAAAACAGTGCATTTCAATATTAGACCTATGAAAGATAGGCTTCAAAACTTTTGTCTATTATTTTCATTTTTCATTATAAACATCAACAGATTAAGAACACAAATTTTACTTTTTAAATTTTTTTTCAACGTTTATTTATTTTTGGGACAGAGAGAGACAGAGCATGAACGGGGGAGGGGCAGAGAGAGAGGGAGACACAGAATCGGAAACAGGCTCCAGGCTCTGAGCCATCAGCCCAGAGCCTGACGCGGGGCCCGAACCCACAGACCGCGAGATCATGACCTGGCTGAAGTCGGACGCTCAACCGACTGCGCCACCCAGGCGCCCCAAGAACACAAATTTTAACCTGGAAAGTTATGAACTGAATTCATTATATAGGCAGAAAGACAAAGATGCAAAAGCATGAAAGTATAATTGTCTGCAACATCATAATCATCATAATTTCAAGTGTATCAATAAAATATCTTCAGATCTTAAAGGTGGAGTCAGCCAAAACATTTGGTGTTAGTGAGATTATTCCTATTTTATCTTATCTCTGATAATATATGTTCTGTATCTTCCTGCCTTATTCTGATTATCTCAAATGGCTCACTCATTTTTTTTCATTCATTTATTTTTTTTACATTTACATCCAAATTAATTAGCATATAGTGTAATAATGATTTCAGGAGTAGAATCCAGTGATTCATACCCTACATATAACAGTGCTCATCTCAACAAGTGTCTTCATGAATGCCCCTTGCCCATTAACCCATCCCCCCCACCCACAACCCCTCCAGCAGCCCTAGTTCCATCTATGTTGTTACAAATGGGAAGATTTCATTCTTTTTGATTGCTGAGTAATACTCCTTTGTGTGTGTGTATATGTGTATATATATGTATATATATATACATATATACATACATATATACATATACATATACATATATATATATATGTATATATATATATCACTTCTTTATCTATTCATCAGTCAATGGACATTTGGGCTGTTACCATACTTTGACTATTGTCCGATAGCCCTGGTATAAACATTGGGGAGCATGTGCCCCTTCAAAAAGCACATCTGTATCCTTTGGATAAATACCTAGTAATGCAATTGCTGGATTGTAGGGTAGTTATATTTTTAATTTGTTGATGAAACTCCATATGGTTTTCCAGAGTGGCTGTACCAGTTTGCATTCCCACCAGCAGTGGAAATGGCTCACTCTTTTTTTTTTTTTTTAATTTTTTTTTTCAACGTTTATTTATTTTTGGGACAGAGAGAGACAGAGCATGAATGGGGGAGGGGCAGAGAGAGAGGGAGACACAGAATCAGAAACAGGCTCCAGGCTTTGAGCCATCAGCCCAGAGCCTGACGCAAGGCTCGAACTCACGGACCACGAGATCGTGACCTGGCTGAAGTCGGACGTTTAACCGACTGCGCCACCCAGGCGCCCCAGGAAATGGCTCACTCTTAAGAGACATCAAGATAACACTGGGAAAGTTACCCAACAACTCAAACCCTCAGTTGAGAACTACATACTAAAATTAAGGTAAAAACAAATGGATCTCCTGAGTTTGTTTTATAGAGTGAGGGAATATAAAACTCTGTACACACATCCATAAATCTAGTAAAGACTTGAAAAATATTGCAATTATAATTAATATTCTATTTCTTATGAGCTATTCTCCAAGATTTTAAGGCTCATATTGCTCAAGTGATTATTATGGATGAATTGTATCCCCAATTATGTATGGATGAATTGTATACTAAAAATGTGTATGTTAAAGTTCTTACACACAGTATCTCAGAATGTGACTGTATTTGGAGATAGGGTCTTTACAAGCACTTAAGTTAAAATAAAGTCATTTGGGTAGACTTCAATCCAATATGAAAGAGGCGATTTTGAAAAGAGGCGATTTTGAAAAGAGGCGATTAAGACACAGACTCACAGAAGAAAGCTTGTGAAGACAAGGAAGAAGACAGCCATCTAGAAGCCAAGGAGAAAGGCCTCAAAGGAAGCCAACCCTGCCAACCTTTTGATGTTGGACTTCTGATCTCTGGAATTCTGAGAAAATAAATTTCTTTTTTTTTTAAGTCACCCACTCAGTCTGTGGTACATTTTATGGCAACCTTAGCAAATTAATGCAGTAGTAAATAAAAGAAAACCACACATATATATGAGGGTAAGCCTTTCTGTTTACACACACACACACACACACACACACATGCACACACACAGAGGAAAAGAAGTAAAATTGGGTTTTGTGGGAAAAAAGTTACAGAAAAGTGCTTATGTTTTAGGGTCCACATGGTATCATTTCTGTTTCAGTTTATAAGTCTGCTTCATTTTCTGTGCTCATAAATTAGTGCCACTTCCATATTACTCAAGGTTTAGCCAAAAAACCCCATGAATCAATTATATACATTTCCGGCAGGAAAGGATTTAATATGGGGACTTACATGCTTATAAAACTATGGAGGGGCTAGAGCAAAGGTCACTTACAAATTCCAATGTCCCAAAATATCGAAAAGTTTCAGGTACCACAAAAAACCAGTGCTGTTTATCTCGCTCTTTTCAGCAATGAAGTGTGTGATTAATTGAGGATGATGGAAACCACTGACAAATTTTTACATTTGGCATTTACAGAGCTCGCATCCCTGCTCACCTTTTCTTGAACAATAAGAATTTTTCTTACACTTCTATCTTCCAAGTATCATTCACTTTCTTCCTACTGGAAGAATCCTGCTGGCAAGAAAATTGGCAATATATATGTTCCTGGGTTTTAGCCTCTGGTGATGATGCTATCTCACATTTGCTTAATTATCCTTTACATGTTCTATTTAATTTTCCAACCCAACTGTCCATCATGACAATCAAGGGATCTTGAAGATGCCCCAGAGCAACATGTGCTCCAGTTAAGACTCCCCTCACCTCAGACACTCACACCTGCATTGGCAGAGACCCAGAAGGTTCTCAGCAACTTGCATGCTCTGGATAAATCTGCCCTTTCCAAATTCAACATTTTCACTTGGTAAATTAAGCAGATATCTCAGAACTTTGTGTGCTTCTGTTACGTCCAACCCCAACCTCTACTTTTCACTAACATTCCTCATCTCATCTCCAGTATCTGGTCTATTGGTCAGTGTTCTCTAGAGAAACAATATATATATATATATATATATATATATATATATATATAAAATGTATATAATAAATATATATTAAAATATTTTTATATTTATAATTAAAAAATTTTTTAATGTTTTATTTATTTTTGAGAGAGAGAGGCAGATCATGAGTGAGGGAGGGGCAGAGAGAGAGCGGGACACAGAATCCGAAGCAGGCTCCAGGTTCTGAGCTGTCAGCACAGAGCCCTACGTGGGGCTCAAACTCACAAGTGGTGAGATCATGACCTGAGCTGAAGTCCGATGCTCAACTGACTGAGCCACTCAGGCATCCCTATTTTATTTTATTTTTTAAAATTTATTTATTTTATTTATTTTAAAAATTTAAATCCAAGTTAGTGTAACATATAGTGTAATAATTTCAGGAATAGAATTTAGTGATTCATCACTTACATATAATACCCAGTGCTCACTTCAACAAGTGTCCTCCTTAATGCCCCTTGCCCATTTAGCCTGCCCCCACCCAACACTCCTCCAGAAACACTCAGTTTATTCTCTGTATATAAGCGTATCTTAGACAAGAATTCTTTATTCAGCAAGGTTGTTATTCAAAATAGCAAGAGAGATAGTTTCCCAGACAAACAAAAACTAAAGGAGTTTGTGACCACTAAACCAGTCCTGCAAGAAATTTTAAGGGGGACTCTCTGAGTGGAGAAAAGATGAAACAAAACACAAAATACCGAAAGCAACAATGACTAGAACGGACTAGGGAACATCACCAGAAACTCCAACTCTACAGGCAACACAATGACACTAAATTCTTATCTTTTAGTACTCACTGTAAATGTCAATGGACTAAAGTCTCCAATCAAAAGACATAGGGTATCAGAATAGATAAGAAAACAAGATCCATCTATATGCTGCTTGTTGTAAGAGATCCATTTTAGACCCAAAGGCACCTGCAAATTCAAAGGGGATGGAAATCCATCTATTATGCTAATGGTTGTCAACAGAAAGTTGGAATAGCCATATGCATATCAACAAACTAGATATTAAAATAAAGACTATAACGAGAGATGAAGAAGAGCATTATATCATAATTAAGGGGTCTATCCACCAAGAAGATTTAACAATTGTAAGTATTTATGTCTCCAAATGTGTCAGTACTCAAATATATAAATCAATCACAAACATAAAGGAACTCATTCATAATGATACCATGATAGTAGGGGACTTCAATACCCCACTTAAAGCAATGGACAGATCATCTAAGCAGAAAACCAACCAGAAAACAACGGCTTTGAATGACACACTGGACTGGATGGGCAGACTATTTCATCCTAAAGCAGCAGAATACATATTCTTCTCGAGTGCACATGGAACATTCTCCAGAATAAATCATACCCTGGGACACAAAACAGCCCTCAACAAGTACAAAAAGATTGAGATCCTACCTTGCATAATCCCAGACCATAATGCTATGAAGCTTGAAATCAATCACAAGAAAAAAGAAAAAAATGGAAAGACTATGGATACTTGGAGATTCAAGAACATCCTACTAAATAATAAATGGGTTAACCAAAAAATTAAAGACGAAATCAAAATTTACGTGGAAGCCAATGAAAATTATAACACCACAGCCCCAAAGCTCTAGGCAGAAAAGGCAGTCATAAGAGGGAAGTATATAGTAATCCTGGTCTTCATAAAGACGGAAGAACGTTCTTAGATATACAACCTAACCTTGCACCTTAAAGAGTTGGAAAAAGAACAGCAAATAAAGCCCAAAACCAGCAGAAGAAGGGGAATAATAAAGATTAGAGCAGCAATCAATACTATTGACAAAAACAAAACAAAACAAAACAAAACAAAACAAAACACCGTAAAATAGATCAATGAAACCAGAAGCTGGTTTTTTGAAAGAAATAGCAGAATTGATAAATCCCTAACTAGAAAAATCAAAAATAAAAAAGAAAGGGCCCCCAAAAATAAAATCACGAATGAAAGAGGAGATATCACATCCAATACCACAGAAATGCAAACAATAATAAGAGAATATTAAGAGCAAGTATATGCCAACCAATTGGTCAATCTGGAAGAAATGGACAAATTCCTAGAAACATATAAACTACTAAAACTGAAACAGAAAGAAATAGAAAATTTGAGCAGACCCATCACTAGTAAAGGCATTGAATCAGTAACTAAAAATCTACCAACAAACAAGAGTCCAGGGCCAGATGGCTTTCCAGGGGAATTCTACCAAACATTTAAAAAGGAGTTAACACCTTTTCTTTTGAAGCTGTTCTTAAAAAATAGAAATGAAAGGAAAACTTCCAAACTCTTTCTATGAGGCCAGCATTACCTTGATTCCAAAATCAAAGAACCCACTAAAAAGGATAATTATAAATCAATTTCCTTGATGAACATGAGTGCAAAAATTCTCAATGAGATGCTAGCAAACCAAATCCAACAATACATTAAAAGAATTATTCTCCATGATCAAGTGGGATTTACCCTGGGATGCAAGGCTGGTTCAATATCTGCAAATGGATGTGATACATCACATTAATAAAAGAAAGAATAAGAACCACATGATCCTCTCAATAAATGCAGAGAAAGCATTTGATAAAATACAGCATCCTTTCTTGAAAAAAAACTCAAGAAAGTAGGCATAGAAGGATCATACCTCAAGATCATAAAGGCCATATGTGAAAAACCCATCTCTAATATCATCCTCAATGGGGAAAAACTGAGATATTTCCCCCTAAGGTCAGGAACACGACAGGGATTTCCACTCTCACCACTGTTTTTCATCTTAGCGTTGGAAATCAGCAATCAGACAACACAAAGAAATAAAAGGCATCCAAATCTGCAAGGAGGAAGTCAAACTTTCACTCTTCACAGACGACGTGATACTTTATGTGGAAAATCCAAAAGATCCACCAAAAAGCTGTTAGAAGTAATACATAAATTCAGCAATGTGGCAGGATATAAAATCAATGTACAGAAATCAGTTGCATTTCTCTACACCAATAATGAAGCAGCAGAAAGAAAAATCAAGGAAATCCTATTTATGATTGCACCCAAAAAACTACCTAGGAATAAACCTAACCAAAGAAGTGAAAAATCTATACACTGAAAACTATAGAAAGCTTATGAAAGAAATTCAAGAAGACATAAAAAAATGGAAAAAGATTCCATGCTCCTGGATAGGAAGAAGAACAAATATTGTTAAAATGTCGATACTACCCAAAGAAATCTACATATTCAATGCAATCCCTATCAAAGTAATGCCAGCATTCTTCACAGAGCTAGAGCAACCAATCCTAAAATTTGTATGGAACCAGAAAAGGCCCCAAATATCCAAAGCAATCTTGAAAAAGAAAACCAAAGCTGGAGGCATCACAGTTCCGGACTTCAAGCTGTTTTCCATTGACTTTAATCCATAAGGCATAATAATACTAAGTGATGCCAAAATGGATTCCAGACAAACTTTGTTATCTTTGCTGTGGAGTAGTATTCCAATTTCCCCTTGATAGTCAGAATCAATCACCCTAGCCAGCACTTCAGCTTCTTTTTTTTGCCTGTTGATTCAAAGGCCTGAGGAACTAAAAATGTCCTGGGGACAGCCTTAGCTTCCAGTCCAATGGAACCATTGTTGTGACTCCTAACAGAAGCATTCTTCTCTTTGGAACTAACACCTCTAGGTCAACAAAACATAAAGTCCTGAGAACAGGAAACAAACATATTGCTAGAGGGTTACTAGGAATAACAGAGGTGGTGCCCCCCCCCTTCCACTCTTTCCTTCCTGGACCCTTGAACCTTGACTATGGGAGAAACAACAACATACATTGGATACAGATTCAGGGGATATACAGTCTTCTGGAGAACTTTGTCCCAGTTCTGATATGTAGACCCACCTAGCTGGTTTTTCAACTAAGTTGTCAAAAGGCCCTTCCAGTGTTCTATCAAGCTACTACTGCTTTAGGATGGTGGGAAACATGGGATGACCAGTGAATTCCATAAGCATAAGCCCATTGCTGCACTTCTTTTGCTTTGAAGTAAATTCTCTGATCAGAAGTAAATCTATACAACACCATCACAATAGATAAAGCATCCTTTAAGTCCATGGATGCTATTTATTGCAGAAGCATTGGATGCAGAAAAGGCAAATCTGTATCCAGAGTAAGCATCTATCTCAGTAGGAACAAAACACTGCCCCTCCCATGATGGAAGTTGTCCAATGCAATCAATCTGTTACCAGATACCTGCCTAATAACCCAGGACATGGTCCCATATCAGGGACACAATGTTGGTCTCTGATGCTAGAAGATTGGGTATTCAGCAGTAGTCAGATCCATGTTGTCCTAACTCTTTGAGGAACATGCTTATCTAATAGATTTGTTGCTATCCAATGGAGTCAAGTACGCACTATGATCCAATCAGCTCATGCCCATAATTCAAGCAATACTTTATATAGTGCTTAGAATGCAACTAACTTCCTAGGAATTAGGTGGAGAATTTCTCTAGAAGATTCTGTTGTCAAATAAATATATATATTAAAGAAATACAAGTTGGCTATTGAATAGGTTTGCCCATTCTACTCTGCTGAAAGAGACCCAATCCAGTACAATTTTTTTTTAAAGTGGAAAGTAGAAGTATTATAAGAAGAACTGATGACAGATATATACATAGCTGCACTTATTATTTCTTAATCCAAAATGAGAATCGTTGCAGTACTCTTAACAAATATTGAAACTCTAGGGATTAATTTAATGATGAACATCTTCAACAAAATGATTGTTTTCTGCTATTAATTAAAATCTTCCATTAATTAGACAGTGTAGGGCAAAAAAGAAAAGGAACAACATTTTGTCTTAATAAGCCTTTGAACAAAATGAGATCATCTCTTCCAGGTATCTCACAGGAATTTATGAAAATGAAATCTGAGTATTTTAATAAATGTATTAATTATTTAGTGACAAGTCACCTATGAATGGATAGGGCAAAAAAATTAGGATAGTTAGACTTTCAGTGTTACTTTCAAATAAGAACTAAAACTTAAGAGTTATTAAAAAATTAACAGCAAAATTAAAATCACATTTTATTTATATATTTGTGCACTGATAATTGATGAAAGCAATGGTAAAAACATTAACATTTAATAAACACTAAAATTATTATTCATCTTTCATCCTTTTAAGACATTTTCAATATTACTTTAAAAAGATATAATTGGTGGTGTGGACAAAAGCTATTTATTGAATACCTACTATGTATTAGATGCTGTTTTATGCACTAAGGAAATAACAGGGATGAAAATAGACCAAACTGTTTATCCTATTAGAGAGTATTGTTCTTGGGATGGAAGTGATGAATAAATAATAGATAAATACATGATTGATTTATAGATCAATAGGTAGGTAGATGATAGATAGGTAGAAGATAGATAGATAGACAGACAGAGAGATAGATAGATAGACAGAGAGTATTAAAGATATTGGAAAAAATAATGGTGGGGTGTGGTAAATGGATAAACAGGAACTAATTTATTGTTTTCTATAGAGCAAGAAAGTCTCTTTGATAAGATAATGTTAAACAGAATTTGGAAAGAAATGGGAGAGCAAAGGATACAGATATCTTATAGAGGTGTGTTCTAGGCAGGGAAAACATGGGCTCAATCAAGATTCAAGCAAAGACTATATGTTAAAAATTTTAGTGGAAGACTAAAGAGGGATCTGAATTTTGATGTGAGAATAAAGATGATGATATTGCTCAAAATGAACATAATTCTGAAGAAATTATTAGATTCTATGTGATGAAGAATTTGCCACAAAGGCTTGTTATGTGGAGATGAAATATAAAATAACAATTGAATATCTTTTTTTTAATTTACAATGTTAAAAGTATAAATTATTTAAATATTTCTCATCATTTAATAAAGTAGTGTTTTTTAATGGGTGATAGTAAAGAAATAGGACATGTTCCTTACTATGATGGAGTCAAAAATATAATTGAGAAGCTAAAATATATACAAATGTTTACATAGCTCAAAAAAGAAAAGTAAATGGGTGACAAAGAGTGGCTACATTTAACTTTTGTTTTTAATGTTTATTTATTTTTGAGAGAGACACAGAACGTGAGCATGGGAGGGGCAGAGAGAGAGGGAGACAGAATCTGAAGCAGGCTCCAGGCTCTGAGCTATCAGCGCAGAGCCCAACACGGGGCTTGAACTCACAGACTGTGAGATCATGACCTGAACTGAAGTCAGATGCTTAACCGACTGTGTCACCCAGGCCCCCCTACATTTAACAATTTTATTGAGCATAAGAAGAGATCACATGTAGCAAAAGTAGTCATATAACAGAATATTTGGAAAAATGACAATGTCTAATATTACCAGGAGTATGTAGGCTCTTTAAGAATTTTCCTGAATCACTGGGGTTCCTGGGTGGCTCAGTTGGTTAAGCATCCAACTTGACCTCAGATCATGATCTTATGGTTCATGAGTTGGAGCCCCAAGTCAGGCTCTGAGAGCCTAGAGCCTGCTTCAGATTCTGTCTCCTTCTCTCTCTGCCCCTCTCCTACTTGGGCTGTCTCTCTCTCTCTCTCTCTCTCCCCCTCTCAAAAGTAAATAAATACTAAAAAATTTTTTTAAAGAATTTTCTTGAGCCACTAATTTTCAAAAGATGAAGAAAATATAAATAATTTTCATTCATTAAAATTATTTATGCAGCATAGGAATTTAAAGCAAGAGATATTTTAGGAAATTTTTATAGAAATTTCCAGAATTTCCAAAAATATCCTTCAGATTTTTTTTGAAATTGATGAAATTACAGAAACTTGGGGGGAAAACATATAAAGTTAATTCCTATCTATGATTATAAAGAGCAAACCAAAAACCAACAAGTTCAAAGGTAAAATATTTGCCTATAAAGATTGGTCCATGTAAACCTTTCAGATATGCATCTGAATGTAGAATTCATTGTGAATTCATGGGTAGCACTTTGTGTCTGCCCTTGTCTCCAAGGCTGTGGGCTCCTTTATGGGAAGAAACAAATGGAAGTTACCTTCCTTATTCATAGTTTCACAATGAAGTGTGTGCAAATGGAAATTTAAGATGTTTATTGAACAAATGAATGAATGTAATACATCTTACAGTGGAGCTAAAAAGGAATCTTGATTTCATATGATAAGTACTGACTTTAATTCACTCCTCTAATTATGTGAAATAATACTTTTCTGAGGTTGGATGGTTTTCAAATGAAAACTCGTATCAACCTCTCACATGTCAACACTTTCTAATATTGTCTGAAATAAAGTAGAATGACAAAGGCTGGGATATGATATTTACACCTTGGATAAAAAAAAAAGAGGCTTGGGCATTTGAGAACTTCTCTTTTTGAGGAACTTGTAATAATTTTTTTTTAAATATATATTTTGCCATTCTTATCCTTTCAAGAAAGAGTAAGTATAATATTTTATAACTAAAGACAGACACTTAGCATGTTCAAATTATTTTTAACAGAGTTAAATTGTGACTACAACAAAATCAAATATTAGTGGAATGACTAGTAAATTCCGAGTTCAATGTTGGTCACCGTAGACAAAGCCAAAACTCTTGCTCAGGATACTAGTCTTTTAAAGGTAATTTGGCAAAGCACTATATCTATAGCTAGAAAACATGTTTAGCATATAACAAAATGTCCATACTAATAACAGAATTACTAGGAGATACAGAAATTAAAACGGATATTACATGTTTTAGACTGAAGTAATTGGAAAGGATCCAAAAATAGAGATGAGCCTTTAGTTGGACTTTAAAGGAGGGGGAGCAATCAATTTTGAGGGGGAAATAAATCAAGATATATACATCAGAAAAATCTTTCAACAGCAAACTCTAGCGTGAAAGGAATAGGCAAATGTATTTATCTCATCCTATAATGAATATATGTTGCATTGAAAATTTAAAAAAAATGATATTTATTTATCTTTGAGAGACATAGAGAGAGACAGAGCATGAGTAGGGGAGAGGCAGGGAGATAGAAGGAGACACAGAATCCCAAGCAGCCTCCAGGCTCTGAGCTGTAAGCACAGAGCCAGATGCAGATCTCAAACCCAGGGACCATGAGATCATCACCTGAGCCGAAGTCTGACCCTTTACCAACTGAGTCACCCAGATGCCCCTATGTTGTATATGAAAATATTTTTAAACTGTGTTGTATTGTCCACCTCAAAATTGTCCCTCCTATATTATGCTGATTTTGGCCCAAAGCATTTATGATAAAATTAGTGTGTGGATATACAAAAAAGAGAGGCAGGATGGTGAATTCATTTCTTTGAAAATTAATTTGTTTTTCTTTAAAAAAATTTTTTAATGTTTTTATTTATTTTTGAGACAGCGAGAGACAGAGTATGAGCAGAGGAGGGGCAGAGAGAGAAGGAGACACAGAATCTGAAGTGGGCTCCAGGCTCTGAGCTGTCAGCACAGAGCCCGACGAGGGGCTCGAACCCATGGACTGTGAGACCATGACCTGAGCCGAAGTTGGACGCTTAACTGACTGAGCCACCCAGGCGCCCCAGAAAATTAATTTGTTTTTGTAGACAGTAGAATACATAGAAAAAATAATGCCTCCCTGATCTATTGGAGTTCTACATTCTGACATATGTAAGAAACATTTTTCTGTGTAGAGCCATATATTAAATACATTCAGCTTTAGGGTTCCCACATTTCTGTCGCAATACTTAACTCTGCCATTGTATCACACAAGTAGCCTTAGATAATGCAAAGTTCTATGAGTATGGCTTCATCCCATTAAAATTTTGTTTACAAAAACAGAAGTTGGGCTGGACCCAATGACAACTGAAGTTGTAGTTTGCCAATCTCAGTTCTAGAGTACATTTTATAATATGCTACAAGGTGACAAGTCATAAAGGGAAAACAGAAAAGGACAGGTTAGGGAAATGGAGGAGGGAGAGTAGATTACAATAGTAAATAGCATGGTCAGGGTGGATATCATTAAGAAGGTGCTCTCTAGGTGAAGAATGGGGGAAGTGAGGGAAGAAGCCATGGATCTGGAATTATTCCAGATGCATGGGATGCCCAGTGCATAGGAGTATGCCTGTCCTGCTTTGAGATGACCAAGGCGACCAGAGTTTCTTCAGTGCAGTGAGAGACTGATAGAATAGAATGAGCCGTCAAAGACTTTTCAGTGTGTAAGCCTGTATGGGTCCTTATATGCCAATGCACCGTTGCTTGTTTTTACTTTGAAATATAGAGCTGTCATTCATAACAGTGTAACTTCACAGTTATTCAATAATAGCCTCATATTATATGGTATTTACTTCATGTCATTGCTGAGGGGAATAAATTAGGTAATGTCAGTAAACAGTACAATAACCAGTAGATAGTTACGTATTCAATAGCTATTAACTGATACTATTAACATTGTTTGTTATTGTTTCTGTTATCACCATTAATGACAGTGAGTATAAAAATAAATCTGGTGAGAATAACAAAAATACACAGAGTCTGAAGGCAGAGAGGTGACTGTCAGAGAAAGCAATTATATTCTTTCTCTATGTTGGTAACTAACATGTGCCTTGACTGGTCCCTAGGTTCATATGGCTGAATGTTTGCAAAATGACACAGTTATATTCCAACTGCATTTGAGATGATTTGCAACATGGCTTTGAAGCTCCTTCCATTGACAGATGTAGTCCATTTGTCTATTTTTGCATCCATTGAATGTGGATTGGCTTTGTGACTTGCCATGGCCAATAAAAAGTAGCAAAAGGGACCTTCTATTTCTCACCTAGGCTTCAGATCGCCATCGTCCCCTTGGGAACAAGTCTATGTAAGCTTAAAGAAGAATGACAGACCCTTAGTATCTCCAAAGACCCAGCTGATATCGAGTCTACCACCTGACATGTGAATGAGGCTTAGACCACTCAATGCTCAGTTGAACGGAAATGACATGAGCAAACCCAGTTGACCATTGACAATTACTTATTCATGAGCACAACCACCACTTAACCCATAGATTAAAGAGCACAAGGGTCAGTTGTTACTTTAAATTACTGAGTTTTGAAGTGGTTTATACGGGGTGAATAATAAATAATAAGGCTAATGTACATCTTGTATATTTCTTGAACTTGGAAAACGAAAGGCTGAACTCCAAGCAATAGAGTTTGGGGAATAATTTTCATTAAAAAAAAAAAGTTACCAGGTCATTTGTGTTATATTTCAGAAAATCGCTGGCCTATTTCCAAGATGTGTGAACAATGAAGTCCTTGGCAATCTGAAGGGAAGAATACAGAAGTGTATGCATTATTAAATCAAGGACCCCTTGTATAATCCAGAGAAAAAACAAGTATTGTAATTTGCATGTGAGATAACTGAATTTTATCCACTGAGGTTGCTATATACAGCTTGAATCCCCTCTTTCATTAATGTTTGACTATATTTGTTGTATATAGTGATTTTACAAACATTTTTTTTTTTTGAGAGAGAGTACAATTGAGGGAGAGGAACAGAAGGATAGAGAGAAAAAAACAGGCTCCACATTCAGCGTGGAGGTCCACATGGGGCTCGATTCCACACACCTGGGATCATTCTCTAAGCTGAAATCAGGATTCATCATTCAACAAAGTGAGCCACTCAGGTTTCCCTAGTAACTAAACTTTTAAAAATAAATTTCAGGGAGCGCCTGGGTGGCTCAGTCGGTTGAGCGTCCGACTTCAGCTCAGGTCACGATCTCACGGTTCGTGAGTTCGAGCCCCGCATCAGGCTCTGGGCTGATGGCTCAGAGCCTGGAGCCTGCTTCCCATTCTATGTCTCCCTCTCTCTCTGCCCCTCCCCCATTCATGCTCTGTCTCTCTCTGTCTCAAAAATAAACATTAAAATTTAAAAAAAAATAAATAAATTTCATATATTTCCATGGGAGTTGAAAAAGGAAGAATAATCCATCCAGTATAGCCTGAGAAATTACTACATAGTAATTCACAAAAACATGTAGTTTCTATGTCTTGGCTTATTAACTCAAACTGTGGATTTATATATATAAAACTCCTTCTATTAGTTGAGTCCAATGTATTAATTACATAATTTGTGCATCTTTTAGGCTAATGATAAAGAAAGGAAGTAATATAAATTATCTGTAGTTTATATTATTTTTAAAGTTTATTTCTTTTTTTCTTTTTTTAATTTTTATTATTATTTTTTTAATTTACACCCAAGTAAGTTAGCATATAGTGCAACAATGATTTCAGGAGTAGATTCCTTAATACCCCTTACTCATTTAGCCCCCCCACACACAAACACACATCCCCTCCAGTAACCCTCTGTTTCTTCTCCATATTTCAGAGTCTCTTATGTTTTTGTCCTTCTCCCTGTTTTTATAGGATTTATTCTTCCCTTCCCTTATGTTCATCTGTTTTGTATCTTAAAGTCCTGATATGAGTGAAGTCATATGATATTTGTCTTTCTCTGACTGACTAATTTCTAAGTTTATTTATTTTGAGAGAGAGCATGACAAGCAGGGGAGGGGCAGAGAGAGAAGGAGAGAGAGGATCCTAAACAGGCTGAGCTTGACGTGGGGCTCGAATTCATGAACCGTGAGATCATGAACCAACTGAGCCACCCAAGCGCCCCCATCCTATCTTTTAACTATTTTACACATATACTTTTATAAACTATGTTTCTACTATGGCTTAAAGTATTTGAAGAGATTTTAGGTAGATACATATAGATTCCTCAAAGTAAAAGAAAGTTAGCAAATTAAATTATCAATACATATATATTAAGTAAAAACATATTCAGGGCTCTATTATTATGGGGTAAAGGCTTGATGGAAGTTGTAATTTTTAAAGATGCAAAAGTTATGGGTATTCTCCTTAAGAAGTATTTTGATAATTTTATTTAAAGGATAAATTTAGGATAAAACAAGGATAATTTTTATTTTCTCTCACAGCTTCTGTGGGTCAGGAATTCAGAAAGCCCTCAGTGGGTGTTTCTGGCTGAATCTCTAATGTAACTGCATTCAGGGCATGGCCAGAGCTGAAACAGCAAGGGGCTGGGGCATCTATAAACTTACCAGACAACTCTTCCTTTTTCTAATCTCTCTCCCTCATGCTTTTCCACCCTCTCTCTCCCTTTCTCATGTTTTCTTTATCTTCATGTAGTCTAAAAGCCTCTCCATGTGGTCACTCCTCATAGGCTACTTTGGGTTTCCCCATACTGAGGCAGATGCAGAGTAATAGGGTGTCTTATATAGTGGCTCAGGACTCCAAAATCGTTGTACAATCAAAAGAGACAAAAGCTAGATTGCCCTTTATGACCTAGCCTCTAAAATCATGCAATGTCTCTTCTGCCACATCCTATTGGCTGCGAGGGCCAATGATGATTCAGATTCAAGGGGTGAAGGATTATCCTCTATCCATTGTAGAAATAGTCGCCGTTTAGAAAAGCATGTGATATGGAAATTATTGTTGTGGTCTTCTCTCTAAAACACTGCCTGCCACAAGAAGCAATGCAATCAGTCCAGATATTGTAAATAAATATCACTTTCGCTCGGCACAACCCAAGGTAGAATTGCTTCCCCCAAGGGTGTGTTGAATATTATCAAAATTTTAAGATCTCTCACACTCTTTTCAAGTAATATCTCTTTTTTGATCCTAATTTTGTAGCTACTTTGAAAAGCTCCAAGTATGTAAAATTAATCTTATCTCAATATTATGAAACCATCTAGGTACTGACACTAGCAAATTAGCAAGCTGGTCAAAAATATCTCGGGATATCTTGGAACAAGAACATTAGATACAAGGTAAACTGAAACAAATGCATCAGAATTTTTAAAAAAATAGATTTTTTCTTTTTTTTAGTTAATTATAAAAATATTATTTCTATTTTCATGGTGGCTATTACAAGAATTGTCTGAACTAGCACTTTTTTTTCTCCATCATGAAAAATACTTGAATATGATAGTTTTTTTTTTATGGAATTTAAAATCTATGGAAAATTAAGATGATAATTGTAGTATTATTAATTAAAATGATAAATTAAGGAAATTAAGAAGATAATGTAGTATTATTTTGTTTATGCTAGCAGTTGTAGAATTTCCTGTGAAACCGTGAAAATCCAATATGTCTTCAAAGGAAATGATTAAAAATTATACTATTCTAATTTTTAGTTCAGGAAGGATACTATTAATGTCATATATGGAAAAAAATTACTATTTTCAATAAATATACATATCAGCATACACATGTTCTGATTATGAAGATGTTTATAAATAATTTAATAGTAATATCTTAGCACTGCTATTTCTCATTACTGAATATTAGGGCAATTTCCTGTGTTTCCCTGAAGGCAAACACTGCTGTAACAGAGGTAAATGCTTTTTAGTGAAAGGTTTATTGTGAAATTTTGCAAATTATCCATAATCTGAAGTCTCAATCAAATAATAAAGGCATGTGTTTACCCAAGTGTTTATGTAGCTCAACTTGAACATTTTATGTTACCAGACTAAAAGTTTCACAAGGGCCAGGATTTTTGCTTGCATCATTCATGGATGTATTCCAAGCACCGGGAGTCACATCTGTCCTATAGAAAACTACTGTAGGAGGTATTTTGTCCACCAGCATCGCATCCCTTGGGCTAATCTCCGATTTCAGCTCAACTGTGACAAAAGGTACTGATTCACCTTGCTACCAGTATCAACCTCAAGTACATCTATGAATTTCGTACATGTTCCCCAGGACCTTCCCCCAAACTTCCAGAGCTCTGGATTGTAGTGAAATCTTAGTTCAGAAGTGTGGGGCACAACTCTCTAAGGTTAATAGATGGAAACTCTTAGATAATGCTCCAGCCTTTCACCTTTCAGTTGAATGCTCCAAGAAGGCATCCCTTATGTTCCCATAGAAGCATGTTATCAGTAAAGCACATAGGATCACCTACCAAGTGGGTGAGTTCACCCTAGTCCTTGTCTAAGATACTGTGTTTCTGTTTATTTGTTTCTTTTGTGTGTGTGTTTTGTTTGTTTGTTTTGTGAAAGGGGAGAGCAGGGAACTGCCAACCTGAACTAAAACAATGTTCTATAGCTACACATATTTAGTGAAAAAGTTTGCTTTGTTTTGGAAAAAAAGCTTCTGGAAAGTCAGTTATTTAAATTACGTAGGACATCCTTCATTTTTAGAATGCACTCCCTGGTGAAAGTGAGGATGTTCAAATTCACATAGAGCTGCATAAAACACATACTCATATAATTACTGTAAAACACAGTTTGAGATAAGTGCTTCTCTGCCCTTTTAGTAAAGAGAAAATGTTTGAAAGAACAGTGACATAGAGAATTTGCAGTTTTCTCTTCTCTAGTTATTTGGCAAATTATAGTATACAGATCAACTATCCAACACTTGAATATAAATCAACAACTTTGTGTTTATTGGTGAAATGAAAGTATAATAGTTACTTCCCACTTTACATTTTAATAAGTGTGTGCAGGTCTTTATTTTCATTAATTAAACAAATATTAATTGAACTCATTCTTTTTTCCAGGTACTGGGATGTATAGAAACGACTTGATCCCCAAGAATTAATAACTGTGTGAGACTAAGACATGTATAGATTTTGTTTTCACATCAAAACGTCATGAATTCATATTCATATTTTAGGAATTTAATCCAAATAGGACAGCCAATTTTTGAAATGTAAATGCATGCAATTATTTCATAGGTGGTTTATTTAGAACAATAACTGGGTAAAAAGTACAATTTATTGTGCTATAAAGAGATACCACAATACACATGTGATTAATATTTAGCTCAATGCAGAGGGAATGCACTGGTAAGGTGCTCAACATATTTACATATAGATTATGGATTGAAAAAAAAAATTACCTGCGCCTGGGTGACTCAGTCTGTTAAGTGCCCAACTCTTGGTTTTGGCTCAGGTCATGATCTCACAATTCGAGGCCCACAGTGGGCTCTGTGTTGACAGTGTGGAGCCTACTTGGGATTCTCTCTCCCTCTCTCTGTCTCCCTCCCACTTGTGTGCATGTCTGTACACTCTCTCTCACTCTCAATAAATAAGTAAATAAATAAATATTAAAAATAAATAAATTAGTTAATTTTAAAAATTAGAAATAATTCAATGACAGATGGTGAGTAGGCAGTGAAACCAAAAAGAACGGAGGTTTTATTGGGACTGAGTTGACATCTCAACATAAGAGTTATATTTCAAGAGAACATTTTCCTCATAGGGACTGTAGACTAATTCTTTCATAATAATCACTGGAATATTTCCAAACCACATTCATATTTTATTAAAATTAAGTTTAATACATTTTTAGCCATTGTCTTACTGTTAAGAATATTGGTTTAAAGTTGAATTAATCAGTCTAGAAAGATGATAATACTCTGCACAAACAAAAAAGTGTATAGATATGGTATGTCTAAAGATGCTTTTCAAACATCACTAGAATCAGCATATATTTGAATCAGTAATAGTAATTGGCATATTTTGCTGTAGTCACTTGTTTAGATGGCCCCATAGAGTTATTTCTAGATGCCAACTTGGCATTCCCACATATGAGTTTCTTTGGCACATAAAGAAAAAAAAACAAGTTCTCATCAATTTAATGTGAGTGTGTGTGTGAGAGAGTGTGCGTATGTATTCCACATGTGGAATGTTGAGTGCCTAACACTCTACCAGCTGCTAAGGATTCAAAAATTAATGGGATACAGTTACTTAGTTCATGATTTTTATAGTCTACTGGGGCAATACAGATAAGGTGATGGGAAATTTCAGTGGTTGAAGTGTTACCATTGGTCCAAATATTTAATGCTATGGGACTAGACAAGAGAGACATTGACTGTCACTTAAAGTGTCTGCAGAACAATTACCTGAAGGAAAATGAAACCTAGGAAATTTGTAGGTGGAGAAAGGTAAAAGAGAAGAAAAGGGTAGTTAAGGCTAATTGAACAGTTTTTTACAAGGCCTGGAGGCAGGATTATGACATATTTGGTGAGTGAAAATTCAAAATAATTGAAGCCAAGAATTTGAAGTAATTAGTTGTAAGATAAGAAGCTAAATAAATCAGTAAGAGTCAAATTGTAGATACATTTATAAGACAATTTAAAGTGTTTTATATTCTATCCTTAAAGCAAAGAGGACACACAGAAAGATTTTAAGGCGGGAAGTATTATGAACTGATTGTATTTAGAATTAAGTATTTAGCATTTAGTCTATACCTCTATCTATTGAAATATCATTATCATTCCTGACAGGTGACATTCTAGCCTCATTTTGAATAACTGTAGGGATGGACAACTCCCAATACTACAATGGAGCCCCATTTCATTGCATTGAACTATTATATATCTTAAGCAGTAATTAGAAAAGTAATCATTTATTTAAGATTCTATTTGAAATGTAAAGGGAATTTTATCAATGACCAAAATTCTCCAATCCAGTGAATTTTTTCCTTCTCAAGTCTCTATTATTATAATTATTTTAAGTATATAATTCCTGGAAATATCCAGAGAATTACTAAAATATTTCATGGTGACATTATGAGCTTTTACCCTTGTAATTCTATAGGTAAGTTTTGAGCAGCATTTCTCTTCTCAGCTCCATGCCATGTTAAAGAAATAAAACTATTAATAAATATCATGCATCATGATTAGACTATATGTTACACAGTAATACAGATAACTTGTCAAAAGGCAAATGTCTCCATTATCCATCATTAGTCATGAACCAAAGGCAAATATAAGTCAGAAAGTTTCTAATCATTCCATGAATTTTAAATTCTATTCTAGAGCCTAAGTCACAAGCAAAACCGGAAAAAAAAAATCAATGTTTAATTTCACAGCATTGAGATGTATATTTCTCCTCATGTAATTGCCAAAAAAAAAAAATGCGGGGGGGAATATTTGCCTACTTGTAATAGAGTTTTAAAATGGCATCATAAGCTTCCCAGTGACAATATCTTAGGCTCAGCATATTGTTTAAAAATGTCTATTATTACTCGTTGGGATGAGCACTGGGTGTTGTATGTAAGCCAGTTTGAAAAAAAATGTGTTAAAAATGCCTATTATTATGTACACAACTGTTATATATACTCCTTACATATATATTTACATATTTTTTTGAATGAGGAAAAGAAAGATAAAGGAAGAGAACTGACACAGAACAAATAAAGAAGGTTAAGAGAATCAGAATTTAAAGTGTTTGGTGCATATAAATCGCAGGTTCTGCTTTATGAATTAATAATAATGCATATTGAAAAAGTAGTTAATTTTCTTCCCCAGGAAAATCCGTTGAAATACAAGAAAAAAGGCAATTGTGAAAAACTATTGTTTAGCTACATTTAAAATCAATGTAGAATAATGACATAAATCTTTCTCTGTTTTCTTCCTTTTCCCCTTTGGGTATTGAATTAACAACTTAAAAATATAGAATATTATTTTCATAAATTTCTTAATCCTGTACTCTTAGCAGTACTTGGCAAATAGCTTTGATATCAACAAGAAGGTCAAGTACAAAATAAATACATGGACATGTAGTAGGAAATAAAAACTCACTGAGTTTTCTTTTATTTGATTAAATACTAAAATCCTACATGAGACATTCTTGGTAGAAGGTTTGACACAAATATAATATTGATTCAAAGTTTGTAAATATATATATTAGGCAAATGGCAAAGCTTCATTTACTATGTGTTTCCTATGAGTTTGTGTGTGTGTGTGTGTGTGTGTGTGTGTGTGCGCGCATGCTTTCAATTCACATTTGCTTATTAGGCATTTTACTACATACCATGCACTGTGTCAGGCACTGGAGGTAAAAATAATTAAGACTTAGTTCCTGTCTTCAAGCAACAATCAATAAACCCATTGTTCTATTATCTCTTGTTCTAAATAGGAGAAGCATTTTCTATCCCATTTGTTTTTACAAGGGATAGAATGATCACTGTTGGATACCTTTAGTGCCTCTGGGCACTCATTTTTAGGTCTTCAAATGCCCATGTTTTTCTTTTAATGGCTCACCTTATGCTGCCAGAGCCAACTTTCCACAAAGAGATCTGAAGAGCAGAAGGAAGTCTGGAGGGTTGGTTTCCACTCTCTGTCCTACCATTCACACATATTCCTCCCCAATGGGAGAAACTAAGAAGTATAACAAAGCAGCAAAACTCCCTGCTAAACCACAAAAGTGTTGATGCTGGGTCTTAGTCAACAGCACTTGGCTTCTTGGGAGCCATTCATTAGGCATTTACATGCATGTGAATCCTATTATCACGGTCAATTTCAGGGAGAGCAGAACTAAAATGATGTTCGAATTGTATTTTCAATATTTTCCACAAAGTTTGGAAGACAACTAAAGATAAAACCTAACATGTATTTAGCAATTCTTTGCCACATATTCATCACTAAAAATGTGAACTCCAGCCCTAAAAATCAATGCGGTTCACATACCACCATAAAGTAAATATGTCGAGACCTTGTTTTAGTTTCAAAACCTATAAATATCTTATCTACATGGTGGAGAGTCTTTAGGATTATATAATATAATCTATAATCTATAATCTATATATTTCATTTCAGAGATGATTATCACATGGCTTTGTGAAGGGTAGTCCCCAGATAACTTAGTTTGAGCCCTCCTGCATATAGCAGCAATGAAGATTTTATGAGTGAAAGGTCTTATAGACTAGATTCACTGACCAGGTTAAAGAAGTCGCTTAATGCTCATTATTTTCATTGTTCTGTTTCATCAAAAAAAAAAAAAAAAAAGCTAAAATGACTTGGTTATTTAATCTCTAAAGAGAACGTTTCCATGATATAAAACTCTAGCGTACTTCAGTTCTGATTCTGACTTATTTTGTTCCTGCTCTAAAAACTGCAACTGCTTGTAAACAAATAAGAAAAGGAGAGGTATACTGAAAATAAATGAGGTAATTCTGATGAGTTTCTTTTAGTATACTAAAAGAATAAGATAATGCTTTTATTATTCCTATTGGTTCAATATACGATATCTTTCAGAGTTCCTTTCATAGACCAACTTTTCTAGTTCTCTAAATTTTTACTTCTGTTTTGAGAACCATACTAGGGTAAGTTAATGGTGTGTTTTATGGAAGAGACTGTAGAATGACTTTGAATAGTTTGGAAGCTCTATTGAACGAAGAAGTCCATGATCATGTGTTAGTTACACTTTGATGGTAAACTGTGAGGCCTTGAGCAAATCACTAATTCCCAAATATTAAAGCAAAAGAAAGTTAAATAATTTTTACCTTTATTTAAAAGAGACAGATTTTAAATGGTTCAAGCCCTACATTATTTTTGCCTCAATAATGGACCATTTGTCTAGTTAAGTATTAAAGCTAATATAATTACCTTCTCTTTAATGCTGCACAATCTGTTGGCTTCATTCACTTTCAAATTTTTCTGCATCATTTTTTTAATGTTTATTTATTTTTGAGAGACACAGAGAGATAGAGCACAAGTGGGGGAGAGGGGGCAGACAAGGAGAGATAGGGAAACAGAATCTGAAGCAAGCTTCAGGCTCTGAGCTGTCAGCACAGAGCCCAACGCAGGGCTCAAACTCATGAACCACAGGATCCTGACCTGAGACAAAGTCTAACACTTAACTGACTGAGCCTCCCAGGCACCCCATCTTCTGCACTATTCTTAACCCCAAACAAGTCTTCATGAAGTGCTGTTATTAATAATCATGTGTATTTAACACAAATGGCATTTATAGCCATTTCAAAAGCTATAGCTTTTTTTTTTAAGAGATTTTCTTGGTAAATTGGAGTGACTGAGTATTACAAGAATCCTTGACACATCAAAGGTAAGAGAAGCAAAGCTTAATCTATTTGAGTAAATATTTGTTGAGTATCTCCTACCACTCAAATTTTGAGTAACCTGTCTCATCTAGTAAATTGAGTATATTGATACAAATAATCAGGTTATTTTTCTATATCAAGTTTCTTTGCCCTGTTACACCAATAATTTTATGAGGACATAAAGTCTCCTATTAAACACTTACAAATGCACAGAACCTTAATAATGCACCTAATTATTATAGTTATTGAACAATTGCATAGTAATAGTTTTGTTTTTATTTTATTTATTTTTAAAACTGATACAAGTCTATCCTTAAAGACCAGAATTTGTGTCTAAATATGGTTAATGCTATTATTTTTTAGAAAAGTTTAATGTTTATTTTTCATATAGAGAGATAGATAATGAGCAGGGGAGGGGCAGAGAGAGAGGGAGACACAGGATCCCAAGCAGGCTCCAGGCTCTGAGCTGTCAGCACAGCCCAAGTTGGGGTTTGAACCCATGAACCGTGAGATCATGACCTGGGCGGAAGTTGGCGCTTAACCAACTGAGCTACCCAGGCACCCCTGGCTAATGCTATTATTAACTGAAATTAGTACAGAAGGAAAAAAAAAAGTGATTCCTCTCTACACCTTATAAGAAACCACAAACCTGGGGCACCTGGATGGCTCAATAAGTTGAACGTCTGACTTCAGCCCAGGTCATTATCTCATGGTTCACGAGTTCGAGCTCTGCATCAGGCTCTCTTTCCCTCTCTCAAAAATAAGTACACTTAGGGGCACCTGGGTGGCTCAGTCGGTTTGGCATCTGACTTCAGCTCGGGTCATGATCTCACAGCTGGTGGGTTCCAGCCCTGCATGGAGCTCTGTGCTGACAGTTCAGAGCCTGGAGTCTGCTTCAGATTCTGTGTCTCCCTCTCTCTCTGCTCCTCCCCTGCTCACACTCTGTGTGTCTCTCTTTCTCGCTCTTAAAAATAAGTAAAAATTAAAAAAAAATTTTAAAAATACACTTAAAAATTAAAAAAAAAACACAAATCCCATGTAGAATATTATACCCTCACTTATGACAATTTTCAGTAAGAATTTTTTAAGTGGAAACAGAGACCCCATTCTGCTTCTTTCTTTTCTTGTATAATTCATCCCATAGGAAATAAAGGGGAGAGTGGAAGAAGAAAAAGCTCCACCAAATTCTAAAGAGTTTTCTAGATTAAAGAGTTAAATTCTAGAGTTAAAATTAAAATAATAATCTATAAAAATTTTCAAATAATAGTAATGGCTTAGTGGAAAGCAAAATAGATTAAAGTCTTTAAACATGCTTTTGGGAGATCACAAGACACAGCCAAAACTGAATAAAATGAGAGAGGTAGAACATATACAAATAAGTAAATATGTATGATAAGTAGAACATATATTTTTAAAACAATTACAGAAATTGCCAGTGCCCATCACAAATAGTCCTCACAGCTAAACTGGGTGCTGGACTAAAATGCATCACATCTCGAACTTTCTACTTGTGGTCATGTGAATACCTTTTTGTAAATGATCAATGGAATGTAGAGTGAAAATGATGGGTATTACTTCCACAATCGTCTCAAGAATACTTCCTTTCCAGAATTCTGGTTTTCTTTCTCCATCTGTTGACTGAATGGAGATGACACTAACATATTTTGGAGGGTGGAGACACAAGATGGGAAAACCTTGGCGACATAAAGTAGAGTCTTGGCCCGCTGAACATGCCTTCCTTCTACACATATTGAATGGTGTATAAAATGAGATATTCATTTTTATTGTGACAAGCCAGTGAATATCAGAAATTTTATGTTAATATAAATAGTATTATTTGCCGTTGTCTGATAAACATGTGCTTCACTTTTGGTCCAGTAGAATTTGTGGACAGCACATATCTTTGAAAATCTGCCTAAGTTTCCAAATTCCAAATTCCTATGGCCCCCAAAAGACTTCTTTTATCCATTTCCTATTGGAGACTACAGAAAGATTAGACAACAAAATGGACATCAGGATAAGTCTGCTCATACAAACTCATTTCCACTATTTCTCTTTTTAATAAGATAAAAGAGAAGTAGAAGACAAATGTGAAGCAAAGCATGCCTAGATGGCTCCTTGCCTGAGGTAATAATCTGAGATAATATGCATTGCCACATAGACACGTTAAAAGATGGACCTTTGGGTGTCTTTTTAAATTAGCCCTGATGCTTTCTAAAAGGAGCTTACCTTCTGTTTTCACAGAAAGAAAGAGCAGTGATTTCAAAAGAACTCAAGCTTAACTCAATTAACTTAAAGCTAGGAGACCTTTTGAGAAAGGGTCTATCATTAGATTCTGTATCAGTTGGCATAAATTAAAGTTTAGAAGATAACATCACTAAATCCTAATTTCAAAAGTGAAGTATAGAGTTTGAAAAAGCAAAATTTCCATCTAATATTAGCTAATATACATGTGTCAGAAATTAGGTTCCATTTTTACCTTATATTTTTGCCTTGCATTTAGCCTTATATTACATTTTAGCCTTATATTTTAAAATGTGATCTTCTTATTGGTAAGAGCTCACTCAAACCCAGGTACTCCAAATTTAGAATATCAGATTGAACCAGAAGATCAGGAGGGAGAGAATTAAATTTTGCAACTAAAATTGGTGTTCAAGAAATAAGTATATTTGCCATTCTGTGTGTGAAGACAGGTAATTTATGGAATATATGGACATAATAATTAAGTTAATTTTACATAACCAGATATAAGTAAAGCTTAAATTTGATTTCAATAATGTGAGGTAGCATGGCACAACCAAGTCATTTTTATTATTTAGCTTTCCATAAAATATATAACAAAAAGATGTGATGATCTGAAAATGAAGATAAAACAGGGAAGACATATGAGGGTAATTCTGAATAGGAAAAATGTCATAGTTCCAAGACAGTCATTCCTTATTCAATTGCAAAAAGTGACCACGAGTGTGATAATTTATCATATAAACTTTTGTATCAGTCACTGTCTTTATTCTACATAATTATATTTTCTGCCAAAGAGGAGAAATTGACAGTTACACTTACAACTACAAAAGTATTCACCAGTATTATTACTCTTTTAAAATGAGGTTTTATTTTCTTATAAGAACAAACGATAAAAATTATTACATCTTTTCTGTGCCATGGCATTTATCAAATGAGAAAATTGTAATGTCTTAAGTTAAAAAACGAATTAAGTTTTCCTAGTTTTTAATTTTACTTTTGCAAGGTTTGCAGTGTAAAAAAATATTACAGCAAATAAGTTGCATATCCATTATTGGTAATACAACTTGGCAATGATTCGTTTATCCAATCAGATTATGATAAAAGTGTGGAAAAACCATGCAGTAGACCCAAATGAAGAAAGTCTACTAGTAAAGGTAACAAAAAAAAAAAAAATATATATATATATATATATATATATATATATTGCTTTCTTATTACCCATAAGTCAGCTACATTTTTCTTTTTAAAGGTCAATCAATGACAGCATGAACTTTTTCTTTTCCAATACTGAAAAGCAGCAATAAATTGCTTTCACTATACATGGTGGAACTGTATACTCTTGGATAAGTTTTAATTCCAAAAATCACAGTAAGTGACCTTCTTTATAATATCACTATTGTTTGTCTAGTTTCAAAGATAGTCTTGTGACAATATCCTCAAATTTTCACAATTCTGATATTTCTTGTCAAGCTGTCAGTCACAAAGTGAATTTACATTAAAGAAGATTTTTCTCCAAGAACTTTGAGTTAAAAGTTCGAATACAATGCAAGTGAACAGAAGGGTCCATAAAATCTATGTTGTGCCACACGGATTTTTAAAATTAAGATAAGTAAACACTTGAGGAAATGGAATGGAACAAGTAAACACCTAATACATTTAAACTCTACCAAAGAGAGTTTGGAATATTCTATTTCCTAAGTGCAGACTCATTCTGCTTATCTCTTGGTCACATCACAGAACCCTTCAAATAACAGGTGGTGAATGCAATTGGTAAGATTGATTCCATCCAATCAGCACAAACTATCTGGAAACACACTGCAAAGGAAATTGCACACTACCTGGGTCAGAGTTGATAAAGAGTTTACAAAGGTAGTTTGGTTTATTTATTGGCAGATGTATTGCCCTTAAAAGAAAATAATTCCAACTAATCTTGTATAAATTAATTTCCCCTAAAGCCAAATTGCTTTTGGGTGATACTGGTCAGGTCTTTTAGAAGCTTACCCCAGTGATTGTTAGATATTAACATGCCAGATTGCTTATGGGACTTTTGCTTATCAAATAGATTCCTGAGCTCTAAAACTGAATTAATGAATATAAAATACTGGGGTTGGGAGAAACAGAAGGTTTTAGAAAATAAAAATCCCATTGATGATTCTTCTTTCACCCAGCTGCTAAAATTGCTGATTAAAAATGATAATGTAGTCAGGGGCACCTGCTTGGCTCAGTTGGTAGAGCATGTGACTCTTGATCTCGGGGTCATGTGTTTGAGCCCCATGTTGGGAATAGAGCACTTAATAATTTTTTTAAGTAATAATATTGTCAGTATTACAGTTAGGCCATTTATTCTTCTTCCTTCATAGGCTTTGGAAACAATTGAAGTCAATAGTAACTTGTCTTGGGTCCGTTTCATAACCATACTTTTCAACTTTTTAGAAAACTGGCTTACTATTTGCTTCCAAATTCAATCTGATTTTGTTTTAAGGGTACTGCAGACAGACAGTAGAGAAAATAGTGTTAGCTTTTGAGACAAATGGATTTGGCACTTAAATATTAAGTTATCTATTTCAAGCTGTTTGAAATTTGGCAAGTTATTCACATTTTCTGAGACTCAAATTTCCTCACGATAATAATGTTCATCCAGTATAGTTATCATTGGAACTAAAGAAGATAATACATATAAATTAGTTAACACAATAACTACAACTAATAGTCACTTAAGGAATAGTAATTTCCCCTAATAATTATATTTTTTCTGACTTTGGAAGTGGAACAAATCATGCATTACAGGATTAATATAAAAACATCTCATCACATAAATTGTTTTCTTCTTCTTTTCCAAATACCCATTTAGCTTACAGCCTCATTTTCTACAGGAATTTATTAAAATGTTAGGTTTTTAATAAGAACTTCCTTAACCATCCTACCTCATATTGACCCCATCATCTTCCTTCTCCCTTTTCTATAAGTTATTTTATTCCATATTTTTTGTCACTACCTAACATTCTAAATATTTTACTTATTTTGGGTATTCAGTAAATCTTCTACTTTGGAATGTAAGTCCATAAGAGCAAATGACATTTTCTATACCACTGCTGAATTCAGAGAACCTAGAAAGATGCTTGCACATGGTAATTACTCAATGATATTTATCTAAGGAATAAAAATTGATAACCAAACGCCACAACATTTCACAAATTGAAGGTGGGCTTCAAGTCCTGGAAGCCATGGTTTACACCGATATATCAAGAGTATCTTATAAGCAAGTGATTTTCCAACTTTCATATACTCATGAATCACCTAGACTTCCTGTTAAAAATGAAGATTCTTGGAGTGTCTGGGTGGCTCCATCAGTTAAGTGTCCAACTCTTTGATTTTGGTCATGATCTCATGGTTTGTGGTTTGTGGGATTTTCTCTCTTCCTCTCTCTCTGTCCCTTCCATGCCCTCTAAATAAAATAAATAAATAAATAAATACATACATACATACATACATACATACATACATACATACATATTTAAAATTGAAGATTCTTATTCAACAGGTCTTTTTTTTTATATGAAATTTATTGACAAATTAGTTTCCATACAACACCCAGTGCTCATCCCAAAAGGTGCCCTCCTCAATACCCATCACCCACCCTCTCCTCCCTCCCACCCCCCATCAACCCTCAGTTTGTTCTCAGTTTTTAACAGTCTCTTATGCTTTGGCTCTCTCCCACTCTAACCTGTTTTTTTTTTTTCCTTCCCCTCCCCCATGGGTTCCTGTTAATTTCTCAGGGTCCACATAAGAGTGAAACCATATGGTATCTGTCTTTCTCTGTATGGCTTATTTCACTTAGCATCACACTCTCCAGTTCCATCCACGTTGCTACAAAAGGCCATATTTCATTTTTTCTCATTGCCACGTAATATTCCATTGTGTATATAAACCACAATTTCTTTATCCATTCATCAGTTGATGGACATTTAGGCTCTTTCCATAATTTGGCTATTGTTGAGAGTGCTGCTATGAACATTGGGGTACAAGTGGCCCTATGCATCAGTACTCCTGTATCCCTTGGATAAATTCCTAGCAGTGCTATTGCTGGGTCATAGGGTAGGTCTATTTTTAATTTTCTGAGGAACCTCCACACTGCTTTCCAGAGCGGCTGCACCAATTTGCATTCCCACCAACAGTGCAAGAGGGTTCCCGTTTCTCCACATCCTCTCCAGCATCTAGAGTCTCCTGATTTGTTCATTTTGGCCACTCTGACTGGCGTGAGGTGATACCTGAGTGTGGTTTTGATTTGTATTTCCCTGATAAGGAGCGACGCTGAACATCTTTTCATGTGCCTGTTGGCCATCCGGATATCTTCTTTAGAGAAGTGTCTATTCATGATTTCTGCCCATTTCTTCACTGGGTTATTTGTTTTTCGGGTGTGGAGTTTGGTGAGCTCTTTATAGATTTTGGATACTAGCCCTTTGTCCGATATGTCATTTGCGAATATCTTTTCCCATTCCGTTGGTTGCCTTTTAGTTTTGTTGGTTGTTTCCTTTGCTGTGCAGAAGCTTTTTATCTTCATAAGGTCCCAGTAATTCACTTTTGCTTTTAATTCCCTTGCCTTTGGGGATGTGTCGAGTAAGAGATTGCTACGGCTGAGGTCAGAGAGGTCTTTTCCTGCTTTCTCCTCTAAGGTTTTGATGGTTTCCTGTCTCACATTTAGGTCCTTTATCCATTTGGAGTTTATTTTTGTGAATGGTGTGAGAAAGTGGTCTAGTTTCAACCTTCTGCATGTTGCTGTCCAGTTCTCCCAGCACCATTTGTTAAAGAGGCTGTCTTTTTTCCATTGGATGTTCTTTCCTGCTTTGTCAAAGATGAGTTGGCCATACGTTTGTGGGTCTAGTTCTGGGGTTTCTATTCTATTCCATTGGTCTATGTGTCTGTTTCTGTGCCAATACCATGCTGTCTTGATGATGACAGCTTTGTAGTAGAGGCTAAAGTCTGGGATTGTGATGCCTCCTGCTTTGGTCTTCTTCTTCAAAATTCCTTTGGCTATTTGGGGCCTTTTGTGGTTCCATATGAATTTTAGGATTGCTTGTTCTAGTTTCGAGAAGAATGCTGGTGCAATTTTGATTGGGATTGCATTGAATGTGTAGATAGCTTTGGGTAGTATTGACATTTTGACAATATTTATTTTTCCAATCCATGAGCAGGGAATGTCTTTCCATTTCTTTAAATCTTCTTCAATTTCCTTCATAAGCTTTCTATAGTTTTCAGCATACAGATCCTTTACATCTTTGGTTAGATTTATTCCTAGGTATTTTATGCTTCTTGGTGCAATTGTGAATGGGATCAGTTTCTTTATTTGTCTTTCTGTTGCTTCATTGTTAGTGTATAAGAATGCAACTGATTTCTGTACATTGATTTTGTATCCTGCAACTTTGCTGAATTCATGTATCAGTTCTAGTAGACTTTTGGTGGAGTCTATCGGATTTTCCATGTATAATATCATGTCATCTGCAAAAAGCGAAAGCTTGACTTCGTCTTTGCCAATTTTGATGCCTTTGATTTCCTTTTGTTGTCTGATTGCTGATGCTAGAACTTCCAGCACTATGTTAAACAGCAGCGGTGAGAGTGGGCATCCTTGTCGTGTTCCTGATCTCAGGGAAAAAGCTCTCAGTTTTTCCCCGTTGAGGATGATGTTAGCTGTGGGCTTTTCATAAATGGCTTTTATGATCTTTAAGTATGTTCCTTCTATCCCGACTTTCTCAAGGGTTTTTATTAAGAAAGGGTGCTGGATTTTGTCAAAGGCCTTTTCTGCATCAATTGACAGGATCATATGGTTCTTCTTTTTTTTTGTTAATGTGATGTATCACATTGATTGATTTGCGAATGTTGAACCAGCCCTGCATCCCAGGAATGAATCCCACTTGATCATGGTGAATAATTCTTTTTATATGCCGTTGAATTCGATTTGCTAGTATCTTATTGAGAATTTTTGCATCCATATTCATCAGGGATATTGGCCTGTAGTTCTCTTTTTTTACTGGGTCTCTGTCTGGTTTAGGAATCAAAGTAATACTGGCTTCATAGAATGAGTCTGGAAGTTTTCCTTCCCTTTCTATTTCTTGGAATAGCTTGAGAAGGATAGGTATTATCTCTGCCTTAAACGTCTGGTAGAACTCCCCTGGGAAGCCATCTGGTCCTGGACTCTTATTTGTTGGGAGATTTTTGATAACTGATTCAATTTCTTCGCTGGTTATGGGTCTGTTCAAGCTTTCTATTTCCTCCTGATTGAGTTTTGGAAGAGTGTGGGTGTTCAGGAATTTGTCCATTTCTTCCAGGTTGTCCAATTTGTTGGCATATAATTTTTCATAGTATTCCCTGATAATTGTTTGTATCTCTGAGGGATTGGTTGTAATAATTCCATTTTCATTCATGATTTTATCTATTTGGGTCGTTTCCCTTTTCTTTTTGAGAAGCCTGGCTAGAGGTTTGTCAATTTTGTTTATTTTTTCAAAAAACCAACTCTTCGTTTCGTTGATCTGCTCTACAGTTTTTTTAGATTCTATATTGTTTATTTCTGCTCTGATCTTTATTATTTCTCTTCTTCTGCTGGGTTTAGGCTGCCTTTACTGTTCTGCTTCTAGTTCCTTTAGGTGTGCTGTTAGATTTTGTATTTGGGATTTTTCTTGTTTCTTGAGATAGGCCTGGATTGCAATGTATTTTCCTCTCAGGACTGCCTTCGCTGCGTCCCAAAGCATTTGGATTGTTGTATTTTCATTTTCATTTGTTTCCATATATTTTTTAATTTCTTCTCTAATTGCCTGGTTGACCCACTCATTCGTTAGTAGGGTGTTCTTTAACCTCCATGCCTTTGGAGGTTTTCCAGACTTTTTCCTGTGGTTGATTTCAAGCTTCATAGCATTGTGGTCTGAAAGTATGCATGGTATAATTTCAATTCTTGTAAACTTATGAAGGGCTGTTTTGTGACCCAGTATATGATCTATCTTGGAGAATGTTCCATGTGCACTCGAGAAGAAAGTATATTCTGTTGCTTTGGGATGCAGTGTTCTAAATATATCTGTCAAGTCCATCTGATCCAATGTCTCATTCAGGGCCCTTGTTTCTTTATTGACCGTGTGTCTAGATGATCTGTCCATTTCTGTAAGTGGGGTGTTAAAGTCCCCTGCAATTACCACATTCTTATCAATAAGGTTGCTTATGTTTATGAGTAATTGTTTTATATATTTGGGGGCTCCGGTATTCGGCGCATAGACATTTATAATTGTTAGCTCTTCCTGATGGATAGACCCTGTAACTATTATATAATGTCCTTCTTCATCTCTTGTTACAGCCTTTAATTTAAAGTCTAGTTTGTCTGATATAAGTATGGCTACTCCAGCTTTCTTTTGGCTTCCAGTCGCATGATAAATAGTTCTCCATCCCCTCACTCTCAATCTAAAGGTGTCCTCAGGTCTAAAATGAGTCTCTTGTAGACAGCAAATAGATGGGTCTTGTTTTTTTATCCATTCTGATACCCTATGTCTTTTGGTTGGTGCATTTAATCCATTTACATTCAGTGTTATTATAGAAAGATACGGGTTTAGAGTCATTGTGATGTCTGTATGTTTTATGCTTGTAGTGATGTCTCTGGGACTTTGTTTCACAGGGTCCCCCTTAGGATCTCTTGTAGGGCTGGTTTAGTGGTGACAAATTCCTTCAGTTTTTGTTTGTTTGGGAAAACCTTTATCTCTCCTTCTATTCTAAATGACAGACTTGCTGGGTAAAGGATTCTCGGCTGCGTATTTTTTCTGTCTAGCACCCTGAAAATCTCGTGCCAATTCTTTCTGGCCTGCCAAGTTTCAAAAGAGAGATCAGTCACGAGTCTTATAGGTCTCCCTTTATATGTGAGGGCACGTTTACCCCTTGCTGCTTTCAGAATTTTCTCTTTATCCTTGTATTTTGCCAGTTTCACTATGATATGTCGGGCAGAAGATCGATTCAAGTTACGTCTGAAGGGAGTTCTCTGTGCCTCTTGGATTTCAATGCCTTTTTCCTTCCCCAGTTCAGGGAAGTTCTCAGCTATGATTTCTTCAAGTACCCCTTCAGCACCTTTCCCTCTCTCTTCCTCCTCTGGGATACCAATTATGCGTATATTATTTCTTTTTAGTGTATCACTTAGTTCTCTAATTTTCCCCTCATACTCCTGGATTTTTTTATCTCTCTTTTTCTCAGCTTCCTCGTTTTCCATAACTTTATCCTCTAGTTCACCTATTCTCTCCTCTGCCTCTTCAAGCCGAGCTGTGGTGGTTTCCATTTTGTTATGCATTTCGTTTAAAGCGTTTTTCAGCTCCTCGTGACTGTCCCTTAGTCCCTTGATCTCTGTAGCAAGAGATTCTCTGCTGTCCTGTATACTGTTTTCAAGCCCAGCGATTAATTTTATGACTATTATTCTAAATTCACTTTCTGTTATATTATTTAAATCCTTTTTGATCAGCCTTATTCAACATGTCTTGAGTGATTCTGCATTTCTATCAAATCCAATTGATGCCGGTAGTGCTGGTATTCAGGTCTTATGTTGAGTAGCATGATTACAAACTATTGCAGATTTATTGCAGTCACAGAAAACAATAAAAATGATTATATAAGAACACACAGGTAAATTAAAGACTGCTTTGTTGTTTTCCAAAAAATATGTGTAGCTTTGGTTTGAGTTACAAGTCTGGTTTTGCATGGATAAATGCCACATGAACTACTGAAAATTTCCAGACATCCTACATGGAAGAGTGATGCTGCTTTTCTGCTTAGACAAATCTTTAAATGTTGGGACCCTGTTTGTGATATTTTGCTTCCTATCAATTACGCTATAGCAGACAAAAATGTGGTCAAGTTGATTTCCACTGCCCTAATTTGCCCTTCACGTTGGCATCTTAATCAAGTCTCCTAGCAAATGTAGCTTCCCTAAAGATTGGGAACACTACCAAATGAGATGAAAAAAATCCAGGTCTTTCCCAGGCTCTCAAACCCAAAAGCAAGAATGAAGGGGTTGAATGAAATCTCAGAATACTTTGCCATTATGCATGTGATTCAGGTTGGGAGATACATAGAAATGATTTGTTAGTGATTATGCAACCTTAGTTCAAAGGTGACTGACAAAACAATAAACTGTAAGGATGGATGTTAATGGACTTTGTGATGTGTCAAATTTTTAATATTTTAACTCACCAAATTTAGTTAAAATGGAAAAATTATATGCATGAACTTAAGGAACATAGTGCTTTGAATTATTTAGTTTAGAAGAGAGACTAGACTGTGGGTACTTTCCATTGTTTTTGACTCCTGTGACAAAATAAAGTGTTTTGGATAAAAGGGGGAATGGGGCTTTTGAGCAACAATTGATTTTTTAAAGTAGATGAAATAATAATAATTGACTTTTTTTTCTCTTTAATATTTATTAACCTTAAAAATAAAACTGCCAGTTATTTTACTGGTAAAAGATGGATTTATTTGGAAATAGCAGAGAATTACAATCCAGCAAGGCCACAGAACAAAAGAAAGGGATGACCTTTTACAGAGGAAATTTGAGAGTTGGGAGGGGCTGTGATAAACAAAAAGTCCCTTAGAATAAACTGGGAATTGAAAGTATAGTGACTTCTCATTGGCTGAGTTGTGACAGTCTCTCATTGTTGGAGCTGTTCCCAAGGGAGGAAGGAAGCTTTCTTTCTACAGCAATGATAGTAAAGTGGTATCCACATGTAAGGTCTTTCTCATCTTCTTGAATTTGCAGCTGACAGGTAGTAGGGTATGAGAACTTCTGCTCACCTCCCCATTCCATTTTAATGGGGTTTTCCTTTATTAATCTTCCCCTATTGATATCCTTCAACACTGATTTGTTTTACCTAACAACTACTAAAGTCTTTTGAGCTATTATCGGTCAAGAGGACTATCTAAGACCTTTGAAGAAGAAGCCACTTTATCTGCAACTGCAAGTCTTAAAGTATTTCAGGTAGAAGGCTTGGATTCAACAAGACTGAGAAGATAGTGATATTTAGGCCATGCTCAACATTAACATGCCTGAGCTTCCAAAGGAGTATTAGAGCAAAAGGAATTTGGAAATCATATTGTAGCTAAGGGATAGCATCACAGGAGAAATAAGTACGTATATCTTTCGTGGTGTGATATCACAAAAACAGTAAATATTAAATTGTCTAATTAATTTTCATAGGAAATACCAACTGTTTAAAATGAACCATGGAGGAGCACCTGGGTGGCCCAGTGGGTTAAGCGTCCGACTTTGGCTCAGGTCATGATCTCACGGTCTGTGAGTTCGAGCCCCGCGTCGGGCTCTGTGCTGACAGCTCAGAGCCTGGAGCCCATTTCAGATTCTGTGTCTCCCTCTCTCTCTGCCCCTCCCCTGTTCATGCTCTGTCTCTCTCTGTCTCAAAAATAAATAAACATTAAAAAAATAAATAAATAAAATAAAATGAACCATGGAGGAACCCTCATTCTTAGAGATTCCTTAGGGCAAACAGGTAAGTCTTCCCAGTAGAATGAATTTATAACTATCTTGCTTGTATCCCAGTTCATAATGGGATGCTTCTGGAGGGAACAAGATTGTTCTCTTGTTTCATACCTTTGTATTCCCACCTGCTAACAGGTGCCTAAGACTGCATAGTCACAGCTATATGGCAAGGAATGAACTATATCCTTTCCACTATGGAGTCAACATCCCTCTGTTTTATCCTTCAAGCTCTGCACACAAGTAAAAGTGATGTTGTTCTTATTTGCAGCAAATTCCACAGTCCTCGGTCTATTTTGAATTTTGTTTTCCAAATGCTATTTTTATGTGTAGTAGCAGGGATGAACCCTGATACCAATAGTCAAGTATGTATGTCAATGTCCCATCTCTTGCTTCCTTTTTGTTTTTCTGGAAGAATGCTTAATCTGTCTTTCCTATTATCATCTATATCTGTTTTATAGATATAGTTTTACAATCCTAGTGCCAAAGCCCAGTAAGGCAGAGGTGATGAGGGCATGGGCTTCTCTGTGGGGTTGTCTACACAGATTGGTTCTGAGACATCCATAATACTTATTTGTATAATCCTTCATATCTGGCAGCCTTGACATTTGCATGTTTCTCTTTTGTCAAGCTAAGTTGGCCAAAAAGTTTCACGTCACAATTGTTTACTTTCTCACACCTTGCATAATCCCTGAGATCCAGGCAACAAGGCCCATGTACCTTATGTTCACAGTACCACACATGACTTTTATGTATTTTTCTCCCTCATCCAGAAGAATCTTTAAGCCTGGAGGAAAAACTTGTCTCTTCGTTATTTTTTTTTCTCTAGTGTGTTCTGTGAATTCCCCTAGGAAGTATCCAGTGTAATCTCAACCGTGAGCTCAGATTTGTGGAACAAACTATCTCCTGGAGGAAGGAAACTTATTTTTGCTAACTGCTTGACTGGGTGGAAGACACATGAGAAAATAATAGCAGAAAAAGAAAAAAAAAATAATACGATATTTAACAATACAATCAGTAATATATTTTATTCATTATTTTATTTGTATGATCCCTTATATAGTTGAAATTTGTGATCATCAGGAAGTAAGCTCTGTGTGCTTTCATTTTTTTCATTTATCATTAACTAGCTTTGTCAATAGATAAACTGGGCACATCACCATCAACATTTTAAAGAGTTGTTTGAGCATACTTCGGTCTGAACCAGGCAACGTCAAACCCAAAGTCGTAGAAGTGCTTCGCTGACAGGAACTAGGGAAAGGTACTCACACAGAAGACACGGAGGCAAACAATACAATTATTTGATTGGCTGTAACTTAAGAAGTGGTCTTATTTGGGAAAACTTCATTGGCCATTTGTGAATCGTTGTTCTTAAGTTTCATTTTCACAGATTCAGGTGCATTTACTCTGGCTGAGGTTTGGATTTGCTTATGGAGGCTGCCAAGGCACTAAAGCCAACCCAGCCTAAAGGCACTTCATTTAATTATTTTAACAATGTGCAACGCGCATTCCTTACATAGACATCTATATCTATATTTAATGTCTATATTAATCTCTTTAATCTCTGTCCATGAAAACATTGTGTATACACTTAACCACTTTGAAGCTTCTTATAAATGTATATTCTATTTATTCTATCTACAGTGTTTGCCAGTGGCACTGAGAGTCACAAAGTTCCATAGGCTCCCATTCAAGGTGATGAACTAGAGTTCTCATGCCCACTCCTCATTATTCCTCAGGAAGAGAGAATATTAATCCAATTGATCGTATTCTGGACTGAACTCGGGCTATGTTTGTTGAAGAGTAGGCTTTCTGTTTATCGTTTCACACAGGGTTGTGACACTCTCTCCATTTGCCTTATGTATAACATTTATGCTAAGAAACAGTAAGTGGAAAATGTAAAAGACAATCCCAGCTTTTTGTTTTCAACATGTCAAGATTAATAAATTCTCTAAATAGAAATCGCAACCACATTTACATATGGCACCAAGTCCAGCAAACTAATTATCTCCTTTTCTAATACTCTTTATTTATAATCTTTTACTGATTTGTCTCCTGACCAAGATGACTAGAGAACAGATGGTTAAGTTTTGGTGGGAGGAGTTCACATATAAATCAGTGATCTGTTTTTGTTTATCAGAAAGCTTTTCACTTAGGTTTTTACATATCAGAAGTGAGTACAACTTAAAGAGAGAATTTTACTTTCTTTTTATCATTGCCCTTTCTTTATCTTCCTTAGGGACCCTATACAGAAGGAAGATGGCTAGCCCCAGGAGGACTTGGGCTTCTCCCAATCCTCTAAAACTAGAGAAAATAAATACTCTTAATATCTACATAAATAATACTCACATCTTTTATTCCTTCTAGACACTTGACTTTGGATGAAAAAGTTGCTTTTGATAGAATCAGATGAGTTTCCACAGATATCAACACATTTTAAATATTTTCTTAATCTATTTACTGTATTTAGTTACAACAAAGTTCTTTCAGTTCCTGAACCCACTACACTCCTCTTGCCACAGGACTCAAGGACATGATATTTCCTCTACCTGGAATGTTCTTTTCATCTTTCCTTGACTAATCTCTATTCCTCATGCCTTTTCTTCTTTATCCAAACGTTACTTCCCCCAAGGAATCCTCCTCCTGATCCCTAATTAGACCATGATCTCCTTTAGACAATTTAACCAAGTCACCACTTTACATTTGTTTGACCAGTAGATGAAAGTGTGTTGAACCCCACCCACACCTGGGCATATAAGCTTCCTGAAGTCAAATTTAGGCCTGCTGTCATTCATCCTTGACTTCCAAACCTTACCAAGGAGTCTGGCATATAATGCATGCCAACAAATGGTTGAAGAAATGAATTGTTTTCTGTTGTAATATATGTCCTTTTCAAATGTACTTAGCACTTAATTTGTTGTTTTATATAATAGTGATTTTTTCATCTGATGCCTGCTATCCTCCTTTTTTGATTCTGGTTTCCTTGGAGACCTGGAGTTTTGTGTATAATTTCTCATGGAAATAGGTGGTGTTGGCTCATAATATAAATTTGTAAAACTTTAAATGCATAAAAATTGACATTTTTAATAATTACCATCTCTATAGTTTATGTAAAGTTTATCAAAAAATATGATGACATTTATGTGTTCAATATAATCTATCACAAATAAAAGTATCTCTACTTAACTCCAAATCTTTAATTATTTAAGATAAAGTATGAACAACTATCTTTTGTTAAAGCAGTATAATTAATTTTGTACTGTAATATGACATACAATGATATTTCCTTTGAATTAGAAGGTGATCGAATAATAAAAAATGAGGAATTATTTCTTTGGGACTTATAAAATTAAAACTAATTAAAGATTTAGACTTAACTACATAGGATGTATTAAAACGATCGATTCAAAGTGTCTGCATCACAGTAATTCATATACATTGGAAATCTGTTTTTTGACAAACAGCTTAACAATAGCAAGGGAAATCAAATTTCTAACAATTACAGTGTCTTATCTGGTAGCATTAGATATGTGACTATATCCATTGATTTTTTTTAAGGCACTGACAATCACAGAGGAACATAGAAATTACAGGTAAAAAGCAGCTGCATCAAATAGCCCACAATCATCTCTGAAAATGTAGAAACTGAATAATTGCAGAGAACCAAAGTAAATCTATAGAATTGTTTGGCCACTATCTCTTTTGAAGCAGGATATAGTTCTAAAAATTTGTTTCTCTTCCCTTTTTTTCTACATATTTATTTTGTTTTACTAGTAGTAGTAGTAGTAGTAATTATTTTACTGGGGACAATTTGTCTAATGCCATAAAGTTATTTGCCCATGGATTTACCTGAGACAGACTTAAAAATGTCTGTGGGAAGCCCCTGGGTGGCTCAGTCAGTTACCTGCCTGACTCTTGATCTGGGTTCAGGTCATGATCTTGTGGTTGGTGCATTCTAGCTGCATGCCAGGCTCTGCATTAATAGCGTGGATCCCGCTTGGGATTCTGTCTCTCTCTCCCTCTCTCTCTTTGTCCCTACCCTACTGTTGCTCTTTCTCTCTCTCTGAGACTCTGTCTCTCTCAAAGTAAATACATAAACTTAAAAAAAAAATGTCTGTGGAAAAGGGTGATGGATGTATCTTAAAACATCTTCTTCCTCATTCCCCATCCTGGGTGTAGGTGTAGAGGTATGTTTTCAGGCTTCTGAATGTTCAAACCAAGAATGGGATAAATATGAGAGCATTGGCTTCTGACCTCCTTAGCTCCCTCCTGACTCCTCCCAATTCCACAGGAGGGAAAGATGATTCTCCCTTCCTCCCTGCTTCCATCTTGGCCCTAGTAAATTAGAAGGACCTTAAGATATAGACTGGCTGATATTTTAACAATGTTAATTTCACTAATTTGGAGGTCAAACTTAAACAGTCACTTTCTTGTTTATTCTTGTTAAAATATTCTAATAATAGTCTTCAGTCCTCAGAGGCACATGAGTCCCTTGAAGTATTGGGACATAATTTCCATGAACACAAGGATTCTGTCTTTGTCATTGGTTTTAAAAGTTTCTTGGTCACTCAAGTATAGTACAGACTTCTAGGGCTCACATATTCTCTATTGCCTTAATAGGTATATTTACTTCCACACACCAAGGCATGGCCATGTGACTAGTTGAAGTCAATTGGTGTAGTGGAAAGGGATGTGTATCCATTCCAAAGGGAAATATTTATTGGTTGTTGAAAGTCCAGTTTCCTTTACCCTGTTTCAGTAATCCGGGAGACAGGTTGGTGTTGAGATGGCGAAGTCACAAGATTAACAAAGCCTGAAACCAGAGTTCAGTCATTAAACATTGGACAGTTGCCTGGGACATTTGCACAATTGAGAACTAAATTTTTGTAGTGTTTTTGTTTTTGTTTTTAACATTTATTCATTTTTGGGAGAGACAGGAAGAGACAGAGCAGGAGCAGGGAAGAAGCAGAAAGAGAGGAGACACAAACTCCGAAGCAGTCTCCAGGCTCTGAGCTGTCAGCACCTAACCCAACGCAGAGCTCGAACTCAGGAACCATGAGATCATGACTTGAGCCGAAGTTGACCGCTTAACCAACTGAGCCACCTAGGTGCCCCTAAACTTTTGTAGTGTTAAGCCATAAAGATTTTGAGTTTTTTTTGTATGTGTTGTTTTTTTTTAAGATAATATAACATACCTTGACTATCATTACAAGAGTCTAAAATAGTGCTTGACACATATAAGCATGTGTTAGCTAGTTGTTTTAAGTGTATTTTATTTATTTTGAGAGAGAAAGAGAGAGTAGGGGAGGGGCAGAGAGAGGGAGAGAAAGAAACCCAAGCAGGCTCTGTGCTGTCAGTGCAGAGCCTGACATGGGGCTTGATCTCACAAACCGGGAGTTTATGACCTGAGCTGAAATCAAGAGTCTGACACTGAACTGACTGAGCCACCCAGGCACCTCAAACAAGTGTTAGTTTTTTATTGTTGCATAACAATTGCCATAAAGTTTTTGGCTGCAAACAAAATTCATTCATTAAATCACAGTTAATAGGTCAGAAGTTCATCATGGAATGGATGGGTTCCCTGCTCAGGGTATTAAAAGGCTGGAATCAAGGTGTTGACCAGCTTGTGTTGTCATCTGGAAGCTTTGGGGAAAAATTCAATGTAAATCTCATTCTTGATGGAAGAATATAATTTCTTGTGTTTGTAGTATAGAGGTTCTTATGTTTTTGCCATCAGTCAGGATTATTCACAGCACTAAATGGGTACTATATCCTTATCCACGTAACCCCTCCACCTTCAAATCATCAATAGTGCATAAAATATAACCTGTACTTTAATTTTTTCAATTTCCTCTTATCTTTAGATGCAGATTTATAAGGCCTATGTGAGTAGTTCAAACCCACATGGATAATCCCCTTTTTAATTAACTCAGAGTCAACTGATTAGTGTCTTTAATTCCATCTACAAAATTCCTATTGCCATAGAATGTAACATAACCTTAGGAGTTATACTTCATTACATTTAGTCTCCACCTACACTCAAGGGAGTGAGATTATTTAAGAGAGAGGGTCTTTGGGGATCATTTTATAATCTTGCTTTCCACAAAGCACTTGGAGATTTTTTGTTGGAAGATTTTTGTTGGAAGAATAAATGAATGCATAATGAGAGAATAGGTGTATGATCATCTACAAAGAAATCAAACAGGGAAAGCACACAGGCAGATACACGTGCACATACACAAATGCACACATAAGCCCGTACATGCATACATAGAAAATGCTATCAGAATGATTACTGTAAGACAATTTTGTATTAAGTAATAATGCATAGAAACTCCCACCCACAAATCTTTCACAGTTAATTTGAGAATGTAAGTAAACACTACATTATGTAGAATAATTTTCTTTCTTATTTCCTGTTCTGAGAGTCCTTTCCAAGACTGTACACAAGTTGCAATGTGGGTTTTTCTATTAATCATCTAGATCTTACATAAAAATGACTTCAGAGATATTTCCGAACCCTATTATTATTAGACTCAGATCCTGTGGAGTTATATCATAATGCTCTGTACATTTGATCTCAAAACTATCACGCCTTTGACATGACCTCTAAATCTTCTTCTCACCACTTTATTCTTAGATGTAGCACATTGTATCTATTGGGTAATTCATGCTTTAATTCTTGTGAAGCCTTGCCTTGCTGCCCTTTTCCTCACTTCCATAATCTTAGCTCTTTGTTTACTAAGGTCTTGTGCAATTGCTACAGAAGTGGTTTTTCTTTTTTTTCTTTTCTTTTCTTTTCTTTTCTTTTCTTTTCTTTTCTTTTCTTTTCTTTTCTTTTTCTTTTTTTTCCTCAAATGGGTTGCATGTTCTTTGAAGGCAAATATATATATTTTTCCCCTTCAGTTTCCACTGCATCCAACATTATCATTATCCAACAGGGAGTATTTTCTAGAGATTTGTTGTCTAGTGGATCACTGAGCGAGATGGTATTTAACAAAGCAAAGTTCGTAGATCAAGATAATTAGTAAACAAAATAGTTTATACATCGTTAATTATGAAGTAAAATGCTGAGTTGGTAAGAGAAGTTAGAAAATCTGTATAGGCTACAGGTATCCAGGAAGAAATTTTATAGATATGTATAGATATATATCTACAAATCAGAGAGAAACTATTTTTTTAAGGTACCCATTTGAAAACCTCCTGGTGCTCAAAGCTGGAAAAATTAAAGGCAGAAAGTAACTGATGCCATATTGGATTCTAACTCAAAGCATAAAACCTATATTGATTTAAACAAATGCCTGAATGAATGAATGAATGAATGAAAAGAAGAAGGGACAAATCTTCTTTATATAGTATTTCTAAATAATGGGTATTCCCCTGCCTTCTGGCAGGTGACATTTAATTTCCTTCTTAAGTATGAGCTGGACTTAAGGACTTGATGTCGAAGAATATACTATGCAAAGGGGAAAAAAGTAGTAACTTATAGTGGAAAACCCAAAGACACTGCTATAACAGAATAATCAGGTTAACAACATCAGTAAGAAGTCATATTAATGCCATACACCCCTTTTGTAATCTGGTAAGAAAGCACTTCACCCTGACTTTTTGCCTCTAAAACTACAATGTCAGTCAAATTATGAGAAATTGAAGGACATCCTTCAGAGTAAATGGTAAGTGTTCTTCAAAATTCACAAGGTCACAAAATACTTGGAAAGAGTTTTTAACTGTTATGGATAGGATGAAAACAAGGAGATGTGAAAATGAAATGCCACGTGATAACCTGATTTGGTTCCAGGGACAGTAAAAGGAAATTACTGGGGAAACTGGTAAAATCTGAATGAAGTAGCTTAGTTAATGCTAATAAACTAATGTCTTCTTAGTTTTGAAAACTGTACGATGATCGTGTAAGATGTTGACATCAGGGGAAATTTGTTCAAGGAGTTGTCCCTACTCTCTGATTTTTCTGTAAATCCAAAATTATTCCAAAATGAAACATTTAAAATTTTTCTAAAATGATGTATCTATATATCTATATCTAACTGTATCTATAGATTATAAAAATCCATCTAACCCAGAAACTTTGGATCTAAGACACTAGCTATGAGGGTCTGTAGTTAACATTATTAATTCTGAAAAGTAATCCTCTTAAGCAGTAAATCAGTATGACTTGGAAGCATTCTGGAAGCAGACACTTCAGAAATGCTCATTGATAATCATATAGTTCATAGTTTTTTGTTAAAGAAAACTCACTCAAAATCTTCCCTTAGTAAAATAAAATAAAGACACTTATGCACATATAGGCAAACCTAAAGAATTAAATCAACATAAATATAGAAGAAGGAGCTCTGACATCAGACTCACTGAGCCACAGTCTCAATTTTTCACACCAGAAGTGTGCTCATTAGGCAAGTACTTCTCTAAGCCCCAGGTTCATTATCTATTAAATGCGGATAATATCTCTTACATTACAGTATTATTCTGATATATAAATGGGATAATACATGTGAAGTGCTTAGTATTGGCACATAGTAAGCACTTGTTCAAAGGTTACCTATTAATATAATTAGTTTGGCATCTGATATGGGTCTACCCTGGAAATGGAATGGTCCATTTCCTTGTAGAGTAAGAGTGGAAATTAATATGCATTGAGTCACTACTAAATGCCAAGTACTCTGCTAAATAAATTCTCACCTAATCCTTTTCCCAAACATGTAAGTTGATATATCCCCTTTATATGCAGAAGAGACAGTGGCTTCAGCAGTTTGAGTAACTTGTCCAAATTTAGAATCGTATTAGATACAGGAGTTGGATGTTTTATTCAGCTTGCATAACTCTAAAATCCATGTATACAGCATCAAGTTTCACTCACTGACAATTTTCATTACTTATGTGTCCAAGGTAATTAGGTTAAATGAAAACTAAGATTGGATAGAACCATCACCGGCATGCATGATACCCTCTCAATAAAAGCTTATATGTATTTTTAATTAATAACTGTTAATATAGTCAAAGGAGAATCATGTTTTTATATTAAACTCTATTTCTATCTGATCAAATAGACTTTCAGCTTCGTAATTTGTTTCAGAAATATTTTTAACTGTCTTCATAGTCTTGTTTTGCCGTGTTACAGCATAGCTTCTAGGCCTTGTATTCTTGTCATTTACGAACTTATTTTCCTTTAAAAAATCTAACTATATGATACTAGTAAGAAATAAAGAATATATATCAGAAAGCATAAAAACATTTAAGGACAATGACATCTTTATAGATTGGGAAAAGAAATTTTTCCTAAAGAGTCTTGATCTCATAGAAAATAGATCAATGTGCCATTAAATAGATAATTTGAGAAGTATGTACATCATAACTAACAAGATTACTTAGAAAGCATGGAGAATACTTTAATGATAAAACTGACTTGTTTTGAGAATATGCAAGGTCTGAAAGATTGTGTAACTGGATGGCAGAAGCAGTCCATGGGACATGAGGGCCGGTGGATCTCTGGAAGTTGTGTCCAGTACATGAATTCTCAAAGTGCTGTATATGACTTTTCATATTTTTTTCCAGGGGTTTAGCCAGGATAGTGTTCATAATAAGTGAGCCCTTGTACTGCAAGATCTACTGTGCCCTTCCTACGTGCTCCTGGATTGCCAGCAGAGTTCACAGGATTTCTCTCTCACGTGTTCAAGGACACATCCTCTGTCTACAACATGAATGGTGTTAATTTATCTTCTTCAAGTTCTTATGAAGTCCACCAGTGGGAACCATGAGTGAACAAACTCCTTAGCATTTCCTGAAGACAGGTTGTGGGAAGAGTTTTTGGTCAATGTTCTGCATTATATGTTATGTGGGACACATACTGTTTATGCCACTGATGTGCTATAGTTTATTATTCAAATTGGCAGGTAGCTCTTAGCCAATATTTTACCTCCCCCAACAAACTTGTGTCTCTTCACGTCTAATGAATCAAACAAGAGGTCATGACTCCAGAGGAAGAATTTATATAATATCTCCCATACAAACACATAGATGTCCTTCCAAGGTAGAGGGGAATATGAACTGAATGATTCTTTCATTAATTTTTCTTGTATGCAAGGGCCAGGAGAAAGCTGAATTACTCTGCATGAAAAATGGATAGATATGTAAAGAATTTCAAAATATGAAGTGCTTACAAAAATTCTGGATGAAAATTAAAGGAGGGAGAGAAAAGGCATGAGGAATCAAGAAATGTGTGATTGTGGAAAATAAAACAGGGTAAATTCTTTATTTGTTGATTGCAAGATTTATAATAGAAATATCCTGTTTCTGTTTCCCAGTTAGAAAACCTACTGAAAACATTACTCAGTAGTGTTTTGGTTAATAGATTTTTCAGAAGAAACTGAAAAGGTGTTGAGTTTCACATGCAGGCCTTTGAAAAGAAAAAAGACAATTACACGGGAGCCAAGAGATACAGAAGAATTTATATATACAATAAAAAGGGCAGATACAAGAATCAGCCAACTTCGCTAACGAGTAAGATTTTATTATCAGGTCACCTGCATTTTCCTAACCCTCTTGATTTAGGATGAGTTCAATAACAGGAATTCCTTATTCCCTTGTTCAAGTACATTCCTGGGCACTGTTTATTCATGTTTGAATGCAGGTTGAATGCATGTTGAATGCAGGTTATATGTACAGTTTAAGCTTCCAGGATAAGTCTTGCCCAAAGAAACAGCTATTGGTGTGCATAGTTTGGTTCATAGGCAATGTTTCATGTGTTTCTTCCATGGAATAAACTTTAAATACTTAAAATTATACTTTTATGTTTTATCTCTCTTTATATTATAATTTTCTACCAAATGAGCAATAATAAAAATAGCAAAAGAATAAAAAACCCACTGAGGTTGGTTTTCACAGAGTTTCACATGAACTCCAACTCGAAAATGTTAATACTGTTTATTTTGTTTTGTTTTTGCTAAATGAAAGTTTTTAAAAAAATGTTGAGGAATTATTTTTTCCTGTTTTTCAGAAATAAGGTATACCATGGACTTAAGAAAAAAGAGGTGTCTAGTGTCATACATTCTCCACAAATGGGGACCAGAAAACAGGAGAGAGTGTGGCTTCTTTCACATGGATGGTGACCACCCCCAAGGCACCGACTTCTGACCCTAACAAAGAGAAAAGCCTATGGGGCCAAGATCTCTAGTAGTGAAAGGCTCTGGGCTCTGAGAGGAGACATAGCACCAGGGTATGGATAAGGAGAATCTATACAACCTTCAGTGGAGAAGTGTAGAAAGGGCAAGCATCCCATAAACCACCCAGGGTTCTAACACCTTCCACAAGTGTTAGATGGACATCATTCAGAGAAAGTGTCAACCAGTAGAAGGAGGACCACAGGCCTTGTTTATAAAGTAACAACACACTTATCCCTTTTCTCTCTCTCTTTTTTTCCCTCTCCACCACAACACATTGAAGATGCTGAACCTTGAAGAAAAAGGATTCTCTCCTTTCCACAGTAATACAGTAAAAGAGTCAAACATTGAAGAAAGGGGAGACAGATGGTACCTTAGGCAGATCAAAGATAGTCTTTTCCTTTCTCTCTCCATTTAATCAGTCACTGTTCTGAGGAATTTTTCTGAGGAAATGAGATTTAAATAAGTTCATCATCTGAATTTCAAAAGATAATGCATTAGCTTTTCTTGTCCTTTTCCCTGCCAGTCTGGTGCTAGCTTTCTTTACACCATAGTTGAAAAAGACTACATCTTGATTTTTCCTCTTCTCACTTGCTGCTCAGAATCTTCTGCTTCTCAGTATTTTCAATCCTCCCAGTTTTGCCAGGGGATCCTGTGGTGACCATCATTTGGTATTCCTGGACATTTCCCCCAGTGGAATACTGCTTCATCCACAGAAGCTGAAAAGCTGAGGTGGTACAGACAGGTCACCTTTCTACTCTATTTTCTTATTTCTTTATTCATGACAAGTTCATCACTCAAGAAGCTTTGCGTGCATTTCCTATTGATTTTTTGAAGGATTAGAGTAATTTAATAAACTTGTTATAAAGAAATGGGAGAATTAAAATCGTAGGCAATATGACATTTTTTACTCTCCTGAAGGCAAACACCTTAGGATATTGGGATAGAGATTTAAGCAGTGAAATAACATAACCAGATTTCGTCTAGAAAGTAGAACTTTGATAACAAAAGAATGATTGTATTAGTGAGCAATAAGGGTGGAGTTAGTGAAAATGGGTGGAGTTAGTGAAAATAATATAAAATGTGCATATTTGAAAATCATCAATATGTCAATCAGTACCTTTGAAAAATTTACTACTGTTCATATTTTAATGTCTCATGACAACTACAAACTCATTTTCAGAAACATGCATGGAATTTCACAATTTCAAGTTTGTATCAATCTCTTTTTCCAGTAGAATTGGCGAGGATGCCTTTAACTAAAGAGAAAAGACCACATTAAAATAATTTAAATAATAAGAAAAAAATCACTGTTATACTTAACATTTAAGTTCCAAGGTTGGTGATGCAGTTATTCAAAATATCACTATGGATTTTACTACTTTTTGTCTTTCTTCTCTTCCATCCTTGGCATGTCAGTTTGCACTTGGACTAATCTTCTTCATGGATACAAGATGGAAGCAATCATTTCCCAGAATAGCATCTGGACCCAACAATGCCCAGCTAAAGAAAAATGGTAATTTTTCTATGTTAGTCTCTTATACCAGGGAAGAAACCTTTCCTAAGAACTATTCTTCCCCTCTTCCAGGTTGCTTCATCTCATGTTTATTTGTTAGGATTGGTCTATATATACATTTTTCGATTTTTTTATGTTTATTTATTTTTGAGAGAGAGAGAGAGAGAGAGAGAGAGAGAAAGCAAAGGAGGGGCTGAGAGAGAGGGAGACACAGAATCTAAAGCAGGCTCCAGGCTCTGAGCTGTTAGAACAGGGCCTGACACAGGGCTCAAACTCACAAACGGTGAGATCATGACTGAGCTGAAGTTGGATGCTTCACCCACTGAGCCGCCCAGGCACCACTATATATCCATTCTTTAAAAAAAAAAAATAATGTTATTTATTTTTGAGACAGAGAGAGACAGAACATGAATGGGGGAGGGTCAGAGAGAGAGGGAGACACAGAATCTGAAGCAGGCTCCAGGTTCTGAACTGTCAGCACAGAGCCCGAGGCGGGGCTGGAACTCACAGACTGCGAGATCATGACCTGAGCCGAAGTCGGACGCCTAACCGACTGAGCCACCCAAGTGCCCCTCCAGTATTAAATCAATATATTAGAAGAGGAATTGACTTTTCATTGAGGACTTAGGATGATTCATATAGAGCTTTGCTAAAATTTAAGCGCAATTGAGACACTGCCAGCCAAAACCAAGAAAGAAATAGCAATCAAGATTGCTATTGGCATCAAAGAGTTACTGTTAAGTTACATAAAGACAATATTGTGGACACTAGTTTAAGAAACCTATGCCAGAGATTGTAGTTAAAACCATTGGAGTCCTATTTAGACAGCATGCCAAACAAAAGCCACATTTGAAAAATCAGCACAGAAGGAGAAATGAGACAGGGAGACTGATAAAAAATAGAGCAATGAAAGGAAATCAAATTGAACAAGATCTCTCAACCGCAAAGTGAAGAGAGCTTCAAGAAGACAGTGGACAACTGCTTCATATATAACAATAAATATGTGCAGAAGGAAGAGTCTACTCCAATACAGCCAGATTAATAAAATGTTCCCTTCCTCATTGTTGTAGACTCTCTAAGTCTAAAGTTCTCTCTTGTCTAGCAAGAGAGTGGGATGCAGGATGAAAAGCGAGAGATGGCTAATGTCCGGGAAAAGACAAAAGCCCTGAATAAAGGTCCTTGCCCCATATTTATTCAGATCAGAAGGCTTACAAACATGGCGATGGACGTCCACAAAGAGACAAAGAAACTGTGAACATTAACTTGGGGACACGAGGTGAAAGGGGGATTTTGAAGATGCACAGTGTTTGGGGTTTGGGTCAATATAAAACAAAGCTGGGCAGATGGGTAGATGTTTACAGACTACATGAGGTAAAACGTCTGTTTATCTTAGCTAGCTTAGGAGATGAGACAGATAGGGGAAATAACCTCAAGGTTAATAAGGCACCTTTTGTTGTGTTAACCATCTCAACTCTTGTCTACTTCTCCTGCAGCGTAGGGTCCATAGTCCAATTCACCAATTTACCTAACCTGGCGTTCTCCTCCTGTGAAAGCAGCTTTCCTGCTATAGTAGTAAATTGGGGGTGCTTCCACCTTAAATATCTAATCCTTTTTATTTCATATACCTATGTATTGGGCACCTTTGCACCCGTTCTTATTTGGGGCCTTTGCCTCTCTCTCTATTCTGGGGGCTCTGCACTCCCTCTCTATTTTGGGGTGCCTTTGCACCTCCCTATTCTTGGGGTGCCAATCTAGTTTACCTAAACTTGGGTGTGAGCATTTTATGGCTTGGTATTTCTTTATGCCTTGTTAACTCATTGGTGCAACCCCGGGGGATTCCTAAGCTTAACCCCCACACCTCATATTGTTGGAGGTAAGAATTTTCACCTTTGAACCATCCAAGAAACATTCACTCAGCCAGGAAGGGAATGCTACCTACTTCTTTATAGCTCACTGTTTGGTGTCACATGCATTTCAGTCATATCCAACTTTTAGATGTACTTACCTCATTGGTCAAAGCAGGAATGCTCACTCTCCTTTATCATACTTATTTATTTATTTATTTTTTATTTTTTTTTTCAACGTTTATTTATTTTTGAGACAGAGAGAGACAGAGCATGAACGGGGGAGGGACAGAGAGAGAGGGAGACACAGAATCGGAAACAGGCTCCAGGCTCCGAGCCATCAGCCCAGAGCCTGACACGGGGCTCGAACTCACGGACCGCGAGATCGTGACCTGGCTGAAGTCGGACGCTTAACCGACTGCGCCACCCAGGCACCCCTATCATACTTATTTAAACTCCAGTCATTCCTCAGTGACTATTGTGAGCCCTGATTCTCTGTACACCAAATCTGAAGTGAGTTCCATTTCCCAGTGAAGCTTTCTTTAATCATGCAGACTATTCTCTTCAAGGTAGCATAGAAGTAGAGAATTTAAGTGAGAAGGACCTGATTTTGAATCTCTCCTCTAATCACTGTGATCCTAGTTCAATACATTGTCCTGGTGTCAGTTTCTTCATTTGCAAATTGGAGATTCGAGATGCCTATTTCATAGCAGGGATGTTTTACAGATTTAAGTTAGATACTGCATGTAAAGTTCTCAGTACTCTGCCTGACACATAGTAAACTTTCAATCATTGTCATTAATAAACAAAAAATAATGCCTTGAAGCACAATTTACCACTTTCCAGTTTTCCCTTATTTATCTTCCATTTCTTTAAAGCCCTCACTATTAGTCTAAAAAATGAAAGTTCATCTCTATCTAACATGAATTGATTGGCACAGCGAAAGGAAGTTGCTCTCGTGCTCTACTGTGCGTAATAATCACATAGAGACTTGATTAAAATGGAGATTTTTCTGGCTGTCCCTTGGAGAATTTGCTACTGAATGGCAAAGTTTGTGACCAGATTATGCATATTTAACACATTATCCAGGGGATTCCAATCACCCATGTCCATGAGTGACATGTGGAGAAACACTATCTTACACTCAAATGGGATCAAGAGTGTGCTTTATAAAAACTCGCTTAGAGGAATAAAACAATGAACTCATTTTTGTTTCAGTTATGTCATGTTATAAGCTGCATAGTCTTGAATTTATTACTTAAAGTAAATATCAAGAAAGTAATTCATCTTTTTCATAGGTGAAATTGATTTGTATATGTTAAAATAATGTACACATTTGTGTTAAAGCACTTCTAATCTCTTTGAAGACTGTCCTTTTTTATGCCACCCATTTATACTTGGAATATAGTAAATATTCAGTAATTATTTGCTTACATATTGATTTACCATCACAACTAAAGCAAAAAAAAACTTATTTTAAATAGCAGTTTCTTCTTTTATTTATTTCTTTTGTTTCAAATTAATGTTTGTTTATTTTTGAGAGAGAGAGTGTGAGTGGGAATGGTGCAGAGAGAGAAGGAGATACAGAATCCAAAGCAGGATCCAGGCTCTGAGCTATCAGCACACAGACTGATGCAGGGCTCAAACTCACAAACCGTGAGATCATGACCCGAGTCGAAGTCAGATGCTTAACTGACTGAGCCACCAAAGCACCCTGTAAATAGTAGTTTTCTTCTTTTAAACAATAGTTCATATTCCAATGTGATTATATTCCACATCCAAAGAATGTACATGGTGTAAATATCCCAGCATAAAATGATTCTTAAATGCAGTCTTCAGTAGTTTGCTTGGTTTCCTTTATAAACGCAGAGCAATAGCTTTTCCAACACTTCTTTAAAATATTAATAACCATTTTTTATAGGTTTTCTTAACCAATCATAGAAGCAAAGACAATACAAAGTTAATATAGTGAGTAGGTCATACATTCCCTCCTGGGACACATTATCCTCTGCATTACATTTGTTCAACTCTCCAGGGCTACATTTTTCCAATAATGTGCTTGGATAGTTCCATTATCATCCAAGGTAGTTGAACATTAATGAATCACTCAGCACAGGAAGAATAATGTTCCACATCTTTCTGCATTTTCTAGGAATTCATCGAACAGTAGTTGGACAAGTATTAAAGGAACTTCTTTAAGTTGTCATTCTTATTTTTGGCCTGGCTTGTCTGTATGTATTAGTGTGCAAGGCATTATTAAATGCATTGGATTTTCAAGATACCTTCTCCATATGAGAAATATGGATTTTCATTATAGTGTTTTCTTTGAATGTGGACAATTAATAGTGACATATTTTATTTTCTCCTTTTCAGCTGAACTGTGCATACAAGCCAGATAAAAGGAAGCAAGGTAAAAATCTCTGGGAGTCAAGACAAATGCAGCCGAGGAATGGAATTTGTACTTAATTAACTGAACTGAATGTCTTGATTTGTAGCACTCTATAATATTGAATAGAATCAATTTAGAAGCAACGACCATTGTAGTTTTCTTTACTTTTTCAGGTTGTGAGCATGAGTTTCCCCATTTAATATAAAAATCAACATATTCTTTGAAGAAGAATATCGTATGCGACATTTAGTTGGCCAAAGAATGCAGCTAAAGTTTGCTACTGTGAGAGTTTTCTAGATGTCTCATGGGGATCAAGATTTCTCACAGAAATTTGGAAAAGTTTTGGAGCAAGATTATATTTATACACTCCTTGTGTTTGGGTATATTTTGAGGGTAGCCCTCAAAGATTCCTGCTTCTTGATATTCACACCTTTGTAAAGTTTATTCTCTTTGAGTGTCAGCCAAACATAATGATTTGCCTTTTACACGGACACTATGACAGAGGTAATGAAATGTCATCTTTTTTTGCTTTATGTTTTTATTTAAATCCTACTTAGTTAACATATAGTGTAATTTTAGTTTCAGGAATTGAATTTAGTGATTCATTCTTTACATATAATATCCAGTGTGCATCACAAGTGCCTCCTTAATACCCATCACCTCGCCTACCTACTCTCCAGCACCTTCATTTTGTTTTCTACAGTTAAGTCTGTTTTACGATTTCTCCCTCTGTCTTTTTTCCCTATGTTCATCTATTTTGCTTCTTAAATTCCACACATGAATAAAATCATATGGTATTTGTCTTTCTCTGACTGATATAGATGTTCAAGATTGCTTTGGTTATTTGGTGTTTTTTGTTTTTTTTTTTTTTTTGTTTGTTTGTTTGTTTGTTTTTGCTTCCATATGCATTTTAGGATTGTTTGTTCCAACTCTGTGAAAAATGCTGGTGGTATTTTGATATGGATTGCATTAAATACATAGATTGCTTTGGGTAGTAGAGACATTTTAACAATATTTATTCTTTCAATCCATGCCCATGTAATCATTTCCATTTCTTTGTGTCTTTTTCAATTTCTTTCATCAGTATTCTATGTTTTTCAGAGTACAGATCTTTCAGATTTTGCTTAGGTTTATTCCTAGGTGTCTTATGGGTTTTGGTGCAGTTGTAAATGGGATCAATTCCTTGATTTCTCTTTCTGATGCTTCATTATTGGTGTACAGAAATGCAACAGATTCATGTACATTGATTTTGTATCCTGAGACTTTACTGAATTTGTGTATCATTTCTAGAAATTTTTTGGTGGTCTTTCAGGTTTTCTACGTAGAGTATCATGTTGTCTGTGTATATGAAAGTTTTACTTGTTTCTTGCTGATTGGAGTAACTTTTATTTCTTTTTGTTGTCTGATTGCTGATACTAGGACTTCCAGTACTATGTTAAATAACAATGGTGAAAGTAGTCTTTAGGTTTAAAATGAGAATCTTGTAGGCAGCATATAGATGAGTCTTGTGGGGTTTTTGTTTTGTTTTGTTTTGTTTTGTTTTTATCCATTCTGACACCCTATGTCTTTTGATTGGAGCATTTACATTCAGAGTGATTATTCATAGATATTAATTTAGTGCCATTGTACTACTTGTTAAGTCATGGTTTCTAGAGATTTTCTCTGTTCCTTACTTGTCTTTGTTGCTCTTGGTCTTTCTTTCCCATGCAAAGAATCCCCTTTAATATTTCTTGCAGGCTGTTTTAGTGGTCACAAACTCCTTTAGTTTTTGTTTGGGAAAATCTTTATCTCTCCTTTTATTCTAAATTACAACCTTGCTGTATGAAGTATCCTTGGCTGCATATTTTTCCCATTCAGTGCATTGAATATATCATGTCACTCCCTTCTGGCTTGCCAAGCTTCTGTGGAAACATCTTGTGCTAACTTTATTTGTCTTCCCTTGTAAGTTAGGGATTTCTCTTCTCTTTCCACTTTTAGGATTTTTTCCCCTTGTCTCTATATTTTACAAATGTTACTACAATATGTCTATGCATTGACCTGTTTTGTTGACTTTGATGGAAGTTCTCTGTGGCTCCTGGATTTGGATATCTCTTTCCTTCTCCAAATTATGGAAATTTACAGCTATAATTTGTTCAAATAAACCTTCTGCCTCTTTTTCCCTTTCTTCTTCTTTTGAGATTCCTATGATGTGAATATTATTATGTTTTATATAGTAACCGAGTTCGCTAAGTCTACATTCATGATCCAATATTTTTCTTCCCTCTTCTTTTCAACTTCATTATTTTCCACAATTTTACCTTTTATATCACTTAATTGTTCTTTTGCTTCTTCCATTCTTGTAGCATTACACCCATTTGTTTTTGCATCTTGGTTATGGCATTTTAAATTTCAACCTGACTAGTTTTTGTCTTTTATCTCTGTGTGAAGGGACTCCTTTGTGTGTCTTATGTTTTGTTTTCTTTTTAAAGCCTAGCTAGTATCCTTATGATTGTCGCTTTAAATTCTGGGTCAGGCCAATTACTTATATCTCTTTCAATTAGATGCCTGGCTCTAACGTTTTCTTGTTCTTTCTTTTGGGATGAATTCTTTCTTGTTGGCATTTTGTCCAAGTATTTGTCTTCTTCTCTGTGTTATGAAAGCCTGTTGTGTTTCCTGCTCCTGAAAATAATGGCTTTATTAAGAAGTGATCATATATTGCCGACGGCCTGGTGCTTCAGGAAGGGTTTCTGGTGTATGCTGTGTGCATTTTGCGGCTGTGTTTTGGCTACTCTTTCCCTCAGGTAAACCCTCTGCAGAGTTTCTCCTTACCTGCAGTGGGGAGTATTTGGAACTTGGCCACAGTGTGGTGAGTTTTAACTAGGTGTGCTCTGGTCTGCTTGTTAAAAGAGACCTGATGCTACTTCCACTTAAACTGAAGCTTTGCAGTACTCTAGGTTTAGTAGACTTGGTTTGTGTGGAGGGTTTGTGCTGGCGCTCTGAAGAGGGGCCCACTATGCTGGTTCTCAGGCACACTTTCCATAGTAAAGAAGTATCTGCAGAGAGCAGGGGGACTGGGCTTTGTGTAAGCTGTTTAGGTCACCACTGTTGGAAATGTGCTACTTATAGAAGTTATTTTATGCTGAGGAGCGGGGAAGCAAAATAGCACCAGCTTTCTTGCTCCTCCCAGAGAGGGGAGTTCGCACCTGCTGCTGTTCAAGAAGGCCTCAGAGAAGAGTGAACCACCTCCCTTCATGTGTCCCAGGCATCCATCAGATTCCTACCTTCACCCTATCTGTGTCCAGACCGTCTCCCCATCCAACAGGGCAGAGCACCTGTGCTTTATCCCAGACAGGCCTGCTGAGTTTTAAAGCTCCGATCTTCAGAGAAATGGTGTAGTGTGAATAGACGCTGGTCCTCTGGAGGAAGGTGTCACCATGCTGGGGCTGGTGCAGGTGTGTCTCAAAGGGTAGTTGCACCAATGTACAGGATCTTGGAGTTTGGAGTAAAGCACAGCAAAAAGCCAGCATCTAGCTTAGCTACCCTTAGCAGGTGTCTCTACCCCTATTCTAAGAAATGGGGCAGCACAGTGGTGCCACCAGCTCTTTTGTCCCCAAAGAGGCCATGCCACCTCTCCCAGATGTACTCCAAGAATGAGGAACTGTTTCTCCCAGTGCCTCTCTGGGGATCCTCAGAAGCCATCATATGCCCCTGCCTCCTTTTCCACATGAGCACTGAAGTGTCCTCCAGGGTCTACACAAGCCACAACATGGAACTCTAAAAATCCAGTCTTTGAGCTCTGTTAATTGTAAAAACTCATGACAATCAGTCCCTTCTGCTTTCCCAGTCAATGGCTTTGGGGAAAGGTTTGCCTGTGTGATGCCCTGCGCTTCTCTCTGTCTCTTTCTCTCTCCTCTCTCCATGATCAGGAACCCTTCCCCTCTGCAGCACCTATGATCCTTTTCTCCACCAAATCATTTCTCTGCACCTCCTACCTTCCCCGAGATGGAAGTTTATTTTTTAAATTTATTTATTTTGAAAGACAGAGAGAGAGAGAGAGAGAGAGACCAAGTGAATAGGGGAAAGACAGAGAAAGAGAGAGGGAAAGAGAGAATCCCAAGCAGGCTCTGGACAGCATGGAGCCTGATGGGGGGCTTGAACTCATGAACCTTGAGATCATGACCTGAGCTGAAATCGAAAGTTGGATGCTAAACTGACTGAGCCACCCAGGCTCAAATATGCAATATTAGGACAAAATGCCCATATTTAACACAATGATTCTACTTTCATCTAATATATTTTATATTGAAGAATAGTGTAATGTAGAAATATTTTAAAAATTTCCTCTCTATCTTTGTGTTTCTAAAATGTACTAAAATTTAATCTATACGACAAGAAAAAAACAGTATTTTATAGCATGTGTATATGTATACTAGGTGTGGAGCTGAGGAGAAATCTATTTTCATATTTGACTTAAAAGTCAAAGTTTTGAATACTTTCAAAGCCATTTAAATTCCCCATGTGTTTATAAAAACACAGTAACTATTTGACATAACTTTACAAATATTTTTATTTTCAGAACTCAAGAATCTCCATGAATACAGCCTATATAAATGTACAAAATATTATAAAATAATAATGGTATTTTAAATAATACTTATACACACACGGAGAGGCAAAAATAATTTGTTTACAGTTTTCCAAATATAATCTATCAACATTTTCATCTCAGAACATTTCACATTGTGGGATGTTATTGTTGACATGAATATAAATACTATTAAATTTAGATCAGATTTATTGTTATTTATTCTTGCATGTTTTATTTGCTACTCTAATAAAATTCAATATAATTAAAATGTTTGTTGAGGTAATGTCTATTCGAAAGCAAATTCTATCAGGGGCTCCTGGGTGGCGCAGTCGGTTAAGCGTCTGACTTCAACCAGGTCACGATCTCGCTGTCAGTGAGTTTGAGCTCCGCGTCAGGCTCTGGGCTGATGGCTCAGAGCCTGGAGCCTGTTTCCGATTCTGTGTCTCCCTCTCTCTCTGCCACTCCCCCGGTCATGCTCTGTCTCTGTCCCAAAAATAAATAAACGTTGAAAAAAAAATTTAAAAAAAAGAAATAAAGCAAATTCTATCGTTCCATATTCTTCAGCCAGCTTATATTAGACACACTAATATTAAAATAATAGTAAAATAAATAAGATAATTGTTTAAGTGAATTGAATAAAGTAGCAGATGTTTTTATATTAAAAATTATGCAGATATACTGTAAACAGACTGTAAGAATTCTTAGAAAGATATTTTGCAATCATGTAATGTAAAGAATGAGTTCTGATGCCCACATTCAAATATTCAGAACCTTTTGTTTCTTTTGTTGTTGTTATTTTGTGTTTTGAAATGGTATCCTCTTAGCTTGTCTAAAATATTAACAATATGTAAAACTTACTTTTGATGTTTATTCATCTATTTTTGAGAGAGAGATTGTGAGCAGGGGAGGGACAGAGGAGAGAGACACAGAACCCAAAGCAGCCTCCAGACTGAACTGTCAGCACAGAGCCCGATGCGGGGCTCAAAACCCACAAACTATGAGATCATTACCTGAGCTGAAGTCAGATGCTCAACCAACTGAGCCACCCAGGCACCCCAAGAATTAACAATATTTTAAATGAAGAAAATTATGTTGAACTATGGTTATAATTAGTTCATTGGCGTATATCTTATCTGGTAATACTCTTTATTTTGAGAATTAACCAGGTTTATAAATGATACCAGTCAACTTCTAAAACATTTGCCACATTGATCTGAAGTGGAGAAATTGTTTGGGAGAGACTTCTTTACTCCTTTTTTTTGTTTGTTTGTTTGTTTTAATTTTTTTTCAACGTTTATTTATTTTTGCGACAGAGAGAGACAGAGCATGAACAGGGGAGGGGCAGAGAGAGAGGGAGACACAGAATCGGAAGCAGGCTCCAGGCTCTGAGCCATCAGCCCAGAGCCTGACGCGGGGCTCGAACTCACGGACCGCGAGATCGTCACCTGGCTGAAGTCGGACGCTTAACCGACTGCGCCACCCAGGTGCCCACTTTACTCCTTTTTAAAAAGCCATCTCTGAGCACATTGTAACATTGTCCATGTTTTTCTTTGGGAATTCATTCCGCTGAATTACATGTTAATTTCACATTGCTACCAACAGTGAATTTCACATGTTTGCTTTACGCTAAAAAATAAATGTTAATATGGTTTATTGTTATCTAAAGTATATCCAAGTTGGGGGCAGACAAACTCAGTATACAGTTTTGAAACTCTGAAATGACACCAGGTATATGTTAGACCTGTCTTTTCATAAACTGGAAAAAATTCACAGAAGTTTCTATCAATAATAAAATTTAATTTTACTTAACCCTACATGTGATTTACCAAAGGATTAAAATAAACACTTCCATATCATGTTCTTAAAATCATGCAAGATCTAAAGCTCCATATTTGAGGATATAATTATTTCTTTAAATATTATCTTTTTTGAATTGTTTAAAGTTTATATTATATTGCAGATATAAAACTAAATTAAAGAAAGTTAGCACCTAAAGTTAGACTTTGATCATGCATTTTGTTATACTATTATCTCTGCCTTAACAGCTAATTCTTGTTAATTTGGCAAAAATCACACCTTTCATGCTGAGCTTCAGCTCTAACATTTATGTTAATATCTTTAATTTCTCCTCTGCTCCTTCCTCCTAGTGCAGGCCCAGATATTAATTTAATTAATGTATCATTTGACTTTTTCCATACCATAAGTTAAAGTTTAGCATCCAAGTTCTAAATGTCTCCCCAATGGACACTTAATTTTAGTTTATAATTTATTAATGCCAATGGGCAGTAATCCCTTTAAATATGTTAGGATGTTTTATGATCATAAAAATTAATTCATCTAGACAGAGTAGAATTTCTCTAAAATTCCTCTCATGAAAAAATAAAATATGCCTACATGCCTGTGCTTTAGAAACTATATTTTCCTATTCATGAGGTACCGTATCAGTTCTCTACCTCTTTTAGGATTATCCAGATTTGCAATTTTTTCTATAGTACCAATCAGAAAAGGTGACATAACAGTATTTCATCCTTTGCTCCTATCTATGATATCATTCCAAGTTTTTTTTTTTTTTTTTTACCTTCTATGCTTCCGTAAGTCTTTCTAAAGAAAACACCTACATGTGCACAAACACACACATACACATGCACAATTTAATGAGCTTGCTCTGGTTTAGCAGATGCAGCAAGGGGGAATAAAACTACAGGTGGAAATAGCCAAGGTAGGCATTATATAAGGATTGGAGACCTCAGAAAGGAGTACCCATATACAGAGTGTACAAAGGAAATCTTCATCTTTTTATCACACCTGCATAATGGAATGTTGTCTCAAATATCGTGCCTCAAATATTGTTAATTAAAAGTGACCAGCTGACATAGGGACTATTACAGATGTTACACAAATCTATAAAGATTTGTCTCTTCCTTATAACATTATAAGGAAGTAACTGGGGATGTCTGGGTGGCTCAGTTGGTTAAGCTGCCAACTTCGACTCAGTTCATGATCTCACAGTTCGTGAGTTCAAGCCCCATGGTCGGACTCTGCGCTGATGGCTCAGAGCCTGGAGCCTGCTTCAGATTCTGTGTCTCCCTCTATCTCTGCCCCTCTCCTGCTCATGCTCTGTCTCTCTATCTCTCAAAACTGAATAAACGTTAAAAATTGAAAAAAAATCAAAAAGAAATAATTGGTTTGAAGGTGGGTCAGAGCATGAAATTAAAGCATGTCATCTAAAGGGCACATTTACATGAAGAAAACGGCCCATCTTACTGTGGTTCTAGGAGTACAGCTTCATCATTGTGGTGGTCACATGATTTTATAATAGAAATTATGTCATTTGAACCTATTGAAAAGTATTCCCTGGATTACCGTTGTCTTTAGGATTAAATCTAAATCATTTAGCATTTTCCCCAAGTTCAAGCCTGGTACCATCTCGGTGTATCATCTGTAGTAGTTGACCCCTTATTTTCTGTGTTCTGACCATACTCTTTCCTGGTTCCTTGAATATAAAAATCTTTCCTTTTTTATCATGCCTTGATCTGATATTTTCTAAATATCTTACCTTCCCCAAACCCTACCTCTCTGGTTGTTATAGGTAATTTCTGCTCCTTGTTTCAAGTTTAAGCACAAATGCTATTCATGTAGAGAAGCAGAGAACTCATTTACTGTCTTTTATGTATGCAATTGATCAGCTCACTCTAGCCACCTTTTTACAAGCATCATCAGAAAGGATTATTACAGATGTATCCTGAAGCTTACTTTGTCCCTTGTCTTACAATTTCACCCAAACCTCTTCTTTCCAACGGCAGAATCCTTTCTATATGCTGTGTCCTCATTGTTAAAGTGTGTATAACTTAAAAAAAAGAATTTTTTTTTGCTTTTAATTTAGTTTAGTTTTTTTTTTTATTGAAATACAGCTAATACACACGTTACATTAATTTCAGGTATACAACTCAGTGACTAGACAACTCTATATGTCATGTTCACCACAAGTATAATTACCATCTGTCACCACATAATTCTATTACAATACCATTGACATATTCTATGTGCTGTACCTTTTATCCCCCTGATTTATTCATTCCATAATTGGAACCCGGTATCTCCCACTCTTCTTCATCCGCTTTGCCCATCCCTCCACTCTCTTTTCTTCTGGCAACCACCAGTTTGTTCTCTGTATTTAAGGGTGTGTTTCTGTCTCTTTCCTTGGTTAGTTTTAATTTGTTAGATTCCATATGTAAGTGAAATTATATGTTTTTTTTTGTCTTTCTCTGTCCATATTATTTCTTTTAGTTGCAAATTAATCTATTGACAGTCATTGTAAAAGACACATCTTGACAGTCACATGATATTGAATTGAAAAAATGCCACACGTTTGTGAACAACAAAAGGACTGTATTTCAAAGGTTGGCATTTTGGTAATAAGCATTAAATACACGAATAAAAAATTTATCTCCTAAGAAGAGAATCAATAGTATTGGAAAGAATGAGAATTGATATAAGAGCAGTTTTGTACTCTAAATATATCTTAGAGTGGGTTGGGGATAGTGGAATTGTGAATTCATTTGTGTGGATCACTGATGAAGGCATATACATTGACTGTCTCCAGGGCCAAAGCTTGAATGATGAGGAATACAGTAATGATGAAAGAATAGCCCTAAGATTTAGAAATCAAAGAGCAGGATAAACACATTAATCACATTTTTCTTTGCAACTTTTGGGTAAGGCAGTACCATGGAATTCCTTATATGTGTTGATCTGAGTAAAGGAGAAATGGCTCAGGGCAGATCTAAGAACTGAGGAAGTGAAATGGTTTGTTATTCTCTTTCTACTTTGACCTCTCAAATGTATAGTGTTTCAGGTCAATGCAAATAAATATTTTAGGTTCCCTCTGGTAAGGGAGGTAAAGAGGTTGTCTGAAATTTTAAGAGCAGTTGCAAAGGTATCCCATGGACCAGAATAGAAGATAAGGCTATGACATTTTTTTTAATATGAAATTTATTGTCAAATTGGTTTCCATACAACACCCAGTGCTCATTCCAAAAGGTGCCCTCTTCAATACTCATCACCCACCCTCCCCTTCTCCCACCCCCCATCTACCCTCAGTTTGTTCTCAGTTTTTAAGAGTCTCTTATGCTTTGGCTCTCTCCCTCTCTAACCTTTCTTTCTTTTTTTTTTTTTCTTCCACTCCCCAAGGCTATGGACATTTCAGCATGGGAACAAAGAAGACAAAAGTTGCACACTTTACAGGTTCTAGCAAGGATCATTTCCCATGAATAGTGGTACAAGCATATTTCCAAAAGCAGCAGGATGATACAGGAATTTTTTCTGGCAAAAGAGAGAAATGAGAAGGAAAAAAAGACAAACAAACCATTTATGAACTGGCAGAGTCAGGAGGGACCAGATTTGTGAATTACAAGGACTATATTTTCTGCGACCATAAAGTAAGAACTTCGAAACTAGAGAATAGTCTAGTTATAAACATGTATATTTAACACCATGTGAATTAGTCATCTTGAAGTGCTGTAACAACATACCACAGACTGGGTTGCTTAAGCAACAGATATTTATTTACCATTGTGTTGAAGTCTAGAAAGTTCAAGACCAAGGACCGGAGTGTTTGGCTCCTGGCGAGAGCCTTCTTCCTGGTTTACATATGGTCGACTTCTCACTGTCCTCTCATTGTTAAAATAGAGTGAGCTCTGGTCTCTCTCTTTTTTGGTGTAACTACACTAATGCCATCAAAGAGGCCCCACCTTCACTTCTTCTAAACTTAACTACCTCTCAAAGACCCCCACCTTCAATTACTGTTACACTGGATGCCAGAGCTTCAACATATGAATTTTAGGGAGACACAGACATTTGTTCCATAAAACCACGTTCCTGCATTTTATTTTTTTTTAAAAAAATTTTTTAACATTTATTTATTTTTGAGACAGAGAGAGACAGAGCATGAATGGGGGGAGGGCCAGAGAGACAGGGAGACACAGAATCTGAAGCAGGCTCCAAGCTCTGAGCTGTCGGCACAGAGCCCGATGCGGGGCTCGAACTCATGGATCGCGAGATCGTGACCTGAGCGAAGTCGGACGCTCAACCGACTGAGCCACCCAGGCTCCCCACGTTCCTGCATTTTAAATACATATATACTTGAATGCTTAGATTTGCAATTAATTTATTAATATCTATCTCCTCCAATGGGCTGCAAATCCCTAATTCTCTGGTCATTATTTATAATGTCATTAAAATTTTGTTCTTGCAAAACGTAGGCATTCAGTAAATATTTGTTGAAAGAAGAAAGAAAAGTGAAAGAAAAGAAGAGTATGAAGGAGGGCAGAGAAAAAAAAAAACAAAGGAAAGAAGGAATGAGGGAGGGAGGGAAGGAAAAAAAGAGATGAAATTAAACAAGACTACTAGAACTCGAAAGGTATTATACAGTTTCAGTCGGTGGTGGCCTGGGATCCTGGAATGCAAAGAATAACAATGACTTTGAACAATCATTGTCAAATTATTTTTACCTCATCTTTGTAAATAACAGAATATGTGAGAAGAAATTATTGGACACTATGTAAAGTTCTTACTTGTGTGTCTTAGGAGAAAACTTTAAACTGGAACAATGAACCTAACATATGCTTACTTAATTGAAGACTCTCATCCGATCCTCTACAACCTTGAATGTGGCCTCTCCTCAAACATGTTAAGCCATGTGCATCACTTTGGGGATATTATGAAGAAAACACCCGTTCTTTCTCTAAAGTGACTCATAATCTCATAAAAGTGATTATTTTACTCTAAATATCTCTATTGATTTCAAAAGCACACTGGAAACTGTAATCAGATTTTATCAGCAGATGGAAGATTGGATTTTCCTTACTTTCCAGGCTGAGAAATGTATCTCACGAAGCTAGAGGTGACTTCACAAATTTCAGAGTAAGTGATAGTGAAGAGTAGGCACTTCCTCTTAACCTCTTCACAGTCAGTATTCTGAAATATAGTAAACCAATTGGCCTAAAGAGTTTCACTGTTCCATTGAATAAAATCAAACTCTGCTTAAGCATCACTAGCTCAAGGAAACCTCCCTGCTTCCCCAGAAGGGAGGCATTCTAAGAAACCAGTGTTTTTTTCTCTTTCACAGCACCCATAAAAATTGTGATGTAATAATTAACTCATTATTTAACATCCTATTCTTCTCTGGAATGTACATTCTATGAAGCTATCTAAAGTATTTTTTTTCAAGTCTGAATCCCCAATATCTAACTGAATCCCCAATATGTAACTGGTACTTATTAAATATTATTGAATATAAAAATATCTTTTTAATTAATTAAACAGAGAAGAATCTATGGCTTGAAAAGGAATGAATCTAGCTTATACAAGCTGGCCAAACAGAATGTTTATTGGAGGAATCATGGTTTATCAGAAATAAGCAAAACAACAACAGGCCTGTGCCTGGATAACATGGCAAACTAAAACCGAGGACCTGAATGTGGGCCGACATTTTTCCATTAGTTACTTTTGAAAAGTTTTCTGTGCCAGCTTTATTTTCCTCTATTTGATATTAACTTCCTCTACATGGAAGACGCATGGAAATCAATGCTCAGGAAAGGTAATGTTCAGAGCAGAGCCACCGGAAGTGAATCACCGGTTTTTTCGTTAAGTCTAGTTAAAAAGTCCCAGGTAAAATATCTTTCCAATCTTGAGCTCATCCCTGGGCCAACAACTGTGTCCTGGGATTTAAGGTTCTACGACTTAAGCATGAGGTTTCTTGCAAGGCTGAATCTGAATTTCAGGTCATACATTTAGCTGGCTAACTGTTTTGAAAGAAGTACGCTTAGTCTATTAAACTTTGTATTGTAGACGACTCTTCAGAGAGCCCATGCTGTACCTGAAGCCAACTTCACACCACCATTAAATGCTTTTCTTTTATTACAGGGAACAAACCGCATAATATGCTGCAAGTATTATTTTAAATAATATACAGTAGAGGCTAGTGTCCCCATCTAACAATAGCATGCAAGCACATCTACAAAATGAAAGGTATTTATGGAGTATTTTATAATCTACTGGAAGGTGATTTTTTTATGTGTAACTTCATGTGTCTATAGATAGATTGAGGAGCTTACTACCCACTAACCACTGATACTCAGTGAATATTTTATTATTACAGAAATTAGATTTACATTGCCGTGGTATTTATTATTGTATGTAACGCTAACTCTTAAAAGTAATGTCTTTCTCAGTATACTTAAAATTGGGACAATTACACGGTTACATTTGATTTAAGAGTATGATCACTTAGAGTAAGTTCATCGTACATGAGGTGCGTTCCTTAGTTTTCTAACTGGCTGAATTGTCTACCTTCAGGCAGAGAGACTAGAGACAATGGCTACTACCATTTTAATCAGCAGAATGTAGACTTTAATTGGTCTCATTCTATGAATCTTGGTTTCCATCTCATTGCATTCTCAAATCATAGTAAGGTCTAGCCTATTTACAACAAAGTTTATATGAACGTTGTGAAAAGATTGCTGATCTTATCAGAGATGACAGAAAAATTTTCAAGGTTTCTGAGGCCTTTGGTTGACTTGTATCATGCCCTGCAATGATCCATCATGTCTTTGTTTAAGTATCTATGAGTATAAGGTGGAGGTATTAAATGGGGCATTAATAAATATTAATATTAAATAAAAATAAATAAAATATTAAGGCTAATGTAAATAAAGTATTAAATAATTTAATGGTATGTGTGAGAAAACTAATTGTGCTCATTTGATGCATCACTTCATTGTCTCATTCAATGAGTCAGCGTTCACTCATAGCTATTAACAGAAAAATACTGTGATTAACTCCACTAATAAGTCAGTTATACAGAGTGGGAGATGCCTTAGAGTTGTTTACTAAACAAAGGAATGATCACTATTGGATTTGATATTTACGCTGCAGAAAGATTTTGATGGATGGAGAAGATGGGGAAAAGGTTTTATTTATTGTGTCTCTGAATGAAACATCCAAACCCCTATACAACGGATGCCACTCCAGCTCCCTGATTCCATTATCGTCTTCCTATTCTGAGATCAAACTCTTTCTATTCCTAGTGTTATCAGAAGCTCAGCTCTTCATGATTCAGGATACACTTTGCCATATTCTCCAATTAGGTTCACTATTCTAGTGTATTCTTCAATTTCAGTTGAAGAATTCATATCAATTGAAGAATTATTTCTAAAAGGATGGCTCAGATTATGATAAGACACAATCCCAAATATTAATTATCAGCCTACTGCCAATTTATGAAGCCAAATGCTTCACTCCGGATCTATTTGTTCCAATACATGTCATTTCAACTTTGTTTCTATTTCTGAACTCAGACTTTAGTTAGTGATCATTTCCTATTTCCCAAAAGAAACAAACTTTTGCCCAATTTTATGCATTTGATCTCTAGAATTTTCAGGACTCTGATAAACGAACTGCAGCAAATTTGCTCAAATTTACTTCTGACCACGTAATGGACTGTGATTGGTGCCTTATTTTTCAGTAGACACATAGGCTTGGGTGACTACTCCTTACATAAATTCCACTGAGTGCTGAATAGTAACAAAGGATAACAGCAACAGAAAAGACACATACCTTCTGATACTATACTAAGTAGTATCCTAAGCTTTGGTAGGGAGTGGTCACCCAAATTTATCTACTATCTCTTATAAACTAGTCCATTATTATACTATTAGTAATAACAATAATATAAATAATAGCAATGGCAGTGATAGTCATAGTAGCTGGTATTGAGGCACCTGGACGGTTCAAATGGTTAAGCAGCTGATTCTTGGTCTAAGCTCAGGTCATGGTCTCCCGGTTTCTGGGATCAAGCCCCATGTCAGGCTCTGCACTGACAGCTCAGAGCCTGTTGGAAATTCTCTCTCTGCCTCTCCCCTCTCTCTCTCAAAATAAATAAATAAATACATACATACATACATACATATATACAAAAAATTTAAAAAAATTAAAAATAGTTTTCATAGATGTTAGGCATTAAGCATCTTCAAAGCCCTTCACATATATAAAGTCATTTAATCCTCACAACAGTGGTTGTAAGTAGATATTGTTGCTATCTGTTCTATGGTTTAGATACATTTTTATAAAGGTGAATATTTGAAGCACTCTAAGAAGTAAAATTTAAATATAGTCACTTAATTGCAATTGTTCTTTAGTTAAGCACAAAACCAGATTGCTTGGAACAATTGCTTTGCATTGTATTGAACAATGTTGGAAATGTAAGTACATACATTTTTAATGAAACAACAAATATTTTCTTTTATAGATGTATAATATTAAACAACCACATATGCTATAACATTATGGTTAAACAAAATTTAATATTAATTGATGCATGCTGCTCATATGTGCAGGATTGTACAATTTTTTCAAAGTCTATTTCTTTGCTCAGAAATTTATTGTTTAAAGAACATATTTCGGGGCGCCTGGGTGGCGCAGTCGGTTAAGCGTCCTACTTCAGCCAGGTCAGGATCTCGCGGTCCGGGAGTTTGAGCCCCGCGTCAGGCTCTGGGCTGATGGCTCGGAGCCTGGAGCCTTTTTCCGATTCTGTGTCTCCCTCTCTCTCTGCCCCTCCCCCGTTCATGATCTGTCTCTATCTGTCCCAAAAATAAACGTTGAAAAAAAATTAAAAAAAAGAACATATTTCAACTTACTAGTGTCTCTGTACAGAAGCTATGAAAAGAAGAATACGTTTTACTTTATAATTTTATATTTAGAATTGCATTTTAGGTTGAGGTATTATCTACAAAGCGAAGTTTTTTATTTTTATTTATTTATTTGTTTGTTTGTTTATTTATTTATTTGTTTGCTTATTTATTTATTTATTTATTTTGAAAGATGAGGGACAGAGAGAGAGAGAGAATCCCAAGCAGGCTCTGCATCATAGAGCCTGACATGGGGATCAAACTCATGAACTGTGAGATCATAACCTGTGCCAAAGCCAAAAGTCAGACACTTAACTGACTGAAGCACCCAGGTGCCCTGATGCTTTGTGTGTGTGTGTGTGTGTACATATTAATTAATTAATTAATTTTTTTACAGGCAAAATTGAATCTTTAAATGTTAAAATAAGTATTACATAGAGTTCTTTCCAAAATCATCTGTGAAATATTTAATTTAGATATTGAGGAATTAAATATTTTAAAACACTCTCTTCTCCTCTCTCAACAGTCAAGGTCATAATGCTATGTCTAAGAGAACTACTAGAAGATTCTCTCCAATTCCTTTATCTTGTACCTGTTTTAAAACACTGACTGGTCATTGGCTTCTCCACTCTTTTCCTTTCTCCCCGTAGCTGGGGCCATGTCATTGTCCTGGTCCTCTAGGAAGAGAGGGTATGTAGCAGATTACTAGCATGCAGACATCTGTTTTCACCATCAGCAAACCTAAGACTCAAATGATTCAGACAGCTTCCAGTCCTGTAGTAGAGATCCATCCACCAAGTTTGACTGGTCCATTTGACTGTCCCTGAGTTTTGCCAGGAGGGTTTCTGGATCTCTAATCTGGCACCCTGTGCCCCTGCTTCAAGTTGCATTGGCTTTCATTTTGTTTCTGAATTTGTCTTTAGGTTTTAATAACTTCATTTCTCTTTAGCCATGAGGCATCTTTTCCCATTTTCTGTCTGGATTTTCATATACTCATTTCTGCTTTGCCTTCCTGTGTTTACTTCATTTGTTGCTAACACTGTCCTTCCTCTTTGCAAAATGCTATGGACAAAGGCAAATAGAGATTATAGCTGGGTGGGTGGGCAGTGGGAAGGCGGTTTTCAGAGATGGCCCCGAATGATTTCAGTTCTTTTATAATGATCCAAACGTATTTTTGTTCCAGAAGGGAAATAACATAAAACACACAGAAGTAAGGCAGGAAAGTCAATCCAGAAGAGTTTAATTAAAAGGTCACTCAACTCCAGAAGGCAGATCTGATGGAAGATAATTGAATTGGAGGTTGGAGAACTGAAATATGTCCATTCTGGATGTCAGACACTGACATACATAGACATGTATATTTCAACCATAGACACAGCAGTTGTTCTCAGGCTGTTTACATCAGAGCACGAATTGAAGTCAACCAATCAACCAATCAGAAAATATCTCATGTTAATATGTACCAAAGAGACAATAAAAGAGAGAAACAAGACATGATATTAAGTAGGTAGCAATTTAGAACCAGTAGTCTGTGGACATTCTATGTCAGCTGAGAAATGAATGACAGAAAGAGCCTGCCATGTAAGCATCAGGGGAAACAAAGGCAAAACAAAGGTGGATTGTGCCGTGCACAAACAGCTTTAGTTAGCATGGCATAGTCAAAGTGGTTTCAGTGAGCTTCACCAAACCAGCCAGGGAGCTATTGTTCAAGAGGAAGAAAAATCCCTCTATTTATTTATTTGTATTCATCAAGCACCACCTCTGTGTCAGCTACTCCACTAGATATTGAACAGACAGAAATGAACACAACCCTTTTCTCTTCCCTCTAGCACTTAGTTCGAGTGAAGAAATGGATAAATGGAAATATTATGGCAGACATTATGGATATGGTAGTTCACTCAACATCTACTCTTACTGGTACTTTCTCTTCCTATAATATAGAGACAGGGCAACTAAAACAACATACAGTTTCCAGATCCCCTGGCTTCAAGTGAGCCATATATGATCAAAGTTCCACCTTGGGACTTGTAGGTCTGTGTGAGCAACATGTATTGAGAGAACACATAGGCGATCAGCTTTTTCAGAGAGAACAGTATGGGGAAGGGGCTTTTGAAAATCTTCTGGGGTAATCCCAGCGAAGTGTCTCATTTTCACTCCCCAGCCTTACGGATGTAGAGCTGCAGGAATATAACCGTAGGACTTACACCAAAACAGCCCATGGCAGGGCTGCATACCTTGCCTATCTGTGCACTCTTGACAATTTGAATTCAATGAAGTTCCTTATCTTTTATGGAAGAGGCTGTAAGTTACTTAATACGCATTTGCTGGCAGAATTTAGCCTCTAATGTTGCATACCAAATTACGTCAAAATCTGGCAGTTAAAAATGACCATGATATTTTGCTCATGGCTTGTGTGGGTCTGGAAATCATAGAGAAAAAACAGCAGGGTTGGCTTGATTCTGATCCACAACATCTTGATCCTCTGCTGGGAAGATTAAATGACTCAATGTGACACCGTGTCAGAGATTGGAAGCATTAGATGTCTTCACTCACATGTCTGACAATTGATTCTGGCTGTCATCTGGGACCTCAGCTGAGACTGTCAGCTAGACCACCTACATGTGGCCTCTTCAAGTGTGCTGAGATTCCTCACAGCATGGTGGTCTCGGGATATTCAGATTTTTTTAATGGAGACTCAAGAAGGGTTGGTTTCCTATTGATGTATAACAAATTACTCCAAGTTTATTGGCTGAGAACGATGCTCATTTACTATCTCCCTATTCTGTAAAATGTATATCCACTGTATATTTTAATATATCACTATTCTGATATTAACATCTCACTGTCTGGGCAGCCTCAGGTGGGTCTCTACTCTGGATCTCAAATTTAACTTACTGGTCAACTATATTCTCATTTGAGATACTGAGAAAGAATCTGCCTTCAAGTTCATTTTGTTGGCAGAATTCAGTCTTTTGTGGCTGTAGGACTGCGAACCCCAATTTCTGGTTGTTGATGGGGACTACACTCATTCCTGGAGGCCACCTACTATTCCTTGCCCTAGGTCTTTCACAGGCCTTCTGACAGACCCTCACAACACAGCAGCTAAAATAAAGTCCCCTCCCTTCAAATTTCCATCACTTCAAACCCCTTGATTTTCATACTTTTCTGCTAGTCAATAAATGTCCATACTTTGTTTCATGTGATTACTCAGGCTCACCCAATCTCCCTTTCGATTAACACAAAGTCAAATGATAAAGTACCCTTAATTACATCTGAAAAATTTCTTTTCCCACATAACATAACATAGTAAAGGGTGGATCTGATGTCCTCTGGGTTAGGGCAAACTTGGGGGACCACTTCAGAATTCTGCCTACCATGGGGTACATCACCTTTCCTTAAGCAAAGCTAGTGCTCATGTAGTGTTACGTATGACATATTCCACTGGCTAAAAGTGAGTCGTTGTAGTCAGCCCTCAATGGTCAAAGGAAGAGAATATCGAATCTACCTCTTAATGAGAGTGTCAAAGGATTTGCAGACGTGTTTTGAAAGCACCCCACTGTTCAGTACTTGTCTAAAATACTATTCCTAATCAATGTAATTATAATTTATACAGGTTGCATACACTCCTATGGGCATACAAAGCAGGTGTATTTCGGGGTACCTGGCTGGCTCTGTTGGTGAACCTTTCCACTCTTGATTTCAGCTCAGGTCACGATCTCGCAGTTCATGAGATCAAATCTATCTTCTCTCTTCCACTCTCTCTGTCCCTCCTCTGCTCATGCTGCCTCTCTCTCTCTCTCTCTCTCTCTCTCATTCTCTTTCTCTCAAAATAAATAAATAAACTTAAAAAAAGTTGTATTTCATCCAGACTTGGGATCAGAAATGGCTTCCTAAAGGAAGTTTGGAAGTTGACATGTGAAAGTCAAGTAGAAGTTCAGATGCAAAAAAAAAAAAAAAAAAAAAAAGGCGGGGGGAGGAGACTGTTAATGGCAGAGAGAAGATGTGCAATGTTCTCGGCTTCAGACAAAATGCAGTGTATTTGGGAACAGAAAGAAGTTGATTGTGACAAAATGGTGCCTTACAAGTAGGAGAGTGGAAGGAAGCAATACATCCAGAAGGAAGGAAGATCCATCCAGAACCGGTCCCTTAAAGACTGGAGTGGAAAGTAGTGAGCAGTATCAAGAAATGCCAATTCCTAAGGTCAAGGATGGAATCACAGTGTTGAAAATCAACTCCCAGAAGTCTGAATGGGTGACACCAAGATGTGAGCAGAAGGCATGTGCGATTAGTGGATCTACACCCCGTCACAAGTTGATAAACAGTTCTGAAGCCACCTGATTGCTTTATGGATCTCTAGTCCCAGGCCTTCTGCAATCATACTCAGCTCTGTGGATGACACCCAGGTATCTGTCACTCTGCGTAGCAGCTTTGGTCACCACAATGGGCTTCTCTCTGGCATCAGCATCTTCCACCAGCCTTACCTGCTTTTTCCAGATCTTGGCGCCTTTGCTATTCTTTATCTGGCTCCTTGCAGTGAACCAGTGTGTTCTGAGATAGACTGCTGAATGACTTGTTATAGTCCTGTGGTTGCATTCTGAGCCTCTCTGCCACTTACACTTTCAGCCACAGATAAATTTTCCTCACATTTAGACGTCATTATTGTCACAATCAATAATAATAACGGACACATACACTGCTTCAGCTTTTTCAAGCCTTTTCAAATTAATTTTTTATAGCGTATCTCTCACTGAACCGCATCTTGCCCCAGTTCTGTGTGCCCGAGACTGAAACAGCTCTCAACCCTTTTACCTCGCTCACCCCAGCCACTGTCTCTCTAGGTCTCAGATTAAATTATGTCACTTCCTCACATGGGCTGCCTACCCTTCACCATAAACCTACGTTTCATCTTTTCTGTAACATTCTTTCCTACACTTGATCTTAGCCAAAAGGCCGAGAAGCGATGTATAACATTCTTTCCTCACACTCCATACTCTTTTAAAATTACATATTGGTTTTTGTAATTATTTGTTTAATGTCTGCCTCATCAGGACAGTCTACCCCCCTCACAGGAAGTTTGCCTCTTACTAACCACTGCATCGCTGGCATTTGACGGGTGTCTAATGAATATTTGCTAAATTGACTACGATTCGTTGGCACAGCTGGTGCACAGTGCAGAAGTAGAGTTGAAGGGCTCTTAAAAGTATGAGGAAGCATCTTGAGAATAATTTATAATTTGTATTGATTTGTAACATAAAGTGTAAGTGTCTAAGTTGAAAACACTGTCTTCTCTATATCAGTACAATTTCGAGACACGCTTCGTCATCACCCTGCTTCCTTCCTCACCCTCCAAGGTTAGCACGCATAGCAATGCTGTGTATGGAAGCTCTGGAGCTTCTTTTAGAATGGATAAACGTGGCTGAGCCTCGCCAGTAACATTTGTCAGGTGCTCGGCTGAGCTGGAAAGAGCAGAGCTCCCAGGTGTCAGAGTAGCTGATTAAAAAGAAGCAAAAAGGAAAGTCACAGTCAAGCATTTAATCACTTCATACTGTAGTGTAAGCAAGAGGCTAAACCGGAAAAAAGTGTCGGATACCCCCATTTTTTCCCCAAGTGGAACAGCGCACTGGTTGACAATCAGGTGTATTCCCACAGACGTGGGGGGTTATGTGACTGCGGAGACAGCCCCAAACTAAAGGCTCCTCCAGTTTTACAGACGTTTAATGGGGTAGAAGTTAGAATCAAGGTTTTCTTCTCCCTTTCCCCATAAGGAGGTCTTGGCAAAGATGCCTGAGGAGGGGATGAAAGCAGAATGTCTTGAATAAAAAGTTGAGTGAAGTCACTTGATCGAAGAATATTCCTCGGTGCGGGGTGCCTGCGGGGCTCAGTAGGTTAAGCCTCCGATGCTTGATTTCAGCTCAGGTCGTGATCTCTTGGTTCGTGAGATTGAATCTCACATTGGGCTCTGTGTTGACAACACAGAGGTTGCCTTTGGTTCTCTCTTCCCCTTTCTTTCTGTTCTTCCCCTGCTTGTGCACACGCACTCATGCTCTCACTCCCTCAAAATAAAGAAATGAACTTAAGGAAAGAAAAAAGAAAAAGAATATTCTCCTGTGAAGTGCATGACCAACCAAAGGTGTCTGATTCATTGACTGCACCTCCCCAGAGACGGCAGGACAACATCTGTGTACCTGGCCTGGTGTGGGATGGCAGTTTCCCCCATGAAGCTTGCCACAGAAAGTCTTTGTCCGTGGTCAGTCCCGAAAAACCACACATGGTTCTTTTTGCCCTGGAGCTGGATTCCTCCCGTGTGGTCCACGCTAGAACAGATTTTCCTGGTTGCCTACCTTGTCTATGATGGTGCAGTGAATTGGTGGCAAAGCCTTGGATGTCTGACAGACATTTTAAAACTTACTATCTCCAAAACCAGATTCTCATCCTTCCTGACAAACTGCTTTTCTCAGAGTTTTCCTTATTTCAGTACAAGAAACTTCTATTCTTCCAGTTGCTCAATGCAAAAGCCTTGAATGTTGACTTTCTCTCATGTCTCAAGTCAAATCAATCATCATACCCTGTCAGATCTTCTTCTGAGATTCACTGAGAATGTGGTTCCTGCTCCCCACACTGGTCCAAAACAGCATTTTCTGTCACCTTTATCAGACATCAACCTTCTCAACAATGTCCCTCACTCCTTATCAGGTCTCTCTGCTTCAACCTCGTCCTTCACATCCTAATCCACACTAAGCAGCCAGGGTGATTTTTCTTTTTATTTTTTATTATTTTTTAAAAAAAAAATTTTGATGTTTATTTTTGAGACAGAGGGAGACAGAGCATGAGTGGGGGAGGGGCAGAAACAGAAAGGGAGACACAGAATCTGAAACAGGCTCCAGGCTCTGAGCCATCAGCACAGAGGCCGATGTGGGGCTCGAACCCACAAACCGTGAGATCATGACCTGAGCCGAAAGTCAGACGCTTAACCGACAGAGCCACCCAGGCGCCCCATGATTTTTCTTTTTAATATAAATCACATCATGTAACTTTTCTGCTTAAAATTCTCAAGTGGTCTCCTATCTCACTCAGAGTAAGCCCCAAAGTTCGTCAAATGTCTAAAATGCCTTTTTTTTTTTTTCATGTTCCTTTAACATCTCTGTCATGGCCTGAATGTTCATGTCCCACTGAAATCCACAGGTTGAAATCCTAACCTCATGGAAATGGTATTAGAAAGTGGGAAGTGATTAAGTCATGAGGGTTAAGGCCTAATGATTGGGATTAGTGGCCTTATAAAAGAACTTCAGAGAGCTTTCTTTCTTCTGCCAAATGAGGATACAGTGACATGACGGTTGCCTGTGAACCGTAAGTGGGCCCTCACCAGACACCAATCTGCCAGGGCCTTACTCTTGGAACTTCCAGATTCCAGAATTGTGAAGAAGAAATGTTTGTTGTCCATAAGCCACCCAGTTTATGATCTTTTTGTTATAATGCCTTGAGCAAACAAAGCCATCTTCTCCTACCTGTACTCCCCTTACTCACACATTTAATCACAGTTTGCTCTTTCTTGAACTCAATGGGAGTATGAAACATAGCAGTTCAGTTAGTGAAATTAATTTAAAAGATTCATGTGGAGGTAGATGACCTATTTGAGAGGCATCGTTGAAGGGGAGTAAAATTGGAAACTTGGACCCACGATAACCATGGAATTTGGAAAGTTGATCTCTCTAAACTTCAATATTAATACCTGATGCATTATTTTATTTATTTATTTTATTAATGTTTATTTACTTTTGAGAGAGAGACAGAGGCCTAGTGCAAGCAGGGGAGGGGCAGAGAGAGAGGGAGACAAAGAATCAGAAGCAGGCTCCAGGCTCTGAGGTCTCAGCACAGAGCCTGACACGGGGTTCAAACTCATGAACCGTGGTGAGATCATGACCTGAGCTGAAGTTGGACACTTAACTGACTGAGCCACCCAGGTGCCCCGACCTGATGCATTCTAAGCATTGAAGCCAATGCCTCTGGCCCTATCTTTTAGAAAAATCTGCAGTCACTGAAAGACTAGTTACCATTGTTTTCCGTAAAGCAACCAACGTATATATACTTCTCATAGTTTAATTATTACAATATGAATTACAGAGAATAAATTTTCAGTTTCCCCCTTTTTAGATCATGCTACAAATTGAATATCATAGTGTAAGAGAGACTATAAGAGCCCTAAGAGTAAATAGATGTGTCTCATTAGTTCCTTTATCCATTCTCTTCCTGTGAGATTGTGCAAAGCAGGAAAGAAAGTTGACATCTAACATACCCTAAATAGATGGGAAAGGGCTATTTAAGTTTTGCAAATTTCTTTCAAACTTTTCTGAAAACCAGAAATAAAAATATTTATAAAAGCCAAAACAGAGGAAGGATGTTTAGTGGCTTTTATTTGTATTGTAGACGAATAGCTTCCAAGAATAAAATGTGAAAGACGAGTCAAAGATTTTTATTCCACCTTTTAATGTACCAAATTCTGGTCAAGGCAAAGTTGAAATGGAAAAAAATAAATTTAGTTTTAGCTAAAAATGTCTCCTCTCTTTTACTTCTAGTGTTCTTCTTACCCATCCTCTACATCAAGATAGCTATAAAAACTCTTTTTTGTAGTTGTATTTGTCTCGCTCTCCTACATTTTATCCGTTTTCTTTTCCCCTAGATCCTCCAATCCAGAAATCTTCAAGGAATAAGTTTAAATTCTTCAAATAGATGATATAAATGTTAGCCAACTATATATTTGTGACTATATATTTCCCCTTAACAATTTTTTTCTTCTCTGTCCTAATTAATCTTATCAAGAAATAAATGTGGTAGACAGAAATGATCACATATTATTCCCATCTTCTAGTGATGTTCCATCAATTTCTCATCCCCTTAATTTGGGCATAAATTGTGACTTGCTTTGGGCAGAGTGTGGTAGAATGGACAATATGAATTCATAGTCTAAGCCTCAAGAGTCTTTGCACACTCTCTCTTGGAACTCTGACCACTGGCCATAGTAATAAACACTAGACTACCCTGCTGGAAAATGGGAGACAAGGTGGAGAGAGGCCCCCGTTGGCGTCTCCATATTACTCTTCCATACAAGGCTAAGACACCAAGATCCAGGCTAATATTAAGTGGATTGTAACTGCGTATGTGACTCCACTGAGACCAACCAATAATATTCCATAGCAGAAAAACCACCTCTTTGAGCCCAGCACTGCAGGTTCATAAGATTTATACTTGTGGTAGGCAGGATTTCTCACTTGCCTAATATATGCAGACTTCATTATCCGTAAGATTATGAATTTAATGGATTTTATTTCTGAAATTAGGTTATATAGCACAACTGACCTTAAGATACGAAGATTATCATGTGACCTAATTACATGAGCCCTTTAAACGTTTTCTCTGACCACTTTCAGAAGAACATTCTAGAAAGACTGAAAACATGAGAGAATTACAACTCACAGGAGCTTCCTCATTGCCCAGTCTGAAGGGGCTGTGTGACAAAGACCTGAGAGCAACTCCTAGTTGCTGAGAGCAGTAGCAACCAGTATCCAGCAAGTCAAGGAGACCTTGATTCTGCAATAACAAGAAAATGAATTCTGGCAACAACTTGAGGGATCTTGGAAATGGTTTCTCCTAAGTCAGGCCTACAGTTGGGGACACAGTCAGCCAATGCTTTTATTTAGCCTAATGAGGCCCTTAGGAGACATAGAAAGAACACGCAGGATTCCTGGCACTTAAAATTGCAACATAATAATATTGTGTTGTTTTAAGTTTCTAAATTTCTGATAATTTGTTATGCAGCAATCAAAAACTGATTAAATTGTTATTTTGGACTGCTAAATTGTCTTGATTTTTTATTATACGGCAAACTTTAACTGGTACACAGAGTAAAAATCTTAAGATTGTAGTAGTTGGAGGGTCAATGCTACGTCTGTGATGTAAGGCAACATCTTTCTGCAAATAATACATTTTCAAATGTTCATACAGAGGTATTAATGATCTTCTCTTACTCCTCTTTTAAGGAGGTGAATATTCTCTTCTCAGAATTTTTTTTTTCTCAGTCATAACAAAAACACAAATAATTAACATAGTTAATTGCAGCAGAAAAGGCAAATAGTTAACCTATTTTTTATGTTTTTCTTTTTAACTTTGAACCTTTCTCTGAAGGTAACCATAGTAACAGTCATTCTAGCACAATCTGTAGGTCACTTCAAAAGATTCAAGTCACTCATTTGCATATCTGGCTTGTGTCTGTATTTAGCTCCTTGTTTCTCATATGCCTTTCAAGTTTCAGTTTAAGACAGTAAATTAAAAATAGAAGTAATCAATAGGAATATGGGCTAATTAATTGCAAAACTATTTCAGGAAAGAAAAAAATATTCTATAAAATAGTAGCTATTGGCTTTCTATCAAGAGATAGTGGCTAATCATTTACCCACTCTAATGGAAAGGAAATGAAAATCAATAATTTTAGCTTACCCATGTCTTTTTTCTTAGATTATTGGGACACAGTGAGACTCAATTGCAAACATATGTTCAGCATGGATTATTAAGGCTAATATGTGAGAGATGCTCACAACAAAGATTTGCTTCTCCATATATACAGTTTTGCTTATTAGACTTATAGAAACAAATCTATGGAGACTAAAAATAAAGATCGAGAAAAAATGTTATACATCAGATAATTTAGAAGCCAGTCTCAGAGTAAATTAACAAAGTAAATTAGGAGTATAAAAAAATTCTGGGAGGGGCACCTGGGTGGCTCAGTTGGTTAAGCATCCGATTCTTGATTTCAGGTCAGATGAAGATCTCAGGGTCATAGGATCAAGCCCTGTGTCGGCATGAATCCTCTTAAGGATTCTCTTTCTCTCTCTCTCCCTCTTTTTCTGTCCCTCCCCTGCTTGTGCTGTCTCTCAAAAATAAGTAAGCAATAAAAAAATATGGGAAAAATCAAACATTACTTATAATTTTTCGAAGCTAACAATGACTTTAAAATACAATCTTTCTTATATTCTCTGAGTCTGAAAAAGTTTCTCTTTTTTTTGACTTGAAGTTCACCTTTTAATTTTTAATTTTTATTTTTATCTTTTCTGCTTTCTTTTTTATTGAACTTGACACACGATGTTATATTAGTTTCAGGTATACAGCATAGTGACTCAACAACTCTACATGCGATGCTATGCTCACCACAGGGTAGCTACCATCTGTCACCATTCAATGTTGTTACAATACCGTTGACTATATTCCCTGTGCTGTACCTTTCATCCCATAATTTACTCATCCCATAACTCGAAGCCTGTGTCTCCCACTCCCCTTCACCTATTTTGCCCATCCTTCCTTCCTTCCTCCCCTCTGGCAACAATGTTTGTTTTTTGTATTTATAGGTCTGTTTCTGGACACAGTTCCTCTGCTAATGTCTTTTACTCCACCCTTGAAATGCTCCTTGATTCCCAGTTTTCAAACTGATGTAAGATTTCAAAGTTATAAACTTAATATTTTTTAATAGAACTTCTTTTGTTAGCCTAATTATACCTGTGAGTATTCTACTAAATGTTTAGAATAATAAAACCAGAATTAGAACAAACCCAATTGTTACTTTTTTTTGTAGACAATCTATTATTATAAACTGGTTTCAACTATAATGCTAACTTAAAATGGAGATAACCACCTATAGTCCAATAGGTAAAAATCAAAAGGTCACTTTTTAAATTTAAGTTTATGCTTAAAGAAGTTTTGTCATTATATTTGTAGATGAATATAATCTTTTAGTTGTTTTTACTCAAAACTGAGTCCAAAAAAATGTTGAAAGATAAATAAGAAAAATAAGAACTCAAATCCAGCTCAGAATTTTTTTCTTAGTGATATAGTTAAGTAATAACTGAATATAGAATGAATCATTAGAAGACAAGAAAACATATATCGTTATATGCCCATTAGGAAAAATAAGAACTAAAGAAAATCCCCAAATACTTTCAAATTTATGAGATCACTTTTCTTAAATATCAGGTCAGATCAAGAACACAGTTTCTGTCATATTGAGGAGATGGGCCACTATCGACTTTTTTTGTGACACATGAGAATGCTTCAAATGAAACATCAAAATTTTAAGAAAGTACTCTAAGAAAAATTGAAGATAGAATCATCATTCTAAAAATGAAATTCCTAGCTAGAGTGGACTATGGTAGGAGATCAGCAAAGAGCAGAGTTTGGAAATTCAATGTGAAGAGATTGTATTCTGTTGGCAAGCACAGCACTTACAGATAAATAAGAAAGACGATAGAGTTACTAGCCATCATTTCAAAATACAAATTTATGTATTAAAAAAAAGAATATCTAGTTAAAAAAAAAGAGTATCACTGGTTGTGAGCATTTTCAGATGACACAGGTAAGCTGGAACTGAGTAGCCATTTTGACATTAAAGAGGACCATGCTCATGTTCCTCTGAGTCTTGAAACTCCCTTTTGAATTGCTTTGGCAATTTTTATTTCTTGCTTGTCCTTAAGATCTATTCGAGTGCGTAACTGTTAAAGAAAAAAAAATCTGATTTCTAGTCTAGTTCTCTGGTATTTCTATCATCGAATCCTCCTTTTCTTCTGTCTTCCCTCTTTCTTTTCTCACATTCTGTTCATTCATACATTCAGCAAAAATGAATCAAGTCCTTGATGCTGTGTTGATAGCAATGGACAAGACACAGCCATCTCTCCTCATCTAGGCTACAGTTTTGTCAGGAGTGGTGACTGGTAAGAAGCCAATAAATAATACAAAGTGATGGTTACTATGTTAGTGCCCAGTGTTAAGGATTCAAAGAAACAGAAGTCACTATTTGAAGGTCAGAGGATATGCGGCTGATAAAAATATGTACAAATGACGAGCAGGAGTTAGCCAGATGATAATCTGAAAACATTCTTATAAAAAATAAGACAAAACAAATATTGTAGTATGTACAGATGTGATAATAAGAGAATGCAGGGCATGTTCAGAATGCATCGCTCAGTGAAAGATGAAATATGCAAGGAAGAAAAGAGGAATAAGCCATCATAAAGAATTGAAACTTTTCCAAGAGTACAGAGAAATAAATCAGAGACGCTAAGTAGTGGAATAATATATTAGCTCCTGGATAACCATGTTCGTAAAATTCCTAATGAAACAATTGTTTACTTGCTTCAAATGTACTTTGTTTTTCTATTGAATAACAACTTTATAGTGTATTCCACTGAGTAATATGAACACCACCATTTTAGAACATTCTGCTATTTACAAAACGTATTTCAATCGTCTAGTCTGTCTCTCGAATTCTATTGAAAGTACTTCTCAGTTAGAACCTGGGTAGTGTTTGGTTTTTTTGGAAGCACTTATATCACTTAATTACAGGTTAATGAATATCTCTTCACCTACCATTCTATGCTATAGTCTTTCTTTTCCAGTGTCTAGATTGATGGCTTCTCTCTAATGCTGATGTTTTCATTTGCTTTTCCCAATATGTGGCTCATCTCCTTCCACTGGCATTTTGATATGCAAAATATTGTAGTAGCATTACTACGGAAAAGGGCATTAATTATGTGTGTACAGAACAATGAAATTTTACAAAGAGAATATCCCATGATCACAAAATGAAATACTGTAAGTTCCTCAGAAGGGAATGTCCTGTTTGCTCTTTTCTTTCCCAAAATAATTACTCTAACACCACAGATTAACTTTGTCTGTGTTTGAACTTGGTATATATGGAATAATTGCACAGGTAACCCTTGAACAACATGGATTTGAATTGTGCGGGTCCCCTTACAGGCAGTTTTTTTTTTTTAATAAATATTGTACAGTACTGTAAATGTACTTTCTCTTGCTTATGAATTTCTCAATAACATTTTCTTTTCTGTGGCTTACTTTATTATAATAGTAGAGCATATAATATGTATAACATACAAAGTATTTGTTAGTCGGCTATTTATGTTATCAGTGAAGCATCTGGACAACAGTAGGCTATTAATAGGTTTTTGAGGACTCAAAGCTATAAGTGAATTTGTGGGGGAGAATTTGTGTCCCTAACCCCTGCATTGATCAAGGGTCTAATATAATTTCTGTTAATGTGAATAATCTATATTGCAAATCATTTGTAGCCTGTCTGTATGTAGCATAATGCTGCATGTCTCATCACTTTGGCTTTAGTTATTTTTTCACAAATAAAATAGCTTATCCTATCATTACGATCTTTACATTCCTGTTCTCACTCCGAACAGCACTCATAGGTATTTGAATGATCTTTTTTATCCATGTCTCTTCCTAAACTCATTCCTTATCAAATTTTCCCTAAGTATAATATCTAAAACATATCATCAACCTACATTACTCTGTATTTCCTTTCTCTGTCTCTTCTTCATAGAATTTTTTGTACTTAATATTGCATCATACACCCATTCATTTTTATTTGTTGATTATCTAGTTCCTTAACTTGAATATAAATTTCATGAGCACTGGAAAATTTTCGAAGTTTCCCTGCTCTATCTACTTTCCCTAGTTCATTTTCATACTTTCTCTGAAACCATTGAGACCCTTGCCCAGATAAATAAATAAAAACATAAATAGTGTAGCTCTGAATTGTTCACATCTGTTTCTTCCATAGAACTCTACTCTATCATAGGTGGCATCTCCAAGGATCAAATGTCAGGATTGCTCATGATGTTCAAGCCCGGAGGCTTAGGAGGCCAGTTTTTGAAACCAGAAAATGAGAAATCAGAGAGTATAGCAGTAGATAATAATGAGTAATGGCTTATGGTTATGAGTAGGTAAAGAAAGGCAAAATGTGGAGTGAAAATAAGGATAGAGACAATGGTAGACACTGAATTGGTCCCTCTCTGAGTAAAACTTTGGCAAGAAAATATAGTATATTGTAATGCAGTTGTGCTTTATTAGTAATTAGAAGAACAGATACAGGGAGGAAGAAGAAATTTGGAAGGAGTCCAAGTGGTAGAGTGAGAGAAATGTGAAAGGCAAGAAAAATGGGCATGAGCCTCACTCACATAACACGGTTACATTGAGGTTATAATTTGTCTTGTGCATCCTGGCTTGCAAGGTGTGCAGTTGATCCTTGAACAACCTGGGGGTTAGGGTGCTGACCTACCTGCACAGTCAAAAATGCAAGTATAACTTTTGACTCCCCCCAAACTAACTGCTAATAGCCTTTTGTTGACTAGAAGCCTTACAAATAACCTAAACTGTGAATTAACACATACTTTGTATGTTATATGTATTATATGCTGTGTTCTTACAGTAAAATAAGCTAAAGAAAAAATATTAAGGAAGTCAAAAGGAAGAGAAAGTACAATTACAGTACTATACTCGATCAAAAAAAAAATCTGTGTATAAGTGGTCCCACACAGTTCAAACTCATGTTGTTTAAGGGTCAACTATATAGAAAATGTTTAATACAGGGTTTAGACACTGACTACTTTAAAGTTAGAAATCATAGGTTTAAATCTTTTAACTAATTGGTTTGGTGGTCAAAGTCATATCATGTTTTCTCTTTGGGCTAATTTATCATGGATAAAGTGAATTTTGAAAATCAAATTTCTGAGATTCTTTTAAATTTAAAGTGTCTAAAATTCCTGTATGAATAGTCAAAGTCAATGCATACCCCCTTTCTAATATTTTCTAGGTGCAAGAAATTTTGTGCTATCAAACTTAATATCTTCCACATAAGCCTGAAATATTAGAGTTTCCCCAGGGGAATCACTAGGCAACGATAGATAGAGCAGGGTGTCATTGGCATAACAGTGATGAATCAGGCTATTCTGTTGGAAAATTGAAGCCCATGATAGATAGATAGTAAGGAATTTACTTGGTGAGCAGGCAATCTCTGGTGAAAAACAGATTTCCCAGTCAGACATACTAATATTTTGTGTTCTTAAAATCTGAAAACCCTGTATTTGTTTTTGGCATCTCATCCCCTGACTAATTAAGATATGTATAAATAGAATTCATAAGTGAAAATGGGTTGGAATATAGTCTTTAAAAAGACTATAACTATTTGAATGATCTAGTTAAAAATTGTCAAATTAAAACCTTCATTTTAAAAGGCCAATATCATGGAAAAAAACCCAGACCCTTGGGCTGGTAAAACTTACTAATTAATAGTCATTTCCTGTGCTGGTTAAATAGACCCAGGTTATATATATGTGTGTGTCTATGTATATATGTATATACCCATATGTGACTATAATTTTATACATATATATATGTTTATGCATACAAATTAAATACATTGTACTAAAAATTCACTAAGAAGTACAATAAAATTCACAGGCAAAGTTTCTTAATCTTTCCTTTATGACAAAGAACATTATGGTGGACCCAACCATGCATAACCCTCTTTCCTTGAGTGTGAGAAGGACGGGCAATTTGGTCTTGACCAACAAAGCACGGCAAGGTGATGAGATGTCACTCCCTTATTTAGGCTGTGTCTTATTACAAAGGTGTTAGGATTTCATTCTCATGATCAGATTATGTCATAAATGTATCCATATTAAGAGACTGGAAAGAATCTCTTCCTGGCCCCAAAGAAGACAGCTGCCATGTTGTGAGAAGGCCATGTGGGAAAAACTCTAGGCTGCCTGTAGTAGTTGAGAATAGCCTGCAAACTAAAAGTTATCAAGAAAGCATGGTTCTCAATCCCCCAGCCACAAGGAGATGGCTACTGTCAGTGGTGTAACTGAGCTTAGAGGTAGTTTCTTCCCAAATGAAGCATCAAGATGATCATGCACCTGGTCAACATCTTGATTGTAGCCTTGTGAGACCCAGAGCAGAGGACTCAGCAAAGTCATGCCCAGGCTTCTCACCCACAGCAATTGTGAGACACTATATAGTTTTTTGCCACTAAGTTTGTTGTAACCGGGTTACGCTGATATAAAATTGATCCACCCACTGAAGTAGGTGTTATTTTAAATATATCACACTGGCACAGTTTAAGGTTAAAAAAAAAGTTATATAGAAATAGAATACAACGCTGAAAAGTTGTTTACACCTGCATCGAAAACTCTTCCATTAATACAGCCAATTTTATCGCCTGCTTCCTGTCCAACACTGCATTATATTGGCATGTGATAAGATAGGTCAAAGTAGAATGTATTTGTTTATTGTCTCAAAGATCTCAAAATATGGTGAGAGGACAGATCTCCAATTATACAAGGAAAGCTGATATACTGAAGAAAAAAACTTAGGCAAATGGTAAAGCATAATGGAAATTGGATTGTCATTTGCACACAGGTGTATTATTAGTAGGCCACCATTGCTTGCAAAATTTCACAGAATATACGCAACAGGTTATTATTACATAAAGGATTATCTTAAAGTCATAACTCCAACAAAAAGGTTTGCAATGTGCTACCAAAATCCATTTTATGTTTTGTGCCATTTTTTTTTTCTTTGAAAGAAGGGACTCTACATTAATCATGGCAGGATTCCCTAATAGATCTGGAGCTTGTCCATACATAATGAAAACAAATCACTTACCCTCTCCACTGGGTTAATTTCTCTCTATTTAAAAATATATATAAATATATATTTGTGTTTATAAGTACAAAATATGTATATTAAATATTTAAGTAATTAATATTTAATTTAAAATATGTATATATTTATATTTATAAATATAAGATCTTTATAAAATTTTAAATATTTATATATTTTTATATTTATATATAGGTATATATATGTGTATATATTTATATATATAGTACAAGTGTTGGGAAAGGCATGCAAGCACATTATGACCTCTACTTGACTACATAAGCATAAGTCTTGGGCCTGGAACACTCCTTTACCAGGGGATAAAAAGCCCACACAGCCCTTGCCAGGCTTATCACCTTGTGTGGGAATATCTTTCCTTGTTCTATACTCAATGAATATTCTTTGATTTTGCTTAATCGTGTACCTCAGTGGCTCTCAGGCAGCGCCTAGCTTTCAGTATTTCACACTCTATGGTGTAGAGGTAGGGGCCCTTGTGCTGCAGCCTTAGAAAGTGCACACAGGCCAATTCACTCTGTATCAGCTGTGGGGCAGAGGGGGAGGGATGGGAAAGGCGGGAGTAGCCAGTCATAAGGGACCAGCGCACGCTATTGGAGCTGATCTTTTCTAACTCTTCTGTAGGCAGGGAAAGGCCTTGTTCCACCCAGTGCTTGACTATGTTGTGTTTTTTTAGAAATTCAGATACCAAGATGCAGTGGAAAGACGTATTAGAAGTCCTAAGTCTGGTACCTACGTGCCACGGTGATGATCTTTGCCATCCTCCGAGCAGGTGAAGTCCTCTCGTGGCATTGTTAACTGGTACACAGTGTTTTCTGCTCAACAGCAAGAGTATCAGAATGCCAAATTTATATTTAGTGTAACTCTGAGCTCTATGAGTATCATTTTCTAGCGAGTGGGTTTGATAGTTACTAATAAATTAAAATGCGCACAATTGTGCGATTCAGAAATTTCTCAATCCTAAACCTCCATACAATGTAGGAACCACATTCTCCAGGTGCACTGCAAGAATCATATAGATATCAACCTGCAAACAAATCAAGCGATAGAAATGCATCTTGTTCATCTTCACGTTCCAATTTCTGGCGCAGTGATAATATGTGTTCAGACATGCACATAATGTAGAAAGAAAGGAGTTTTCAGAATATAGGAAGTATAATGTGATAAATTGCTGTCTCTGGGGCAAGTGACATCTGAGGTTTCAGAAGAAAGTGAAGTTGCTCAGTTTTAGGTTACAGGGAAAGTGTTAGAGAAGAAGGAGCCTTGGGTTATAAGCTAATGGAGGCAGAGTAGGAGTGATTCAAAGGCTAAAACGTTCGCATTGCAGGAACAGGTGGTCAGATGCTTAAGTGATGAACCTGGATCTATGCACAACAATAAACACATTGTCTGATCTGGACTGGGCTGATTACACACAGGCAAAATGAAAAGTCAAGAAAAGGGAAAATGAAAAGTCATGAAAATCTTGAAAGATCTATTTGAGATACTGTTTGATGGACCAACCAGCAGAAAGCAACAGCATGCTCATGGGAATCAAAGTTAAATAAAGAAAATGTTATTTAAGGGAAAAATTGTACATATGAGACAAGTTTCTTTACCTCTGATATATAGCAATTAAGAAAATGGGTTCAGAAGTCAGACATTCTGTATCAGAATCTAGGCTCTTTCATTATCGTGCTGGGCATAATATTTGACCACTGTGTGCTTTCATACATGTTTAGTTGTAAAATAGCACAATTAAAGTACCTGTTTGTAACAATTATTTCACATAGGCTTTAAAAATCATGCCTGACACTTAGTAAAGACTCAACAATTATAAATTGTTTTGTTTTCTCCAAAATAATTTGAATAGATGATAGATAGATGATAGATAGATAGATAGATAGATAGATGATAGAAGAGATAAATGGAGATGATACATAAAAGATAGGTGGAAAAAAGAAAAGAAGAAAGAAAAGAATAAAAGAATGAAAGAAAGAAGGAAGAAAAGAAGGAAGGAAGGAAGGAAGGAAGAGGGAGGGGGGAGAGAGGGAGGAAAGAAGGAAGGAAGAAGGAAAGACTCTGGATATAAATTATACTCTCTCATTTTTTTCCTAAAAGTATCTGAATTCATGTATATATTCATAGCTTTTTTTTAAAAAATAATATTTTCTTGATTTTATTATTTTATGTATTATGAAATTTTTAAATAGCTTTGACTTTTCTAATGCATAAACATATATGGGGAAAAAAAACAGGTTAGACAAGAAAACATTACTCTAGTAGCCAGACATATTTTATTAGAAGATATAAGTAGCTTTAAACATTCCTTAAGAATATTCTACCTCACATTAAATAACTGGCACTTTCCAAGATGAGCCAGTTGACTTAAAATTGTTAACGTTGGGAAATGTAACAAAAACAACAAAAAATAAATTATGAAACCATACCTGCCCCCTGATTTTTTGGTAATTGTTTTCAAAAGATGAATGTGTATAAACATAAGCATTATGACCCTGAGAATATCATTTCCATTTTAAAAATATACAGAAAAGAATCCTGCGTCTTTCTTGAATTCGGGCACTCGGCTCGGTTTCTAGACCTGTGTGGGTATTCATGCACAACTCTACCATCACTGCCTTTGGTAAGAAAGTGAGCCACTGCTCTCCTCTCTGTGCAAATCCCAGAAACTGAATCTTCAAGCCATTGACTTCTAAATTAAAAATCAGTCTGGATCAGAGGCTTGGAATGGTCTGCCTGGACTGAAGCCCCAGTTGCACCATAGGAACCAAATATTTCCTTTGCTGTGTTGAAAATTGTGAGCTATGCTCTATGACAAATATCCTTTTGATTAAACACCCACTCACATTTGTCAAGGTTCTGTCAAGTGAAAATTTCAGATTCTAAGGGGACCCTGATCCTCCAATTATTTTGTTCAGAACATTTGGTGTTTTGATTTCTGGGAAAGTTTGCTTTCCTGCAGTATGAATGAGTCTTGCCAAGTACTGAGATGATTAGTACCAACAATAATAATTGAGCCATCATGCAAGGGGAACATTTGAATATGGATGGATTCTCAGCCCTTGCTTTATTAAAAAAAAACTCTTCTATGGAAACCAAGGAACCATCACAGCTGTGAAACTGCAATTTTGCTTTATTATTAGAAGTTTCAAGAAAACAAAATCTCAACATAATAATCTAGGGCTTTTTAATATTGTAAAGAAAATCATGTCACGATTCTGGATTTGCTCACTTAAAGGGAATGACTAATTCCAAAAAATAAAGAAAGCTTTCAATAAGTATTTCTTAAATTAGTATTAACATAATTATACATATACCAGAAAATGAGGTAACCCTTAACTCCACACCCAGGTGACCAGTATAGTTTTGATTTCTTGTTGGTTTAATTGTTCTTGGCAATTATTTTCGAGTTATGCTGGTGTCATTAGAAATTGAAGCACTGTTTTTACTCTTGTTAGAGTCGGTGGTAATTTTTCGTGTCCACTCCCAGTGGTTCTCCATTTTCATTTCCATCAAGTGTTTAAATGAAATGATGTGTCTTACCATCTTTTCACAGAATAATACATTTGTAAAGGCCAGTAACATATTCACATTTATTTATTCATTCCATCAACAGATATTAACTTACGCTGACTGCAAAGATTGTGTTAGACACAGGAATATACTGGAGAATGATTCTTTCGTGACTCTGGCCATTATGAAGCTTATATTCTGCTAGTAGACATAGACTTAAATACAGAAATACAAAATTCACTGTTTCATTAAAATTATAAGTGTATTGAGTAGAAGTAAAATGTACCTTCAGAGTATGGGATAAAAAATATTTAATATAATCTTGGGGATCACCAGAAAACTCAAGAAAATAATGCTTGATTTTTTTTTTTTTCTTTTTTGGTAGGATCAGAGGAAGCATTCTAGGTAGCCGGTATGGAATTTTTTTAAAGGGCTTAAATTAAGTTAGGGGTATAGACAAATCAGAGAGGTATCGCTTCCATCCAGAAAATGACATAAGCACTCCACATTAAAATGATAAAGAAGGAACTTTTCTGTCTAATTAACACATTTCATGACAACTCCTTGTGTGGTGTAGGCAGTGATTCCAATACTAAGCAACCAACAGTCAATCCTTCTTGATATCTGCTTCTTGTGGATGTAGTTTCCTTGTTGGCTTATTCACTTTAACTCTAGGTGGCCACAGTCCCTGCTTATCCTTTCAATTAATACAGGATTTTATCATTTGACATCAGATCTTCTAGGGGCAGACTAACTCTTAAGTGATCAGTTCTCTTCTAATCTTTCTAAACAGTAGTTTGGAAGGTAATCTAAATTTCCCCTACTCTTCCACCACAATACTCAGCAGAAATAATCTAGAAATACTTTCAAAGCACTATATTGATATATTGCAGTAGGCTACACACATTTGCAATCTATGGGCTAAAAACAGGGTGTGAAGATGTTTAATTTGGTCTACACAGTGTTGGCACACACACTACTTAAAAATGAGATTATTTTTCTAATATTTAAAAATGGATAGATTTGGCAAAAACCCAGAAGAGCCAATATAAAATGGAAAGAGAAGAATAAAACTGGAACACAACTTCAAGACTTACCTATAAAGCTACAATAATCAAGACAAAATGGTATCTGCAAAAGAAAGTAGACAAATGGTTCAAAGGAAGACTACAAAGCCTAGAAATGGATCCACATAAAAGCTGATCTTTGACAAGGGAGCAGTGGAAATGCAATGGAGCAAGGAGAGTCTTTTCAACATATGATGCTGGAACAGCTGGACATCCACATGTAAAAAATAAATAAATAAAATGAATCTATACACAGACCATACACCCTTCACAATAATTAATTCAAAAATGGATCAGAGACCTCATGTTAAACACACGAATACAAATCTATAAGACAATATAGGAGAAAATCTAAATGGCCTTGGGTATGGCTAAGATTATTTACATATGAAACTAAAGGCATAAATCGTGACAGAAAAATTGATAAGCTGAACTTTTTTGAAATTAAAAACTTCTTTTTTGTAAAAGACAATATCATGAGGATTAGAAGACTAGCCATCCGTGGGGAGTAAATATTTGCAAAAGACCTCTCTGATAAAGGACTATTATCCAAAGTATAGAATGAACTCTCCAAATTCAATAACCCAATTAAAAAGTGAGCAAAAGACCTAAATAGACATATAGATATACACATGACAAATAAGCATTGGAAATGATTTTCAACATAGCATACTATTAGGAATTGTACATTTAAAAAGCAGTGAGATGTCACTACACATCAATTAGAATGACCAAAATCCCATACACTGACAAAACCAAATGATAGCGAGGATGAGAACAATAGGAAGTCTCCTTCATTCATTACTGGTGGAATGCGAAATGATACATCCACTCTGGAAGAAAGTTTGGTGGTTTCTTACAAAAGCGAACATATTTTCCCACACAATCCAGCAACTGTAGTCTTTGATATTCCACAAAGAAGTTGAAAACGTACGTCTACACAAACACCTGCAAACAGATGTTTATTGCAGTTTGTTTTTTTTAAATATAATTTCCCAAACTTGAAAGAACCAAGATGTTCTTCAGGAGGTGAATGACTAAACATACTGTGATATTCATATAATGGGATGCTGCTAAAGAGAAATAACTTATCAAGTCATTAAAAACATGAAGGAAGCGTTACTGTGTATTACTTATTACAGTGTATTACTGTGTAAGGTCAGTCATTGCCAGGATTAAGTGGAAGGAAGGGATGAAGAGGCAGAGATTTTTAGGGCAGTAAAAACATTCTGGATGATACTATAATCATGGATATATGTCATTACACATGTGTGTAAATATATTCACACAAAGAGTGAACCCTAATGCAAACTATGAATTCTTGGTAATGATGTGTCCACGCAGGCTCATCAGTTGTAACAAATGTACCCCTCTGGTGTGGGATGGTGATAGTGGAGAAAGCATGCCTGTGTCCTGGCAGAGGATATAGGTAAAATGTGTGTACCTTCTGCTCAATTTTGCCATAAACCTATGCTGCTTTAAAACTTAAAGCCTATTTAAAAAAATTAACACAAAATTTAAAAAAAAAAAGATTTTTTCTTAATTTTTAAAAATATTTATTTACTTTTGAGAGAGGCGGAGTGTGAGTGGGGGAGGGGCAGAGAAAGAGGGGGACAGGGGATCTGAAGCAGGCTTTGCGCTGACAACACAGAACCCGATGCGAGGCTTGAACTCACAAACCATGAAATCATGACCTGAGCCGAAGTCAGATGCTCAACCGACTGAGCCACCCAGAAGCCCCCCCAGAATGATTTTTTTTTCAATTAAAAAATGCATAGATTTCACACAGCTATTCGGACTTCTGTTTGTGAAATCTGCCAATAATAGATTGTCATAACAGTCATCAGAGAAGGGGCCGTGTCTGTGCCTTTTGGACAGGCACCTTGCTGTCCAGTTCACCTAATTGCAACATTCCCAATTACCCCTGACATTGAGACTAGACATCAAGTGCCATTCAATCCACCTACTTCTCTTAAGGAATCTGTATGACATCTGTAGGCCATTAAATTTGCAACCCTAAGAATAGGGAAGCAAGTGTGTGTCATATTCTAACTCTATCTCTACTTTTCCCTTTCACTACATAATCAACTGACACTTTCCTCAACTTATACTAAGTGATCCTCATCCTGTCCTATTTATGCTTATAATCTGCATTTATATCACAGCTTATGATTTTCTATGCCTTGCAATGTTTCAGTGTAAAATCTTTCACTTTTTCTTGTAATTGCCCAAGCACTGACATACAACTGATTTGACAAAATACCTTAACTTCTCTCCATTCTTCTCCCACCCCAAATGGCTGCTTCATAAGTGAAGGTTTCTGTATCAACCACAACAACGCTTTTGTTCTAGTCTTAATTTTAAATGTAACCTTGGATTATATCCTTCTTATTTTTTGACACTTTTCCTGTAAGAAAATATGGATATGTCTGATATTGAAGATTCAGTGATTATTTTGATAGTCAAGAGTAGCTTTCGATCATATAAACAGAAGTACAACAAATGCATTGTTTAGGGTTAATAAATTGGTGGCCAGGATCAAAGATCTGTGATCAAACCTGAAATTCTGAGGTCAGAATTTTACTGTAATGAAAGGTAACGTAAAGATCTACTGCATTACAAAAGAACAATCTGTTCTTTTCAATTTTCTCTAATTGATTAAATAATGAACCATATGGTACTTCTTATTATGAAGGCTTTTATGAAATATTTTCTTTTTTTCTTTAAGAGAGGAAATGAAGAGAAAATCCTTACAAATATGAATGTAATTAAGATGAAGCACACCATTACATCGCACTTATTTTGCATTTGGTTATAATTCTATGCATATCAATTAAACATTAACCTAGCACACAAATAGCTTTGTCTTAATAGGCAATGGACTATAATTATAACAACGTAATCTGCATACAAACATGAATTATGGAATGGTAACTACAAATCTAATCTATCCATTAGTGACTGATAATCGCTGATGTCAAATATTATTAGTATCATTTAAAATAACTTTTCAAAGGAAGAGGGCTCAGTTGGTTAAGCGTTTGACTTTGGCTCAGGGCATGATCTCATGGTTTGTGAGTATAAACCAGGCCAAGGGCTCCCTGCTGTCAGCACAGAACCCGCTTCAGATCCCCCTTGTCCCCTTCGCTCTCTGCCCCTCCCCCACTTGCACATGCTCTCTCTCTCAAAAATAACATTAAAAAAACAAAATAAAATGACTTTTAAAGGGAAATTACTAAAAATGTTATTATTACTACTATTTTACTGCTAGCACCCTGACTTCCATTTTTCACTAACTGCTCTATTATATTATGTTCCAAGACTGATGCAAAGAGTTTTATAAATATCATTTAATACGCCTGCAAACCGGAGTGATATATCATGTTTAAAAAAGTTACATATAATCCAAATAGGGCTAAAACCAAAATCTGCTAAGAGTTTTATCACATGATTTTTAAAAAAGATTTTCAAGATATATTCAGATTGCTTAGATTTTTTTAATGTTTTCATAGTAAAACCCGAATTGAACCTGTTTTCTTTTTCTTTTTTTTCTTTTTTTTTTTTTTTCATTTTGAGAGAGGGAGAATGAGAGAAAGTGAGCTGGGGAGAGCGGAAGACAAAGAGAGAGACAGAGAATCTTAAGCAGGGTCCACACTCAGCACAGGCAGAGCCCCATGCAGGGCTAGATCTCATGACCCTGGGATCATGAGCTGAGCTGAAATCAAGAGGCAGATGTTCAATCGACTAAGCCACCCCGACTCTCTGAAACTGATTTTGTAATGTATTCTAGGCATGAGAATATGACTGTAACCTACAAAATAAAGTTAAATTGAGTTTTATTTTTTTAAAACTGTAGATCACATAATTTCTTCAATCATTTTTTTTGTGTCGTGGTTTTTGAAACACTTCTCCCAACTGTACTTGGGTGAGCACATTTGCAAAGTGATCAGATAAACAAATGTAAAGTTTTTGCAGAGATTAAACTCTTACATTTTATCCTTTAGATCAAAGTTCCCAAGGACAATCTTGTTGCATATGCAGAACTGTTTTCTTATGGGAAACAAAAAAAGAAAGTGACAAAGAGAGGAGCACTTTGAAGATTTCACCCATATGTGTAACTTGTGTTTGAGTTCTTACTTCCTTTGCATGTCTCAAAGTTTATAGGAGCCGATATATTATGAAACAATCCTTTTGGGATAGAAGTAAATCCTCTAGCTCAGCACAACCCCAGTGAAAATTCTGGACTGTTAGATAGATGCAATTCTTTTGTTCTTTCTTCTCAGCAGTTATCCCTACTGATACCGTCAGTGTTTCATCGCAGCATGAAATAACATCAGATAACACTGCACTCTGAAAAGTAGATAAAATGAGGACTCTCAAATGAGAATGAATTAGAAATGTCCCCACAGTAGCAGCAAGGACTTTAAAACATGAAACTGACAAATGTACTACAGAGGGGGTTTACAAAGAGTTTTCCACTCCAACTTCTTATTCTTCACAGAGATTATTAGTACTGGAAAGTGTCAGACAGCAAATAATAAAGCTGGCCATGACAGATTTATGATATGAAGCAAAACCAACTGTCTAGCAGATATCCATCTGATGACAGCTTTTAAATATAAAAACAAATAAGCACGGCATTTTCTCAAATTGTCTGAAATGTTTCCATCTCATTGGGTGGGTAGGTACGGGAGGGGGTCTTCTATTATTTCCCTGTGATACTGAGAATTTACGGAGGAATCTTATTTTTCAAATACCTAGGGAGGAAGTCACAAGAGTATCTTGCCACAGATAAAAGCTTTAATATTTATTTATGAAACAAACTCAAATATTTCCTTGGAGTATATACAATTTATTATGTTTCTTTTTTTTTTTTTCTTTCCAGCTTCATGGAGATCTAGTTCACATACAACATTGTATAAAATAAGGTACACATGTGGTAGGTCTCTTTTTTTCATGTTTATTTATTTATTTTGAGAGAGAGAGAGCAGAGAGGCAGAGAGAGAGGGAGAGAGAAGGAGAGAGAGAATCCTAAGCAGGCTCTGTGCTGACAGCACACGTCAGGGCTCGATCTCACGAACCATGAGATCATGACCGCAACAGAAATTGAGAGTTGGATGCTTAACCAACAGAGCCACCCAAGGCGCCCCTGTTATAGGTCTCTTTAAACACCTTATTAATCTTCCTTTTTAAACTGTAACTTACTTATTTTAACTCTTGAGAATAGAGGGAATAGTAATTGAAAATGAAAGAAACTTTGTGAGTATTTGTTTTATGGTTGATTTTTTTTCTTTCTTTCTGATAGTACCAATATTATTCATTCTTGTTTGTTTCAACGGTTTGAGAAGATGTAAACACTTATATTTCAGCAGCACTCAACCTGTTAATACAGATATTTTATCCATGAAACCAAAGTAAGTTTCTCATTCTTGTTCAGTTTTTAGTGGGATTGAAATCTTTGGGTTCTATCATTACTAATGTGGTTGAATAGCATAACACATCTCAGTTCAGAAAATGTCTTTAATAGGGGCACCTCGGTGGCTCAGTCAGTTAAGAGGCCGACTTGGGATCAGGACATGATCTCGTGATTCATGAGTTTGAGTCCTGCATCGGGCTCTGTGCTGACAGCTCAGAGCCTTGAACCTGTTTCAAATTCTTTGTCTCCCTCTCTCTGTCTCCCTCTCCCTTCCCCTGCTCACACACACACTCTCTCTCTCTCTCTCTCTCTCTCATTCAAAAATAAATAAACATTAAAAAAATACAAGTTTCTTATCAAAAAAGAAAGAAAATGTCTTTTATAAAGTTCCTTCTCTGGACCAGACACTGTACTAATCTGGAACAACAATAACACACACACACACACACACACACACACACACACACACACACAGTTTATACCTTCTCAGAGCTTTTTGGGGGGAATCATATAAAACTGAACAGTTACTGCAATTAAATGTAAAAATTAATAAAAAAAGACACACAGTATTCTGGGAGACTACTATATATTAGCCAGTAACCTAGTGTAAGGCAGATAAGGGAGAACATCAGACAGAATGTGAAGGATAAGCCAATACATAAATGGTTTCTTAGATACATTCACAAATTAAGAGTTAGTGGGACAGTCCAATAAAGGTCTCTCAAACCAAGTTATTATATAAAAACATATATAGTGTAAATATACTATTATATATTACGTATTTTAATATTGTATATAATCTAGTGCTCTAAATATGGTGAACCGAGAAATAATCCGTGTATTTTTTTGTTTTAATGCTTTATTCATTTTTGAAAGAGAGAGAGCAATCAGGGGAGGGGCAGAGAAAGAAGGGGACAGGATCAAAAGCGGCTTCTGCGCCGGGAGCGGAGAGGCAGGTGGCAGGGTTCAAGTGGAATCATGAGTGAGATCATGACCTGAGCAGAAATCAGATGTTTAGCTGACTGGAGCCATCCCTGCTTAACTGACTGGGCCACCCAGGCGCCCCTTAATCTCTGTATTCTAAGTCACTACTAACACCACGATTTATTTAGCAACTACCCCAGGCTGCAGACCGCATTCTCTATTTACATTGTGTTTTATGCCTCATGGCAACTTTATAAAATAGATATTTTCTTCATTCTACGGAAGATAAAATTGAAGATGCTCAGAAGGATTAAAGTCACATGTCTATACGAGCAGAGCCAGGGCCCGTTCCAGATGTGTCTGACTTCAAACCCCAGAATGTTAAACACTATCTATACTTTATTGCTTCTTATTTTCACTACACAGATTCGCAGACCCAAAGATCCTATGGTTCCCAATAATTGTAAACGTATTTGCTACCTCTTCACATTTTCTGAAACTACCTACCACAATTAAATGGACTTCTGTTACCGGGAACTTGACTAGGTAGCCTTGCCATTATGGGATTTCTTCCAGATTACTTGACAGGTATTAACTGGGGAACTGCTTTATCAGCTGTTTCTGAAATACTATTGAAACACCATTGAAACTTTTTTTTTTCCACGTAAGCTAATTCATAGTTCTCACAGCTACATCTTTAAGATATCTACAACTGATACTGAAGTAATTGATCGAGCTAATGAATTGGGCTATAATTTACAGAGGCAAACTTCCAGAATCTGCTATCGTAGCTATGTATAAATTCCTTGTGTTCAGGAAGCAAAGTGAGTCTCATGGCACTTATTTAAAGTAATGAATTATTTTAATGTCAGGAGTAGATATCAAATGGAGTGAAACTTAGTAGTTTACAAAAGGTGTGTACTCTGTGACAAATTCAAGGGAAACTCTTCTTTATCCTTGTTAAAGCAATAAGCTATGAGACACAAGTTTCCATTAATTTTAAAGCTGATGCTTTCATGTGGGTTCACTGAATTCTAGGGAGGGGATAAAAAAGTAAACAAAAACAATGTATTGTCTATTATTTTGGGGAGATTATACTTTCTATTTATTATCTGATTTTAACTCTCAATCAATGCTCTCCTAGAACATTATTTTTTAACAAGAAGACTAGATTAGACAAATTAAGCTGCCTTAAGTCACAAACTGGAAGTCATTAAGTCTCAAAACAACCTGGCAAATTTAGTTTAATTTAATCAATATTTAAGTTAGAGTACAATAAAAAAAATAAATTATGGGACACTGTTTGAAATTCTTATTACATTTGTTTGGGTGTGGCAGACCAGATTTCATTTACATTTGTTCAAAAGGCACAAATATTTAATAATGGATCTTGTTTTGTAGGCTAAATACAAACTCTAGCCTATGCTGGCAGGTTCCTTCTCTGCCAAAGCTAAAAAAGCACAAATCCTGATTTTACTCTTTTTAAGATTTCTACCTCTTCATCCAAACACAATATTTCTAAGGTTTGTAGACAGGCCCATAAAAGTGAACAAGAAAAGGGGATTATTATTTTATAGCAGTTATAAATAGAGTTTGGGGGAACAGTGAATACCTGCCTCAAAAAATCTTATAGACTTTGCCCATTTTTTAAAAAGATTGATTCCCTTCCTCTCTCTCTCTACCTCCCTCTCCCGTCCCTCCCTTTCTCTCTCCTTTTCCTCATATACACACACTCAGTTTGCTGAGAATTAATTTTTATACGGTGAATGAAAGCACCTTTGGGGAGATATAAGGTACATTAATGGTTTGCCATTCACATTAACAGGAAAACTATATATTACATTTTAAATAAGGCATTGAGACTAATTATAAGATAATTGCCAGGAACGACAATTAAGATGCTATCATTCATTTATTCAAATGGATTTTTAAAAAGCCATTACACGTTTTTGTAGAGGACCCTGATGTTGCATTCTTCCAGATATTTTTTTTTTTTCAACGTTTATTTATTTTTGGGACAGAGAGAGACAGAGCATGAACGGGGGAGGGGCAGAGAGAGAGGGAGACACAGAATCGGAAACAGGCTCCAGGCTCTGAACCATCAGCCCAGAGCCCGACGCGGGGCTCGAACTCCCGGACCGCGAGATCGTGACCTGGCTGAAGTCGGACGCTCAACCGACTGCGCCACCCAGGCGCCCCATCCAGATATTTTGTAGAAGAGCCACACACGCTCTCAGGAGCTGGTGATCCCCCTGACAGAGAGCATAGTGAATGTCTTCAACTTTTATTTTTATGTATTTTTAATTTTTTTAATGTTTATTTTGAGAGAGAGAGAGAGAGAGACAAAGCACGAGTGGGGGAGGGGCAGAGAGACAGAGGGACGCAGAATCCCGAGCAGGCTCCAGGCTCTGAGCTGTCAGCACAGAGCCCTACATGGGGCTTGAACTCACGACCCGTGAGATTATGACCTGAGCCCAAGTTGGATGTTTAACCAACTGAGCCACCCAGGCGCCCCAACATCTTCAACTTTTAAAATAAAACAGTTTAAGTAGTCATTTACTTGCACGTCAACTAAAAGCAACAAACCAAAATATACCCAAGGAAAAAACAGACTATCAAATGTTGGCTTGCTTGTCCTGTTGTACAGACTTTCTGATTTCATGGAGGGAAACCTTGTCCTTGGAGATTTTCCTGAGCCCCAGCAGGTTTCTTCTTTTGTAATGCATTCTTGTAAACCATGTTGTCTGAATAATGATTCTCTCCCTCCCTTTCTTTCATCTTGGAATTTTATTGATGTCTGCTTTTATTGATGTTTACGACCTTGATGTATTTATACAATCTCTTGTCCTATACACTCAGATTATAATGGACATCGCCCCCTCTCCTTGGGATCTCAGAATCTGCTAGTAGGCTAGGTTTCCAAGAAATATCCTTGGTTTATAAATAGGTCCTACTCCAGAAAGCAGTATTTTCTGATCACTGGTTTTTCCCAGGAAGTAGTGCACACAATTTCTGACATTAACTCTACCAATGACGGCAACATAAAGCACGAAAAGTGTAACATTTTTGGAAAGCGATTTGACAATAATTGTAGAGTCTTGACACTTTTATATATTTTGACTATTAGTAAATTATCCCAAGGGAATTAATCAAATTAGAGGAAAAGCTTAATACCTGAAGATATTGATGACAACTTTATCTCCAATGGTAAACATTTGGAAGTAACTTATTGGTGAATAATACATGTTGCATCAGTGAAAGAAAATTACGTCACATCAATTAAATGCATTTGATGTGTCTAGTTAAATGGTATCCATGAAGAAAACGCAACAATCCAAAAAATATCTCTACTGTGATAGCTTATACATAAAAATATAAACTCATGCATAGAGGCACAAACCCATGTGTGAATAGTGAAATTTGTAATGGAATACTGGAAAAAGTGAATAGTTAGTTTATTAGAGTTCTATTGTAATTGATCTTTTAAAAAAATAATTTCTACTGGTATAATGCTGTTTATGCATTTGGATGAAACAATTAGTGGTGTAATTTGGCTCTATCATTTTAGAGAAACATTTATTAAGCAAATTTAACATGTAATGTGCACAAGGTAATCATTGACTCTAAAGTTTATTTACTGATGAATAGATAAAGAAAATGCGATTATATATACTGTTGCATCCACACGACTCCTGAAACAGAATTCTACGGGCACCAGTGACAGTCACAACAAAGTTTATTGCAATGAGAGGCAAGGCCAACCAATCGGGACAGACACTCTTGACCAGAGTGCGGGCTCGAAAAGCCAGGGTACAGAATTTTTATAGCCGACCACATTGTCTTATCATCACCTAGGAACAGAACAAAGAAATAGTTCCCAGATGGGGGTGGAAACAGTTCAGACATGGCCTTGCCCCAATCCAATCAAACACTAATCCAGTTGATTTCCCTTGAACTTTCGTTCCCTTGATTGATAGGACAAGGCTGTTATCTCTTAATCTACAGTGTTAAAACAAAGCTGTTATTTCTTAAGGTCACAGGTTAGCCCTACATTACAATTTAACCCTTACATATACAATGGGATACTGCTCGGTAATGAGAAAGAATGAAATCATGCCTTTTGCAGCAATGTGGGTGGAACTGGAAGGTGTTATGCTGAGTGAAATAAGTCAGTCAGAGAAAGACAGACATCATATGTTTTCACTCATATGTGGATCTTGAGAAACTTAACAGAAGACCATGGGGGAAGGGAAGGGGAAAAAAATAGTTACAAACAGAGAGGGAGGGAGGCAAACTATAATAGACTCTTAAATGCAGAAAACAAACTGAGGGTTGATGGGGGTGTGGGGGAGAGGGGAAAATGGGTGATGGGCATTGAGGAGGGCACCTGTTGGGATGAGCACTGGGTGTAGTATGTAAGCAATGAGCCACAGGAATCTACCCCAAAAACCAAGATCACACTTTACACACTGCATGTTAGCCAACCTGACAATAAATTTTATTATCATTTTTTTAAAAATTAAAAAAATAATGATCAAATGAGACATTAATTAAAAAAAGTTTATCATCAAAAACATATAAAATAATAGCAAACATATAGCATAATCAACCAAATCTTAACAATTGCATTTAGTCATGAAATGCATTAACTGTAAAACATCATCTGTGGTAGTTTATTCATACTACATGTTCTTAAAAAATTCATGGTTTTCTGTAACCATCATATTTGTTCATTTCACATTTGATTAAATTCAAAACTATGTTTCTGGGTTGTTTTTTTTTTAACTTTTCAAACTGTTTGGTAACAGAAAATAGTATAAATAGATTTGGTAATAAAATAAATACCACAGTAGAATTTCTAAATCTTTTTGTCATGGAAAAACATCACATATTCACATAAAAAGAAAATAGAATGTGTGCAATTATATATATAAAACTTGCTTATGTGTCTGGATTGTGTCCATGAATTTTTGTGGCTCTCCATAGATCCCAAGTTAGTCCGTTAGAGCTGTTATAACAAAAATAGCATACACTTGGTGATTTAAAGAACAAACATCAATTTTTCACAGTTCTGGAGGCTGTTAAAGTCACCAGCAGATTTGGTATCTGATGAAGGCCTGCTTCCTGGTTCAGAGAATGCCTTTTTTTCACTGTCTTCCTCACATGATAGAAGGGTTGCTGGAGCTTTCTGGAGTCTCTTTCATAAAGGCACTAATTCCATTTTTGGTGCTCTACCTTCATACACTAATATTGTCCAAAATACCCCACCTTCTAGTACCATCACTCTGGGATTAGAATTTCAATATATGGGGCACCTGAGTGGCTCAGTAGGTTGTGTCTGACTTCGGCTCAGGTCATGATCTCACAACCCCGCATTTGGGCTTTGTGTTGACAGCTCAGAGCCTGGAGCCTGCTTCAGATTCTGTGTCTCCCTCTCTCTGCACCTCCCCCACTCACACTCTATCTCTCTCTCTCAAAAAATAAACATTAAAATATAGTTTTCAATAAAAAGAAAAGAAGAATTTCAACATATGAATTTGAGGGGAACACATTCATTCCATAGTAGACCATGAGTCAAGTTCACTTGCCCGAGGCATAGAAACTGAAGAATATGGAATTATACAGATGTTCCCTGAATGTCTGCTATGGGCCAAAAACGATTTCAGGTTCTGGTTACTCAATAAGTAAGACAGGCAAAATGCTTGCCTTAGGAAGCTTCCATTCTATTTATGGGACAGATAATAAGGGAAATGAACAAGTAATTAAACACTAGAAGTTGAGTTAGTAGTAAGTACTGCAATAAATAAAATTGTAAGACATATGGAAATGGTTCTTTTTTGGTCTCAGAATCAATAGCCTAAAATCACATACAGTAATGGTTTTACATTAAAAAGTGATATTATTACTGTCAAAAAGTGTTTTAAAGTTTAAAATATTTTTTTAACTTATAGAAGTTTATTTATCAGTTATGTTCTACCTGTGTTTATACCAAAATTGATGATTGGAGACATAAAGAGATAAACAGATTTAAAGATTATACATTTAAAATGCCTATGGAATGAATATGGGGGGAAAAAACCTCAAAAACTATTTTATACATCATTAACTTGCAAATATCATGAAATGTTACAACTGAACACTGTGAACCATTAATGCGTCTCTCACAATTTGGAGCGGACCCACATTGAATTACCCACTATACAGTTTGTGATGTTTTACTACTTCCTCGTTTTTTGTTAGGCGAATAGTTTCACATAGATTTATAACAGTCTTCTATATAACCCTATCTTTGAATTTATTGTAAAGGACTGCGTCACTTATTTGATATCACGAAAGACACCCTGCTAAAAATACCTCATTTTAATAAAGACAAAATATATTCTCTTTCCACAAGTTTATGGATGGCACTGCCTCATGCTTTTGTAAGGAAAATGGATTGACTAACAATATATTGTAGAGGAATTTTTATTTTTGGCTTTATTTTTTATTTGTTAATGGGAGAGCAAGTGTATGTGTGTGAGTGGGGGAGGGGCAGAGGGGGGAGAGAGAGAATCTTAAGAAGGCTCCATGCTCAGCATGAACTGGGCTCAATGCAGGATCATCCTAAGACCATGACCTAAGCCAAACCTAACAGGCAGACTCTAAACCAATGAATCACCCACACACCCCTATTTTTGCCTTTAAAATAAGATGGGTATTTCACCACACAACTCTTCGTGGGAACTCAGAGAAAGGACCAGTCCATCTTGGTGGTTTTGAGTATGGATTTGGGGGGCTAACTTCCTTATCTCAAATACTGAATCTGTCATTAAATTCTAGAATAAGTTTGAGCCAATTTTGTCATACTTCAGTTTTCTCATGTGTAATAGGAATAAAATGCTAGTATCTACCTCACAAGTTATTTAATGACTTAATATTTCTTTTTTTCTTTGTTTTTAAGTTTATATATTTTGATCGGGACAGAGAGACAGAGAGAGAGAGAGAGTGCAGGAGAGGGGCAGAGAGAGAGAATCCCAAGCACAGCCTGATGGGCAGCTTGAGTTCACACACTGTGAGATCATGATCTGAGCCAAAATCAAGAGTCGGACACTTAACCTACTGAGCCACCTAGGCACCCATGAATGAATTAATATTTCTAAAGTACTTAGGATAGTATATGATGTATAGTAAATGCTGCATATGTTTTAATGATAGTGATGGTTAATTTTATGTGTCAACATGAATGAGCTAATTCATGCCCAGATAACTAGTAAGATGATATTTTGGGGTGTGTATGTGAGGGTGTTTCTGGAAAAGATTAGCATTTACATCAGTAAACTGGGTAAAGAAGACCCACCCTCACCAATGTGGGTGGGCATCATCTAGTCCTTGAGGCCCAAACCGATCAGAAAGGCAGAAAAATAGCAAATTCTTTATCTCTTCTTGAGTTGGGTTGTCCACCTTCTCTGACCCACAAACATAGAAGCTCCTGCTTTTAGACTCTGGGACTTAGAACAGCTGCCCCACTGTCTTCTTTCACTCCCTTCTCAAGCCTTCCATGTGGACTACGTGTGAAACCTTGGGCTCTAGTAGTTCTCAGGCTTTCAGACTGGGGTTGGATTACCCCACCCGCTTTCCAGCGCTTTCAGCTTGTGGAAGAAGACTGTGGGACTTCTTGGCTTCCTCAACCATATGGGCCTCTCTTATACGTCTGTTTAGTGCCTATTGGCTCTATATCTTTGGGTAACCTAATACGGAGTGGATTATTCTTTATTCATCGTGAGTATACGAACAAACTTCTGAAGGCAAACATGCATAGTACTTTGTCATGGCAGCATTGGAGAATTTTGTGTATATTGAAGAATGATAAACTGGGAGACAAGCCTGGGCAAGTAAGCCAGGGTCAGATCAAAGTTAGTTAGAATACTTAAAAATTAAATACTTAGAAATTTAATACATCATGGATCTTCCATAAGTAAGTTACTACATGAAGAAAAACTAACAATTTTCATAAGAAAAAAAAGTAAGAAAAGAAAATTGGCTGCCATGTGAAAGTTAAAACACTACTGGCTGGAAAATCAAGGCTATTCAAATTATCCAAGCCGATGATGAAAATATATAAGAATAAAGGCTTGAAGTGGCAGCAAGGGTGATAGCAGAGGCATTTCAAGACAGCATGGCTTAAGCGACACCTGGGTGGCTCAGTGATTAAGCATCCGAATCTTGATTTCTGCTCAGGTCAGATCGCAGAGTTCATGAGATTGAGCCCTGCATGGGGCTCTGTGCTGACAGTGTAGAGCCTACTTGTAATTCTCTCTCTCCTTCTTTCTCTTTTCCCCTCCACTGCTTGCACACACATACATTCTCTCTCTCTCCCTCCCTCCCTCTCTCTCTCTCTCTCTCTCTCTAAATAAATAAATAAATGGGTGATGGGCATTAAGGAAAGTACTTTTCAGGATGAGCACTGGGTTTCATATGTAAGAGATGAATCACCGGGTTTTACTCTTGTTTTTTAACATTAATTTTTTTTCAAATATTTAATGTTTAATTATTTTTGAGAGAGAGAGACAAAGCACAAACTGCGGAGAGAAATAGAGATGGAGACACAGAATCCAAAGCAGGTTCCAGGTTCCGAGCTGTCAACACGGCGCTCGACACAGGGCTTGAACACACAGACTGCAAGATCATGACCTGAGCTGAAGTCATACACTTAACTGACTGAGCCACCCAGGGTCCCCTAAAATGTAGTATTTTATAATTTTTTGCATCCTCAGCCCTGGAGAAGAGTGCATAATTCATTTTCACTCAATTTTAGTTGTCATAATGGGTTCTGAGAGGTGACTATCCGATCAGACATGAGAGAGGAAAAAGACTATATCTAGGACTGTAGTTTCTTTCTGGGTATCTAGGAAGCAAATGATGCCATAATTTAGATTCTGAACGTAGACAGGGGAAGAGGTCTGCAAAAGGAAGAAGAAGTGAGGCTATTGAGTTTTAGGTAAGTTTGAAGCCACATAAATTGGCGTATCACATGTGATGCATTTACTGTAAGTAGCTGCCTTTAAATAGCTCATTTAATTTAATTCACTTTGAGGAGTTAAATTAACTTAATTTAGCAATATGCTGGTGATAAGTCCTCTGGTAGTTTGATGTTTTACTAGACAAACTGGATATATTTATTAACTAATTTTAATTCAGAGAGTTCCTATTTTAACAGAATATAGTACCAAGTGCTGTAAAAACCCATCCTTCTTCTGATGGGAAAAGTTGGAGAGCAGAGAAAATCAGTGAGAAATTTCCTTTTCAGAACTATGCTTTCAAGAATAGTTGGAAAGGATAAGATCAGAGGAGGTAGAGGGGAAGAAGACCAGACGAGCTTCAAGAGACCAAGATTGAAATGTAGTATAAACCAGGATTATAATGAGGATAATAGAATTTTGTAGTGTCTGCATTTATATTGGTAGTGTGTTCTTTCCTGTTTTCTCCTTAAATTAAAGGCAGAATTTCACTTTGATCCACTAAAAAGCTAGTTAATGATAATTATTTAGATGCCAGTGTAGGGCAATAGCTATTTATACAAATTATTACCCTAAGCACCTGCTCCAATTTTTTTTTTTATGTATCATGCTAACAGTGTTTTTTGTCTTAATTAAAAATGTTAATTAGTGGTGATATAAACAGCAAAAGAAGAGCTGGTAACATATGCACAAGAATTTTACAATATGTGCCCCACTTTTTTCAAACTGATGAACTAAGCATGAAAGCAATCTAAAACACTTATGAACAGTTGCTAATTTTCAAGTAAACCTTAGATAGTTCTCTGAGCATCAGACCAGGTTAACATATGATTGTTTTCTGCTTTCACATATTTTGCTTTGAACCTAATTATTGTACAACTGCTGTCTCTATTGTAATGTTTTACATTTGGATTTCTTTTTTTTTTTTTTTAATTTTTTTTCAACGTTTATTTATTTTTGGGACAGAGAGAGACAGAGCATGAACAGGGGAGGGGCAGAGAGAGAGGGAGACACAGAATCGGAAACAGGCTCCAGGCTCTGAGCCATCAGCCCAGAGCCCGACGCGGGGCTCGAACTCACGGACCGCGAGATCGTGACCTGGCTGAAGTCGGACGCTTAACCGACTGCGCCACCCAGGCGCCCCTACATTTGGATTTCTAACATACTTTTCCAGCACTTTGAATTTGCCACCCTTATCAACTCAGGCCAACATCATTGCCAAAATATTTAGAAATTCCCCTTTAAAAATTCACTGTTCCTATATTGGCAGGTGCCTAGATTACCCATTGAAAAGGAACGGGGGAGAGTGAAGTAGGAGGCTTATGATTTCTGAAGGAATAAAAAATCTTTCTCTCCTTGTCCTTTGAGGAAAAATGTACACGGGAAAGAAGCGTTGTGACTTTCTATGCAGTTGACATTGAGTTGGCATGATCATAGTAAAGAAAATCAATTTGACTTCTAGCATTGCCCTTGAAGTATCTTAAAACATATTCTCTCCATTAGGCCAGGACATTAGGAGCGGGACATTCTGCTGCTTTGACGTCGTACCAACCCCTTGTCCCCCCAAAAAACTGAACAATTCAGTATAAAAAGAGGAAGGGTAATAAAATGTTTTCTTGTCTACTCAGTGCTCCACATGTAAGTATTCAATATGTCTTTCAAATGAACAATTCATTTATTTTCTTTAGAGAGTTTGTACCCTATCACATTTATTAAAAGATTAATGACTGAAATAATGCATATGGTAACACAATATTATTGTCCCACCAGTTTCTCCTCTAGGTTTTACAATAGTGTGAGGGAAAATACAAAATGACAAAATCAATCAGTTCCAAATACCTTAAGTTAAATACATTAAGGTAAACGAGGAACTTAATATGTGGCTTCTTTTAAAGACAGAAATAGCCCACCTTCTTGGAGACAGTGCACTGTAATTGAAACTACATTGGAATTGATGACACCGAGTCCTCAGTCCCCTGATCTTCCTGTGACTAGTTTCTTCTTTTCCACTGGTCTCCACTTCAATGTTACATTCTTACAGAGCCTTTTCTCAAAGCCTGTCATATGACTGCTTAATTTTTCTTCGTAGCCTTTTACAATTTATGAAATCGTCGTAGTATTTTGTTGATTGATCTATTAACATAAAAGATCCTTGAGAACAGACGCCTCACCTGTTCTATTTTCTTCTGTTTTCAGTTCCTAGAACAATGCCTCACCCTGACTGAATGATTTTGCTTAATGACAGAACTGTCAGTAAGTATTGATGAAGAATCAGAAATTGACCTGAGAGTGAAGTTGGATGGATTCATCTTGACCTTTTTTACTCACCCAGATTTAGATTAATGACAAATTCAAGTGAGAGCTTTAGAATCCTAAAGTCCTTTACTCTTGGCTACAGATTTTTTTTTTTCTGATTATGTGGAACAATGCATAATCCTCACATCGCTTGTATCATTGGTTGAAACAGAGTTGAAAGTGATGCCGACTTTGGGAATCGTGCATCCAAAAATCTCCAAATAGGTACAGTGAGGAACTGAAAATAACAAAATGGCACGAAACAGGAAAAGGGACACAGCTGGCTTTATGTTTGAAGGCCTAATGCAGAAGCTGGCAAATTTGGGGGCGGTTATATGTATGCAATTTAAACTTCTATATAATTTCCATCTAATTTAAGTGTACTTATTTCTTATTTTATATTCATTACAGTTTATAATATATTATATACATTATTATAATATATTATATATAATTCAAATTAATATGTATCTAATATAACATTCTTTTATTCACAAGGGCAAAGATAATGGGAGGGAAAGAATATTTGAACTGTTAGGAAACTGTTTAGGAGACAAATTTAGCTGGTTTGTGGGAAAGCATATTCTGGCTTACCTTGAATTCATTATATGACATTGAAAACTTGGAAATATGGGGAGAAGCCTTATTTTTCCACTGCTATATGCACCCTGACTCAAGTCATTTGTATTAGGACTGATATGGGAGATGACATCCTTTTTTCTTTTTCATCCAAGGATTTTTCAGTAAGCAAGTACTATTTCCTCTCGTATCCCATGAGATTAAGAATGTAGGCACAAAGTCCTTTGTTTTCTACTGTTTTAAAAGATATTTTGTAAGAAAATGATGACGGGTTCCTGGGTGGCTCAGTTGGTTAAGCATTCGACTCTTGATTTCGGCTCAAGTTATGATTTCCTGGCTTGTGAGTTAAAGCCCTGCGTCGGGCTCTGTGCTGACGTTATGAAGCCTGCTTGGTGTTCTCTCTCTCCCTCTATCTGCCCTTCTCCTGCTCAAGCTCTCTCTCTGTCTCTCAAAATAAATAAACATTATTCTTTTAAATAAAAGATAATAAAAGAAAATGATGAAGAAAAGTATGTATATTGTGGGAGAGGTTGTACATTCTAAGTTGTGTAAAGCTTTCTGTGACATGTGACCACAATATTGTATTTTCTGTTAATCATACTTTTTATGATACCGCAGAGCAAGGAAGTAGAAATATAAGAAGGAAGAAACGACAGTACACAATTTGAACGTGAGCAATGCACACCCCAGTTTACTCTACATGAAAATGCAACTTGAAGATCAGACAAGTAGCATAGGCAATGGGTAGATAGACTCTGCTAGAGAGTTATGGCCTGGCCACATAAATACGTGACATTTACAAAAGTCACAGAACAAACCTTTCTATCAGAAAGACATTTAAAATACTTAAATTATGGGATGCAAGTTTCTGCTTAACAATTAAATGTTATTGGGTTATGTCTCCGACTTTTTTCTCTGCGTTTCTCACCAAGCACTATATGCCTGCAATCTAGCCATTATGCCATGCATACATCTAAGTCATAACTTCTAACTTTATAACACTCTATGCTGTCATCTGCCACATTTTATCTATCCACACTCCAGATGATGGACAGTCAATTTATTTCCAACTCCTTTCCCTGGCTAAGAACACTGCTGCAATGAATAACCTTGCACATGTCCCCATATGGAGCTTTCTAGAATGACTGCCAATCCCTACAATCTTACCAGTAGTGAGACTCACATCCCCACTAACACTTGGCATTTTCTAGCTGTTTGATTTTTGCCAGTCCAATAGGCAAAGCCATATCTTATTGTTACTCTAATTTCCCTTCCTCGCTTCGTAATGATGATGAACATTTTTCATACATTCATTATCTCTGGCGGCTTCTTCCACAAACTGAGTTTTTATTTCATTACAAATGTATTCTGTTTTCATTTTGTCTTTGTTGACTTGCAAGAGTTCTCTTCCTACTGTAGATGTGAATCTCTTGTCATTTCTAGACATCTAAACCGTAGTTTCATATTCTGTCGTACACCTTTTAATTTTTACTATGCTCCAGTTCAGTGGATAGACAATAAAAATTTGATATAATCTATTAATCATTTTGGCTTTATTTTTGCGTTTTTCAAAGTATCGCTTAAGAATCTCTTCCCTACTCCAGGACAAAAGGTATTTTGCATGCCTAATAATGTATTAAGTCTTTGATCTAACTAGACTCCATGTTTATGTGTGCTCTTAGAAAGGAATCCAATTATTACTCTCTTCTGTATGCTAATCCAGTGTTCTATCACAATATATTAAACTTTCTGAAATTTCCTTGATATAGAGTACTAGTGCCCACTTGATATTATGAATTTCCACTTGTAACTCTGCCTGTTCTCTACTTCTTTCAATGGTTTATTTCTCTTTTTCAGAAAATACAGTTTTTACTGTGGTTGCTGCTGTTAATAATCTTACCATGATTATGACTTTGAGGTATGAAACTTTTTTTGTGTCTCTAGGCAAGTCTCACTCTTCACTCTTTCTTTTTTACAAAGTTGACTTAGCTACTCATTGTCCTGTATTTCTATGTGGGTAACAGTGAGCTCATGAAGAGTCATAAAAATGAAATTGTTATTGTGATTATATTGAAATAACCGATTACTTTGCATAAATAAATTGACCTCTGTATTATTAAGTTATCTCCTGTAACAGTACAGATTATCTCTCTGTTGATTTAGATCACTGGCAATTTTGTCTATTGGGAGATATTTCACAATATCTGGTCATATTAGTTATTTAATATTTTGGTTGTTAACAACTGGGGAGATGCTACTGACATCCAGGCAAGGATGAAAAATCTTCTCCAATGCACAGGACTGTCCTCCACGATAAAGAATTCTCTGTTCCAAAATGTCAAATGTCAATAATGCTGAGATGGGGAAATCCAGATTTAGATATTTTACCTCCCCTTTGTTAGAGTTGTAAAGTTTTTTTTTCCAGGGAGTGCCAATTAATTCTCGGTAACATAATTTGTAGATATTTTATATTTTTAGCTTCTGTTCTGTATCTTACTTTACTGTCATTTGTATTTCCCTGTTTATTATTACTTCTTTAGAGAAACGACACTCAGTTGGGCATGTTAACTTTTCATTTCATTTCCGTAATCTTACTTAAACTTAATTACTTCTAATAGCTCATTGATTCTTTTGGATTTTCTAGGTAAATTATTCTATCATGTTTAAATTAAATTAAACTTCTACTTTTTTTTTCTTTATGAATAAGATTAGGTAGGGCCTTGATTACAATGTAGCAGGAGAAGAAATATTGGACATTATTTTCTTATTCCTGAGGTCAAAGGGAATGTATAAAGTGTTTTTATTAAGTGCAGTATTTGCTATAGAGTTTGGTATATAAACTCAGCTTTTATATATTTAAGGAGTATCTATTCTTCTACTTTTCATTTTTATCACAAATATGTAATAGACCTATTTGTGTTGTTTTATTTTTCTGAAACAACTTATGAAACAATATGGATTTTCTCACTTCATCTGTTGAGATGGTAATATGGTAATATTAATTAATTAATTAATTAATTAATATTAATATGGTAATAGATATTTTTTCCCATTACATATTTTCACAATTCTGGAACTAAGCTTCTTTAACCAGAAAGTATTTTTTAAATGCACTATTAGAATTGCTTATTTAATAATTTGCTTTGAATTTTCACATCTACATTTCTCAGTGAAACTGACCTGTAATTTTTTTTTGTTTGTTTATTTGTTTGTCTCTTTTGTCTGGATGTGGTTTTGGAAACATGATTATAAGAGCTTTAATAAATTAATTGATAAATTTAATAAATTAATTGATTTTTAAACTTAAAAAATTAATGTTTATTTTTGAGAGAGAGAGAGAGATAGAGAGACAGAATGCAAGCAGGGAGGGACAGGGAGAGAGGGAGACACAGAATCCAAAGCAGTCTCCAGGTTCTGAGCTGTCAGCACAGAGCCCAATGCGGGCCTCAAACCCACGAACTGTGAGACCATGCCCGGAGCTGAAGTAGTTTGTCCAACTGACTGAGCCACCCGGGCGCCTCTAGATGAGACAAACTTTTAAAAGATTTCTAGTATAACTTGATTAAAAAACACATTAACTATCCCTTGAAGGTTTGATAAATATAACTCTTAAAACCATATATATATATATATATATATATATATATATATGAAATTTTTGAATGGAATTCTTAGGTATCTATTTTATTTTCTTTAACATTTGTATTCTTTCATGCTTACTTAAAATGTTATACTAACCATGAACCACAGATTTTGACAACATTTATATTCTCATTCAGTTCTCAATCTTTATAGTTTTCATTTCTAACTCTAGTGTGGTTTTGTAGTTATTGTCATTAATTTCTAATTTTATTGCCTTATGACATTCAGCAATATTCATATAATCACCACCCTGATAGAACATACTGCATTAGGTAGAAACAATGAACAAACAGGTGCAGTAATGAGAATGACTGTTTTACAGGATAGTCCAAAAGTACTATATGCATATAGACATTTAATCCAAGACCTAGAAGCTAAAAATTATACATGTGAAGTCAGATTAAGGACCATTATACCCAGGGAACAACAAGTCATTAAATGGGAAGAGTGGATTTCCTTTGAAGAAATCTGAGACTAAATATTTTTAAGATGAAATATTAATTAATGACTGAGGGAAAAAGAAATGAGATGGAATTGAAAAGATATTAGCTAATTCCATCTTGTAGTTCATGAGACATTTGTACTAACTGCAGAAGAAGCCGTTGAAGAGTTGTGTGCTCACAAAGACGTAAAATGGTTTGTATCTCCAAAACTTTATTTTGCCTGCTGTTTTATGGTAGCCATGGGATGCACTGCCCAGATCAGCTTTCAGGAAAGAATCCCAGCTGTGGAGATGAGTAAGCAAACAGCCTCCACCAGTCAGTTCCTTCAGGTTCAGCCTCAAGGAGTAGAAGCTTGCCTCCTTTGAGGTTATACTCTTCCCAGGGCAGTCCATAGCTGAGGGGCAGAAAGGCCTAGATATTTCAGCCAACAAAGGAGAATCAACATGTGCAATATTCCCTCTAGAACTTCTGATCCTGTCGGGTGTTTGTGGTCCTCTATCATAATTCGACTTCTTCCTCGGTGTCATCCTGCTTCTTTTCAGAGGTACTGATCTCTAATGAACACCTTGCATCCAAAACTCTAGGAGACTGCTGAGGGGAAAATAATCTGCATGGTATTTGGATAATGGATTATAGAGGGCAACAGTGTCTGTTAGAAGATTGTGGTGACAGTCTTGGTTAGAGAAGATGGAGACAGATAGGCACAAGAAATCTACTTTAGTGAAATTTATGGTTCTCAATTCCAAACGTTGATGGAATGTTGAAATGACTCAAATTGCTAATTTGTGTTTAACTAAATGACAATTTTTATCTTGAGTTTTTGCTCAGAACTGATGGCTTACATTTCCAAAACCCAAATGTTCTGTTTTGGATGGAATTTTATTTATATGATGTCTCATGTTTTACTCTAGTTTGGTCTCTTTAAAGACAAAGTTGAATATCCTTAATGTTTGATTTCATGCCAGAGTTGCTCCTATCTTCATTCTCTGTTTTGTAAAATGCATCATGTTAACCATTCTGTTACCATTGACTTACCATTGCTCTACTAAGGAAGAGAAATTTTCCACAGTCACTGACATTTCATTATTTTCCTCAATAAATAAATGATAGAGATCTCATAAATGCTTGGTTTCTTAATTTAACTATATTATATTCTTTTATATTTTTGCTCTCAGAGTGTATTAAATCCCACTAGAAACAACACTCGTGTTTCTAGCAATATCTGCCCTTTTTGAAACCTTGATACCAACTGTATACTGATCTAGAATAGATTCTAGTCTATGAATACTTAGCTTGAAACTACTTTATTAAAAACAACAACAACAACAACAACAACAACAATTCATTGATAAAAGGCCTGTCGGGAATAAGTACATGGCCAGAAAAAGAATGCTTCTGAATATCAAAAACTGAATGAAAGGAAACTATGATCTCATGCAGATCAAAGCGGTAATAGCTTGATGATGCCATCTCTGTATTTTGCAAGACATACTTGATCATTTTACCACAGTAGAGTGTCATGGGCACAGCCTTCAAAAGTGACTCTCCAGAAGTGCTGTTATTAGGCTTACAAAAGTTAGCTGATGCAATAATATGCAACCGTCTCTCTCCACCTTCTATAAATATAAGAATGTGGAAGAGTGATGTCATCGAATGAGCCCAATGAACTTAACCCAATGTCAATAAATGTTTACCATTTTTTTTTCATTGAAATAGCAGTTGAAATTGAAATAGTAGTCATCCTAGGGGCACCTGAGTATCCCAGTCAGTTAAGCAACTGACTCATGGTTTTGGCTCAGGTCATGATCTCACAGTTCGTGGGTTTGAGGAACTGTCAGCCACAGAGCCTGCTTGGGATTCTCTTTCTCCCTCTTTGTCTGCCCTTTCTCTGCTCGTGCTCTGTCTGTCCGTCTCTCGCTCAAAATAAATAAATAAACATGAAAAAGATTTTAAAAAGAAATAATAGTCATCCCATAGCTTTGCACAGCTCTGAGTAGGGTCTGGCTCTCAAGAAGATTTAAAAATAACAGAATTCTTATCTTCAAGGGTACACATTATAGTAGGGAATGTGAGATATACTTGTAGGCAATTATGCTATCAGGTAGATAGTTATGGCCAATCTAAGAGGGCTTCCAATAGATGCAAAAAAGCGAAATTGGCTCTGACCATCCGTGGGATTATTCTTTAGCTGTTTAATAGACAACAGCTTGTTAAACACTGTGGTATAGAAATAACTCTATCAAATGGACCTGTTCCATATTAAAAAGTGACTGTTGAAAAGTGGCCGGCTAGGCCAGAGATTGCATTTTCAAACTTGCTTGTGCCACGTGGGGCCACGTTTCTGGGTTTTGGCCAATGGAGTATGAATAGAATTGTTGCGTAATTCAAGGTGGAACTTATAAAATCACTGTCTGGTCCTTCACTGTCTCATTCCTCATTGCTGTTGACAAAAGTTTAATGATGAAGATATTCTTAGAAGTCACAAGTTTGAGATGGCAGAGAAATAGTTTCTTGAGTATATGAGTGATAATGTGGAGCAGTTCAGTAAATTACATCATAGAAAATAAAGAAGCTTACCGATTAAGGTTAAGGTCAAGATACATCATCAAGTAATTCCTCTTGTTTATAATTATGTATATACATGTATATAATTATGAATATCATGCCAGGAATACAAACTAATATTTTTGGGGTGTGAAAAGCTCTTAAATTTAAATCCTGAAAAGATCTTTAATACACTTTGGAATGAGAACAAGTCACTTTTTTCACTTGCTTTTATCTTCCTCTGGTTATAATCCACCTTTCCATCCCCTACCACACATCTTGCTAATCCAGAAAATTAAACACACTTCAAAGTAGAAAATTTTTTATTTACCTCTTTTATCCTTAAGCATAGTATCTGGCCTCTAGTAGTTGAATAAATGTTTTGATTAAGTGAATGGATGTGTGAATAAAGAAATAAGTAAATCACAGATCTATTTTGGTTACCTTTCTAGTTATTTCCCTTTATCTGTATATATTCCTTAACATTTTATGCATCCTAATTATTGGATCGTAGAGATCTTTTGGAAACATCACTAGCATTCTTCTTCATGTTGACAGAAGGGAGATGTGGCTCAAGGTGTGCACTCTTCAAGGAGACCCAATGAATTCATTCTTCATTTCAACAACTATTTTTATGGCCCCTGTCTATCTTAGAATCTTATCTTTCTGCTGCTAACAATCTTAAAGGCAAGAAGAGCTTAAGTATAAGCAGTCCAATAAGCTCATCCTATGGCATAGAAACACAGAAGAGGTGCTGGTGTTCACTGATTTTCAAGCTTGTCAACAGAGGAAACACAATTATTGTGTGTGCTTACTTTCAGTTATGTACGTGTAGTAAATCCTGAACACCACTGCTGCTTTTCAGTTGATAAAACTCCTTGAGAGCACTCAAATGCAATACCTTCTTAACAATACGCTGCTATGTTTTTTTGTTTGTTTGTTTTTTGTTTTTGTTTTTGGTTTTGGTTTTGGTTTTTTGGGTTTTTTTAATCAGGGCAAGTTGTCTTCATAGGGCTTTGGTGTGTCATGTTTATAACATAATCATGTATGTGGATTAAACATAGAATAAATTCGTAGTCAACTGATCTAGACCAGGGGTCAGCAAATCTTCTTTCTGAAAGACAGGATAGGAAATATTTTAGATTTCGTATATCATGTCTCTGTCATGACTACTCAATAATTCCATTGCACTGAAAGCAGCCAGAAAAAAATATATAAATGAATGTGTTTTGCTATGTTTCAATGAAAATTTATTTTTAAAAACTAGCATGAAGTTGAATTTGGATTTGGCTTATGGCCATAATTTTCCAATCCTTGCTTTAGACATTTTTTTTTAATATTATGGAATTATAATTGTCAGGTACAATGTATGGGTGATAAAATATGACTGATCCTAAGGTTCAAATAAATATATGAGGTTTAATTGATGGAAATAGGTTTTGTTGTTTCAGTAGTTTAGGGAAAAATTTTATTGTTCACAAGATCTTCTGACAAATGGAAAAGAAAATGAGCAATTGTAGGAAATGTAGCAATTACTCTATCAAGATCCTAGGACTGAGGTAATCAAATAACACTTATGGCATCCTATACAGTGAAGAAGAGTCCAGTTGAGAATACTTTCTTCCAGCCTCAATCCTCCTTGTCCTAATTACAAAACCTTTTACACATGTTAATACTAATATAGTGAGGAAAGCTTCAGGCAAATGAAGAAAGCATTAATTAAAGACAGAGACAGGCGTGGTTCAACAAATTCTACCGCAGGGAAGCTTTGTGGATTTGTTTGAAGGGGTTATTGGAGTGGAAACAGCATATCATAAAAAGATGCCAAGTTGTAAATAAAAGACCTTGAACTCAGCATTTAAATTTATGAATATCTCTGGCAGACCTGTTGGGTCCACTACTGGAATGGTCCTCATATGGCCAGTTTAAACCGGGTATTAGTGCATTCACTTTACCTAAGCTGTTCCACATGATAACATTACTACATCAGAGAAAGTATCCAGGAATGGCTCATTCTCTCAGTTTGGTGGCTTTTGTAAATTAGCTTCTCAAAACATTAGCAATAGTAGAAGCTTGCTACCTTATTGTTTGCACTGCCTATTGCTGCTATCAGGGAAGTCAAGTCGGCCCAATGAATAGAAGATAGGTTGAACAGGGAATCAACAGTAAGTAATTAGCTTAGCATTTAAAGTTGTAAATCTCTGCTTGTCATCTAGTTACTCTGCATTAATCTGAGATTGAAAGTCACTAAGATAAAAACCCAAAGAGAATAAATTGCTGAAGGGGTTAGGTTTTTGATTAATGTGATTCAGGAGAGAACACTATTAATATATGTCTTATTGAGTGCCCATGCTCCCTCTTCTTTCAACAGACAGTAAAAAGCTTTTGACTGCTAAGTTTTGTTTTTATATAGTGATAATTGAATAAAGATTCATTTCAGGGCAGACAGAGTTGCTTCTGATTACCTAGCATGAGTCTTGAAGGAGGGGATAATATTATTTCCAGGCCAGAAATAATATTGCTTCTTTCAAAACTCCATGTTGTATCAAAATCTCATTGAGGAAGTGGCAATGAGGAAAAGTACTGCACTGAGAATCATAAAAATGTCCTCTCCCTTGTCTCTCCCTCTGTGGAATCTTGTGAAAATCCAGTAACTCTTCAGGATCCAAGTCTCTCATTGATGTCCATCAACATTTCATGGAGTGATCTATGTCTTTGGCAACGTGCCCTAGTTGTTGCCCTCAAGAAACTCAACATCAAGTAAAGGACACAAGTAGAAGTGATAGTCTTAACTCAAATTATTATCCAACTATGATGATATCCATGGACTCTTCAGTATATTTCTTTTTTCTCCTTTTTTTCAGCTTTTGCAATGAAAGCAACATTCACCTTTATTTTATATATCTTAAAAGTGTTATCGTAAAAAATATATATTAATTCTGATGTGTCCATATTAGAAAGACATTATTTATTTAGTTATTTAGTTATTTACATTTTTAAAAATGTTTTATTTATTTTTGAGAGAGAGAGAGAGAAGAAAAAAAAACAGTACGAGCTGAGGAGGGGCAGAGAGAGAGGAAAACACAGAATCTGAATCAGGTCTCAGGCTCTGAGCTGGAACCTGGGCACTACCTGGGGCTCAAACTCATGAACTTGGAGATCGTGACTGGAGCAGATGTCAGATGCTTAACCTATTGAGCCATGCATGTGCCCCAGAAAGATATTATTTTGAAATGAAAATCACGATGTAGTTGGCTTCATATAAAAATGGATAAAACAAACAAACAAAAAGAATCTTGAGTGGGGATTGAGTGGGGAAGATGGAGCTGTAGGAGGACGCTGGGCTCACTGTGTCCTGCTGATCGCTTAGATTCCAACGACATCTGCCTAAATAACTCAAAAAAAAAAACCACCAGAAGACTAGCAGAACGGACTCTCTGGAGCCAACTGTAGACAAGAGGCCCACGGAAGAGGGTAGGAAAGGCAGAGAGGCAGTGCGCGCTACACGGATTGGCGGGAGGGAGCCAGGGTTGTGGAGGGGCAGCCCGCCTGGCAAGGCAGAACCCCTGAGTCTGACTTGCAAAAGCGGAGGGGCCGGAGGGAGTGAGTTCTGACAGCCAGCAGGACATAACATCTGGAATGTTAAAAGTCAACAGCTCTGCTCTCGCAGAGTGGTGAGGGTGAGAGGACACTGGGAGGGAGAGTTGTTGAGCCCTGGAAGGACAGAGTCCATCTTGGCGGGGGAACAAAGGCACTGGCCAACCCCATCTCCCTCTCCCATCCCCCAGATGAAATTCCAAAGGGAACCAGGTCCTGCCACCAAACTTGCTTGCACCACGCAAACGCCCAAGCACTGTGCTTCTGTGGATCCATCCCTCTGATGGGCCTGCCTCCCTCCTGGTGCTGCAGGGCCCTTCCCTCAGGGGACCAACGACAGCAAAGTGAGCTAAGCATGCCCCTCCTGCCCCTGTGCACCTTGTGGATCCACCCCGGCTAACACACCAGATCCCATCGAAGCAGCACTGCAAGCCTGGCAGTGTGCTAGTAACCCAGACAGGGGCCACACCACTCCACAGTGAGTCCTGCCCCTGGGAGAGGGCAAGATAAGGTGCACACCAGTCTGATTGTGGCCCCAGAGGTGGGCCAGAGGCAGATATTGGGTCTGACTGGTGCCGCATCCACCAACACAAGTTTCTCCAGACAGGACAGGGGAAGGGCCCTACAGTTTGGAGCTACCGCAGGGACTACCCAAAATGACAAAATGGAATAATTTTCCTCAAAAGACTCCAGGAATTAGCGACAGCTAACGAATTGATAAAAAATGATTTAAACAATATAACGGAACAAAAGTTTAGCATAATAGTCATAAAATTAATCACTGGGCTTGAAAAACGCATAGAGGACAACAGAGAATTTATTGCTACAGAGATCAAGGAACTAAGAAATAGTCATGAGGAGCTAAAAAGGCTACAAATGAGGTGCAAAATAAAATGGAGGCAGCCATAGCACGGATTGAAGAGGCAGAGGAGAGAATAGGTGAATTAGAAGACAAAATTATGTAAAAAGAAGGAGTTGAGAAAAAGAGAGATAAAAAAGTCCAGGAGTATGAGGGGAGAATTAGAGAGCTAAGTGATGCAATCAAATGGAACAATATCTGTATCATAGGAACTCTAGAAGAGGAAGAGAGAGAGAGAAAGGGGCTGAAGGTGTACTTGAACAAATCATAGCTGAGAACTTCCCTGATCTGGGGAAGGAAAAAAAACATTGAAATCCAAGAGGCACAGAGAACTCCCTTCAGGCATAACTTGAATCGATCTTCTGCATGACATATCATAGTGAAACTGGCAAAATACAAGAATAAAGAGAAAATTCTGAAAGCAGCTAGGGATAAACACACTCTAACTTACAAAGGTAGACACATAAGAATAGTAGCAGATCTATCTACTGAAACTTGGCAGGCCAGAAAGGAATGGCAGGAAATCTTCAGTGTGATGAACAGAAAAAAATATGCAGCTGAGAATCCTTTATCCAGTAAGTTTGTCATTCAGAATAGAAGGAGAGATAAAGGTCTCCCCAAATAAACAAAAGCTGAAGAAATTCATCACCACTAAACCAGCCCTACAAGAGATCCTAAGGGGGATTCTGTGAGTGAAATGTTGCAAGGACCACAAAGTACCAGAGACATCACTACAAGCATGAAACCTACAGATATCACATGGACTCTAAGCCCATAACTTTCAATAATAACACTGAATGTAAAAGGACTAAATACTTCAACCAAAAGACATAGGGTATCAGAATGAATAAAAAAATAAGACCCATCTATTTGCTGTCTACAAGAGACTCATTTTAGACCTGAGGACACCTTCAAATTGAAAGTGAGGGGATGGAGAACTATCTATCATGCTATTGGAAGTCAAAAGAAAGCTGGAGTAGCCATACTTATATCAGATAAACTAGACTTTATTTATTTATTTATTTTTTTATTATTATTTTTTATTTTTTTAATTAAAAAAAATTTTTTTTCAACGTTTATTTGTTTTTGGGACAGAGAGAGACAGAGCATGAACAGGGGAGGGGCAGGGAGAGAGGGAGACACAGAATCGGAAACAGGATCCAGGCTCTGAGCCATCAGCCCAGAGCCTGACGCGGGGCTCGAACTCACGGACCGCGAGATCGTGACCTGGCTGAAGTCGGACGCTTAACAGACTGCGCCACCCAGGCGCCCCAGATAAACTAGACTTTACATTAAAGGTTGTAATAAGAGATGAAGAAGGGCATTATATAATAATTACAGGGTCTATCCATCAGGAAGAGCTAACAATTATAAATGTCTATGCGCCGAATACGGGAGGCTCCAAATGTATAAAACAATCACAAACATAAGCAACCTTATTGATAAGAATGTGGTAATTGCAAGGGACATTAATACCTCACTTACAACAGTGGATGGATCATCTAGACACAGAATCAACAAACACACAAGGGCCCCAAATGATACACTGGATCAGATGGACTTGACAGATGTATTTAAATCTGCATCCCAAAGCAACAGAGCATACTTTCTTCTTGAGTGCATATGGAACATTCTCCAAGATAGATCACATACTCGGTCAGAACAAAGCCCTTCATAAGTATAAAAGAATTGAGATCATACCATGCACACTTTCAGACCACAATGCTATGAAACTTGAAATGAACCACAGGAAAAAGTCTGGAAAACCTCCAAAAGCATGGAGGTTAAAGAACACCCTACTAAAGAATGAATGAGTCAACCCGACAATTAGAGAAGAAATTAAAAAATATATGGAAAAAAATGAAAATGAAAATACAACAATCCAAATGCTTTGGGATGCAGGAAAGGCAGTCCTGAGAGGAAAATACATTGCAATGCAGGCCTATCTCAAGAAACAAGAAAACTCCCAAATACAAAATCTAACAGTAAACCTAAAGGAAATAGAGTCAGAACAGCAAAGACACCCCAAACCCAGCAGAAGAAGAGGAATTATAAAGATTAGAGCAGAAATAAACAATACAGAATCTAAAAATAAATAAATAAATAACTTTAGAGCCAATCAATGAAACCAAGAGTTGGTTTTTTGAAAACTTAAACAAAATTTATAAACCTCTAGCCAGGCTTCTCAAAAAGAAAAGGGAAAGGACCAAATAGATAAAATCATGGATGAAAACGGGATTATTACAACCAATCCCTCAGAAACACAAGCAATTATCAGGGAATACTACAAAAAATTATATGCCACAAACTGGACAACCTGGAAGAAATGGACAAATTCCTAAGCACCCACACACTTCCAAAACTCAAACAGGAAGAAATAGAAAACTTGAATAGACCCATAACTAGCAAAGTAATTGAATCAGTTATCAAAAATCTCCCAACAAGGGGCACCTGGGTGGCTTAGTTGATTGAATGACCGACTTCGGCTCAGGTCATTATCTTGCAGTTTGTGAGTTTGAGCCCCGTGTTGGGCTCTGTGCCAACAGCTCAGAGCCTGGATCCTGCTTCTGATTCTGTGTCTCCCTCTCCCTCTGCCCCTCCCCCACTCATGCTCTGTCTCTCTCTGTCTCAGAAATAAATAGAAACATTAAAAAACAAATTAAAAAAAAATCTCCCAACAAATAAGAGTCCAGGACCAGATGGCTTCCCTGGGGAATTCTACCAGACATTTAAAGCAGAGATAATACCTATCCTTTTCAAGCTGTTCCGAAAAATAGAAAGGGAAGGAAAACTTCCAGACTCATTTTATGAAGCCAGCATTACTTTGATTCCCAAACCAGACAGAGACCCAGCAAAAAAAAGAGAACTACCGGCCAATATCCGTGATGAATATGGATGCAAAAATTCTCAACAAGATACTAGCAAATCAAATTCAACAGCATATAAAAAGAATTATTCGCCGTGATCAAGTGGGATTCATTCTGGGGCTGCAGGGCTGGTTCAGCATTTGAAAATCAATCAGTGTGATACATCACATTAATACAAGAAAAGATAAGAACCATATGATCATGTCAATCGGTGCAGAAAAAGCATTTGACAAATTTCAGCATCCTTTCTTAATAAAAACCTTTGAGAAAGTCGGGATAGAAGGAATATACTTAAACATCATCAAAGCCGTTAATGAAAAGCTCACAGCTAATATCATCCTCAATGGGGAAAAACAGAGCTTTCCCCCTGAGATCAGGAACATGACAGGGATGTCCACTCGCACCGCTGTTGTTTAACATAGTGCTGGAAGTTCTAGCACCAGCAATCAGACAACAAAAGGAAATCAAAGGCATCAAAATTGGCAAAGATGAAGTCAAGTTTTCACTTCTTGCAGATGACATGATGTTATGCTTTGAAAACCCGATAGACTGCACCAAAAGTCTGCTAGAATTGATACGTGAATTCAGAAAAGTCACAGGATACAAAATCAATGTACAGGAATCAGTTGCATTCTTATACACTAATAATGAAGCAACAGGAAGGCAAATAAAGAAACTGATCCCATTCATAATTGCACCAAGAATCCTAAAATACCTAGCAATAAACCTAAACAAAGATATAAAAGATCTGTATGCTGAAAACTATAGAAAGCTTATGAAGGGAATTGAAGAAGATACAAAGAAATGGAAAAACATTTCGTGCTCATGGATTGGAAGAATAAATATTGTTAAGATGTCAATACTACCCAAAGATATCTACACATTCAAAGCAATCCCAATCAAAATTGCACCAGCATTCTTCTCAAAGCTAGAACAAGCAACCCTTAAATTTGTATGAAACCACAAAAGGCCCCGAATAGCCAAAGTAATTTTGAAGAAGAAGACCAAAACAAGAGGCATCACCATCCCAGACTTTAGCCTCCACTACAAAGCTGTAATCATCAAGACAGCATGGTATTGCCACAAAAACAGACACATAGACCAATAGAATAGAATAGAATAGAATAGAGACTCCAGAATTGGACCCACAAAAGTATGGCCAACTGATCTTTGACAAAGCAAGGAAAGACTATCTAATGGAAAAAAAAGACAGTCTCTTTAACAAATGGTGCTGGGAGAACTGGACAGCAACATGCAGAAGAATGAAACTAGATCACTTTCTTACACCATTCACAAATATAAACTAAAACTGGAAGAAGGACCTGAATGTGAGACAGGAGACCATCAAAACCCTAGAGGAGAAAGCAGGGAAAAAACCTCTCTGACTTCAGCCGCAGCAATTTCTTACTTGACCCATCTACAAAGGCAAGGGAATTAACAGCAAAGATGAATGATTGGGACCTCATGAAGATAAAAAGAATCTGCACTGCAAAGGAAACAATCAGCAAAACTACAAGGCAACCAATGGAATGGGAAAAATACTTGCAAATGACATATGGGACAAAGGGCTGGTATCCAAAATCTGTAAAGAACCCACCAAACTCCACACTCAAAAACAAATAATCCAGTGAAGAAATGGGCAGAAAACATGAATAGATACTTCTCTAAAGAAGACATCCAGATGGCCAACAGGCACAAGAAAAGATGCTCAACATCACTCTTCATCAGGGAAATACAAATCAAAACCACACTGAGATACCACCTCACGCCAGTCAGAGTAGCTAAAATGAACAAATCAGGAGACTATAGATGCTGGCGAGGATGTGGAGAAATGGGAACCCTTTTGCACTTTTGGTGGGAATGCAAACTGGCGCAGTCACTCTGGAAAACGGTGGGGAGGTTCCTCAAAAAACTAAAAATATATCTACTCTATGACCCATCAATAGCACTGCTAGGAATTTACTCAAGGGATACAGGAGTGCTGATGTACAGGGGCACTTGTACCCCAATGTTTATAGCAACACTTTCAACAATAGCCAAATTATGGAAAAAGCCTAAATGTCCATCAACTGATGAATGGATAAAGAAATTGTGGTTTGTATACACAGTGGAATACTACTTGGCAATTAGAAAGAATGAAATATGGCCTTTTGTAGCAACGTGGATGGAACTGAAGAGTGTTATGCTAAGTGAAATAAATTAGGCAGAGAAAGACAGATACCATATGTTTTCACTCTTAGGTGGATCCTGAGAAACTTAACAGAAGACCATGGGGAAGGGGAAGAAAAAAAAAAAAGTTAGAGAGGGAGGGAGCCAAACCATAAGAGACTCTTAAAAACTGAGAATAAAGTGAGGGTTGATGAGGGGTGGGAGGGAGAGGAAAGTGGGTGATGGGCATTGAGGAGGGCACCTGTTGGGATGAGCAATGGGTGTTGTATGGAAACCAACTTGACAATAAATTTCATATTAAAAACATAAAAAAATAGATAAAACAAATGTGGTGACTTCACCTAGAAGAACGATACGTATCATTATGCCAAAATTTTACAATTAAATAAACTGAAAAATGAAAAACCACCATGAAGAGCAGATTGAAAAGGATAAACCCAAGTTTATAGAAATAATATCTCATGGTTTTGTGGCACAAATGTGTATATAGAAGAAAATTATCAAAAATTTGCTAAACTGTTGATTATTATCATTATGAAATATGTTTTCTACCTGAAATAACCTTAGAAAACAATATACAAAAATATCTAAAAAGCCAAGAACAGCATGTATGTATATTTTTGCCCATTGTTATGGTCAGGAAGATGAAGTGTTTTGTTAGTTTTTTAGAGAAGAAAATATACCGTACCTACGAAATTATTTTTGTTAAAAAGCCAAATATATGTATGCTAACCATTCCCCCAAATAACGGCATGATGTTCTTGGTTAGCTCTAAATTCTTATCTCCCATGCTCAATGTAGCACAGACCCTGAAGAACTAAAAACACACAAATCCTAAAAATGAATGACTCTTGTTGGTATATGTTTTTGTTGTTGCTTTAAGGCATGAGTTTCTAGCTTGAATTGAGACCTCATATTGCATTTATGGAAATAAATCGGGAAGTATAGTTGTGATGTGAAACATTGAGTTATTTCAGGGCAATTGTGTATGAAATGGGATATTCTTATGTATGTCACTGCTTATGGGCCAAAGCATATACGCACAGATATTGTGAATCTAATAGCACTGATTTATTCCAAACTTTGATGTACTGGTATCAGGTCTAGTTAGGACAGATGTAGATTTGGAATAAAATACAGTATGGTCTTTCAATTTATAAACTTAATATACAGATATAGTTATGAAATTATATTTTGCCTCCAAATACTCTATATATTTTATATCTGACTAAATTTATAAAGACATATTGCAATGGAAAATTTCTGAGTACGAAAATACATGGATGTCTTAATGGATAGAAATAGGATGATAGTGATAAGGTGTATTTCACGTCTACTGATAACCGTTAAACAGGAATAGAAAAATTCTAATAGCTAATTACCTATATAATAAATTTGTCTATCTGGATAAAAGTTGAAGTCAGAGAGTTTTACATCCAGGAGTGAAAAATGTCCATTAACTTGATTAGCTGTACTAATAAACATCCATTCATTTATTTCTACATTACTATATGGCTCCTTAAACCATTATTCATACTTTTAGAGTTACAATCAGAAATAAAAGAATTTCATTTTCCCACTTTATTTTATATGGCTATGTGATTTCCTAAAACATTAAATATTATATAGCATATTTATAAAATTACCATTCATGAGAAATTTTAGAAAATTTATAAACTACCAGGACTTAAGGAGGGAGAGAGAGAAAGACAGTTTTGCTGCTGTGAAGTCCCAACATAGTAAGAGACACTTATTATCGATCAATATTGAGTTTGGTGTGGATAGAATTAAATCTCCCTGAGTTTAAAATTAAAGAATGCTTTGTACCTCAATTTATTAAGAGCTTCTTATGACTTAGGAATTCTGTTAGAATGTTTACGTAATCTCACATAAATCCATAAAGCTATGTAAACAGTGAATGATTTTACCCATTTTATAGATAAGTAAATTGAGGTATAAAAAGCTAAAGTAGCTTAACCAAGGTCTCCTAACCAATAAGTGACAGAGTTGGACTTTGGGTTCCAGATGCTCCTGACTGTAAAGCTCACAAAAAAAACCCTATTCATTGATTACTTTCCCACAGTTTTGGACAAATACAGGAGGTTAAATGTCTGGTGAAAGTAATTTATGCCTTTTTATTTTATGGAGGTTGGGGGTGGGTAGAATATATCACCATTTCCTAGGATAGAGCTGTCTCTGGGACAGATGCAGAGAAATGACTGAGAGTAAAATTTTCTGTACAAAATTTAAGATGATTCTCTGAAAGAAGAAAATCTAGCCTGAAATACAGGTGTGAGACTTTCCCAACCTGTTTGATAAAGCCATGTTCTTAATCAAGAGTGTTGAGGGAGTGGTTAAACCACAAGCCAGTTGGAACAGTATCTGAACAGGTGCAGCAGCAAATAGCCTGAAAATGAAGAGGGACTCATTTCAGAAGTTTTTGGTTACTCTGAATGCAAGTCCTTTCCAAAGTAGATTTATTGATTCAAATTCCTAGAGCTGCTATAGTTTGCCATAGATATAAACACTACACATGGCACATAGGGCAGGTCGATTTAGTTGAACTGAAGTCATTTCACTTGCTTACCAATTATTTCAGGATCAAAACCTGGAAAGATAAAACTAAGTGTTTATCTATGATACAAGTTTATGTCCTATCCATCCTCATGATCTTTTTGGAGTTATTTGTCCCCGGAACGGAACAGGATCAGTACCTAAAAGTGAATTAAAATTGTGATTGGCTTCCTCATTTTTAAATCTAAATCCCGGCTCCACCTGTTACCTGTCTGAATAGGAAATGTGGGTCCTCATACAAGGCACCACGATGTTTGCTGTTGTGAAAAAAAAATATTTCTCTGATGTCAGTGATGCCCTCTGGCTCCCGCAGTCTTAAAATAGGATATTATTCATCCTATTCCCTGTTCATGATAAAGATTCACCCATGCTGATGAGACATGGCAATGAGAAGAGAGAGAAGAAATTTCTGCCAAAGGAACTTTACCTCTCACAGCATGCTTCAAACACACTACACACTGAGACTGTTTCCTGAAGGGATTTAAAAACAACTCATGGAGAAAGATTTAGCTAGTCTGATTGAGTTAGGACACTTTCTTAAAGTATTGCACCCCAGACATTCCACACTCTCTAAATTACCATGTGTGCCCAGAGAATGATTAAATAAATTGCCCTGACTTTCTTTGCCATCTCAGTCATCTCAATTCTCAATGTGAAAACACTCTGCGAGATGCTGGGGGCACATGTACCCACAAGAAAGGAAAATAACGTGAAACTACAACGTAAAAAAGCGACACTTCCAAACTAGTAGATTTATATTTTCGTCCATTTCACACTTTGTTAACTTGAGCTGACAAAGATCAATGAACTCCCCACCCCCAAAGAAAAAAGATAAAGTATTGAACATGAACGTGAATGGGTAGATAGATTTCTTGGGAATTACCATCACCCAACAAGGGAAATGCCGATAAATCAGTACAAGTATATTTTAAAGTGAGTTTTTGTAAACATTTTGCTACATCATTAGAATTATGTTACTTCTTTCCAGGATCATTATATAGTTTTGGCTGTTTTTCACGAGATCATACTTTTATTTTGTTATTTTTTTTAATAATGCTGTTTTTAAAGTTTATTTATTTTGAAAGAAAGAACAGGGGCGTGGCAGGGGCAGCAAGAGAGGGAGAGAAGACTCCCAAGCAGGCTCTGCATGCTCAGCGCAGAACCCAATGTGGGACTCGAACTCATGAACCATGAGATCATGCCCTGCACTGAAACCGAGTTGGACACTTAACCGACTGAGCCACCAAGGTACCCTATTACATGATCATACTTTTAATAAGTTTTAAACAATATAAGCGACTCCATAAATCTTACGTGAAAAATCTGAGCAACTGAAGTGATTCACAAAGATACTCATCTCAGTGGATTGAATGGGTTGGTGGAAAGGGCTTGAATCTCTAAGACAGGCTAAGGTCTAAATTTAGTGATAATATTTAATGAAAATTGACTTTGAAAAAGTACCTTAATGTGTTTGGGTCCCAGGTTCCTTATTTGTAGTACAGAGTGCAGAAGCCTCTGCACAGTATTCTTGTAATTGACTTTGAAAAAGTACCTTAACGTGTTTGGGTCCCAGGTTCCTTATTTGTAGTACAGAGTGCAGAAGCCTCTGCACAGTATTCTTGTAGAGAGCACATCTCACACACCTTGGGCGCCCCTTAAAATTGTTCACTTTTCGTTACCACTACAGGCCCACTCCCTGATTTTTTAGTTGTTTAGTTTCTTTCTTTCTTTTTTTTTAATTTTTTTTAACGTTTATTTATTTTTGAGACAGAGAGTCAGAGCATGAACAGGGGAGGGTCAGAGAGAGAGGGAGACACAGAGTCTGACACAGGCTCCAGGCTCCGAGCTGCCAGCACAGAGCCCCATGCGGGGCTCGAACGCATGTGCTGTGAGATCATGACCTGAGCCGAAGTCGGACGCGCAACCGACTGAGCCACCCAGGTGCCCCAGTTTAGTTTAGTTTCAACTCCTGGTCTCCAATGCTCTTGCTCTACCTTCTAACAAATAACTAACCACAGTTTCAAGAACATGCCAAATGCTTTAATGTCCCCTAAGTTACTCTGCTTTCTTTTTTGGGAAAAATAGTCTTTGCTAATTTGTAACATTTTTTCCCAATGCCGATATCAAATGCCAGCTTGTCAATGAAATCTTTTTTGAGTGATGTGAATGTGAGTGATCTTTCCTTTGAATTATTCTCATGGCATTTAAAAATACCTTGATTAATATACTATTTATGGTATTTTAAAATTAGTTTATTTTTAGTCCCTAATATCAGTTATAATGTGAATTTTAAAACATAGGAATGAGATTTCAATTATTTTTTATCATTACATCTTTTATACTAAGAAACATCTTTTATACTAAGAAACAAAACTATCTTTTTGTGCTCATTCACTCAATAATTAAGTTATCGAGAATAAATTGATTAATTAAAGCAATCGATTACTCATAATTTGTGTGGATCTTAGATTCTACAGTCTTTCAATATACTTGATGCATGAAAAATGTGTATTTGAACAGGATGGGCCACTTATGTATGGACTTTTTTCGATAGATACAGTAGAGTACTATAAATGAATATTCTCTTACGATTTTCTTAACGGCATTTTCTTTACTTTAACCTACTTTATTATAAAAATGCAGTATAAAATACATATAACATACATAATATTAAATAATCTACTCGTTATGTTATTGGTAAAGATTCCTGTTAACAGTAGGCTATTAGTAGTTCAGATTGGGGGGAGTTAAAAGTTATATATGTATGTTCAACTGCACATGTTGTCGATACCCTTAACCTCTGCACTTTTCAAGGGTCAACTGTAATTCTTTTATAATGAAACATCAATAGAAAAATGTATAAAAAATAGGAAATATTTAATAAAGTTTGTTTTTGGATTTTCTGTGTTTAATGGTGAAAATCTAGTTCTTATCTTTTTTTTTTTAATTTTTTAATGTTTATTTTTTGAGAGAGAGAGAGACAAATGTGCGAGTGGGGCAGGGGCAGAGAGAGGGAGACACAGAATCTGAAGCGGGCTTCAGTTTCCAAGCTGTCAGCACAGAGCTGGATGTGGGGCTCGAACTCATGAACCATGAGATCATGCCCAGAGCTGAAGTAGAATGCTTAACTGAGCCACCTAGGCGCCCCTGTAGTTCTTCCTTTTGAATACAGAGTGTGAATATTATAATTTCCAATATTTATAGTATAAATGCCTATTTACTTTATAATTGAAGGATTATTTTTCCAGTTTTTGTCTTCTTTTGAATGCTCTCATAGGTAATTAGAACCTCTTAGTTTCTGTTTTTGTTTCTAATGACTTAGAAGCATCCTTTGTATCAGAAATGTGTCAGTCAAGATTGAGAGACCATCCTTGGTTTTAATAGCTGAGAATAAAGTGTTAACAAAAACCTTTGTGCTGCATGGGCATTTGTACTTGGGTTAACTGTCTAAATCCTGGGAACAGATAAAGATGTGTGTCAATTATGTAACTCCGTAGTGTTGCTTAAGTTAAAAACCACATTTGCAACTGGAAAAGTATAAACCCACTGAGGCATCTTGTTTTACATTTTTCTGAGAGTGGTGACCCCTGCAAATGGGTATATCCCTCATAGAACTTTGGAAGCTATGTCTATAACGTAGTTCTATGACATAGTACCCTTTCAGGTGCATGGGACGTTTAAGTCACATTGGCTTTCATACCCACCAGTGGATTTTTAACTTGTACTCAGCCATGGCCTGTAGAGAAGATGGCTCTGAGACATACTATATCTTCTTATACTGCAAGGAGCTTTCAGAGAATATTTGATGTTGCCCTATTGGCAAACGCTGGTTCCTATCATGTGTTCTTCTGAGTTGTTGTGGTCTTCTGATTTTGAAAGATATTGTGGCTGTGATGACCAGCACATCACAGGTTTCTACCTATGACCCGCACATTTTAATCAAATGAGTTAGCAAACCCTGCGACAAAAATAGAGGTTTTAGTTTTATAATTGATTTTCCATTCCAAAGTTATATTCAGGTTTTATATTTTCTCTGTAATGATAAGTATCCTTTTCATTGTTGAAGAATTTAACGCATTAACACTTCTAAAATGTGTCTTCAATTTGGATGTCTGTTAGCTCAGTATCCACTCTTGTGGCTTCTGTTCATGTGAAAGTTTCTGATATGTTTTCCAATTTTTGTTATTTAAATGATATGTAAAAGGAAAACAGAATGCTTAAAATATAGTAATTATTTTTATCTGAGAAACTTAATTTTATTTTCAGTTCTTAAAATATCTTTCGCAAAATATATTTTATACTGTTACAAATTAAATTGATATATTAAATAAAAGTATTAAACCCTGGACTTTTTGTGTTGATCAAATTATTTAGCAAATCCTTAAAAGTAGAGGGTTGATTCATATCACCAATTTCCCATTCAATAATTTATTTTGTTTTTATATTTTCTCAGTATTCCCAAAGCAAGTATTTTCTATAAACATAAATAAATTTGCTTGAGTTTACAAGACAGATTATTTCTATTGCTTTAAGAATATAATATTTCTCTAACTGTGGTAAGTTACATTTTATTTTGAAGAATAACAATGCCTTAATTGCTGAACTATGACTCAGTAGGAGAAAATATTTCCACTGCTTTATTTTTCTAACAAATGAAATTGAGTAATCAAAGTATTTGCTCTTCTTGGTGGGAGGTGGGGAACATTAATTGTTTCTTCTGACAAGTATATATTATTCAACACTGATAAAAATGCACAGTATCTTGAAACTCATGGCAATAGAAAGTCTGTGATATTTTAAGTTCAAAATGAGTGCTTCCAAATTCTCTCTCGTGTAATATTTGCTACTATCATATTTGTATGCTGATTTATGAGTTTCTCATTTTTTAGTAATGAACTTTTTAAAGTTCCTTCCTGATAATTTTTCAATAAGAAGCCACTTAAAATGGAAGTTCTAATCTCTTCCCCTTCCAATAATGAGATTGTAAAACAAGGCTAGAGCAACAGAATAACTAATCTCCCTAAGTCCAATAACATTTGTTGAGCACTGAATGTTTCTGACGGTAATTCTGACTATTTGTCAAGCGGAAGTAAAAAGAGGTAACACAGCAATTCAACCAACCTGTCAGGAGGGTCTTATCATCGTGACAGATTTGCAGATAAGCAAACTGAAGATTTCATAGATTCAGGAATTTGAGCTAGATCACATGTGAGGAGTGGAAACAATATTTGAATGTGGGTAGTTTTATGATAAACGACAGTTATATTTTTCACTGAATTCACACTATTGAATGAATTGTTGGATTTAAAAAAATAAACATTTTTTAATTTAACTTTTTAATGTTTTTATTCATTTTGAGAGGCGGGGAGGTGTAGGGGGGCTTGAACCCACAAACCGCAAGATCATGACCCGAGCCTAAGTCAGATGCTTAACTGACTGAGCTACCCAGGTGCCTCTCAAATTTAATTTTTAAACATTTTTTCTTTTTGTTTTGGCAAAAGACACAATCTAATTTTGCCAACCCAAACTACTTTTTAAAATATAATATGTGTATATTCACAATGTTATAATGTTGTGGAACAGATCTCCAGAAAATTTTCTACTTACAAATCTGAAATATTATTGGTATATACATAATCATAAGGTTAGTTAACATATCCATCATTTCATATAGTGTTTCTGGGTGTGTATAGTGTGAACATTTAAGATATACTCTCTTAGCAAATTTCAAGTATACAAATTCAATAGTATGTGATGACTATATTCATCATGCTGTACATTAGATTTCCTGAACTTACTCATCTTATAACTGAAATTTTGTGCTCTTTGACTCAACAGCTCCTCAACTCCAGCCTCTATCCTCTGGCAACAACGAATCTACTGTGTTTCCAGGAGTTTGAGATTTTTAGATTCCACATAGAATAAGATCATAGACTATTTTTCTTTCCCTGCCTGACTTCACTTAGTGTAATGCTTTCAGGGTTCATCCATGTTGTCACAAAAAGCAGCAATTTCTTCTTTTCTATGTGTGATTTCTGTTTTTACAGTTTCGTCTCTTCGTTGGATATTCTCATTTTATTCATACATTGTTTCATTGATCTCATTTAGCTGTGTGTTTGTTTTCTATTTTAGCTCAGTGGGAATTTTTATGACAGTTATTTTAAATTCTTTTACAGGAAGCTCATAGATCTGTGTTTCTTTAGGGTTGGTTTCTGGGGCTTTGTTTTGTTCCTTTGATTAGGTCATGTTACCCTGTTTCTTTGAATACTTTACAATTCTTTGCTGGGATTTGGGCATTGCAAAAAATAACCACTCCTCTCAGGTCTCTGAGTCCTGCTTTTGTACAGGGAAAGTCTTTGCTCAGCTGGGGGTCCTAGGACCTCTCAAACCTTTTCTAATCTCCCTCCTCTCCAAATTTCTGCCTGAAAAACTATAGCTTTAATATGTGCTGGTGCTTGCTTGTTTTCAGCAACTTGCAAACTCTGCCGCGGGTTCTGTCCATGCTCTGTGTCGGACTAGGAAGAAACCACTTCCTAGAGCAATCCCCCAGAGAAGCCAGAACATTAGATACATAGTCAACTCTTTGGTTTCCATCCTGAAGAAGGATGCCCAGTATGGAGGGTTTCTACCCCAGGTTACTCTGCTGTGCTGCATAGGAAAAGAGGCAGAAATGAATACGCCAAATGCAGATAATATTCCTATCCTTTCATTAGACTCCCTCCTTGGTTTTATAATGGCCAGGGTACAGGAGCTTCTCACTTAGTCTCTTGAGTTCTCACAGATGTGTTCTGGTCTGCAAACTGTTGCGATTTTGGTTTCTTTATGGGGGAAGAAGGTAGATAGCCATGGTAATTAGCTTTTGCTTTGGGGGCTTTTTGTTCAATATAATTAAGAAAAGAATTTTTAACATTTATTTATTTTTGAGAGACAAGGAGAGATACAGTGTGAGTGGGGAGGGGCAGAGAGAGAGAGGGAGACACAGAATCCAAAGCAGGTTCCAGGCTCTGAGCTCTCAGCACAGAGCCCAATGTGGGGTTTGAACTCATGAACCATGAGATCATGACCTGAGCTGAAGTTGGTTTCTTAATCGACTGAGCCACCCAGGGACCCCTTCCCTTGTTCAATCTAATTTTTAATATGACTGTGTTGATATAAAAAGATTAATTGTGTATCTAAACTATTTTAAATGGTTAGGTTTCATTTACAAACTTTCCCACCTCTCAGATGGGCCTACATAGTTTTCTCAAAAATGTTCTAAATACAATCAGTACATTGCCGTTCTCAACGATTATCATTTGGCATGTTATTAACTTGCAAAGAGTATCATCTCAACAAGTAAAATGTGAGAAATTGATGATCTAGCAGCACAATAAATATAAGGCAGAATCTACTATTTTATCATTTTTTTAAATGAATCCGTTGTCAGAATATCGGAAGTAAAGATGGAATTCAGCATTAAACAAGAATCTCTCCATTTGTACTGTGGCACTATGAACACATCAATGCATTTCCGACACGGAAAGAGTGGCAAGAAAATATTTGGACATCCAGTTAGAATTGTGAATTCAGTCGGACGTTGGCAAAAACTTTAACCAAATTTATGAAACTTTAAGAATTTCTACCTGTTCGGGGCTCCTGGGTGGCTGAGCTGGTTGAGCGGTGTACTTTGGCCTAGGTCATGATCTCATGGCTTGTGAGTTCTAGCTCCCCCTCAGGCTTGCTGCTGTCAGTGTGGAGCCCCACTTCAGATCCTCTGGCCCCCTCTCTCTCTGCTCCTCTGCTGCTCGCGCTCTCTCTCTCAAAAATACATAAACATTAAAAAAAAATTTCTACCCGTTTGAGGTTATCTTAGTTAAACATGTTTTTGTGATTATATGAAATTCTGAATACAAATTCCATAATTATTACTATTAGTATACCCTTGTATCTCTCCTTAAAATAATTTATTAAGCAAACTGTTCTCAGTATAGTATTTAGTAACCTAACTCATGTTAAGGAAAGATATCAAATTGCAAAATATAGTTTCTGTTCAAAATGGAAATATAACTGAGTTCATCCAATCTGTAAGTAAAACAACTTGATGCTTTAGTTAGCTTATTTTATTATTATTATTATTATTATTATTACCATTTTGCTAATCATTCCAAGCAAATTTCTATCAGGTTTTACTTATTGCTGAAAATGTCTTATGTATTGTCATTAGTACACTCACGAACTTATAAAGACTAGATACAAATGTCCTAAGGGAATGAATGCACCTGGTAAGTAGGTCATGAAGTTGTCATGGAGAGGTCTATGAGAACATCTATTCCACTCATCCTTTAACTTTCCTTTTCAAAGAAATTAATCCTGTTGACTAATAAAAGGAGGAACCACTGTTTTATTTTTCATACTCTTTTCCGCAGCTTCCATGGTCCCTTTTCTATTCTGGCAAATTGATCTTCATCCCTCCAGACATCTTCACCCCTGCAGACATGCTGGTAACTGCTGCTCTTTCACGTGTGTGATGCAAGAATTTGGACTTCAGATTTCCTTTTCAGAGCAAAACAGAACTGCTTGCATTCCAAATACTCCTGGCTTCTCTTGTGTAGCTGAAGCTAAATTTGTTATTTTTCTCAATCTCATCCAGACACTGGAAGACACTGCCTTCACTTAGAGACCACATTTTCTGGTTCCATCAACTTTGGTGTGGAAATGGTGTGGGAGGTTGACTCTTAGATCCTAATATATCTAGATCTCAGTACCCAATCACATGAAACAATTTTTGGGAAATGGTGATGTTTACTTCAACTTTGTGTCATTCTAAGTCCTTCCCAGAATCAAGGGTGTTATAACTAATTTTAGTATGATATATATGTGTGGGTAAGCTAAATAAGGATACTATGCTAGTGCTGGAATTTTACTTCTCTTTAGTTCTATATTTGTAGTTGAGAGTGACTCCAGTGTCCCATGGAAAGAACATCTAATTCGTGCCTTTCTGGAAGGACAACTAGATTTCCAGAGGAAGAAGTTAGCAAAATCCAAGATAATGTATGGTGAGCGATTATGAGTTTTTTAGCTAAAAGATTGAAGTGTCATATTAAACCTCATTAGTTTAAATTCCAAAATTTTACTACCACTGAAAGTTTTATTATTTTCAGTATCTAAATAGTTTTAAAATTAATTATTTCAAGTGACAACGCACATATAAAACGTAATGTGTCTGTTTTTCATTATTTACTTTCTGTTCTCTCATTCTTACAGGTTTGTTGTCATTTATTGCTTTCTACTTTTCCTGTTTATTTATGTCTCATGGGCACTTATTTTAAAAAATATTTTACTGTAAGAAATGCAAATATATGCATAAATAGAGAGTATTATAAATGAGCCTCCATATACTCATCACTCATCACTCATCAATTCAAGCCAACCTTGTTTCTTCTCCACCCTCACCGAACTTGTTTAAAGAAAATTCTCAGCCATTGTATCACTTTACCCATAAATATTGCACGACACATGTTTATAACCTATACATTAGTTTTAAACATATAATTAAAATACCATTATTAAACCTTCAATGTAGTTAAAAGTTGTTAAATATAGTCAAATAAGCAATCAGTAGTCAACTTCTAATTGTATGAAAATGCTTTTTTTTTAAAATGTTGGTCTGTTTGAATCAGAATAAATGCATACATTGGGTACACCAATACATTGAATTTTGTTGGTATATCTCTAAAGTCTCTTAACCTATGGATTAATAGCCTCTTTTTGGTTTTCCTTGCAATCTAGTTACTAAAGGAACTAGATCATTTGTCCTGTAGAGTTGAGTATATTCTGGATTTCACAGATATTTTCCCCTATAATGTCATTTAATATGTTCTCCTGCTACTATCTCTCTTTAAAATAGTAAGTAGTTGTATCGAAAAGCTTGATCTGATTCAGCTGGATTTATTTGGAGGAGGGATGTAATACTTCACAGTGGTGTTTTGTCCCGCCATCAGAAGGCACATAATGTCCAGTTGTCTCTTTGTGTGATGTTAGTGGCCATTGTGGTGGTCATCTATATCCATTATTTCTATAGTGGTTCAAAAGATTATATTCTGATTTGATGATGTTGACCCCTTAATGGTGGCAAAGTGTTTTTTTAAAAAGTTTATTCATTTTTGAGAGAGAGAGAATGAACAGGGGAAGGCTAGAGAGAAGGGGACAGAGGATCTGAAGCAGGCTTTGTACTGACAGTAGCAGGCCAATATGGGGTTTAAACTCACTACCTATGAGATCATGACCTCAGCCAAAGTCCAATGCTTAACAACTCAGCCACCCAGGTGCCCCAGTTTAATTTTTAATTGGCATTATGAAATCATGGGTTTTGACTTATTTTATATGTTTCCATTAATTTCAGTCATTATCTTACTAATATTTAGTAGAATGTATTATTATTATTATTATTATTTTTTTTTTTTGCAAATATTCATTCCTTCTCCTCCATTGGTGTCTTTATTCTTCCCTGCCTTCTCTTCCTCATGGACTTTAGGGTTAGCCTCCTGATCTACTTTGGCCAATGGAATGTGAATAAGGTTGACATTTGCCATATCTTAGCATAAGCTTTTAGAGGCAATGGAGGTTTCTGCCACCCCTTTGTTTTTTGTTCTCAGGCTTGAAGGGCTAGAATGAACAGAGATGCATTTCTTGTTTTATGTACTTTTATTCCATGACATTTGAATCCCCATGGGGTATATCTGTCTGCATCCATTCTGATTGATTAAGTTCCACACTATGCCAAAGGTTACAAATATTTTTATTATCAATCTTGTCCCAGTTGGGATGTTTTCTGTTTCAAGTGCTAGAATGAGAAACTTTAGGCAAGTTTAAAATAAGAATATGTGATAACTCATATAATCAAAATCCAGAAGTAATTGCAAAGTTGGCAAATTAAAGAACTCCAGGATATCAGGAATTTTTGCCTTTCAAAACTCTCTTACATGTGTGTCCACTTTCTCCTTAGGACTGCCACTTATCCAAGCACTGTATCGTCAAAAATAATATCCAAAGGCAAGCATCAAAAAGAGTTTCTGCTCATGTTTGTTTTTGTTTTTGTTTTTGTTTTTAACAAGGAAAATAAATGTTTCCAGAAATCTTTTTCAGACTCCCTCTTCTGTCGCATTACACATACAATAGTTAATTTCCAATGCTAACTGAAACAACGCACACATGCAAAAATTAATGTTGACAAATCACAATCTTTTATCTGGAACAGCCATGTTGCTTAAAACATCATTAATATTGGAGGTCTATAGTAGGGAAGAATGAGTAACTCTATTGGCAGTCGGGTAGGCAACTAGATGGGTATGCAAACTAGCATGGCATCGTAAATATGTATGTATAATAATATATTTAACCATTTCTAATGGGGTTCTTAAACTTTATTATTACAAGCAATATTTCAACAGGCATCTTTAGGCTGTCTGCATATCATATATATATGTGTATATATATATATATATATATATATATACATATATATATATATGATAAAAATTTTGAACACTTAACAGTTTGAAGGGTAACTGGAAAAATCTTGTTTTTCACAAGTGTTCAATTTTGTATGGCTGTATATATGCAGCAAAACATATGACTCACTTTTTCTCCTAACTGTTCAACAGTGCCACAACAGAGTTGATTTTGGTATGTTTCAAAGACAATGTGCAAAGTTCACATGGAAAAAAAAATAGATGAAAATGATGTAATTTTTATAAACAGGAAAGTATCTAGGGACTTGCACTATTTGATATTAATGTTTCATAAAACTGCAGTATCATAGAACTTCAGCATTGAGAGAGATAAATAATAAATTAATATAAAGCTGAAATACTAAGAAAAGTATAGTTAAACATTTAAATGTGCAAAGGTTGCCTTCTGAGCTAGTGAGGAAAAAGCTGAAGTATTAAAATAATATTGTAAGAAAGAAATGCACATAAAAACATAATGAAAATAGAATTGAATATAAGTAAACTTTATACTCAGTTTAACTTTGGTGAATACCTAATTATAAAATGAAATTAAGAAACCCCCAAATAAAGGACAGTTTTGATCAATCTACACATTCTTGCCCACCAGTATACAATTATATTCCCATAGTTTCTGTTCTAATAACTGCACTTCATTGACTTTCACCATCTCTCATCTTTCATGACCTTTCTTTTGTCTTTTATAAACAGCCTCATCCTTCTTCCCTCCAAAGAAAAGGTTTTTCACTTGTGCTCACTTTGGGTCTTTATTCCCTTCCTTTGCCTTAATGATTTACTGTGAGGTTTCCTTAACGCCACTGAACTGAAAATGTTCTCTCTCTCTCTCTCTCTCTCTTTTTTAATCATTTTTGTTTTCGTCATAATATGTGTACTCTAATCTCCATCCCTTATTTCACTCATACTCCCACCCACCTACCCTATGGTAATCATCTCTTGTTCTCTATAGTTAAAAGTCTATTTTTTAGTCTTTCTCTGTCTCTTTTTCCTTTGCTCATTTGTTTTGTTTCTTAAATTCCACATATGAGTGAAATCATATGCCATTTTTTTTACTAACATTTTTTGCTTAATAGTATGCTCTCTAGCTCTATCTATGTTGTTACAAATGGCAAGATTGCATTCTTTTTATGGCTAAATAATATTCCATTATGTGTATATATATACATATTTACAAATATACATATGTACATACATACATGTATATAATCATATATATATATGGTGCATATATACACCATATACCTGCCTTTTTGACAGGTGTGAGGTGCTATCTTATTGATATTTTGATAATGAGTGATTTTGAACATCTTTTGACGTGTCTGTTCACCATTTGCATGTTACCTTGGAAGAAATGGCTGTTCATGTCTTCTGCCCATTTTTAACCAGATTATTGTTCTTTACAAGGTGTCCAGCAACATCCATCTGACAAATGCAAAGTATACTTCTAGGTTCTTAGTTTACTCAGTCTCTCAGCATCATTTCATAACTTTTGTGAAAATTTTTTTGGCTTCAGCAACACCACACTCATCAGAATCATTTTCTAGATCTACGGTCTGTTCTTTTATTGTCTCTGTCCTTGCCCTCCGTCCTGCCCCTGAGTTCCAAATATTGCAGTGCCTCAGAAATCAACACTGGTCCAATTTGCTAATGAACTTTTCCCCAGGTAGTTTATTCTATTTCCATAGTTTTATAATCCATCCATATGCTAAAGACTTTCTACCTCATAGCTCTGCAGTTGGCTTCTCCCTTAAATTCAAGAATTGTATACCTGACTCCTCACTGGATGTCTGCATTTGCATGCCTAGAAAACATTTCAAAACTTATTATGTCTAAATAGGAAGCTTTGATTTTATGCTCCAAATCTGTTCTAACCCAACGTATTTCAGTAACAACAAAAACAAAAACAAACACAGAAAATAAAACAAAGCAAAATAAAAAACACCCCTGCCCCAATAGCTTCATAGCTTCCAGTGTTGATACTTTACTTCCCCTCATCCTCTATATGTAACACATTTGCAAAAACTATTATATGTACACAGAAAATATATCTTGATTTTCTTTGTTTATCCTCATCTCTGCTGTCAGTATCACCTCATACCTGAATAATTTCTGCTATAAGATGCCCATCTCCACATTTTTCTGGAGGGTTGTCCTTTAACCAATGGGGGCAGCTCAATCCAAAGATGTCTGGGAGCTTATACCAGCCATGGCTAGTGACACACTGATATGAGACATAAAATTATAAGCCCATGCCTTGGGAAATACAAAGATCAAGGTACATTCACAGGCTAGGGTTATCTCTGGGATCAATAAGAGGATAGACTACCCTTGAAAAAACCGCTTTGCCTACCTCTTTCCCTGTCCTATCTTTCTTCACACTCTTACAGTTGTCTCTAAAGTGTGCTCCTTTAATAAATGTCCTGCACAATAATCACCATCTATAATCTCTGATACTTTTTCAAAACAAACTGACTTGGAGATCAGCTTTGACAATATGGTCAAATCAAGTTCAACGTGACAAGACAGCACAAAATCAGGAATAGTTGTTGCGTGTGTTTGCTTTTTTTGTGTTGTTTTGACAAAGCCTCTATAGATATTTGACTTAGTTCTTCATTTAACCAGGTGAAAGACATTACCTTAAAGAAATAATATTTAAAAAATAACAGAGGCAACAAAACTATTACATTGGAGGGAGTACGTTTAAACTGTAGAAATTGTTTAAGCTGTTACTGACATGATTAAATGTTTAAATTAGCATGCTACTTGGATGTTCCTTTCTGCTCTGGTTAGGGAGTTTCCAGAAATATTGACATCCTAATTCAGAAACAACCTTGCCTTGAAACTGCCATTGGCAATATCATTAAAACTCTTGCTTCTGACATTTCTATTTCATGTTTAATTTGGATTTGTTCATTCCATGCCTCATCCCATTCCCATATAGATCATACTCTGTCTTTGAGGAAGGGGCTTTGTTGTTCAGGTTTTTGTTGTTTTGTTTTGTTTTGTTTTGTTTTGTTTTGTTTTGTTTTTAACCAGTATTCCCAACGTCTCATATCTGACACATTGCATACTAAACAATAAAAAGTAAATGTTATGGGTTCTGTAAATGTTTTGTTTTAAATTATAACATATAATTGAATGAATGCAATAAAGTAGTTCTTATAGCATCCCAACAACACCTTTTAAAAATAAGAAATATTGGAGCAAGAATTAAAGAAAGAAATTATCTACATGGTCTTTCTAATACAATTATACCTGTCACCAGAAAAAAAAAAAGTCATTTTTCCTAACCTTTCCTAACCTGTGAAATATACGCCTAAGTATTTTTCACATTGATTTTGCGTTAGGGACTCCACAAATTCCAGACTTGTACTGAGCTCTCCAGAGTGAGAATTAGAAGTCTCTAAAGGGTTTATCACCACAGCTGAGAACTGTATTCAGGCTTGAATTCTGAAGATTGTGCCATGGGTGACTTCTATCTACCACCCTTATGATTTTTCTTAATAAGGACCTTTCAACATATGTTCATAAAATAAAACAAAGAAGATGATATCTACATTTTTCCGACATTTTCCTGAAGGCTCATTTAGTATTCCTTACTGCTTCTGCTATTATTATAATAAATAGTACTTGAAATGCTAGCTTTGTATGTGTTTAGATGACCTCCAGTGGTGTCTCGCAGCCGTCTCTAGGACAAGGGCAGGTGCCTCCGTTCTATTTATATAGGGCATGCGTGGGCATGCGCAGATGTGTGTGTTCATGGTGTGGCTGGGATGGCAGTTATGTTTGTTGGTGAAGTGTGATAACAGTGGGGAAAAAAAACTGGTCTAAACTAGTTCAAAGCATAGATATTTAAAAAAATGTAAAGAATGTTTTGGGATATTGTCTTTATTGTAGAAAATTATAAGAAAAGTTATGGACCAGATAGAATTGAAAATAGATAAAATACCGAAGAAAAAGTGTTATTCTACTTTATGAGAACTTTTGCCTTTTCCTTCCGAAGCATTTAACTTTCCTCTCAGTTCACTGCCTCTGCACATATTTCATGTCTTGCCTGTCCAAACAAGAGCGACTAAAAAATAATTATCAATAACTTAATGGGAATTAATATATTTGTTTTCTTCCAGAATTATTATAAAAGCAGGTACATGAAAAGTTCTGACGGGAAATATATGTTCCAGAGAAAATTTGAAGAAATGGGTTTTTCTTTAGGTTACATATTGATATTGAAAGAATAACAGGAGAATAGTGTGGAAGCCTGTCATCTTTTTATTGGAATAAAAATAAAAGGTTTATATACCTCAATAGTTGTCCTCCTTATTTGGTTTTCTTTTCAATAAAATCATTTGTTGATTATGATAAACTTATATAATCAGTAAAGGATATATAATGTTCAGTATGGATTTCAATACATATCTTATGTTGTTAAATGTTCTATTGCAAATTGTTTATGACATTCCTTAGAGTAAGCATCATTTATCTGCAAGATTAAAGACCAAGAATACTTCATTTTCTTAGCAAATCATCTTCTATTTAATATTATTAACGTATAAGTAATGTTTTAATATATTTATTTTTCAGTGGAATAAAATTAGAAAAATTAAGAACCATGCAAGAGAAGGAAAATATTTATTGCAATATATATGAGTGGATGAAAAGTTTCACTTTTTGAAATAACATTCTCCCTAACATTGTAAACTTGCTTGAACCACAAGATAGAGTTTCAAAGTTTTCGTAAATATCACAGACGGTAACTAATTCAATGTGTTAGTTTGCTAGAGGTGCAGAAAATGTACTATGACGGAGTGGCCTAAACAACAAAAATGTATCGTCTCACAGTTTTGGAGGCTGGAAGTCCAAGACCAAGGAGTAGGTAGGGCTGGTTCCTTATGGTATTTGAGTAAAGACTCTGTGTCACACATTTCTCCTTGGTTGGACGGCTGTCTTCTCTAATCTCTTCATATAAGTCTCCCCGTATGTGTGTCTGTCTCCAAATCTCCTCTTTTTATAAAAGCACCAGTATTCTGTGATTGGAGCTCACTCTAATGACCTCATTTTAACTTGATAGGTCTAGAAAGACCTCATCTCTACAACAGGCCACATTCTGAGGGTACTGGCTTTAGGACATGGTGGGAACACAATTCAGTTAGTCACATTAATAACTTATTTAATTAAGGGGATTTGGTATAGAAGTTATATGTTCTCTTAAACAAATTTTATTTTTAACAGCATAAAGAGACAATGCTCTATGACATCATAAAACAGAGTAGCTAAAATATGATTAAGATAAAGAGAATAAGCAAATTTGAGAAATCTAGGAGATAAAATCCTGCTGAGAAAAATGGATGATTTATACTTTTAAAATCCCATTATTCACTGCTTAAAGAAATTTTTAATTTCTTTGTGTGTATGAATCTATTCAAAGAAGAAAATAAAAGGGAATAAATAATTAAAACAGTTATTTTTGAATATTCACCTCGATTTGGCTTGGTATGTGTATGAATCTATTCAAAGAAGAAAATAAAAGGGAATAAATAATTAAAACAGTTATTTTTGAATATTCACCTCGATTTGGCTTGGTAGCTATTTTTTTTTAAAGGGCTAGCATAGTTTTAAATGTATACATTTTTTAACTATCATATAAATGTCAAATTAAAGGTTAGTTACTAACATTTAATTTCGAGAAGTCATCTCTATTCTGACAAATCATTGCATGTATCAAATTTTATTACAACAATTCTGATATCCATTACCTTAGTTTTAAAATCTTTATAATTAAATGTTTTAAAAATAAAATCAAAATAACTTGAATAGTTTTAGTGTTTTACTATAAATATTACATGTCCAAAGTCATAGTTTTTTTTTCTTTATAGCTATACATTATGCATTCCGTGGTCTTATCATTCATGTTTAATTGCAAATTGTAAACATGCTTTTTTTTTTACTGTCAGTGAAATTCGCTTTATATCTTACAAATCAAATGTTTGGTCTGACAACGAAAAATAATGCTTGACAAGGAATGTCACATAGATATGCCATTAAATGAGACATTATGTAATTCAACCTTGATGAAGGGCTTTATGCAAAATTCATAACTTCCATTTGAGTCAAGCACTTGTATATTCATTTTTCAGATAAGTACCACCGTGAGCAGTCTATTTTTTATAGCCATGATCTCTGACCTATTTCTCATCTTTTTAAGTGATGGTGATAGAAAATGCCTCCCAAATACTTAAAAACATTTTATCCTCAGTGACATTTTATAACCAGTTCACTATTGAACAGATACTAAGTAGACGAGTTAGAGGTATATAAGAAACTAAAAATAGTAGACTCTAGGGTCAGATTTGCATTAAGTTTAATCAAATTCAATCACAGCAGCACCACCTATTGGTGTTTTTTTCAGTGTGAGTTCTAAATAATACTGCTTGTGTTAAATTATAATGTATTTTGAATTGATATTTATACATTTTCCTTACAGTCAATTCATAGATTGTTACTTAAACAAGGCAGTAGTTATCGAGCACATTCCTTTTTTTGTGAAAATGTCTTTCTAACTCTTTCTTTCTACATATGACCTTCAGTTTTATATTCTGGAAATACTCAGTGAATATTGTGGATATGTGCATTTCAGTGTGGACTCCAGAACGGGATTCTTTTTCCTTAAAATAACATCATATATGCATTGCCCTATTTTTAAGAGACTAAGTAATTCCATTTTAGAATTGGAAATAGAGTTTTCTTATTTTTAAAAATCTTATTTCCTTTTAGGTCTAAAGCCGCTGTTATCTCTCAGGATGTTAGGTCTGTTGTTTTAAGAACTATCCTGACTATAAAAAGAGGAAGGAGAAATGAATATAATTGCTTCTGTTAACATAGGGAACAGTACCAGTGACTTTTATTTATCAGAACATATTTAAACTAAAACATGAGCCTTGGGAATCTTTCTTGGATGTTCAACTATGATAAATTATAATACAAATATTACTAAGTATTAAGGAAGATATTATCAACTGCATAAAACACACACATTTTGCAGCACAGAATGGAGGACTGGCACGTTCTCACACAAAGAAGGAAGTGGGAAACTAAGTTCAATGACATTTTTGTGAGAAAACTTCAAAATGCCATCTAACAGTTATAGGCCATGGGGTGGAGCCCCTTAGACTCTTTCCCACAATCTGTGTTGGGCAGATTAAGGTTTAGTTTAGCACTCACAGGTTGAATTCATAGACTCACATGCTCTACGTGCATTTTTAGAGACTGGTAAAAACAAACAAACAAACAAACAAACACTTTACCTTTTTTGGAATATTGAAAATCCCCTAAAATAGAAACATTTTATTTCATAATTAAAGAATAAAAGATCTATGATGTAACAAAAGCTCTTAACACTTCAGATTTTCAGCTGATGTGTAAGCAGAAAATAAGTACAGTTTTTTTAGATCACTTACAGTTTTGGTAAGAAAAAGAAAAATTAGGGGCGCCTGGGTGGCGCAGTCGGTTAAGCGTCCGACTTCAGCCAGGTCACGATCTCGCGGTCCATGAGTTCGAGCCCCGCGTCGGGCTCTGTGCTGACAGCCCAGAGCCTGGAGCCTGTTTCCGATTCTGTGTCTCTCTCTCTCTCTGCCCCTCCCCCATTCATGCCCTGTCTCTCTCTGTCCCAAAAATAAATGAACGTTGAAAAAAAAATTTAAAAAAAGAAAAAAAAAAGAAAAAAGAAAGGAAAGGAAAAGAAAAAAAGAAAAGTCAATAAAATGGCTATAGAGATGGGTTGCCGAAAGTGGAAAATCACACACTAAAAGATTTCAAAGTTGTTGAGAGTCATGGCTAAATATGAAAGACCTGACTTAGTCCAAAGGCCAGAAAAACCCATAAAATAATATTTTTTTTAAGTTGCTACAAATGCAGATTGCTACATTCTGAATGTTTTGCTCATTATATATTTATGAATATACTCACATTAGTTACCTGAGGAGCACTCATTATTAAAGTTCTGTAATACTGGATATTTTCAAAAAAGGGAAAACAGAATAACCACTGTTAGGGACTGAACTGTGGCCCCCTCAAAGTCACATGTTTAATCTCTGATTCCTAATGTGACATTAATTGGAAACGGGGCTTTTAAGGAGGGAATTATGGTTAAATGAAGTCATAAGAGTGGGTTCCTAATCCAGTACGTCTAGAGTGAAAGAGAATCAGAGGGCTCTTTCTGCAAGAGATCACAGAGGAAACACGTGAGGACCCAGTGAAAAGACGGTGAGCTACAAACCAGAAAGAAAGGCCTCACTAGAAACAACCTTGGTGGCACTTTCGTCTTGGATTCTAGCCTCTAAAGTTGTGAGAAAATGGATTTCTATTGTTCAAGCCATCCAGTCTGTGCTATTTTGTTTCGGCCGCCTGAGCAATCAACCCATTGCGCCCATTCTCTCCCCAGCGTATTACGAGTTCAGAATTTGTGTTTGTGGATGTTGCAGACATAGTAAGTTAATCATGCATTTCACTTCATTGTTGTGTGTTGGCCCTGATTCCCTTCTCTTATACCTTAAAAAAGAAGCCCCCTTTTATTCCATATGTGCAGTCTTGTTCCCCCCCCCCCATCCTGCAGCCTCTCTTCCAATGTGTGTGCTTGCGTGTGTGTGTTAGTGTACGTATACACATGTAAAAGTTGTATTACGTAACTCTCACTGCATAGCACATTATTCTAAAACTTAGCGGCTTCAAACAGCCAATTGTTACTATCTCAGAGTTTCTGTCGGTCAGGAATTCGAGGGATTGGTGGGTTCGCTGCTTCACAGTCTCTTACAAGTTTATAATCAAAATTTCCGATGAGGCCTCCAGGCTCAACTGAAATCTTGACTGGGGAAGGATTTTCTTCTAAGGTTACCAACGTTGTGGGTGACAGATTTCAGCTCCTCGGGGACTGTTGGACTAAGGGCCTCAGTTCCTCCTGGGCTGTTGGCTGGAGGCCATGCTCAGCTTCTTTCCTGGGGTGGGGGTGGGGTGGGGTGAGGGGTTGGTCTTCAACCTAGAAGCTTGCTGTATCAAAGTGTGCAAGCTGACATGGCAATAAAGAATGCCAGCCGGATGGAAGCCGAGTCTTTTATAATCTAATCACAGAAGGGACATCTCACCACTTGTGCCATATTCTGTTTGTTACAAGCACTGGATTCAGACTGTACAAGGGGAGTGCTTTACACAAGAATGCAAATTTTCCGGAGGTGGAGATTTTCGACGACCCTATCAGAAACTAAGGTTATGTCGATTCACCTTATATGTATGTATGTATTTTCTTGAAAAAATGTGTAGTGTTGTTTGAGGTCACGTAGTTTTAGTCTGCATAAATAATATTGTGATATGGATATGGGATGATTTCTTACATTCTGCTTCATCTAACTTATGCACTCTTCTGTCCTTACTCCTACGATATAGCTCTCTTTCACTGTCTGTCTGTCTCTCTCCAAACACAACACATACCTTCTGGATAGACAGTTCTGTTCTCACCATCTTTATTTCACTGCACATTTTTATGATACATGTTGCTGTTATATATCTATTGCATTATTGCTTGCCACACAGCATTGTGCCTTTTTTTAAAAATTTTTTTAACGTTTATTTATTTTTGAGACAGAGAGAGACAGAACATGAATGGGGGACAGTCAGAGAGAGAGGGAGAAACAGAATCCGAAACAGGCTCCAGGCTCTGAGCTGTCAGCACAGAGCCCGACGCGGGGTTCAAACTCAGGGACCGTGAGATCGTGACCTGAGCTGAAGCCGGATGCTCAACCGACTGAGCCACCCAGGCGCCCCAACACTGTGTCCTTTGTATAAAGTAATACCTAGCACATAATAGATGTTTAATAAACATCTACTGATTGATACATAAAATTATCATACTTTATTTATTTATTGGTACTCTCTTGGTGCTAGATCCCTAAAGTAACCAATGTCTTGTTACAAGACAAAGTTTCAAAATTTGGGAATGTTCAAAACTTTGAATTGAAGGTGTACTTAGAAAAAATCCTTCATTGCATCTCTGATGTGAAATTAAAGTTCCATATTCATGCTGGTGACTGATCAGGCCATATTTTGAAAGTTGACCTATTTTCTGAAGAGAGTGCTGAAATCTCCAATTTCTTACTAGAAGTCCTGCCTGAATAGCCCACAACCAGCTCAAAATTTAAATGCACACACATTGGCACATATGCACATATGTTGGAAGCACACCTTAATGTATTCTTTCTTCTGTGTTTGATTACCACAACAGTCTGCTAAACCAAACCCTGTTCTCTATGTATATGTCCAGTCAAACTCAGATGTGCTTCCAGTAATTAATTACTCATTAATTTATTTTCACAAGTGGGCAAAGGGACCAAGGATTTCAAGACAAGTCAGTTTGGAGAAATGAAAGGTATTGACAAAAATTTATCTGAAAATTCTCATAGGGAAGAGGAGAGTTAATTGAAATTAACAACTGAGTGGTTTTATACAGTCTTATGGATTATGGTTAAAAGTAAATAAATTAAAAAAAAGTATGATATGTCTGGCTGGGTCATTTGAGGGCACATTCCTAAGTGTGAGCTTCATCTTTAATCAGACATATTTAGTTTTTCCTGATACATTTTCTCTTCTATTCAGTTTTTGGGAAGATAAATTATATAGCAGGAGATAATTTTGTTTATTAGGTCCTTCATTCAGGAATGAGAATAAATGACTCCAGGCTGCCTCCTAATTCATTGCTTAGGGCTTTCAAAATCGAGTATTTCTAAAAAAAAGAAACAAAGATATTAGTTTTCAACCAGACCCTCCTTCTAAAGTAAAAATTTCTATCATATTTTTCTATCATATTTTGGTCCAAATTATACAATTTCCTGATTCATAGTATTTATTTATTTACTTATTCATAATGTTTATTTTATTTTTAAGAGAGAGAGAGAGAGAGAGAGAGAGAGAGAGAGAGAGCAGGGGAAGGGCGGAGAGAGAGGGAGACACAGAATATGAAGCAGGCTCCAGGCTCTGAGCTGTCAGGACAGAGCCCGATGTGGGGCTCTAACTCACGCGCCATGAGATCATGACCTGAGCCGAAGTTGGACACTTAACTGACTGAGCCACACAGGCATCTCTTGATTCATAGTATTTAAGTCACAAATAGCACATTCTGCCAACTGAAACTATGTATGCTCTTATTTATGTTGAATAGGACAAAAATGTTGACAGTTACAGGTATCTTGCCTTAACCCTTGGTTGGGGCCATTTTATGAAATTGCTAAAAACAGTCTTTTTGCATTTTATCTTACATCCTTAATTCTTGGCCAGCCACTCATCTGAGGATGGAACCCTTTCTTTCCTCAGAGAAATAAATCTAATATGAGAGGGCACATCATTTTTATAACCTATGTATTCTGGATCCATCTTCATTGAATTGGCTTTTCTTTCCCAAATAAGACTCTTTTGGGTGTTCAATCTTTCTCAATAGTAAAGAGTAATGTTGAAATTTTTTTGAAACTAAGTCAATTTTTTTCCCAAGCATTACATCATTGAATAGCTTTGTGTCTTTTTTCAAATGAGTAATACATTTTAATCATTCTTTAATCTCAAAATTCTAATAAAAGTCATGTTACATGAGTATATTTTAACAAGCACCCTGTATAATAAGCCTGAACTTCCAATTCCCTATAATTTTGAGGCAATTCTTCATATGTTCTTGTAGGCTAAGTTGATAATCATTTCTAAATTGGGGTTCTCAGAAATGTTACTTACCCTCGAAGAAGAATTATCTTTAATTTTTCTCAATTTTTTTTTACTCTTAGATATTTTATAATGCATTTACATTATATGGAAGACTGTTTTGGTCTCTTTAATAGTGTGCTTGGGACACAATAAGTTAAATTCTTAGTAATAGTAACATTAAGTGAATATAATAAAGAGTCACTGCTCTTTTAATGGTTCTCTTTTCTTCTAGGTCCTTAAAATCAAGCTGTGAAAAATAGTTTAAAATATTTCTTACCAAAGAGATAGTCCAGAAAATAAAATCTCTGTGATCCTCTTGTGTTTATATTAGAAATAAGAAATGGGTGCAGTAGTATAGATACCCTCCCACCAAATACCACTGGGAATACATCTGCAGTTGAAATTTGGGTTTATTAATCACTGCATACCTGGAGGAAAGCCTTATACTAGGCTTCTTTGCCTTAAGTTTTGCCAATCAGAAAGTACCACCTCTCTCCACTCAGATCAAATATCCCCCTGAATTGGAGGTCGCATGGAGGGGCAGTGTAATGAGACGTTCACTAGTTGTGTGACCTTTGGCCTTTATTGTATCAGAGTCTCAGTTTCTTCATCTGTAAAAGTATCTAAAGTTCTTCACACATTGGAAGATCAATAGATAAAAGCATTCATAAGAGGTATCATCATTGTTATGGACAGCACTTGCTTTTCCATCATGTAAAGATCCCTCCTTCACCAACCACCAGTCCCCAAAAGAGAACATCTTCTTAGGCCCCCAAATCCCATCCCAAAAAGAAAAAAAAAGGCTTGACACCTGTGGGTTGGAGGACAGGGTGTGCTGGAGCCTGGGGCTGACTTCATTCTGGACTCACCTGTTTGTGTGTTCCGTTTGCTCTGGTCTTGGGTGTTGGAAAGAGATGGACTTGTTCTTTTGTGAATCCTGGGACTCTCCCTTGGACTAAATGATGTTGCAAGTGTGTGATGAATTGCATGAGAACTTGTGGGAAATTTCCGTAAAAGGGGTTGAAAAGGACTTATTAGATTTTGGCTTTGTGAGATGATGGGGTAAAGTGTACAGAATTAGACCCTTGCTCTGGATTAGCTGGTATTTGGAAGCAGCAAAAATCTGGAATTTAATATCTTAAAACATCTTACCTAGAAGGAGAAAAAGCTAAAGCTGTAAATGAAGAGAAGGAGCAGTCACTGAAAGTAGCTGGGATGGAGGAATGTTTGGTCATCTTATCTGTATTCACACATGATAATGGAAAGGCCTTGTGTGTGTCTTGATTCTCCATGGTGACAGAGTGACTTAGTGTGATGTTGATGTTGTGTGAAATTATCTGTGTTCAACAGGTGGACACAAAGACCTAGCTGTGAGTGCCAGGCCAGCTCCTAGACATCAAGAATCCTTGTTCCTCTCAGTAGTTACTGTCACGATACATTTTTAGCCTTTTGTACAATAGGGTCAGCTATTTTTACCAGAATCTGGAGATAAAATAAAGAGGGGGTGCTTATTTTGTGAACCACTGACTTCCATCCTATATTGGACATATTAACTTGCTTTCTGTCCTCTGCGATGACCAACAACTTCCCACCTTAGGGTTTTTGTTATTATAATTAACCATAATGCTCAAAGTGTATGCTTATACTACTCTTTTTAAAAAAAAGTTTATTTAGTTTTGAGAGAGAGAGAGAGAGAGAGAGAGAAAGACAGAGTATAAGTTGGGGAGTGAGGAGGGCAGAGAGAGAAGGAGACAGAATCTGAAGTAGGATCCAGGCTTTGAGCTGTCAGCACAGGGCCTGACATGGCACCCAAACCCATGAACTGTGAGATCATGACCTGAGTGGAAGTTGGACGCTCAATCGACTGAGCCACCAAGGCGCCCCTTATACTTACTCTTCAGGTCTCTGCATAAATATTTCAAAAAGAACTTCTCTCATCATGTGATCGAAGTGGCCTTAGTTCTCCTTTTCTATACACTACTCTTTGTCTTTTCATTATGCTTATCAATCTCTGAAAACATCTTGTTTATTTAGTTTATACTTAATTGTCTATCATGGTGGGTCTCCTTTTCCCAAAATGATAAATTTCATGAGCAGAGACCATGTGGGTTTCATGTATTACTCTTTCCCTCAGTAAATTATAGTTCTCATTAAATATCTTTTGAATAAATAAATATGTAAAACAGATTTAAAGTTAAGTCCTGTGTCATTTAATGCACTTACTGTTATATGTTCTTGCAAAGAGGAAGTTTCCCTAGGTAGAAAGTTATCATTGCAGAGCAAATGAATGGAAAAATCCCACCATCCTCACGAGAGTGTTCAGAAAGAATCTCTTATTTCCTAGGAAATATTGGGCAGGGAAAAGAGGATCGCTGAAGTCACATCATGTGAGCTTCATTTCAAACACTGTCGTATACTCTCTTCCTTCTCTTCCAGGGTTACGTACCTGAAGCAATATAATTTACTGATTTTATATTTAAAAGAAAGAGTTAACCTGATAACACTCTCATAATTGTGTGCTGAAGGTTTTTACCCAGGGCCACTCACAAATAGACCGAAGAAAATAATTCAGCTGGTTGTAGATAATACATTCTGACAAATGACATTCTATGACAAACTAACCTGCCTGGTCTGACTACGGGAAGCACAGACTTTCATGTAAGCAGAGATAACAAGACCAAAGAACATGTTCATTCTTATGTGCCAGGAAGAGCCTTTTGACAATTTCTCTCTTGCTGCCAAAGCTAGGCAGGCTCTGAGGATCTTAGCACAAGATACACTCAGGTAGTTTCTATAGGTGGTACCATCCGTCATATGGAAGAAAGGCAAAATGATAAGCTTATGATTTTTGTGACAATTCAGGGAGAGTTGGGCTTTATCATGATATGGCAGTTACATGATCAGCATATTTTACTCAGGTCCCGCCATTAAGATCTAACCCCATCCACAGTTTGCTGCTTTCTTGAAGATCATGCTGCAATGGCATCCGGAGGAGGGGCAATGTCTCATGGCATTTCTGCGGGTTCAATATGAGATTTTGCTTCGAACTAGCTTCTCCAGACCATTTGCATAACAAGCAGCCTTAGAAAATACAAACTGGGTCATTCTTTGGGGCCAGAGGGTAGATTTTGGTTCCCAACCAGGACGATTAAGATAATGTATTTCTCAGAGATGAGGATTGGACAGATTTGCGGCAGTTCTTTAAACAGGAGTGGGTTTCTGAGCTCAGCTGTGAAACATCCCCATTGGAGATATAGCATCTACCTGTGCCGGCCTCCCTCCACACCATCTCTGTGGGGCTTCGGAAAAGGGTGCAGAAGGATCCACTGCAAACAGGAAGCTTACACACTCTGCTGCTGCTTCATGAGAAATAGAGTCCTCTGTCCTAGTTCCAGGATACTTGTGTCTTCCACCACCATCTATGAAAAGGTCGCAGGTTAATTAAACAGCTCTCAAAAAAGATAAAATACCAAGCTCTCCATGGTTCCTGATAGTCCCTCTCACGTCCGAAAGCCGCGACATGCAATGTGGATAAAAACAAATACAAAACACCTAGTCAGAGGTACGTGTTTTAGCTCAGACTTGGGCATTCCTTTCGTTATATCTGGGCTCCTTTTTACTATTATAAAAGTGAACATAGTACTGGTCATTTATGCCGCTTCGGCATAGGGAAGATTAGCCGGGGATTGTGCACAATTCTACACAATTTTAGCTGTAACTTCATCCTTTGTTGTTCATTCCAGTAAATACAGAGATGTGAGTGGTTAAGCGAGAAAATGTATTAGCAACAATCTAGAATCGTTTCCAGTTGTACAGTTGAAAGCAAATTAGACAGAATCCAAAATTTTCATGAATTCTGGATACAGATGACTTGTAAGTGACCTTATAACTTGTTATGACACGCGACACAATAGTTTCATTGTGTTAAGTGTCTGGCTCTTGACTTTTGCTCCGGTCATGATCTCACTGTTCGTGGGTTCCAGCCCCACGTAGGGCTCTGCAATGGCCCTGAAGAACCTGCTTGGCATTCTTTCTCTCTCCATCTCTCTCTGCCTCTCCCTTGCTATGTGCTCTCTCTCTCTCTCTCTCTCAAAACAAATAAACTTTCAAAAATGTTTAAAAGAAGAAAATGTGTAGATGGGGAAGTACCTAAGGTTTCTGCCAAGAGGGTAATTTCTCTGTGCACTTGTTGACGATAGACATATGCATACTTATCATTTCCATGGTGCAGAGGAAAATGCATCTCTCCTTGTACTTCATTTGCTATCAAGAAAAGAATTCATCACCAGGACAGATCTGGCGTATTTTTGTAGTTAATGGGAGTTATTTAAGCCACATTGTGTTTTTTGTTTCTTTCTTTGTTTTTTCAAATATGTGTGGAAAAGTCATATGACTCGTCATGAGACAGAGCCTCGTTAATATTCCACATCTTTTTTATAAACAGTCATTTCTTAAACAGATAACTGGAAACCTCCTCCTTCCCTGCCCCCCGCTGCCCCGCCGTGGTTGGGGTCATCTCAACAGTTCTGGATGGAATCTGGAGCTCATCTTCTGTGACTGAGCACCAGAAAGAATATAATTTTTATGTTAGTCTTTAGATGAGAGAGTGTTAGAATGATCAGTACACAAAGCAGGTGGCAGAAGATGACCAAAAAGCTGCAGTATGGCTATGCATTACAATTTTTTTGTTTTTAAATATGGGCGTCACTGTGTCAGCTATAATTTTTGGAATAAGGGGATTATGGGAAAAAGGATACTGAAAACTGAGGTTTGACAGTTTGAAATGCTGTCTCTACAAGAAAACTTATTCCTTGAGAAGTGATTATATCTTTTAAAACTAGTTATAACAAATTCATTTGCAGCATGTTTGTCAAATTACGAAGAATATAAATTGTGTTTCATTTAAAGGAAATTAGAAAGCTACGTTATACAGTCAACATGAAGTTCCTGATAATGAAATCTGCATGCTGAAGTATCAAACCTGCGGTATACACAATGTCAGAATAAAACAGGAAGTTTAATTCCCGACCCAATAAGTCCGACACAAAAATGAAACTTGTGGTGATCCTACAATATACAGCAGAAAATGTCCACAGACCCGTCACAAATAAATTCAATTCGTCATATTTTAAAACATGAGAAGTTTCTGATGCATCAAATATACCTCTACATGATTGCATATCACTAAAGTTGGGACCAATTTGTAACCATGTGTTTTGTGTGTGTGTGTGTGTGTGTGTGTGTGTGTGAGTAAAGCTAAAGTACAGAAAGAAAAACTCTATTTTAAAATTCTAAAATTTAAATTCAAAATAAAATAATTATTTCTCAATATAAAGCTTTCCTCTCAATTATGATTTAAACATAGTGTTTTAAGTATTCTGTAAGCAAGGGTTTTTTGGTATTGGCTTTGCCACTCACCAGAAGGTATGAAGAACCAGCAACTGAACTGGGTTCCACATAATACAAGGCCGGTAAAAATATGTTTCCCTTCATTCTTTGAAACTCTACTTTTCATTGTTGAGAAACGTTACAGTCCTGGGCAAACCAGGATGGTTGCTCACACTAGCAATGACCACCACTAAACTGTGTGTGTGTGTGTGTGTGTGTGTGTGTGTGTGTGTGTGTTTTGCCTGGGATATGCTTCCTGGACTTTCATTTTTATCATGGATCATATCAAACCTTTGCAACTCACTAGTAATTCTTCATATCCTTGCTACCTGTATTTTCATAGACTTTATTTTATAAATCCAGTGAACACTTGCTTAATTTTTGTGTTTCTATATGTAGCTCTTCATCTGGCTGAGTTCAGGTACCTTGCTGTATCTTTTGAACTCCGGAGTGTTTTGGTGGACAGAAAATTTGTTCCACAAATGTTTGTTATAAAGAATGAAATTAACGAATCCATTCTAGAATATATCCACATTTTCAATGTATGTATTAAGAGCTACGCTGACAAAAGCATTTTTGGAAGAGCTGGCTGAACTAGTCATATAATCCGTGACCATGCAAAACCCTGGCACTGCAAACCATTTTTACTTTTATACTTTTAGGGGACTATCTGTGAGTGCTATACTTTGAACTAGTGAGGTAAATACATGTAGATGTGTGATGAGCTAAGAATCGGTAAATAGTACTATATAGTAAAATTTATGGGATGGATGTTACAATTTTAAATAACACATACTACATAGGTAGAAGAGTGAGGGATTGCATCAAACAATAGATTATGCACTGACTTCTAGAAAAGAAGTCACAGCTTCTTATGAAGCATTTGGGGCAAACAAATGTATTTGAATGAAAGCATTTATTTATTTATTTATTTATTTATTTATTTATTGCAAACAGGACCAGGAAACACACAGAGAAATACGGTCATCTGCTATAAAGCACAAAACAAAGTGAAATAATGAGTCATGCGCCTGGCCTTGTAAGCTAGGTAATGTAAAAACAAACAAATTAACAATTTCAGGTTGTGGAGGGGGGGGGACTAGACTGAGTGAAGTAGGAACAGTTTCCTGATTTTTAAGTGTAAGTTCTCATAAAAAAGTATTTTCCTAATGTAATTTTCCTTAATGTCATAATTTATATTAGGGAAGCAATTCCTTCAGCATTAACTTGTTTTACATTTATCACACTGATTCAGTAAGCTTTGAAGATCTCCTATCTGTTTTACTGTAATACAAAGATAAGTGAGTACTCTATTTGGACAAAGCTGAGATATAATAAAAATATACACTTGTGAGGTACTTGCATAGTGCTCAAGGACCATGCACATGATGAATTACATAACTTCTAGACACGTAGGCACAGTTTTTGACATAGTTATCACTGCTGTATTCTTTATATTGTGGAGGAAATGAGAACACAGAAATTTATATAATATAAAAAGTTTACCGAGCTTTTAAGTGGTAGAACCAGGATTTGACCCAGATAGTTGAGTTTCAGAAACCGCCTACACTTTTAATCACAATACCATGTTGTTATGAGTTAAGAGGAATGTATAATAAGAACTAGTATTTCCATATGAGAAGCATATAAAATAGATCGCCATAAAATATATCAGGGTACCAGTCAGGTAATCTAAATGAATAAAATGGCTACATATGAATTGGTAAATTGCAATAGCCCTAGACCTCATGGTGGAGGATTCAAAAGGTCATGGTTTGGACATTGGCAGTTGAAGAACCTATGTTTTATTTAAAGAAGGTAAGAGCCATCCAACTGCAGTTGGTTGGAAACATCCAGAAATGCAGGCCTTGTTTTTTTTTTCCTTTTTTTTCTTCTTTCTTTCTTTCTTTCTTTCTTTCTTTCTTTCTTTCTTTCTAAACCAGGTCTTCTAATTTCTCAAGAGAAGAGAGAAATTCATGTTTTTATATCAACTTTCCGTATGTTTAATTATAGGAAATTAATTAAAATTAAATAATGTGTCTCACATACTAATATAGAAATCTTCTGTGATCCGGAGACAGCCCACAAAGAACCAACTTGTGTCCTCTGTTATAGAAGGTACAAGCATATGTATATCAGGATGTTGGCAGGAGGAGAAGAGGTCATGGTGCCATGGCTCATATCTGCTGAGCTCAGAAAGATGTGGGCTGTCTAGAATGATAGTTGAAAGGTGGAGCGCAGCAAAAAGAAATGCTAGAGAGTCCGCCAGAAGTAATTTCGCACAGGAATTTTATTTTCTGTGCGAGAGAAAATATACTTTCCTTAAGGTGCACTGCAGTAGAAATCGGGATAATTAACCACCTGAATTTTGGAAGGATCGACCCAGTAATGATCTGAAGAAACTGAGACTGAAAACAAAGAAATTAGTTTTAAGATTAGTGCGGTGGTATTGGGGACAAAATGGGGACATGAACTAAGACAGTAACTTGAAATAGTTCAGCAATAGAAAGTTTGCTTCATCAAAATTATTTTTTTAGTTTAAAATTGCTATGCTTCAAAGCAGAACATCAAGAAAATAAAAAGGAAACCAACAAAATGGGGGACTATTTACATATCATCTATCCAATAAGGGACTTGTATCTAAAATATTTAAAGAATTCTTACAACTTATTAATAAAAAGACAAACATGGCAGTTAAAAAATGAGCCAAGGATCTGAATAGACATATCTCTAGAGAAAATGGCCAATAAGCACATAAAAAAGATGCTCATCACCAGAGGAAATGCAAATCAAAAGTGTGATGATGTAACACTTCACAAATAAGATGGCTACAGTCAAAAAGGCAATAAAAAGTTTCAGTGAAGGTATGGAAAAATTAGAATCCTCCTATATTTCTGGTGGGGAATTAAAATGGTGAACCACTTTGGAAAATAATCTGATAGTTCCTCAAATGTCAAATGTAGAATTTCTAGTTATGTATTCAAGGGAAATGAAAACACATATCCACACCAAAAAATTGTCTATGGATATTTATAGCAGCATTATTCATAATAGTCAAAAGTGGAAATACCCAAATGTTCATTAGCTGATGAATGGGTAAATAAAATCTGGTATATCCAACAGTGGGATATTATTTTAGCCATGAATAGAAATGAAGTACTGACACATTTTACACTATAAAAGAACCCGGAGACATTTTTCTAAATGAAAGAAAGCAGTCACAAAAGACTACATATCCTATGATTTAATTTTGTTTCTACGAAGTGCCCAAAAAATACAAATCTAGGGAGACAGAGAATAGATTAGCTATTGATAATGACCGGGGGTAGATGAAATGCAGAGTGATTGCCAAATGGGTACCGGAGTTCTTTTGAGTGTAATGAAAGTGACCTAAAATCGATCGTGGACATGGCCACACAATTTTTTGAATATATTAAAAACCATTGAGTTGTGCACATCACTGAGATGGCATATAACGTATGTGAATTATACCTCAACAAAGTTCTAAATAAATAAATGAAGTTGGCTTTGAGAGCTGTTAAGGAGGTTAAATCTGCTAGAAGTGAGTAAGTCATTGATTACAGATATTGAAAGACAAAGGAGTCTAAGATGACTCCCAGCTTTTTGGTAAGTAGGTTAATGGAGGTACAACTCTAAGGGAATATAGGAAGAAGAGCAAGAAAGAGCTAGGCAAGTTTTGTCCTGGCCTTTATTGATCCCTAAATTTCTAAAAGGACTGTCTTTGTATAGTGCTTTGAAATTTTTCGTATAGCCAGTGGTTTGCTTTGAATTCCAATTTGTAAGCTTCAGTAACCAGTAGCAGAGCATAGCTATTTAATGTGATGTTTTGATTACTCTTAGGGTTGGTCACGAAATCTGCCACTGTTGATGTAAATGTGTATGATAAGTAGAATTTTGGAAATACCATCTTTTCAAAGTAGACTACCGCCAAATCGTTCAGTAATTTAATTCATGATTTCTGATAGACACAACGGCAAAATATTTCACTCAACCTTTAAAAAGCGTAAGCTGGAAGTTTAATGAAGACATAGTTAGACTCATATTTCTTTACAAGTGCCCTGACATTATAGCCCTTCTGCTTTCAACATTTCATTCCAGTGCTACTGCTTGAAATCTTGCTAAATCACCTTCAGTTGTTTGTCCTCTTCCTCCCCTTCAGATGAATATAGAAACAGCAGTTATGAGCTTTCTCTTGAGATTTTCCATGAAAAGGATCTACAGATGAAAAGGACTCTTGTTGTTCCACAATTCTTTTTTTTAGCAAAGTTTTATAATTGTTAAAGTAAAACTTTCAATGTATTTCTGTAATAGATCAGTGAAATTGATCATTTTCCCCTTCCCCTGGGTGGTTACATGCTTCCCAATGACATACGGAAGGTGAGTTAAATTGTCTTTAAAGACATTTAACATTAATACATCAGGCTTCACTTCAAAGGAAAAGTATCATACTAGTTGAAAGAAAATTCTAGGGAGAAGAAAAATAATAGAGTCACTAGATAATTTTTAAATATAATTTCACAAATGAAGGTTATTCAGACATTAGTGGATAATTAACTTAGAATGTAACACTTACATGGAATAATTTCCTTCCCACAAACCACCTAAGTGCTATTCTGGTGACATGCAGTTAGCAGAGTAAGTAGCAGAAAGAAGTTGGAGACAAATCAGAAAGGAAGTTGTTTTGCTTAAATAAATGAGCTTACTGCCTTACTTATGTTACCATATCTATTGCCTTTATTTCCTGATATAAGCTCTTCATTTCCCACGTTAGTTTTTCCCCAACCCACATGAAATAGAGTGAAAATGTTGGCAAGCTACATCTCGATTGTAGTTAGAGAAACTAATCAAGAAAATCATTTCAGATAGAGCCCCTCTTATTTACAATATGTCATGTGGTCCAGCACAACTTCTCAGGCGTATATTTGAGGCTACATTACAATAGTCAAGATAGCCTGCCATTGATTTGGCTACCATATGTAGTATAAGTTCATATGTGTTGTCAAACAACCTTGCTCTGAATTTGATGGATATATGATCTGAGGCAAAGTTACTGACCTCCCTCCTTCATATCCTTATATTTAACATATTGATAGGGACACCTAGATGGCTCAGTCAGTTAAGCTTCCAACTCTAGATTTCGGCTCAGGTTATGATCTCATGGTTTGTGAGATTGAGCCTTCTTAAGAGTCTCTCTCTGGGGCGCCTGGGTGGCTCACTCGGTTGAGTGTCCGACTTCGGCTCAGGTCATGATCTCACACTCTGTGAGTTCGAGCCCCACGTCGGGCTCTGTGCTGACAGCTCAGAGCCTGGAGTCCACTTCAGATTCTATGTTTCCCCCTCTCTCTGCCCCTCCCCTGTTCATGCTCTGCCTCTCTCTGTCTCAAAAATAAAAAAAAATAAATAAATAAAAAATTAAAAAAAAAAAGAGTCTCTCTCCTCTCTCTCTACCTCTCCTCCTGGCCGTTCTCTCTCTCTCTCTCTCTCTCTCTCTCTCTCCCTCCCTCTCTCAAAATAAATAATTATTTTAAAAATAAAATAAAGTAAAATATTGATAATAATTTTATCTTTCCTTCAGATTTTCCAGGATTGAACAATATAGCACAATGTTTAGAAAAGAGTGTTTAGGGGCTCCTGGGTGGCGCAGTCAGTTATGCGTCTGACTTCAGCCAGGTCACGATCTCGCGGTCTGTGAGTTCAAGCCCCGCGTCAGGCTCTGGGCTGATGGCTCAGAGCCTGGAGCCTGTTTCCGATTCTGTGTCTCCCTCTCTCTCTGCCCCTCCCCGGTTCATGCTCTGTCTCTCTCTGTCCCAAAAATAAATAAACGATGAAAAAAAAATTAAAAAAAAAAAAGAAAAGAGTGTTTATATACTAATAGTGTTATTTTAGTTTGTTTTAATTTAAGTATTATGTATGCATATGTTTTACAGTGGTGATGAGAAGTATTAAGCATATCAGTTTTAATTAATATAAAAGTTACGTGTTAAAAGTGTGCATTCAGTTTAACTAGTGGAGTTTGGAAGACTTTGGGAAAAACTCTAAGATAATGAAGTGAGGACCATAAGATAGTTACATTATTAAAGCCATAATAAGACTGATTCATTAACTTCAGTAATACCATTAGAGACAATGTAATTTGTATTCTATGTGCCTTGGAAAACATCATGAAATAGCTTTGTACTTCTCAGCCAGGTAATTCAAGGATGGGTCTATGGAAGAACCAATCTTGATTTATTTGGTGTTATGACCTCACCATCATGTTCATGATACAATAGTGAGAAACATTCATACAAATGAAACAATGAGTTTTCAGAGTCGAATCAACATGTGGTTTAACTATCACTATTCATGAAAAGAATGGATTGTTTGGTGTTTTGAGAAGTAGATGATGGTTGTGATGGTAGGAGGATAACTTTGTGTACCAACTAAAGGGAATGCACTGAGAACCACAATGATATAATTGTGTGTACATTGTGCATCTTATGCCTATCAAGGTGTTCACCATTAATTAGATGGATATAATAGGTAATGCTAACTCTCACCAACTTCTTTTTCCTGAAAACTTAGTTTACATACTCACCCTCTCTCTCAATTAGATGTGGCCATGTCACTGAGTTCTAACACATATCATGTGAGCAAAAATAATGAGCAGCACTACAACTCCAACTTCTAGACAAAAATAAACAAACACACAAACAAAAATAATTCCACATGCTACTTTCTATACTTTTTTTTTCTTTTTCTTTTTAATGTGGATGCCACTATTGACTTTGAAAACCATGTATTCAAGATGATATGATCCCCAAGTCTGTGTCCCTGCATGACTTTGTGCATCAGATTTCCAACATCTCCCTGGATACATCTTGGAACATATTATGTGAAAGACATAGAACCTTCTACTGTAATTGAGCTGTAACACATGCATAGATCAATTTCTTGAACAGCTAGCATCACCCTACTAATACATTGGTCTTGCAACAGGATTATCTTGCTTGTTCTACCTGATGGTCATTACTGCAGAGAAGGCAATCTCAAGACTCAGTGACTCTGGACGTTATTATTCAATTAAATTATCCTTCTGAATTATCCAAGATTGCAAATCTTTTTGCAGTGTCCTCCTTAATATTTTTTCTGCTTCTTATTGGCATCAAGGAGGGAGAAATCCATTCAATTACTTTAGCTGGAAGAAAAATATTTTGCAGTAACCCTTGATATTGACTTACTGACTAAATAATAGTCTTTTTCTTCCCTGCCATGTTGAAATTATAGGGTGATCTTTGATATTTATTGTGTACTTTTATGTGCAAACTGGAGCCATTACCTGAAACTATTTGATTTGTTAAGGTCTTTCTTCACCTGATGGATTTTATGGATGAAGTTTTGGCTTGTTCATTTCAATTTCTATAATATTCCATTATGTGGATGTATTACAAGTTATTGGCCTTTGGAGTTTCAAAAATTTTTGATATTACAAATAATGCATCAATAAACATTGTCCATGTTTTCAGGTAAACACATGGGTGCAGTACTATTGAATCTATATACCTAGGAGTAGAATTTCTGTCTCATAGGGTATGCCATTATTGAGTTTTAGTATATACTTTGAAAGTATTTGCATCAATTTACATTCTGACTAACAGGGAATTGGATCTCCTCATTCTCTTTTCTCATCAATGACTATTATTTTCCATCTTTTTCAACTTTGTCTTAGGTGAGTGAACAGATATCATACTGTGGTTTCTATTTCGCATTACCTCATGAACATCTTTTGATATGCTTTTGGTCATATAGTTATTGTCTCTATGAAGTGTCTGTTCAAGTTATTTGCCCATTTTTTTATTATTAAGTTGTCTTCTTTGTATATTTGATGGACAGATATTCATTATATATTCTGGATAAATGTCTTTTGTTCTAAATATGCATTGCAAATATCTTTTCCCACTCTGTAGGTTGCCTTTTAATTCTCTCAGCAGTGTGTTTTGATGAATCAAAGTTATTAATTTTAATACAGTCAAATGTATTCAATTTTCCATTATAGTTAGTACTTTTTTGTGATATAATTTATTTAAATCTAATGACTCAATATTTATATATTTTATTAGGACAATTTTGGTGTAACTGTAGATAAAGTGAAATGAGGGATAAATTAGCATCTCACAGGTTTGTGTTTCCATTGTGTTCAACGTCTAAGCTCTTCAACAGAAAAAAAAATATTCACAAAACTGTCAAGCTATATAATAAACTTCACTTTATTCTCTTTTTATCTTGAGAGACAAAATAGAAATCTTCAAAAGGCCTTCAAAATAGCACTTGATTTTATATCAGGAAAATGAAATTTTCATCTTAAAAGTCTTTAATGGTCTCTCTACATATATTTCTTTTGCTCCAAAACGGGATAATAGTGTCCAAATCCTCTATACATAGATATTGTCTCTTTCTTCATGAGGCCTCTATTAAGACACCATCAAAATAAGGGATATGCTTTGGCAGTGCCTGGGTGGCTCAGTTAGTTAAGTATCTAACTCTTAGGCTCAGGTCATGATCTCACAGTTGAGATTTCAAGTCCCACATTGGGCTCCACAATTGGGAGCTCCCACATCAGGAGCTTGTTTGGGATTCTTCCTCTGCTTCTCTGCCTCTTCCCCAGTCAAAATAAAATAAGCATTTAAAAATGCTCTCTCTCTCAAAATAAAATAAACATTTAAAAAAATAAACAAAGGACACCTTTCTAAAAGCCTAGATTTAGGAAGTTAGAAAAAATATGCAATTGATATATTCATTTATTCTTTCAATTATTTATTCACATATTTAACAAAAAATCAAGCATTTTAGATGTCTGAGTCATACTTCTAAATAACAGAAAAATACAGGTTAAATACACATGGAACTGGACCTTGATGAACTCACTGTCTTGTTGGACAAAGTGAAATAAGTAGATATTATCATAGCCCAAAGATATAAATATAATATTAAAGGTATGAGTCAAATGAAAAGAAAATAAAGAATATTTACTCTCTACTTGAGAGACCAAAAGAAGGCTTAATGATAGAAGTCAACTTTCAGCTGGCAAGGTTTTGACAGATGATTAAAAGTTGAGGCAAAGAAAGGGAATAAAGGGCATCTAGGGCAGAAGAATAGTATGCACAACATTGCATAAGGATAAAGGCTTTATTGAATGAAGAAATGGTGGGAACATTTTTAAAATCCTGATTGTGCATTCTAAGAGGTTGGGATTGGACAAAGTTAAAGAACAAATTATAGATAGTTTAGACATTATCCTGTGAGTAAAGAAAAACCTTAGTGTTTTGTTTTGTTTTCTTAGGAGCATAAGGACTTGATCAGGTTTAATTATGAGATTAATTGGGACAAAACCAGTTTGCAAGAGGTGATTATTCTGAATATGCAGTATTGCCTGTAGATATATTTAGGCATTAATAATAGCCTTATTATATAATCATATTGTACTATGTGTACTTCTTACTGAGGACTTGTCAAAAGTAAAGCTTGAATCTCCATAATATACAAAACATCAGCTATAAAATATATTTATCTGATTTCCCTCCACTAAGCCCTTATTTCTTTTGACTAATGAAAAATTTTTGGCTCTCTCTCTGTACTCATTCAGTAACTCTCAGGGTTTAAAATGCAATTATAGAGATATCTGTCAAGTAAGATATTTTATTAAAAATAGCTAGTGAAGAATTTTTTCTACAATATAATAATCAATATCCCTTTATGAAAAGTTTATTGCCATTTTTTGTGTTTGCTACATGTATTAGGGCTTATTTAATAATGGTTCTAATATGAATCCTCATTTTCCCACAACTAATGTGGTTCAGCTCTTTATATATATTAACAGTGAAAAAAATTATAAGAATGTTGAATTCTAGTTTCCTCTCTTTTTCTCTACATACCATTTGATTAAATAAAGATTTTAAAAGGTAAAGTAAAAATGTCTACCGAGCTAATTCAATTTTACTCTCAGATAATGTCCTGATAGACTCTTAAATCCAATCTATGGGGCACCTGGGTGGCTCAGTTGGTTAAGCGTCCAACTTCAGCTCAGGTCATGATCTCACAGTTCATGAGTTCGAGCCCCATGTCAGGCTCTGTGCTGACAGCTCAGAGCCTGGAGCCTCGTTTCAGATTCTGTGTCTCCCTCTCTCTCTGCCCCTCACCTGATTGCGCCCTGTCTCTGCCTCAAAAATAAATTGTTAAAAAATAATAATAAAAAAAATAAAAAATAAATAAATCCAATCTATGTATGATCTTCTGCACATTCCTTGCTTTGGTCAAATATATGAAATTATTAATAAGTTCCTGAATTAGAAAAATTGTCTTAATTAAAATCTACCCACATATATGATAATATAGCTTTTACATACCCATATGTTTAGACATATAGGAATTATATATAGAGAGAAAGAAAGAGCGATCACTTATTCAATATTTATGGTTTGTGACTATATGATAATTTCTGTGTTTTTGGTATGCACTGGATTATGTAGTCTTTATTTGCCGTTGTCTAGTTGTACAATGTTGAGTCATGCAAAAACTTTGACAATAAATTCATTGTCAGTAATATTAGGGACATCACACCTGTTCAAATAGCATTTGGAAAACCAAAAATTTCTATAAAGATGGAAAGTTACATGTATCTGCAAGGATCATGAAAGATTCACCTCTGTGGAGATAAACACACATAGACGTTACAAAAAGATAAACACATAATAAAGGAAAAAATAGAGCAGAAGCATCTCCAGAATTCTAGAATCTCAGGATATTACAACCAGAAAATCCTTATTTTAGAGGCCACCTGGGTGGCTCAGTGGGTTAAGCATCTAACTCTTGGTTTCAGCTCAGGTCATGGTTTTGCGTTTTGTAAGTTTGAGCGTCACATTGGGCTCTGTGCTGACAGCGCAGAGCCTGCTTGGGATTCTTTCTCTCTCCCTCTATCTCTGCCCCTTCCCTGCTTCCTCTCTCTGTCTCTCTTGAGACGAATAAATAAACTTAAAAAAATTTAAAAAGAAAAAGAAAATCCTTATTTTAATTTCACTTCTGCTGCCATATTAATCAGGGTTCTCAAGAGAAAAAGAACCAATATGTTGTATTTCTATATTTCCTTCTTTATGTATGCATCTGTGTATCTATATATTATCTATCTATATCTATCCATCTATCTACCTGAGATTTAAGAATTTGGCTCATGAGATTATGGAGACTGACCAGCTCAAAATCTCCAGAGCAGGCAGGCAGGATGGAAAGTAAGGGAAGAATTATAGTTGAAGTCTGGAGGGACTCTCTTAGCAGAGTTTCATCTTCCTCAAGGGAGATCAGTCTTTTTCTAAAGCCTTCAACTGATTGAATGATGTTTATACACATTATGGAGAACAATCTATTTACTCATACTACTGATTTACATGTTAATCACATCCAAAATACACCTCAGAAACATCTGGAATAGTGTCTTATCAAATATCTGGATACTGTGGCCTAACCAAGCTGACACATAAAATTAACTGTTATAGCCACTAACTGGCTTTGTATCTTACAAGAAAAAAATTATTTCACTTAGCTTCAGTTTCATTTCCTGTATAATGGACTTGATATAACCTACTTGTAGAAGTATTAGGAAAATTACACATAGCAAAATGTTCCATTAGCAAATGTTTGACACAGGAAATATTCAATAAATTGTTTCTATTAATTACATTTGAATTTAAGTAGTGTTACTTTTATTAGATAATCTAATATCATAAATTTTTAGGTACAGTAAGTAATTGTAGTACATTTGCAGATTTCATCTTTTTATGGTCTTTAGTTTTAAGACAGAATCCTGGGGAAAAGGCAGTCATTGGCAACAAAGGCACAAAGCGATAATATGTGTTGATCAACTCCAATGGTCACTAATTGTGAGAAGACCATTTAAAGGATATCCTCTATTGTTACTTGTGGTGATAGATTATGAACTGACATCGGCAGAATTTACTCGCTCTAGAAAATGAACAGTGTGATAAAAATCACTTAAGGAGAAAGGGAAAAACAATAAAACCACATTAAAATGGCAACTACGAAAAGTATTGATTGTAATGAGAAATGTGGAAAATTATGCAAAGGAAAAAACAAAACAGTAAGTTAAATTGAATAATAATAATGCCATAATGTATTCAACTGACAGATATTTTCTAGCACTCCACCACAATATTTTCTTTATAATACCTATATTCAGTTTGCAAATATGTATCAACTACTTTATTTTAAGCACACAACCTTTGAAAATGCAAGGATAAAGCAACAAAGCACCCTGTCCTTGAGTGTTCACATCACTCTGATACACACATGGTGAGTTATCTGACTTTTTTTTTTTTTGAAGTGTGATAAGGTTAAAACTTGTGAGGCAACATATAAACAACTCCGCAAAGCTTTTTGTTACATGACCAGACAGGCAAACTTTCTGCGACTTACAGCAAAGGAAGGCTATCTTTCCCTCTTAGCACAGCCAGAGGCAGGATGATGAAAGCAGGGAACACGAAAGGAATTTCTGTCCTGAGGCAGTTCTAGGCCATTTGGGCTAAAGACCAAACTCTCCTGAAGCCCCAAGGAAAAATGTTTGTAAAAACAGCCCTTCAGAAATAATTTCGTACTTATTTCCAGGCTCTAAGTGTTACAGACCATTTTCTCCTTCATGGAATATAGATTTGCTTTTTGTGTGTGTGACGTTTAGTTACTTAGTGTTCAGTATTGGAAAGCACCTGAATGCTTTGCAAACGAGAAATTGGCCACTTATGAAATGTTGCGTGCAAACTTTTATACTTGCCCATTATCGTGAATAGTAATTCGTTTCCACACAGTTCTTAAACATTTATTCTTCATGAGGCCAGTACTCCTGCTTTCGTTGACCCCTCTTCATACCATGGCTGAGGGAGGAATCCCCCAGCCCCACCCAGGGTTGTGGGGATGGTCCACTGCAGAACGCACAACGCTGGACAGACAACATCAACATTTGTTACTTATACTCAAGTCCAGGGGAGAAGGGCACTGGATGCCACAAAGGCCACAAGGGGGTGCCACTCAGAAACAGCGAAAACCTGGGGGCTGGGGGAGGCAGACTTTGCAGTAACAAGAGGAAGGGGTGACTCCTAGTTTCCACATTGTATGTGATTAACTTCTTAAAATAATTCCACAGGTTGGCAGGGAACTGAAACTTTAGATTCAGGGATGAGCTAGAACGGCACCTATTAGGGACAGTTGTTTCACTGGGGGACCTTATCCTCAGGAGTAGAGTGGGGAAGGGAACTTGGGCTTAAGCCAAATTCAAGGCCCTTCTGGTGCCATCCAATGTCAAAGCAGCACATGATACGAGGTCTTAATTTTAGCCTTTAAGCCACAGTTTCAAATTGTATCTCTTACTTTTTTTTTTAATTAATTTGTATCCCATGGCAAGTACAGTCAAAATTTATCATTTTCATTTTCTAGCAGTTTATTTAATTAGCGAGGAGAAAGAGTGCATGCCTGTGTGTGCAACCAGAGGAAGGGTAGAATGGGAGAGCGGGAGAGAGAGAATTCCAAATGGTGTCTTCACTGTGGGCTGAACTCACAAACCCTAAGACCATGACCTGAGCAGAAATCAGGAGTCAGATGCTCAACTGACTTAGCCACCCAGGCACCCCAAAAGTTATCATTTTTAAATCACAGGTATAATGATGAAGTTTCACACTATCTACCTTCACTTGAATTGAGGCTGTAATAGTATTTGTCCAAAGTGTTAATAAAAGGTTTTAATTTGAGAGGCGCCTGGGTGGCTCCATTGGTTAAGCGACCAACTCCTGATTTTGGCTCAGGTCACGATCTCCGGGTTTGTGAGATTAATCCCCACATTGGGCTCTGTACTGACAGCAAGGGGCCTGCTTGGGATTGTCTGTCTCCTCTCTCTTTGCCCCACCCCACTCATGCTCTCTCGTGCTCTCTCTTTCTCTCTCTCTCTCTCAAAAATAAATAAACAAAAACAATTTCCTTTAATTAAAAAAAAATTGTAATTTGATAGTTTTAGTTGGGACATATTCTTGCTGGTTTTCCACCACTGGCCATGTTTCTCGAAAAGGAAATGCTGAGCTTTTTTTCTTTATGTGTTGTTCTCTGAATGCATATGAATAAGTGACTCCTGGCACCACTAATAAACTTGGGACCTACACGGTCAATTTCTCATCATAGTGTATCAGTCAAAACAACATAAAAAATAACTAGAGTTATTTTTACAGTGGCTCAAGTTTCTTACACATATTTCCCAAATAATTAGAGAGGAAATGCATAGAACACAGTGGTATTTCTTCAATGTGTGGCATGACACGTCTTGACATGTGGCATAATTTTTTTGAGGCCCTCTGTCTTTTCTATGTCTGCCTTGTATATGTGCCTGTTATTCTTATGTGGCGTTTCCCAAACAATTGACCACTGATCTCTTATTTAAAACGCTTCAGCACCAAGCCCAAGGTAACTAATGGGCCAGACTGAGCTTCTTTCTTGCATTCTTTTTAGAAGAAAAGAGGAAGAAAAATCACCAGGTTAAAATAAAGGTTAACAATGAGGGTGGCTTTGCATGTCCAATACTTACTTAATTAGTTCTTATTAGGAACTAATTTTTATGCTCTCATAGATAACTGAGAGACATAAAGGCACTCACATTCTTGGGAAAGTCAAAGGGAAGAGAAAGAAGAATGGAAGAAACAAAGGAGATACAGCAAAGACAAAAAGAAGAGAGTAATAATGTGAAAAATACAGAACCACAGTGGAAGAGAGCACAGAATGCATAAGGTTTTGATACTTTTCCCTGCTCTATAACCGAGAAGTTAAATGAAAATCTTTCAAATGTAAATGTTACTTGGTTTCCATCATTTTATATCCTAAAGCAACTCCCAAGGAAATGCAAGGTGTTCTTTTTTTTCTAGGAACACATTTGAAAGACACTATTAAGCTCTCCACAGTATTTTGTGAATTCCAGGATGTTCCTTTTTCACATTTAACACCCATGAAATTCAGGACTTTTGCCAATCACAACCATCGAGGCAGAGGCAGTGAATGTGGTCATCCTTGGCAAAGCAGACACTTACAAATCAAGACCTGTGGAATGGCTTCTATCCATTTGGAAGAATTCTGAAGAAAATTGTGGAAGACTCATTTAAAGAATGCAACTTCATAGCTGCTTTATGGCATAAAAGATGACACTATGGGGAAAGACTCTAACATTGCCCACTCTGAGATTTAACACGAGTCAGAATAATGTCTGCTCTGAGTAAGCAGATGTTTTTGGAATTTATTTCACTTATATTTTCATTTTACATGTGCTCCAGTTTGATAGATGATAAAAATAAGCACAAAATGAATCTGAAAAAATGCATAACAAGCAGAAAATAAAAGTTGTAAAAAATAATAAAACATTGTATAATGTTTTAATTGCCAGTCTTTTACTTTTTATTTACCTTATTTATTTATTTATTTATTTATTTATTTTTACCTAAAATACCTAATATTTATTGGCTAAAATAATAGTATATCACAAAATCAATCTTTTCTTATATTTGGCAAAAGTTGATTCTTTGAACTACCGTCCTTTTTCCGGATCAAAAATAAGATATGATCAGAACAGGGCGCCTGGATGGCTCAGTCGGTTGAGCATCCGTCTTTGGCTCAGGTCATGATCTCACAGTCTGTGGGTTTGAGCCCCACATCGGGCCCGTGCTGACAGTTCAGAGACCGGAGCCTGCTTCGAATCCTGTGTCTCCCTCTCTCTCTGCCTCTCCCCGACTCTCACTTTGTCTCACTCTACCTCTCAAAAGTAAATAAATGCAAAAAAAAATTTTTTTAAAAAGATATGATTAGACCACATGAATAAAAAAAATCTACCAAATTTCTGAAACATACATTTTTCAATCTGTGAGGCATAGACATAGTGACATTTTCACAATACTTGTACTCACTGTGTACTGTTTAAAAACAAAATTCAGGGTGCCTGGGTGGCTCACTCGGTTGAGTGTCCAACTTCGGCTCAGGTCATGATCTCACAGTTTGTGGGTTGGAGCCCCGCATAGGGCTGTGCTGACAGCTCAGAGCCTGGAGCCTGCTTTGCATTCTGTGTCTCCGGCTCTCTCTGCCCCTCCCCCACTTGTGCTCTGTCTCTCTCTGTGTATCAAAATGAATAAATGTAAAAAAAAAAATTTCTAAAAACAAAATTCAACTGAGTAAATTTATAAAACCAAGTTGGCCTCATTCAGTGATTCACAAAGCAGGCAGCATCCCATCCAGCAAAGAGAAAAGGGCTTTGAAGAACTGTTTAAAATGGAAAGGGTTTTATAACTGGAACGGTGTAGAAACAGGAAGGACCTAACAAACAATGGATTGTTTCAGACAAGGTCCCCTTCCTCCTGGGGAAGGGTGAAGGTCTATCAGGCAGTTTACTTCACTAGTGCTCATCATGTCATTCCAAACTGACTGGTTAAAGATCCCGTTTCTGGGAGAGATTGAAACTACAGTTAGATTTGCTATTAAGTTATGGTTTGCCAATATGGGATTAGCACAAGTGACTGTGTCATCTCTTTTTTTTCTTTAATAGTATGTGAAAATTTTCTATCTGTAAATAGAAAGCTTTAGCTTTCAACTTGTTTTTTTTTTTTAATTTTTAAAAAAATGTTTATTTATTTTGGAGAGACAGAGACAGAGTGTGAGCAGGTGAGGGGCATAGAGAGAAGGAGACACAGAATCCGAAGCAGGCTCCAGGCTCTGAGCTGTCAGCACAGATACTGACGTGGGGTTAGAACTCATGAGATCATGACCTGAGCCAAAGTGGACCCTTAACTGACTGAGCTAGCCAGGTGCCGCTCAACTTGTTCCTATCTATACTTTGGGGAAAACTCATGTTTTAAATGTTTGCAAATAGGTAGATAAGTGTTGCACTCTGTCTCCCTTCCTTCTTCCCTTCCTTCCCTCCTTCCCTCCCTTCCTCTTTCCTTCCTCCTTCCTTTCCTTTCCCTTCCCTTCCCTTTCCTTCTTTCCTTCTTTCTTTCCTTCCTTCCTTCCTTCTTTCCTTCCCTCCCTCCCTCCCTTCCTTCCTTATCTTTGTTTAAGTGAATATGTCTTCTTTTCTGGCTAATTTCTTTTTAAATTCCACTCAAGACATCTTTTGCTTCTTTGTTTGTTAATGGCTTAAGGAATGTGGTTGAAACACTAGAGATTATAATGCCAGGAATATATCTTTAACACTTCTACCATAGTATCCAAATCACAACCCATAAAAAAACAGAATTTCTGAGGTTTACTTTTGTGTTAAACAACATAAAAACAACACCTTTAACCTTCAGACCTCCTGCCATCCGAGTAAAACGAACATGACTTGAAAAATATGCCAAGGACAAAAAGGTATTTGCCTTTAGAAAAAAATTGTCTTTTTCTCTACTTGGGGCCCATATATCTAAAAATTAAACTCAAGAATCCAAAGCAATTTTTCCCATGATGAGGAATAATTGCTAAAGTTTTACTGGTATGAAAACTATGTGCAAGAGCTACTGAAGGACTTGAGCATTTTCCTCTCGTCTTCACCTTCACAAGACCTTGTGCCTTGTAGCGATTCCTCCCCAACAGGCCTTGCGCGTTTACCATCCTACTCTTCTCACCATTATTGATACACACTGCCCAAATAGTGGCTACTAGCGTTCAAGAAAAATTCTTCTGTCCCCATTCTTGGAACTAGATGAGCATTAACAGAAGTCTTCTTGCTGAAGCAGCATATTGCCTCTTGTTCCTGAAGTCTGAGCTCTCCTTCAGAGACTTTTCACGTCCAGCATTTGCCAAACAGACTGACGCTAATGGTGTTCTGGTCGATTTTCTTCCACATTTGTTATTTTAATTCTCAGGTAATGCAGAGTCTACCACTTAATTTTAGATTGCAATGAGTTTAGCGATGATAAGAAACGTAAAGCATTTAGCCCAGTGAATGGCACATAATAATCGTGATTACATGATTGAATAACTCTGCTCTGTAGGATAAAGCAGGAAGTGAGTTTTTGCTCTTTCGTATGACTGCTTTATTTCCCTTGTTGATCATCTTCTTCCTTCTTAGTGTTATCCAACCATCTATCATAGGAAATGCAGGAAATGAAGGGGTAAGTCCTGCTGTGCTGCCTTGGGCAACTGCTTCACCCCAGGGACTCACAAAGGGGCTGGACAAATTGAAAGCACAGCTCCTGGTTGGGTTTGTCAAAACTTCTGCCCAACAAACTCAGATAAAGTCATCACAAGAGAGGCCAATAACACAAGAGAGTTTGGAAAAGAGAAAGGAGAAATTGATTTTGGGTTCTGGCAGCCAGGGGAGATTCAGGTTCAATCGAGCCTTTACAACAGACCTCTCCCCAGCAAGATGGACACCTAGCATTTTAGATAGAGAAGTTGGGGGGTGACTAAATGCAAGAGAGCAGGCAGAGTGTATATGATTATAGGTGGAGGATGGTATGTGTTTAGCCAATGATCATAGGCCAGGAAGGGAACATGCAGGGTGTGGTTTTGTAAACAGTCCATTGCTATCAGGGCCCTTCTGGTCTGGCGGTTGGGGTGTTCTAGTCATTGCCAATGCCTCAAGAAAGTGGAATAAGAAATAAACCACTTGGTGCCTATGGTTGTGTCTACAGTCAAGTAAGAGGGCTTACTGACATTAGCCCACTTGGATCCACTCCTAATCCTCCCATCCCTGGCATGTTCAGAACTTTTCTGATTACTCTCAGATATAAACAAATCTCTTTTCCAGGTACAGTTTTCAAGCCAATGAAATATAAACAATTCAAAGTCTATCCTTGTACTTATCCATCTTGCAGTTTGAGTCGACCTCAGCCGGAACAGCCTACAGTTAGGATGAAAGCAAAGTTGGCTCCTCCCCTTCTCTATTTCTCAGTTCACCTTCTCTTCCTCTCTCTTAGTGCTGTTTGAAATAATTCTTGAGCAGGGGTTGAGCAAAGGGGAAAGAAATAAGAGACAGAAACATTTTTACTGGACTGCTACAGTTGTAATCGGGCTTGGCTAATACCAAATATTCATGCTTTCTTTCAAGGGGAGTTTGTATTATTACACACACACACACACACACACACACACACACACACACACATGCACACACACACATGCACGCACACACACACACACAGTGCTGGCAATTTCTTGCCTGTGGCTCCTTTGGAACAGGGAAGACCATCTTACCTGATACCTTAAATCTTCAGCTCTGTATCAAATGCTCCACTTTAAACTACTTTCTGATGAGGTCACAAAGTATCATAAATCTGTCTTGAATAGGATTTCTTTCTTTTCTTCCCAAACTATTCCACCACAAATTCTGTCATATATTTGTTGCTTGTCCTCATATAATCCATAAGGGCAACTTTTTCCTAATACAATACTGTCGATCTGCCTTTGCTTTGTTGCATCTCACTGAGCTAGCTTGTCTACCTTCTTGAAACTTTATCTTGGCATATAGCAAATACCACTGTCTCTGTTCTCCAACTGGACAAAGGGCTCAACAATGCACTTCAGTATTTCTAAAGAAATTCTTGCTATCAATCTCTTCAACTTTCTGGTGAATTTTTCAACTTTACCTGTTAGCAAAAGCAATTTTAAAATCTTTAGGCTACTTTTCATAGATATTGATTCAAGCACCTAGTGTTAGGATGCGTGAGTTAGTACATGGCATCTACTGAATTATTCTGATCTTTGCAGGACTCTACAGAAACAATGAAACATCAGAATGTCCCAATTTAACTTGTCTTTCTTTCTTTCTACCTACCTATCATCCAATAATTTATATATTATCTATCATCTATCTATCTATCTATCTATCTATCAGCATCATCAGTTATCTATTTATGGCTATAGTGGTGTGTGTGTGTGTGTGTGTGTGTGTGTGTGTAGATAAAGATGGAAAGGGCAGGAGGAGTAGAAAGAGGATGAGAATAAGAAGGAAGAAGAGGAGGGAGTAGGGAAAGGGAGAGGGAGTAACAAGTACAAGGAGGGTAAACAGGAGGAGAAAGTCATATGATGATGATTTTGCAAGTTCCTTATAATGACTGCCCTTCAATCCCTCTTCACTTAGAGTTTTATTCTTTGCTCAAGAAACTTGGAAAACATTTGTCAGTGCAAATCAAACAACAATTGCATTAGAAAAGTCAGTCTTCAGAGGGATAACTCGATCAAAGAACTATCCAGTTTCCACTGTTAATGGAACCTGGAAAATTGCAAAACTTAGCCACCGTAATCTCTTGCCACCACTTTCCCTGGCCCCCCTCCCCCACCCCACAGTGAGATTCAAGACATTTCAGCTTAGTTTGCTCAACTCTGAGCTCCTGTTAGAAACATTCTTCAACTAGGAATTTGGAATTTCATGGTCAAACAAAAGGAAGAGACAGGGTGCTCGCTGACCATACTAACTAGTAAATGGGACACCTACAGGTCCAAGGAGGAAATGCCAACTGCCATGTAGGCAAGAGGCCCGTATGAAACTGAATACTGAGCAAAAGAACAGGTTACTACTGAAGTACCAAAATCTTCTTCACAACTAATCACTGTGAATTATTCATACAAGGCCATTGCAAAACCCATAGGGATAATGCATAATTGTTGAAGAAAAAAAATATGTGTCTCAGACTACTAGCAATAGAATATTAGCCACTCTGAGCTTTTCACAACATTTAGTACTGGGGGTTTTCAGGATAAATACGATCTGTAACATGACCTCTAGGAATTACAGTCAAAGTGAAGTAAAGAATTAATAAAATGCAGTAATTAACAGATTCTTTTAGTATTTTTTGTTTTATTTTGTTGTTCTGTTTTTTATTTTTGAGCATTGGTTTTGTATTAGTAGCTGTTTTAAGTCTGGTGTGCCGTATGGCCCCCCGTGTCTTAGTTTCTTCTTCTATAGAATGTAGACAATAAGAGTAACTTCCCTAAATATGTGTGTGTGCCATTTAATGAAAATTTAAAAGTATATAGCCTTCTTAGAACTGCTTAATAAATGTAAATTGTTGCTAATTTGTTGACAGTATTGTCATTGTTATTAATCCCTATTGGTTTTGTGTGGTAATGAACTGTATCTGTTTCTGGGTGGAGGGAACTCAATACAGCAAAAATAAAATGAAGAAGAACTCAGAGAGTGGGGTTTAACACAGGAGCATATCATGATTTTCTTGATTCGGTGCCTATGCAGACCAAGAAAAGAGAAGAGGAAAGGAAAGGAAAGGAAAGGAAAGGAAAGGAAAAGAAAAGCAAAGAAAAGCAAAGAAAAGCAAAGAAAAGCAAAGGAGAGGAAAGGAGAGGAAAGGAGAGGAAAGGAGAGGGGGAAAGAAAAGAAAAGAAAAGAAAAGAAAAGAAAAGAAAAGAAAAGAAAAGAGGAAAGGAAAGGAAAGAAAAGAAAAAAGGAAAGAATATAAAAGGGAAAGAAAGAAAATAAATGAATAAAAAAGAAAAGAAAAAACAGTGAAGAAAATAAACTTTTGTGTGTGTTTGTGTGCCCACACACATGCTGATGCCTATTTGTTAATTTTAAGAGAAATAAAAAATACTAACTTACATTTCTTCCATTTTCTCACATCCACTGAAATACCAATCCCCATGAACATTTTGTTAAAGACTGGGAATAAAATGATAAATACAGTGCCAATTTATTTCTGATCTTATTCCATATCAAACAATGTGAGAGTGAAATCATATTCAAATCAACAAGTTTATCTGATTGCATTCAGACTGATGAGAACACGGACACAGGATGTTGTTATTTTTAACTACCAGAGAGTGAACGAAAAGCAAGAATTTCACCAGAATGATACTCTCTAAGACTCTTCCAGATTATTTCATACACTAGTACATTATAGATACACTAAATTGTTAACATTGGCTAATCTGATGAAGTCTGGAGTCCTTACTGGAACAATCACTTGAGGCTCATGAGATTCAACATTGCAGAAAGTCTCTGTCAACACACTGTATCCTATTTCTGAGTAACTCGTTTCTCCAAATCAAATAAGGAACATCATTTACTCTGAGAACTTAGAAGTTGCACTATGTTATATATTTTTCAGTATTAGATTTTTATCTATATCACTATTGTACTAAACTCAAAGTAATAAAGTACATTTCCACAAAAATGCATTGGATTGAATGATAAGAAGGCAAATCCATGCAAATTTACTTTTCTTTTAAATTAAACATTTTAATGCCTTTTAGTATGTATCAAAAGTTGATGAGTCATCTTAATGGTTTCACATTTTATGCACATTGATCAATACTCAGCTGACATAGGTGATCAGCTTACTTGAGGACTATGAATAACAATGCTCGGTGGAACTAGAAAAGGTGAACAAAAGTGTATTTCTTATAAATAAATTACTTAGCTATGTATTATTTATATTACACAAATTTAGACAATGTATAATACATGAGGAGAAATTTACTATATTTGGAGCAAAAATAACTGAACAGTCTCTCAGGACCTTTATTAATATTTCAATATCACTATTATTCTGTTGTATAATTGATTTTTGGAGAATATTTTGCATATGTTTTCTGAAATCTAATGACTGAAGCTCCAAAATTGTTAGAGGCTGCATGAGTTTGATATCCTTTGTTTTGGGGACAAGCTTCAGTATAAACCCAAGGTGAGGGCTATTGCCAACCTGGGAGACAGTTTCAAACACTTTGAGAATGAATCTCTTTCCCCAGGTTTATACCCTTTACTTCATGTTCACAAGCAAATGTATGAACAGAGAAAAAGATAACAGCCTGTTAATATCCCTTGTATTCCAAGCCTCATGACTTTTTTCTTTGTTTTTTTTTGTTTTTTTTTTTTTCTTTTTGGGCTGGGAAAAGAAGAAGAGGGGCTAATTTAAATTTCTTGTACATTAAGATTCTTGGATTAATTACTTTATGGCAAAAATGAGGCATACTCCAAATGATGTAGCTTTGATTAATGATCTGGGACATTGAATTTATAAACAGTCCCAAGAAACTGTCTTTCCACTTAAGCCTATATTTTGATTTCCCTTTTGAAAAAGCAGTGAAAGGGTTCCAAAGTTTTGTGAAGCAAAGCTGAAACGTTTTATATGCAAAAAGGAGTTTAGGGACGCCTGGATGGCTCAGTAAGTTGAGCGTCCGACTTCCGGCTTGGGTCGTGATCTCCTGATTTGACTTGGAGCCCTGTGTTGGGCTCCATGCTGACAGTGCAGAGACTGCTTGGGATTCTCTCTCCCTCTCTCTCTCCTCTCTCTCTGTCTCTCTCTCAAAAATAAACTCTTTAAAAAAAAGAGTTTAATAAATACCAATGATGAGAATGTCTAAGGACTACTACTGTATGAGAAGCACTGTGCTAGGTTTTTATCAAACACAAAAGGGAAATGTATATACAGTTTTGACAACAAGATAGAGATAACACAAAACATTAGGAGACTCTTACAAAGTAGCATATCCTTTCAGACGTTCATTGCTCCTGGGTGGCCTCTTATAGGTTGACCTATAAGATATATATTTCTATCATGATTATTATCATTATTAATAGTATTGTTATTACTATTCTACCTTTACAGACAGATGGAAAATCTGAGGCAGAGAGCAGGTAAGTGGTTTTTTACTTGAGACTTGCATTTAGGCAATTTTGTTCCAGAAGTCATTTACTTATGTGCTATGCAACGCTATTTCTCATATTATAGAGAAATAGGGAAGCTGGAGGGACTCCATTTCAGAAAGGCCTCATCTCTGCTGTTTTTCGGCTAAACTCCATTTACTCGTGTCCCATATTTTGCTGCTGAAGAAGCCAAACAAGTCGTGTTCCCACATCAAGGTGGAAGCAAAAACACTAATCATTCTCTGAGTTTTGTCCTAGGCCCCAGACACCTCATAACATCTGAGAAGAGCCCAATCCCAAACATGTTCCAAGACATTAGATTTGAACCAGTTTCAGCTCACACTGACATCAATACCCCCACACATGGCAATTTATGGAACATACTTATTATTCCACCTGACGCTCATCTTTGATTGGACCCTACCCTGGAATTCCTGAAAAAACACATGCCCTCCACTTTTTCACTTATTTTTTTTAAGTGTTCGTTTATTTATTTTGAGAGAGAGAGGGTGCAAGTAGGATAGGGTCAAGGAGAGAGGGAGAGAGAGAATCCCAAGGAGACTGTCAGTGCAGAGCACGAGGTAGGGGCTTGATCTCATGCACTGTGAGATCATGACCTGAGCCAAAATCAAGAGTTGGATGCCAAACCCACTGAGCCACCCAGGCATCCTGATCTCTTTCCAATATAAACCCACGGCCCCAAACAATGAAGGGACTCATTCTTCTTTCCTTTCCAAGCCTCTAAGACACTTCATCTGCTATTCTCTGTCATTCACCCTATTCAATAAACTCTGTTTTCACTTTCTCTGGCTTGTGTTTGATTTCTAGCCTGCATGAAGCCTAGGGCCCTCTTTGTTGGTCCTGGGGGAAGTCTCTCCAGGGTCCTTGGACCGAGCCTGCCTACATCCATAAAATTACATTTTATTTGTAATGTATATTTGTCAGCTGACAAATGTATTTGTCAAATACATTTGTCAAATGTATAATTTGTCAGCTGACAAATTATATTTGTCAGATGAAATAACTGTTTAGAAAAATTAAGATACCAGTTCAGTAGCACAAGATAATCGAAAAGTTGATGATAAACTGAAATCCAATTGGGTTCTATTGTACTAACCACACTTTACTTCACTGGCATAGTGAAAAGACACAGCAGATGAGAGAGACCACTCATATGTGCTAAAGTTGTAAGCCTTAAAATCAGAATTATAAAGTCCAATTATTTAATTTCAAAAATAATTACATTTGTCTGAAAGTTTTTTTTTTTCCCCAGAGGAAGATTTTAGCATTTCTAAAATCACACCATCCCCACTGCTGCCTTCTCTGTGTACTTATAAGGTTGTCTGAAAATAGTTGCTTGTATTAGGGCATTTTTCAAACTAGAATACAACATAAACTCACAAGGGGTGTATGGCTGGCTCAGTCAGTGAAGTGCCCAACTCTTGATTTTGGCTCAGGTCATGATCTCACTGTCATGAGATTGAGCCCTGCATTGGGCCCCATGGAGCCTGCTTGGGATTCTCTCACTGCCTTTGCCTCTGTGTCTGCCTCTCTCTGTCTCTGTCTCTGTCTTTCTCTCTCTCTCAAAAAACAAAAACAAAAACAAAAACAAAACAACATAAAAGCCAACTCACAAAACAGTATGGATTGAAAACCTAAATACACTGAAGAGTAGCAAATGATCTTATTTTAATTTGTCTTGGATTTTGAAAACAATTGTTTATAGGATAGAAAATTCCCAGATTATATCTTTTCTTTTCTTACTACCTTCTAGCATGATTTATCTTGTATTATTCATTTACTGATTCATATATTCAATGAATATTTACTGACCACCTACCCAAGGCTAAAGCTTCGGTTGGGTATTAGAATGTCAGAAATGGGCATTAACCATACAGAAATTCCATTTCTGCTAGAAAGATACAAACAAATAAATCTCTTTCTATGTGATTATAGAAGTAGGGTAAGGTCAAGTTTAGAAGCACAGAATTTAATGGGGCATAGACAAAGATCCCTGATCCCAGATATAAGGACAGGAAGGAAATTTCCAACAGCATAAATAGCAAATGTGAAAAATCAAAAGTTCACATAAGCCTAATATATTTGAGAAAGTATATGTAATTATACATGGCTAGAGGAAAGAAGGAAGTAGTGATGCTTGGGAGACTTAAACTGAGTGAGCAATATTAGTCTTCCATAGGGGTGGTAAGCTCTGAAACTTTCAAATCGCCTTTTGAAATTCACATGCAACATTGGAAAATGGCACCAGGGAACTAGGGAAAAAAACTACTTGAGGACTGAGGAATGATAAAGAGTATGATGAGTCAATGGAAAGAATGTAACCACAAAGATGTTTCTGGAGGGCGTGAACAATAAGAATCATGATACTGAGTGGCTAATCAAATAAAAATTTGGTGGGACAGCTGGGTGGCTTAGACAGTTAAACGTCTGACTCTTGGTTTTGGCTCAGGTCATGATCTCACAGGGAGTTCACATCCCGCACCAGGCTCCACGGTAATAGCATAGAACCTGCTTTGAATCCTCTGTCTCCTTCTCTCTGCCCCTTTCCTGCTTGTGCTCTCTCTGTCTCTCTCCCTCTCTTAAAAATAAATAAACTTACAAAAAATAAATAAAAGTTTGGTAGGCAAGATACTTTTAAGGAAATGGTTTCAAAATTTTGGTTGCAGATTTCTGCACCAGGAGATATACCCATTTTGCCAAAGTAACTACAAATACACACACACACACACACACACACACACACACACACTCTCAAGAATAATATGAGCAATGTTTTCTATATTCTCCAATTATGTAAGCCAATACTTCATTTGTGATTTTGAGCAGGATTTTTCATGGGATAGCTGACACGTGTTTAAACAATCTACTCTTTTCACATCAGCTGAAACTTTGCTAAGACAAATGCATTAGATTTGCCAAGCAAAGATATGGGAAGATTTTCTCTTTTTTATTTTTCTTTAATCATCAAAGGTAGCTAATCACATGTCTACAACTAGAAAATAATATAACAGAAGTGCTATCTTTGTTTTTTTTTTTCTAACTAAACTGTAAGTGAATATGGAGAACAAACCATACCATTCATCCTTTTTTTACTATTACTGAGATATAATTGGCATGTAACATCAGATTAGTTTCAGCTTAATGATTTGTTGTATGTATATGTTGTGAAATGATCACCACAATTTCTATCACATATAATTCTTGCTTTAGCAAAGTAAGGTTACCCTGAGAGGAGGGTGACTGTCCTGAGACTGGGACTCATGGGCACCGCATGTTGTTTAGAGATGGCAAACCCTCTGATTGGTCAGTTCTTGTCCAAATAGGTCATTAGATAGTTTCAATGTCATCTCTTTCCAGGACCACTCATCCAGCCTTACTCTTTTCTCTTTTGTGATCAGGGAAAGGGTGGAAGAAATAGTAAGGACAGGGGGAGAAAATATAAATAAAGCTATTTTAAATTTCTTTTAAATGTAGACTATGAAACTTTGTAATTAGAAGATGTCTGATAGGCTAAAGGCAAACATTACATATCAATTTGTAAATGACACTTAAAATGCAAACTAATTCAAAAAACATTTTTTCAATAAAATTTTGCTTTTTGTTGACCCTACTCAGCCACGAAGATTTGACAAGATCACAACTCAAGATGGTGTGTCTTTAGAAAAATGCTACAATTTTTCCCCCTTTCTGACTACTCTTAGTACAAATGTCTCAATAAAGTTCTCCAAGTTTGCATTGCTCTCCTTGAAACTTCTTTGCTCCCCATATGATTTTGAAGAATGGATAGCATAGACAGGCAAGCCAAAAAGCTACATTTTTCAGTACATAATTGTTAACGACTTATAACTTTGGTGCTTAAAATGTCTTTGCTTAAGACTGCTAATACTTAAAGAATCAATAAGGAGAAAAGAGTGGCTAAACAGTGTTGTTATGTACATAGTTAACCATTAGCACAGATATCCTTGGGCCGTTGTCTGAGTTTCTATTATAGATATCATTCAAGCTGAAATTCGCTTCAAAATGCTTTAGCCTAGAGGTAAATACATTTTATCCAATAAAGTTTAAATGATCCTAAGCAATTTTAAAAGATCAAATATGGACCAAATCTCTAGTCCTAAAGCATTTTATATAATTCAGAGCATTTTATTTGTTATGAGTTATGCTGATTATTATTACACAAGGTAAAAGGTAGTGCTTAAAGATCACTTGAACACAATATAAGATGAAGATATAGGTTTAGATCCAGGATGAGGGAATGTTAGTTACATTATTTTAAAACTTTATTATTAAGGATGTCTCACAATATAGGAACAATTCTGTTATATCAGTAATCTCCAATATCAGGTGTGACAACATCTATATGGGTTTTCCATGATCTACAGAAGTGAGCTTTTGTTGGAATGACAATTGAATGAAGGCTGGGAGCTAGAATGTTCTCCAGATCCATTGGTGTGTATTGGGCAGACACAGCCTTTTAAAAAAATGTAGTGAAGTGAGACATCTGTACACCAAGACCTTACTGCAGACAATTTTGATATTAAGCCTATAGCATTAAGATTAATTACAGACTCATCTGTTTGTGGAACTGCACTCCATTTTCCTGTAAGTTTTATTGACATAACATAGTATTTTAAATACAAAATAAACATAACAGAAAAAAAAGTGACCATTTAGATTTTTTTTAATTTTTTAATGTTTTTATTTATTTTTGAGACAGAGAGAGACAGAGCATGAGGAGGGGAGGAGAAGAGAGAGAGAGGGAGACACAGAATCTGAAGCAGGATCCAGGCTCTGAGCTGTCAGCACAGAGCCCGACGTGGGGCTCAAACACACGAACTGTGAGATCATGACCTGAGCTGAAGTCGTACGCTGAACCAACTGAGCCACCCAGGCGCCCCATTTATGATTTTGTTTAATGGTAGTAATAAATCTGTTCTCTGCCCTGCTCTTCTGCTCCATCAGTTCATTTACATAGAAAATTAATTTAAAGTTCTGGATTGAGAGAAGGGTTTGTGTTACTATCATAAATTATATTTAGGTTGTGGGTATGGAAATCTTGGAAATTTTGAAAGAAAAAAGTGCAATTTCACAGCCTTATTGATTATTTACATTACTTTGGAAAGGTTTGAATTCATCTTTGGAGGGCTGAGAGCATTCATATATGGAAGAAATAAATCAGGGATCCTTTTGTGTTTTCTAATGTGAAGCAAGATATATATATTTTTAATGTTTATTCATTTTTGAGAGAGAGAGCATGAGTTGGAGAGGGGCAGAAAGAGAGAGGGGAACAGAGGATATGAAGCAGCCTCCAGGCTCTGAGATGACATCACAGTCTAATGCAGGGCTCCAACTCACAAACCATGAGATCATGACCTGAGACAAAGTTGGATGCTCAACAGACTGAGCCACCCAGGTGCCCCTCTAATACATATAATGTAGTTAAAGAGATGTTAAATATGCTTTCTAATTGTGACACTTTGTTTTCACTGTGAGCAGATTTGCATCTCTACCGGTAAGTGCTTTAACTGGGAGCAGGCCTAAGAAATGGAGTATGGAGACATGCTATATGATCACCACGTTGAGATGAAAAATTGACCAAAGATCATGCTGTGAATGAGAAAATTCCTACAGATTTTATATTTTCCTGTGTGACAACAGACAAGTATTAAAATAAATTACTCCATTTTCTCTCCACTGGATGACGATGTACCGTCAATGGGATGAAGATAATATTGATCAGTATTATATGCCATAAAAGCTTAATTCCTCAAAAATACCAAATGTATCAATATGTAATTTTTCAAAGACATAATATAATTATTATTATGTCTCTTACCTTTTTTGAACAACCCTTAAGGGGTGTCTGGCTGGCTCCGTCCATGGAACGTGCAAGTCTTGATCTCAGGGTTGTAAGTTTGAGCCCCATGTTAGGTTTAGAGATTACTTAAGAAGAAAATCTTAACAAAAGAGAGTAAATAAGCCAGTGAAAGAAAAACTCTCATTCTGTTTTAATAGCTGTAAGGAAAATGGACCAGAAGAAGAGTATTTTCACTATGTACACAAGAACAAAGTATATATAGGTAGATGTCAAGATAGACTATAAAAAACTAATTCCGGAAGAGGGGAAATATATGTGCTGATTGGCCCATTGATTTGATAAATGTCCTGAAACCAGACAAAAACTCAAATTTCCTGTGGGTGGGAGTCTTTCCAGGTTTACAAAGATACCAACCCACAAGCCAAGAATGTTACTAACATGATGTCCACTGTTAGTTCTGAAACCTGAACACGTCATGACTTGTAAATAACAACAAGGAGTAAAGAAGGCCGTTAATGTGTATCTCTCTAGGTATTTTTCTGTCTTTTACCAGGCGCCTCTCATGCATTGTTTTAAAATGAATAATTTATGTATTTTTCTGTATTTTAATTAGGACTATGTTAACACATTGTAAGCATTATTTTCCTATTCAACCACTAATTATTTAGTATGAGTAAGCATCTATTAGGAGAGTGGCTTATATGTTTATATAAATTCTCTCTGAATCATCCTAAAGTTTCAGTGGAACTGTGAATATTTTAAAACACTTAAGAAAGTGACTGGAAATCCAATGCATTGTATTGTGGTACCAAAAACTTGACTAAAACTTCCAACCACACCTTTCTTCCATAGTCCGCCTCTTTAGACCACCAAAATCTTTGTTAATGTCTCCCTCTGAATAGGGATGATACATGAGGTTTTAACTTTCCTCATTGGAAAGAGCTTGAGTGAGTTGAGTTTTATATTACCATGAGAAAAAGGAGTCTAATATGGCCATCACTGCCATCTGAGATTACGAAGTGACATCTACCATCTGCCCCCTCCCAGACTACCTCCTATTTTTCAAAGTGGTGCCAGTTGGTATGATCAATTTCACTTGAGAAATGTTCTGCTGTATTTTTTAAAAAGGAAGCAGTGAACACAGAGAGGTAGGGTTTTTGTTTGTTTGTTTTAGTATTTGTCAGATTATTTAATTATTTTGATTTATAGCATAAATATCTTAAAAAAGAGAAATCATAGGTATTATCTTCCAAACTTATTTCCTTATGTTACTCCAACATTTTTTTCATTTTTAGAACAAATTCCTCTCATCACCTTTAAGATATACGATTTATGAAATGTGCTTTGGAAAACAATGCCATAGGTAAATATCAGATTTTATACTAAGTCACATCTCTCTCTTCCTACCTTTTCTCTTTCTCTTCCTCTATCCCTCCTCTCTAATTCTCTGATATCATGGCCAGCAATTTGATTATGTGAATTAGAGTAATGAGCAAGATCAAAATATAATGGACATTAGCTCACTGACAACTGGAAAGAATCCAGTCATTGAGTTTCACCCCATCTCTTGAGAAGATATTACAAGATGATACCATTAAGTCTTGTTTCTTTGGAAGAGCCCCAGAATTTAAAAACTTTGTAGAGACTCTGTATGTCATCCAGCTTCCCAGTGAGTATTGACTGTCTCTTTCAAATTTATAATTTATTAGGGAAATTCATGCGGACATCGTTCAGTAAATTCTTGGAAATTCTTCAGAAGTTTAAGCATAACACAATCCATAAATCACACTGTTAAGAAGAAAGAAATGAGAATTCTGGCATGTAGTCATTGACTGTCAAATACCACAAGATGCTTTCACTTTTTTGCAAATAAATATCATTTTTAATCTTCTTATTCTCTTAAGGAGGCATTGAGGCAAGCAGGGTAACATAGAATCATGAAGCCAAATAGATTCCCCCCCCTCCGGATCAATAGTTTAAAAAATGTACACAGAAAAATAGGGAAGTGTAGGAGGATAGTATTTTGTCGTTAAAAGGAAGTTGTAAAGATTAAAAATGTGTTCTGAGCGCTGTGAGAGGAAGACAAAAAGTTATGAGACTGATCATCAAAGATTTTCAAGCAACAGTTTGAACCTCAAAAGCAGCTAGCTTACAGTGTAAGTTGCAAACAGTGGCCACAAATTTTTACCTTCCCTACATGCATGCCCCTTTGCAAAGAAATGTTGAAGTTCTTCCGATCAAGAGATGGATTTTTTTTTTTTTGGCCACTCTATATTTAAACTTGACCATGTGGCTTGCTTTGGCTTATGGGATGTTAGTAAATGTAACACAAGCAAAACCTTGAAAAAGAATCGGGGCTCATTCTGCATGCTTGAAAATCTGAGAGCACCATGCAAACAAAGCTAAAGTAGCCTCCAGAAACTGAGAGACCATACATGCATGACATGAGACATTCGACCTGAGAATCCGCTATGCCTGCCAATCACCAGTCATGTGACTGAGGCCACCTGAGACCATCCAGCAGCCAACCAAGTTGTCAGCTGACCACAGATAAGTTAGAGAGCCCAGTGCGACCAGCGGAAGTAGTCGAGACCACAAGAACAGCAAGAGGACCACACAAGTGTGAGCTAAAAGCATTGTTATTGTTTTAAATCACTATATTCAGCGGTAATTTGTTATAAAGCAAAAAACTGAAATGTCTGCTTAGCCACCATAGCAAAAACTGGCATATGTTTACCAAATCCCATTTCATATTCCTTTTTTATAATTCAGAAGGGAGAGTAAATTCTCCACCCACCCTTGTTAGCTTGGTGTCAGGTGACGTTTTCTGACAAATATCTTCCACTTGCTTAATTAAATTAAAACATGAGTTTTTTATGGGGCACTTGGGTGGCTCAGTCAGTTAGCAGCCTGGTTTAGGCTCAAGTCATGATCTCACAGTTTGCCAGGATTCGTCCCAGAGTCTGGCTCTGCGTTGACCTTGCAGAGCCTACTTGGGATTTTCTCAATCTCTCTGTCTCTGTCTCTGTCTCTCTCTCTCTACCTCTCCCCAACTTGTGCATGTATGCATTCTCTCTCTCTCTCTCTCTCTCTCTCTCTCTCTCTCTCTGTCAAAATAAACATTTTTAAAAATTAAGAAATAAAACTTTAGTTTTATAATTAAGTTTCAAATTAATAATTTCTGTGAAATTAGGTAGTGTTTAGTCTGTTGGATATAATGCTCAGGTATAGGTAAGAATCAATTTTATTATGGTAACTCATCCTTCCTACATTTTTCTGAGACAGTACCTGGTGAAGGGACACATAATTACTATCTAGAAATTTAGCCACAAGCATCACTCCAAGACCCAGAGATTTTTGTTGAATATGTTGGAATGGTTCTTTACCCAAATTAGATCGATCCAAATTGTTGAGTACTGTACCTAATAATCATTAAAACCTGTAAATTCCTTGTTAGAGTCTAAAAGAAGGGGAAAAGACTTGGATATGTGGGAAATAATTTAGAGAAATCATGAGAATATAAAACTTGGAAAATTGAACACTTGAGGGGGGGAATAAAAATTGATTTTGAGAAAGATATATTTTCTATTCCTTTAATTCAACCAAAAATATGTGCAGATCAGACAGCAGGAGCTTATGAGAGGCAGGGGGTTTTAATTGCCAGGAAATACAGTTTTCCTCATCCCAAAGTTTCACATAAAGACAAAGGATGGCAATTTGGACATGGCCAAGTAAAATCAATTATTTTCTTCTCCTTTATCTACTTTTATTCTTTTACATACTATTGGTCTCCCCATCATTACTTAAGAGACTAAGCACTAAATTCTTTTTTGGGTTGGCACGACTTTAGAGGTGCATTTCATTCTCTAAATAAGTTTAGATACATTCAGATGAACAGGTGAATGTGTCTTGTGTTTTAGTAAGTATTTGGATCAAGTAAAATTAAATTCACATTAAAAAATATAGAAATTGTAAATAATCCAAACTACGTAATATATTTTCAGAATATTATTTTTTTTAAGTATTTGGATGAGGAAGGGCATAAGGGGACAGCTTGGGAACAATCTTGGACGTACACTTTACAGCTTATTTTTTTTATTAAAGGAATTCCAATTTTCATCATTTTTATAGATCTGTGTTTAGTGAGACTTCCCAAGAATAAAGGCAAGTAAACTGTATTCCACATGGATATCTTATAACTGTTAGTAGATTTACCTTGGAGACAATAAAACCTAAGCATGTGGAACTCTCACAGGCATAGGCCATTTTTAAGGCTCTGAATCTCGCTTTATATTTATTTTTTTTAACTTATTTTCCAAAAGAAGATCCTTAGAATTAGACTTGTATCAGCCTCCAGTCCCCAAAACCTCGATCCGCCCTGGATTGTAAAGAATTATCAGTTACCACGTTCTTATCCTGTTCTACTAATGCTAGTAAAAATTTAATTAGTACTAGTATTATAAGTAGTAGAACTAATCCCTGTGCATGGATTCCTTTGCTCCTGTTAACTCTGGAACTGCCGTGGGCATTTTGATGTTATACATACACCTTGAGGTCTGCAGTCTGAACACCATTTTCTTTCTTTCAGCTTACTACCACATAACGCCCTCTTGATAGCTTAATGGGCAATCCTGCCTCTGTGCTGTTTCTTAGATCCTAACTTTCTGTTAGCCAAATACTATTCCCACAGATGATGCCCATACAGTGAAAGAATTAGTTCACTGTGACGCACGGCTACATAACTACTCAAAAACCAACCTCAATAATTAGAGAGGATTTAATAACATCCTGGGAAATCTCTGCCTCCCTTCTAATGTATGTTAATAGTTTAATATCTCACCACATTCATTGGGATTACTCTGATCTAAAGCACCATCGTGTCTTCTCAGGAATTTTGTCCTCGTCCACTAGTACCCCTGCTTCTGCCCTTGACGTGCTACAATCTTCCCCACCCAGCAATAGGACATAACACAGTTACGAACTGAATCAGTTTGTGTCACTCTTTTAGTAGCAATCGTTCAAAGGGTAACTATCTGATTACAAGTGAAACTCAAAAGTCCCTAAAATGGTCTGGAATACCCTGCCTCCCCACAACAGTACCTTCGTGCCCTTTCTCTTCCCACGCTACTCCAGCCATATGGCCACCTTACACTTCTTCCAACGCAGTAGATATTTATACCTGCTCAAAGGCTTTGTACACGTACATGCACACACATATCCCCTATCCCCTTTTCCCCTTGACTCTCCTCATAGCAATTATTACCATCTGACTCAAATAAGTTTTAGTGAGTATTTTTGTTCAAAGTATTAGAGTCTCCCAACTGTCCTTCACTGTTTTATCTCTAGCATGTAGAAATAGCCTGGTTCATAGTAGGAGCAAGATTAATATTTTATAAATAAATGAATAACTTATGGATGAGTATTTCTGGAATCAATATGGAATCACACATATTTCCACAATATGGAATCATTTTTTAGGTTTCGTCATTTTAGAAGTGTTTTTTTTTCCTAATAAAAAGTTGAGTTAATTTAAACTATTTTCTAAGAGAGAGAGAGAGAAAGAGAGAGAACACATCTAGGATTTAAAATAGGAAGAGAGAGAAGAAGAAAGAGGAGGAAAAGGAGGAAGGAAGATGATGAGAATTGAGGGAGTAAGATTAAGGGAGTGAGAGAAAGATCTCTTTCACTTAGGAGGCAGGAAAGGAAATGTGGAGGCTTGGATGTAGGGTGTAGGACTTCAAATCCTGCCTCTGATTTTACCAATAGTTTGCCTTTGAGCAAGCCATTGACCTCTCCATTTCCGTTTCCAAAAATTTAAAATGGGGATGGTGTGGGTACCCCTGTCTTGTTTTGATTATGTATTTATTTCTATATTTATTTTTTTTAAATAACTACAGACATTAATACATAAAAGGTCTAACATCTGGTAACTATACAGCAAATATTAGCTGTTATTATCTTCAAGATAACATCTTACAGAATATAACAGAGAAGAGAGCAAAGCCCTTAAAGGTCAACGTCCTGTATGATCCTGTGCACTATAATGAATAAAGCACAACTCTTTCAATTATTGTTAAACATATGTATCCATAATGACAGTTCTGTATTAACAATTGGAATAATAGCTGATGAGTGGCAAACACACACATGCAAATCTACATACAGTTACTAACTTATTTAATCTCTACAAGAAACATAGGCGGGAACTCTTACTTTCCTCCTTTTCACAAATGAGAAAATTAAATGATGAAATTATTTAACTTGTCTACACCAGAATTCAAATCCACATAGAATACTTAACTATTATTTGAAAGCCACTGTGTCCTCAATGATAGTTAAGATTCTTTGGCTGGTAATGGGCAGATAAGAAAAGTGAATCTCTGTACAGAACAGTGATTTAAGACTGATTGTGTCCTTGCATATGTGATACACCTACTCTTTCACAGACATTGTATGTTCATTTATTCTGCCCTTACCTGTTGCCTACAATATTTTTAGTAGAATTTTTAAGAGTCATTCCTTTAGAGACTTCTACATAAAGATAGATCTTAAGAGATACTATTTGAATAATTTCCACTCCTGATTTTTCATATTTTTTCTTTTGATGTAAGTTTTAATATTAATTGGAGCAATGTTGGTACATTGCACGTGCTCTTGTAACTATGTTATATTGTAAAAATATGTATATTTATTAAGAATCATTGCATAATGGTTACTTAAAGTCAGGGATGTGATTCTGTCATCTTTAACTGCATTACCCAGAGAAATTTAACCTCTGTCTATAGTTTCACACACAGATACGCTACCATTACTGTTACCAGATCAACATTGATTTGATATTCTCTTTTATCTCTCCTACCTCACTCTTTCTTGTGGCTTCCTGCTGGTTAGCCTCAAAAACTGCAGAGTAGTATAGATACCTGGAAAAAATCATTTTTAATCTACATAATTTCACCAAGGCTATGTACGTGATCTTAAGAATCTTAAAATTTATATAAGTTCTGAAGAAATAATTTTAAAGGCATGAGTATTTTATGTATGCGTTCACCTATCTGGCAAAGTAGAAATACTTTGGGGTATTCTAAACACCAAGCTCTGCACTGAAAATGCAATTGAATAATGTATGTAAAACGACGCTACCATAAAAAACCAAAGTTGACAGTCCCTGAATTTGCAAGTTTCAAGTAATAGGGGATTTAAGTTTTATTGACTCATTTATCCATTCATTATACCTGTATTGGATGATTGCTATGCACCCAGCAAGTTAAACATAGGAGCTTCCAGATTAGCAGAGGTTAAGGAGAAACTGATCTTAAAGAGAGAAGTATGACTACTGTAAAGCACACAGAAAAATCAACTACTGAGTTTAAGAGAATGAAAATAAAGTTTCATGACAGCAAGAAGATAATTCACTAAGACGAATTCACCAGACTAAGGTTTCTGGAAAGGTGAAGTGAGGACTTAAAATCAAGTAGAGTATGGAAGAATCCACTCAGGAAAGAGCACAAAATGCAGACAGTTGAGAAAGAGAATGTTAGAAGTTTACTAAATCCTAGAGTGTAAAAATAATTCATCCACCCCACCATTTCCTGAGAGAATTCTGACTAAAGTGGGAAAGATACTAAAGACCCAGCATCTACCTTCTCAACATCACTCATCATCAGGGAAATGCAAATTAAAACTACAATGAGATACAACCTCACACCAGTCAGAATGGCTGAAATTAACGACACAAGAAACAACGGATGATGGCGAGGATGTGGAGAAATGGGAACCCTTTTTCACTGTTGGTGAGAATACAAACTGGTATAGCCACTCTGGACAACAGTATGGAGGTTCCTCAAAAAGTTAAAAATAGAAATACCCTACAGTCCAGCAATTGCACTACTATATATTTACCCAAAGGATACAAAAATGTTGATTCAAAGGAATATATGTACCACAACGTTTGCAGCACCATTATCAACAATATATAAAGTATGGAAAGAGCCCAAATGTGCATCAATTGATGAATGGATACAGAAGATGTGGCATGTATATATGTATGTATGTGTGTATATATATGTATTTATTTATGTATGTGTGTGTATATATATACACACACTCAAACACAATGGAATGTTAGTCCTCAAAAAGAATGAAGTCTTGCTATTGGCAGTGACATGAATGGAGCTAGAGATTATTATGCTAAGTGAAATAAATCAGTTGGAGAAGTACAAATACCGTATGATTCCACTCATATGTAAAAATAAGAAACAAATAAATGAACATGGGGGGGAGTGAGAGGCAAAGTAGAAAACAGACTCTTAACTATAAAGAACAAACTGAAGGTTGCTGGAGGGGAGGTGGTTGGGGGATGGGTTAAACAGGTGATGGGTTTAAGGAGGGCACTTACTGTATGAGCACTGGGTATTTTATGTAAGTGATGATTCACTGATTCTACACTTGAAAATAATATTACACTATATGATAATTTAAATAAAAACTTGAAAAAAAGAAAAAAATTAATATAGAGCTGGCATCTACCAATGAAGATGTGCCCTAGAATATATTTTGCTGCTCTGAACTTAGTTGCTGATGTTTCTAATGTAAGTGATTAGCACCCACATGCTACCAAACCACAGTTTCCTGCCCCAAATACATTGTATCCAACCTTTATAATTGTCATTCATTCAATCACACACTTACTCCCTCTATTCAATTATTCAGCCATCTTGTGAGTAAATACTTATTGAACTCCTATTATAAGCCACATAATAGAAGTAAAATCCTACTTTCAGGAAATATTTCAGTTATAGATACTAACATAAGCAGGTGCACAAATTATATGTATTTAAGAATATGATATCACTCTAAATATATACATATAAGTTCTACTGCCCCACTGCAGATATAGGACAGCCTTAAATCTCTGTCTATATGAATGGAGCCAGAATACTTTCTCTACTCTTGATATTTTCTCTTTACAGAAGAAAAATCTTTTTTTTTCTTGAAAATAATGAGTTTCCGGATTAAAAAAATTTCAAAGGGACACACTAGAACCACAACTGCCATGGTTATTGACATGGACTTCATTTAATTTTTAATTTTTTATGTTTATTTATTTTTGAGAGAAAGAAAGAGAGAGAGAGAGAGAGAGAGAGAGCAAGAAGGGGAGGGGCAGAGAGAGAGGGAGACACAGAATCCAAAGCAGGCTCCAGACTCCGAGCTGTCAGCACAGAGCCCGACACGGGGCTCCAACTCACGAACTGTGAGATCATGACCTGAGCCGAAGTCAGGCACTTAACTGACTGAGTCACCCAGGTGCCCCATAATTTTTAGTGATCTTCCATATTAAACACGCCCCTCCAGAAACCAATCTACTTTATAATGTATCATCTTAGCCACTTCCACTACAATACCCTGTCACCTAACTACCTAGTCCTGTGTCCTTTTAAGTTCAAGCATACTCAATATCCATACTTGGCCGGGTTACTTCAGCATAGTGATTTCTCTCTGATGTATAATAGTCAACACATAACCTTTCTAGTCTTAATGCTTCTCTTGCTCAGAAAACGTTAGTATGATGCCAAGCCAAGTTAACTCCTAAATCTTTGGGCTTAATAGCAAAGAATTATTTTCCATTAACTCTACCTGTCGAAAACAGGTTGCTGAGGTTTTGCTTTGCTAGTCCATCAGGGACTCAGATGACAGGGAATCCACCATTTATTACACGAACGTCTTAACACACGACATCCACAACAGGTGAAGAAAAAGCAACAAGTCATGACTGTTCTCAACTGGCTGAAAACAGGGATATATATTTTTCCAAACAAACAAAAAGGTATAAATTTCAGTTTTATTTCAGACGCAGTATCCATGGCCAATCTGTAAGTACCCATTGGTCACATTTATATAGTGTTTAGAAATGTATCCCTCTGCTTTCTCCCATTTGCTTTTTAACAATAGTACCTTCACCAAGAATTATTAAGTGCCTTTCAAAGAAGAGAAATGGCAGTCTTGTAATACTTAAGTTTGCAGTTCAAGATCACCAGGTCAAAAGAGAAAATATTTAAGCAGGTCTATACCTCAAAATCAAGTCTGTTTTCTCTTTATACAACTCCCCTTCTCTTCATGCCATGTACACCTTACTTGCAGTCTCAACATTAAACATATATAGAGCCATAGATTTTATGGACTTCAATGAGACCTTTCAAATAATCTGATTGAATGCCATCACTTTACAGATGAGCACACTAAAGTCAAGAGAGGTTAAATGGTTCACCCAATGCACTTAGCTAGCTTCGACTCATCTAACTTCAAAATTTGCGCTTTTTCTGCACTCCACTATATCAGTAGGTTAAGTGTTATTAGGTATGAGACACTCAATATATATGTAGTCAAAAGAGGTTTTATAACTGATGTATTATGTAACATCCTCACTAGCTTGGTTGGAGACCTTCATTCACACCTTATGAGATTTCCATTATCACGTTAGTGCTAAGGTTGCAGACCAAATTAATGTGAAAACATGCTGTTCTTCTCTTCTTCTACCCTTATACATCTCAGAAGCCTCTCTCCTACTGTTAGCAGCTTGCCTGTCCATTTCTGTTCTAAATTGGCTCCTCGGTAAGAAATGATTCATCAATGATTATACTCCTAGTACTTCAACTTGCCAAGAAAATGGCAGTCCAGTCTTTTTATAAGAAGGCTTTCCAAAAGAGCCTACACCATGAAAGACAGGAATGAGCGTTTACACAAGGCACATTGTGAAAAAACCTCTAACTCTCCACTCTGGCCCCAAATTCTTTTTTTCCTAAGTTTGGAATCATTCCAAACCCCTGGCTCCTGGTCTATACCAAGGTGATAAAAAAGTTCAACTCTCCCACCTGAAAATTCAAATGCTCAAATTCCCAGATTATTTATATGTGCCTTATTTCATTTAAGGATGCTAAGGATGACATCTTCAGAATGTAGACTCATTCTCTCGCTTTCCTTTCCTCATTTTCCTGCGATTAACTCATTCACACTTGGAATAATTAAAGTCTTAGAGTAAGGAGGAGTAAGGAATAAAACCTTAGAGTAAGGAGGAATCATGGCGGGGGGTGTCCCTGATCTATAATTCAGTTTTTTCTCATAGAACTGTCCATCTATAACAAGTTATATTTCTAGTATGTTGGAGAAAAATATGAAATTTCTCCATTTTTTAAGATATTAGTATTATCCAAGAGCTATGGAAAATAACTTTTTTCAAAGAAAATTAAGAAGCAAACATGATTAAACTAATACATTTGAAAGTAATTGATGATATTCGTTGGGAATTTAATATACCAAATATTTGTTGTGGGTCACATTTGATATATAGTCTTAGGTGAGCATTTTCATAACTTTATTCATATACTTCAGTTCTACTGGCATTATTATATAGAAAAATAGATTATTGACCTGAATAATAGCTCTCATTAGACTATATCTGTTCTTTGATTATATAAAAGTTATTTTCCTAGAATAAACACTACTGTTGGGTATTCCCCTCTACATGCTTTTTTAGAAGCCAAACCTTATTTATTTATTTATTTACTTATTTTTAGGAAGGCTGAGCAAATTTATTTAACATTTTTTCAATGTTGTATTTATTCTGAGAGAAAGAGACAGAGAGCGTGAGTGAAGGAGAGACAGAGAAAGAGAGACACAGGATCCAAAACAAGCTACAGGCTCTAAGCTGTCAGCACAGAGCCTGGCGCAGGGTTCATACTCAAACCAACCGTGAGATCATGACCTGAGCTGAAGTTGGACACTTAACCAGCTGAGCCCCCCAGGTTCCCCAAAGGCTGAGTAAATTTAAATAGTGTACAGGAAAGTGTTCCCCAAAATATTACTGTGTATATAATTAGTGATACTCAAGGTATATTTAGGTTATATGAATATTTTTGAATTATGAATTATAATTATGAATTAATTTAACATGCATTTGAAAACTGTAATAATATAGTTTAGTATATGTATTATACATATATAGTATGAATTATATATATATATGTGTGTATATATATATATATATATATAATATATTATACACAAAATAACATGTATTAGAGTTGTGGCAGACAATTAACATGTCAATAAAAAGCATTTAATAAAAAATGTATAGAAGCTGGGGACAGAGTTAAATAATAAGGAGTGATGGAACACCCACAGTTCAATCGGAGTGGGAAACCATTGCTACCTAGTCCTGGAGAGCCAGTAGAAAGGAGGATGAACAGATATCTACTGCTATAGAAGATAGTTGTGGCCTTAGGTAGAGGAATCTGACAATTGACTTCTTGAGAACCAGTAAAGCAAACCAGGGCAGTAGATAACCAGACTTTATTTTCTTCCTACCTCTGTTCTCCAAAGGCTGAAACTACCCAAAAACCAGAGGAAAAGGGGATTTGATTTGACTTACATGGTCCATACTTGCAAAGAAGGGTATACAAGGATAGAGTAAGCTAATATTATCTAAGATTATTATAGAGGCAAATTGAGAATATCAAGCACATCAGGTTTGTCATTTTAAGAGATATTGTTGCTTTGGTACACAGATAAAGAAATCTTTATTAACTTAGCCAGAAAGCAGTATTTTTTTTTTTTTTCTAAAAATTTCAGTACAAGATCTAGGTGTGAAACTTTGGGAAAAATGTGTGATGTGTGTGTGTGTGTGTGTGTGTGTGTGTGTGTGTATGTGTAGTTATGAGTTATTTTATATGTGGTAGTGGGACTATTTTCATCATTCCTTTAAAAAATTACTCTGCTTTCTATAATTGTCAAATGGCACTTGGGAATTTCTAAACAGGGTATAGATTTGTGATTTCATTACATGTAAGCTTGCTCATATACTTTTCTTCTATGCAATTTACTAGTTTGTATATAAGACATTGTACACAACTATAGAAAATACACAATTTTCTAGCATTCATGAGACAGTTATAAAGATATATCACATAGTTTAAGTGTCTGTATAGCCTGATTTTTCCAAGCTGTTTTCCTAAGGGTCATCTGTTTGTTTCCCATTACTTTTCACACTCAAAAGTGTCTCAGATCAGAAAATAAGTAACATTGTCACCTTACATGTAGTAAAATGTATAGTAAATCTCAATTCTTTTTCAAACATCTAGATCATGCAGTCTATGATGCAGTAAAACAGAAATCGATAACAAAAAAATAACTTAAATCTTTCTGTTTATGAAAATTAACAAGCATTATTAAATTACTAATAGTGAACTACACATTAGTTTGAGAAAAAGAACAATGAAAATTAAAAAAATAACTAAATATTAAAAATAAGGGCAAAAGGTCAAGTTTAGAAATAAGGCAGAATTTAAGAGAAATATGTAGTAACAAGGCTTGTTACGTATTTACAGAGGTAGAGTCATGAACTAAACATTTATTGAAGATGTTGGAAAAGATTATTATAGAAAAGATTCCAGAGAAGAAAATAATAGAGATAAGACTGCAGAGTACAAATGGAGAAAGAAAGAGTTGGCACAGAATCAAGGCTAGAAATTAAAAGAGAAAAATAACTCAGATATTTCAAATATTAATAATATTTGATAAAAGTTTGAAACATGGAACATTTAAAAAATATGAAATATTGTGAATGTTTAAATCAAATACACAAATTCCGAAAACTGACATAAGAAAAAATAAAAATCCTAAAATTTATATATTTATCAAACATTTAATCAGTAGACACAAATTTCCCTATGAAATAACAACGCTGAGAGGCATTTACCACTAAGTTCTTCCAAAATTTCAAGGACTATTCAATTCTGATGTTACAAAAACATTTAAAAGAATGAAACATGAGGAGATACTTTTAAACTTACATTCGGTCACCTTGATATTAAAACCAAAAAGATACCAAAGAGCAAAAGGATATTATTATAAATAATGATGCAAAAATCCCAGATGGTGTATTAATAAACTGATACAGTAATGTATATGAGGAAAATATACCATAATGAACTTTAGATTATCAGATGAATAGAAAGTTAATTTAACATTAAAAAATTAAATTTAATCATATTAAAGATTAAGGCAGACCAAAAAAAAAAAAAAAAGTTCTTTCAATAGATGCAGTAAAAGCATTTTTTAAATTAAACACCCATTCATTTTTTTTAAGTAGAAATATGGGAAACCTTTCCAAAATGTGATAGAGAATCTCCTCAAAATTTAGAGCAAACATCATTTAATGATAAGATGTATAAACCTTTCCCTTTCGTATTAAATTTCAAACTAAAAATCTGCTATTACTAATTCAACATTTCACTTTGGGAGCCAGCCAATACCTTCAAGGCAGATAATTAAAATAGATGTTATGAGGATTTGACAGGAAGCAAAAAGACTTTAAATATTCACAAATGATGTAACTTCAGACGCAAATTCTAAAGCGATTAAAAGATAATATTATTAGAAATAATGAATGTATTCAGCATCACTGCTGGCCCAAAAACAGAAATAAAGAGCCATACAAATGAATGCTACATTTGAGCATTAAATGGTTAGGAGATAGATGATAAGAAAATAAAATTTTTATAATAACACCATTACAATAGCTGCAAAAATATCAAATGTCCAGAAATAAACTTCAGTTAAAAATGTAAGACCTTTATTAGGAAAATCGCAAAACTATTTGGAAACAGTGAAGGTCAAAAACATTTTTGTGAATTGAAAAACTCCTTAAACTCACTGGAAAAAAATTCTCCCATTATTCATGTGTAATTTCAATGTACCATAACTTAAAGTAAATATATCAGAATTTCATGGAACTTGGAATCCTGACTTAAACTTTTGTATCAAGTACAATAGCACAAAAATAGCCCAAGACATACTTTAAAAAAGATCGAGTGAAAAGACCTGTCATACCAAGATACATCGAGTACCTAAATTTGTGAGATAAAGCTATAAAGTTTTTCAGAGATAATATAACATACGCTAATATTTTCATAACCTCACTTTGAAAAAGGAATTCTTCAGCCAGACAAAAATGTATCAAACCATATATCAAAGGACATACTTGATTATTTTACAAGTAAGAACTCTTGATAAAAATCATTATAAATGAAGTAAAAAGACTTCGTAAGATTATATGTGGTGGTGGGGGGGAAGCCAAATAAAATACAACATGACTCCCAAGAGACAAAGATGAAGAATCCCTTCCAAAAAAAAAAACAAGTGGCAGAAAGCGTGACCAGCACCTCAGGAAAAAGGAAAATATAAATGGCCAATAAATAAAGGTATAAAAATATGTCCAGCCTCCTTAATAGCCAGGTAAATACATTTTATAGCCACAAAAAATACCGTTATGTAACATTTTAAGAAGTGTGAAAATACCATATGGAGATTATAATGCAGACGTGTGATAAATTACTAGCCCCAATTTTTCACTTGTCCCTATACTCACACCTTTTACCATGGAACCAGGTAGCATCTTCCACTAAGTGTGGAATACCTTTCCCCACCTCTGACTTTGTGACCAGCCTGGTGGCTTGCTTTGGCCAGTGGTGTGTTAACAACTCTAATGGTAGCAGAACCATTATATATATATATCTGTATCTATATCTATATTTATATATATATATATATACACACACATACACACACGCACACACACACATATATATATACACACACAACTATATGTATATACACATATGTATATACACATACACACACACACTATATATATATATATATATACACACACACAACTATTTATATATATATGTATATATATATATATATATGTATATGTATATATATATGTATATATATATATGTATATACACATACACACACACACACTATATATATATATATATACACACACACAACTATTTATATATATATATATATATATATATATATATATTCCGTGAAAGGCCACAAATCCCACCCTCTAGCTAAATACTCTGGAGGAATTTAGGATACTTATTTTAAAAGAATATTCAAAACAGGGTCTATAGTAATCAAAACTGGAAAAATCCTAAATAGAATAAATAAATATATGCATTGTAGTATGTTCCTAAAATATATCACTTTGTAATCAACCTATTTGGCTATACATATCAATATATGTCCTACAAACATATTGAATAGAAAAATGCCACACTACAAGACATACATATTGATTCAATTTTATAAAATTCTAAAACAGATAAAACTAGAGTAAGCACGCATGTATACAAACAAGTATGTAGGGGCACGTGGGTGGCTCAGTGGGTTGAGTGACTGACTTCAGCTCAGGTCATGATCTCATGGTCTGTGGGGTCCAGCCCCGTGTCGGGGTCTGTGCTGACAACTCAGAGCCTGGAGCCTGCTTCGGACTCTGTGTTTCACTCCTTTTCTACCCATCCCCTGCTCACACTCTTTCTCTCATAAATGAATACATATTAAAAATTAAAAAAAATACATGTACGTAAGATATATTTGTCATTTTCTTGGCTGACATGAATCTTGGCTTTCTTCTGTTTAGGGGATCTTCCACTACGAGAATCCCTCTGCGTCCAGCCCTCAGATGAGAAGCCGAATACGTTGTCACCATCCTGACATCTGGGGCATGAATATATAATCTAGGCTCAGCGAGTCAAAATATCCTGCCTGGAACTTCCAGTCTAAAGTGAAGGTGGGGCATAGAAGAGTTAAGCTGCCATAAAGCACAGTGTTCTCAGTGACAGCAGTCTCTATGACACTGCCTTTCTTGGATGAGGTTCTGGCTCATTCCAGCAGTCTAGCCTCCTTTGGACCTTGGCATGTTTTGTTTTGGTTTGATTTGATTTGGTTTGGTTTTTTACACCCAAGTTTAACAAACTTCTGGAACTTTTCTCTGTAAACCACTACAGTTTCAGTAAAGCTTTCTCCTTCATGCATCAGAGGTAATTGCCAGGGCTTGCCATTAAGAAAAAAAAAAAAATCCTGTGAGATCCAATCTAACCACTTCTTAAGACAGCCATAAAATCTTTAGGATTCTTTCAAATTTGGGCCAACAAGTTCCTTATGTCCAGCTAACGATAGGACTAATTTACTACCAAGTATCTGACGCCCTGGATAAACATGAATAGGTGTTTCCATTTTTCACAAGCAGACATTTTCTGAATTATTTGGAAAGCCACAATCTCCACTGAGCGAAGCGGTCCCGGTTTTCCGTCCAATATGCTGTGATGTTAGCTCTGTGCCATCCTGTTACTCCAGAGGAAATTGCCTCCTTAGCTTCTGTGACATTATAGGAGCAACCATATTACCTCATGATGCTGGAAAATACATCCAATCACCATTCTATTGCTTTACTTTAGCACCCTCTGTGACTTCTGAAAGGGAATTTGTACCTTTGAAACTGCTACATCCTTTCATTTTTCGCGTTTGGTAATACAAATCCCTTTGAAAAGCCTGGAAGGGTTTATAAACCATGATAATTTGTAACAAACAAAAACATAAAAGAAAAATGTCGCGCAGAGCAGAGTAAATCCACATGAGACACTGGTTTCACATTCGTTTTGATTCTGGCAGCAGAATAAGAGCACCAGAGAATCAACAAAGGGAAAATAAAAGGTAGAAAAAAACCCAAAAGGCTGGCAAACAATTCTGAACATGAAAAAAAAGGTAGCAAGAGAAAAGCAAAATGAAATCTAAAATAAATAAAGGTGACCCGTCATGAAAAAAAAAATGGCAAAAGTAAAAAATAATCAAACTAAGCTGCATGATGAAGAAAAAGGGAAGGAAGAAAACTTCACATTCAGATTGAGTTTCTCAAGCAAGAGAGAAGGCATTAAAAAAGTGGGCGGGCAAGCCCTAGGAAAAGGGAAAGAATATTGTAGCATGTTGTAAGCTCTACCCATAAATCTTAACATATTTGAGAAACTTGAGGTATGCTCATTCTTTATTAAATATATAGAGAGAAAGGGTTGGCTTTTCTCAAAACTACACTCATTCATTGCTACTCTGTCAGTTTTCACTGCCTTAGAGAGTAAAGGGTTCAAAGCAGAAGGAATTTCAGGTTTAGTTGTTAGGGTTAAGCTTCCATTAGGTGCTTTTGCTTGGGTGGGAAACAAGTCAGAGGGCATTGTAGCACATTCAGAAAATCTGTGATGTCATCAGTCTATAAATCTTTTTCAATAATTCATTCAGCAATATATTTAATTAATAGACACTTTCCTTTAAATTGCTGTGGGATACTCTAATCATAGGTCATTTCTACGAGGTCTGATTAGGCAAAATTAAACTCAAGTGCTTATTTATTTCAGTGCATGGGGATTTTCAAAGCAATCTCACAGATGCTAAAAGTTTTTAATTATTCTAAGTCCTCACCCTATTTGTGCCCAGTTCATAGAGAGAGATAAGAAGTAACTTGTGTAAATACTGTGGCATTTTCTGGCAACCTTTCTCAACTGGAGTTCATGAGAGAATTAAGCCACATAGAAAATGATTTGGGGGTACCGTTATTTTCAACAGTACTATTTTAGATACAAAGAAGAGAAGTCAACTGACTACATACAAGAGATGACTCAAGGAATTCCTTCTCAAAAGGCCTTAACATCATGTAAGAACTTGTTAGAAATGCAAATTATCTGTTCTTACCTCAGACCTACTGAATCAGATATTCTGAGGGGCAGAATCAGACAATCTGGGACTGAGTAAGCCCTACCCATGATTCTGATATATGCTGATATTCAAAAACCACTGCTTTTGTGAACTAGAGCCTAAATTTCTTCAGTACTTCAATTGAAACAGCATTTATATGCTTTTTGAGGACAAGGATTTGAAATTAATATGTTTCAAATGGTTACAAAAATGATACAATTATAGCAGTAGAAATTTTAGTGTTATTCTTTATATGAGTGAATAGTCTTAGGAAAGGCATGCTGTGGTTTTATCAGAAGTTATCTTGATAATAACAGAAACTTTGTTTTCAGATTTCAATAGCTTTTTAAGATATGAAAACCCTTAATGCTTATGTTTACTCAATGTCCCATCACGTAAGCTGATGTTCTACAACAACTACCACAACAACGAAAAGATAAATAATTCCCACAATTATTAATAAAGAAATAAAGCTATGGCACATGGTATGTTAAAAAGTCCAATAAGTATTTAAATGTCCATGGAGAAAAGGGAGTCTTTTTTTGTGTGTATATTTGTATAAACTTTACTGTAACTATATGTAATATATATTATATAATGACATATTTACATAACTAAATTTAGTAACTATATATAGTATTATACATAACTGCATTTAATAATTATAGTAATTATATTATTTTATATATAATATTATATGCCATATTATATGATATATAGTATTATATATTATATATAGTATTATATGATATATACTGTTATATATAATGATATATACATAGTATTACTATATTTAGTCATTACAGTAAATACAATTATATATAGTATTCTATGTAAGGATATATGGTATTATTATATATAATAATTACAGCAATTATAATTATATTGAGTTTTAGTTATATAACTCAATTATATTATAATTAATATAACTAATTATATTATGTAATTATACATATATACATAGATTTATATACACATTTATTTTTGCTTTTCATTATATGCCACATTACAGGAGCCTATGTTATTATTCTCTTAGTGAGAAACAACTAGATATAGTAAGAGATAGTTTCTGCACAAAGTATAATGTAGCATATAAACACAAAGATGTTATAAGGATTTCAAAGTCAGAGAAACATCTGAGCTTCATGCATCAATTGGGTTTGGAGATTCAAATGTCATTGAACTTCACTTTTTAATTTATTTTTTTCTCTATATATTTCCTTTGCTATTCTGCTTCTTTGCCAAGCCAGTTCTCTGCTTTTCCCACCCAAATGATTGGAAATATGTCCACTAATGTTTACACTTTCAGTTTGCATATTGCCATTCAGCTATCTTCTTAAAATAGTCAGACACTCTGTTCTAACTACTGAAGATAAAAATCTCAAAGACCAATATATGCGACAATAGACTGTACCTATTGCAACAATATACATAAAAATGTGGTAATAATAGAAGGGAAAATAGTGGACAATTGATATCCACTATAAAAATTGACACAAACCATCATTCTCTGTATTATAAAACTGTGACATATTCTAAGCACTTGTTCAACTATTCTGAAAGCAAGTGATACTTTTCATCAGTTAGTATCTAACTAAAGTATTTTTTTATTATTCTGGCAATCACAAATTAAAGTTTCTCCAATTCAGTTGTTACTTTGATAAATGTCTATTAAGTTTATATGTGCAAGACACTGCTAGGTAATATATGCATTATATATATATATATATATATGTATATATATATATATATATATGAATCAGCTGGGGGGCTTATTAATTCACCTTTATACTAAGAATTTCTGCCTCATGGGTCTGGGGAAAGGGCCAAACATTTTGTATTTTCAGCAAGTTCCATAGTTGTTTTCTGTGTTTCAGAACCAAGATTTGGGCATAGAGCTCAGAACACAAAACAACATCACTCTCCTCAGGAGACCTACATTCTGAGCCACTGGAACTCTTTTTTTTTTTTTAACATTTATTTATTCTTGAGAGAGACAGAACATGAGTGGGGAAGGGGAAGAGAGAGAGTGGGAGACACAGAATCCAAAGCAGGCTTCAGGCTCTGAGATGTCAGCACAGAGCCTGATGCGGGTCTCGAACCCACAAACTGTGAGATCATGACCTGAGCCCAAGTTGGACGCTTAGCCAACTGAGTCACCCAGGTACCCCTGAACCATTGGAACTCTTAATCATCCTTTGATATTGATGTGCACATAAATTGACCTCGGTCACAAATATGTCCTATTTTGTTTGGTATAGACTCCAAAAAATTTCAAAGAGTGCTAAAGGCAAGAGAGCACAATGTAAACAGACAAAACAAGCCTCAGAAGAAGACAGAGATAGAAGACAGACTTAAGGATTATCTTACAGGAAATTCAAAATAACAATGATTACTATATATAACAGGTAAGACCATATGGGTAATATAAATAGAAGGAAGGAAACAAAATGCTAAGAAAGAGTGGAAGGGAGACTCTAGAAATCTAAATCATCATAACAGAAATGAAGAATGCCTTTGACGGGTTCATCTATTGACTAGACACAGACAAGGAAACAATCTGCGAACTAGAAGACTGGTCAACAGAAACTTCCCAAGCTGATCATCCAAAGATGATCAACATCATCCTCATCATCCTCACCATCCTCATCATCCTCATCCTCCTCCTCATCAGAACATCCAGGAACTATGGGACAATTTCTAAAGGTTTAACATATGCTTCATGGTGGGTGCCTGAGTGGCTCAGTCGGTTAAAGGGGGGACTCTTGGTTTTGGCTTAGGTTATGATCTCATGGTTCGTGAGTTTTAGCCCTACATGAGGCTCTTCAATGACAGTACGGAGCCTGCTTGGGAATCTCTCTCTCTCTCTGTCTCTCTCTCTCTCTCTCCCTGTCTCTCAAAAATAACTAAATAAACAAAAAAGAATGAAACAAACAAACAAAGAAACAAAAAATCCATATGCCTAATGGAAGTAGGAGGCGAAGAAACTCCCATTGCCTTTAAGAGTCTTCCAGAGTGTGTCCACAACACTTTTGCTTTTTTCTCTATGGCCAGAATTTAATCATATGGCCTACAAACAGAGAAATGTAGCCTTTTAACTTTGTGGGTTGATCAGTATTTGGTTTCTCAAGAAAATTTAGAGAATCAATGTTGCCTGTGGAAAAGTATTCTATTTAGCCAGAAGTAATAAAGCTAGGCATCACAAGTTCGTCCCTGGAAACTCCTTTTGTCATTCTCACGTGGAAGGGCCTTATATTATTCTGTTTCTTCTCCACTACTCTGAGAATCACCTAGTCATTCACGATGGCTCTATGCTGGTAGGTTGGTCTAGTATAATCAGGCACAAAGTCTACATGGATTTTGTCAGTCTGCCTTTGAAATACTGATGCTTATTCCTCATATCAACTTGGTAGGTACTGAATGGAATCATGTCATATTGCTCAACAGATGCAGAGGATTGAGATGAATTAGGGATCAGTTCCAGGCATCCCGAGATGCTTTATGTATGTAACCATTCATAGTGGGATTTGTCTTCAGGTCTATTGAGGTATAAAGGAGGAAAATAGCTAAATTTAAATGGAACACCAAAGGCATTAATTAAGAAAAAAAGAAAAAAAGAAAAGAAAAAAAATAATGTTGCAAAACTAGAATAAATAAAGAGTGTAGGTAGTCTTTCATGCCAGGTCAAATAATTTCATTTTGTATTTTATGGAAAACAGAAAACTATCAAATTTTAGACTAGGTTGAAAGTCTGAGAGACATTCAAGGAAGACAAATTGGAAATGCTCTTACTGGCTTTAAAGAGAAGAAGGCTGAAGATAAGAAAGTCTGACAGGTGAGTTAAACATTTATAGCAGAGGTAATAAAATAATAAGCAATTTGCTATTATGTTGAAGACAGCATTTGCTGACTTCCCTAATTTAACTGTAGACACTTCTAAAAACAGCTAGTACCCAAAAGACCTATACCTCACAGACAGTCACTCTATGTTCAACATTTGACTGCAGCCAGAAGAAAATATTCTGGAATTTTAGATGCATTGCAGACTTTACAGTTCATATGAAGCACATTTCCCCTTTGGAGGGAAGCAATTGTTCATTTTATTCTGTCCTATTCCAGGGAGTGGAAACTATCAGTTAATCAGTCTGAAGTTCAAATAATCTTTGAACAGTAATGCTGACAGTATGAGGTATACTGGAAAAAAGAGAGCTCACTGTTTGCTCACTTACTCACCAGAAGTTCAACATGTTGAGGAACATCTTGTATTATTTGGAATCTATCCATCATTAAACATAAATGAGAAAGAGACTGTAATACACAAATGTGCTAATGCCAAATGGATACATGTATTAAAGACACTGAAACCATCTGGCCCCAATATGGGACCCAGAATGTTCCCATATATCAAATCATAATTCCCATACAATATTTTATATCTGTAATGCAATGTTGATGAAAACAGAATTGTTTTCCATTTGTCAAAGTAGGTTACAGAAGCGGTGTAGAAAGTGAACACTTTGACCAGAAAAGAAAAAAAAAAATTGATGGCCAATAGAGAACTTTACTAAAATCTTGGTTTTGTGGGGTAAGGAAACACAGGGACACACACTGGGGACTATCAGAGGAACATTCAATAATTTTAACAATGGACATATTTGAGGATTATTCTTATCACCATCTGTCTGTGTTAACTCCCTCAACCTTTAAATTCCTCTCGTTTCTCATTATTTATTTAAATATTAAACAAATTTTAGAGTTGAACTTAAGTTCCACCTTCTCCATAAAAATTCTCTCATTACTACCTCCATTCCACTATGCAATGAACTCTCCCCTCCTCAAACTGTAGACCCTGCTGCTTCTACCAATCAACTGGTTTTTAACATGTGCTTTCTTCATGTAGACTAGAGATCTTCCTTCTCTCCTTTCTTCCTTTTTATATCCATCTACCTTCCAACCTTCCTTCCTTCTTTTCTTTTTTTTTTCTTCTAAGAAACAATTTTTGTCATGAAATAGCTCATGCTAAACACAGATACATAGGATAGGAAATAAAATTACTCGTTTTTCATAGAAGGGGAATAAAGTCCTGTATTTTGTCTAGTAGACCCATTTTGTAACTGACATGCCTATGCCTGTATTGAAACTTTGGGATACCTTGATATCCCATTAATGTAACCTACAAAAATATAATATAATCCATTCCATGAGGAGCAGTGACATTCCCTTTTGTGCCTGCTATGGCTACTTGGGATAACCAGTATCCTGTTCTTTCCTTTTGTTCTTAGATAATTGATGACAAGAATACTATTTCACTTCCAATTCACTCAGCCTCCTTAGCTATTTAAGGGGCTAGCTAGCTGGATTGGGGGACATCTATGATGACAAGACTGAAGGTATTAAGTAGGAAAGCAAAAGGAAAGAAGAGGGAAATATCAATACCCTGAGACCTCCTTCCTTCCCCTAATATTGACTCTTCTTCTCAAACATCATTAGGCGTTCTAAATCTTTTTCTATCCCTTCACCTACCTTCCACCTGGCCACACATCGCTTCTGAGCAAGATATCCCCAGAATCCCATGGTTAAATTTCTATAATTTCATAAATCTTCTTACTTCTTGAAGTATATCATCTTTCTTCAGTCCCTGAGATTCTCAATGACCAATAACTAGAACTTGAAACTTCAAATTAATGTAATAACCATTCAAGCAAGTGTTTTACCTTGTACCATGTTCTCTGCTATATTCCCAGTGCCTATATTGCCTGGCAGAGACTTATGAGGCACTGAAAAAAAATCTTTACTGTATATGACATGCTTTTATTCCTATGAGAATGTAATAGAAAAAAGTAAAATAGGGCAGAAAAGTAAACAATAAATTCCCTGCCACTTCCATATCCTTTCTAGTATTAAATTACTTAAAAAAATTAATGGGCATTGATATTATCTAAATACAGATCATAAGTAACACCACAAGGATCCTTCTCCTTTTTTAGGCATACACACTTCTCTCTGGCCTTCTCTCCTTCCTATCACTATTAATCTGCTCTCCATTTCTATAATTTTGTCTGCTAAAGAATATAATATGAATGGAATCATACAGTTAGTATCCTTTCATTTAGCATAATTCTCTGGATATTCATCCAAGCTATTGTATGAATCAAGAGTTCATTTTTTTTTACTGCTGCATAGTATTCCTTGGTATGGATGTACTGATTATTGGTAAACAATTCACCACCCAAGAAAGGAGATCTGGCTTGTTTCCAGGTTTTGGCCATTATGAATGAAGCTTCTATGAATATTTGTGTACAAAAAATAACAAATAATAACATGCTTATAGAAAAGTGATTGTCTGGGGGCACCTGGGTGGCGCAGTCGGTTAAGCATCCGACTTCAGCCAGGTCACGATCTCGCGGTCCGGGAGTTCGAGCCCCGCGTCGGGCTCTGGGCTGATGGCTCAGAGCCTGGAGCCTGTTTCCAATTCTGTGTCTCCCTTTCTCTCTGCCCCTCCCCCGTTCATGCTCTGTCTCTCTCTGTCCCAAAATAAATAAACGTTGAAAAGTGATTGTCTGCTATGTATTGGCTACCTAAAATATACTATACATTTAATGTATTTTATATCACATTTATTATCATTGTAATCCCATAAATGAAATATTACCTACTTAAAAAGATTAATGTTTATGTATGTATGTATGTATGTATGTATGTATGTATTTATTTATTTATTTTGAGAGAGAGAGAGACGGGGGCAGAGGCAGAGGAAGACAGAAAATCCCAAGCAGGCTCCGTGATGTCAGCACGGAGACTGATGCAGGGCTTGAGCTCACGCACCGTGAGATCATGACCTGAGCCAAAATCAAGAGTCGGATGCTTAACTGATTGTGCCAACCAGACGCCCAATATTATCTACTTTTAACAGAACTAGAAACTGCGTATCAGAGAAGTTAAGTAAACTTCTCAAGGTCACATTTCCCCTCTTAATAGGAAAGCTGGACTTTGATTTCATATTTAGGCTTCTCCAAAGGGCATATCCATTTTACTGCATTTTCACCTGAGATTAAGCCATTTAACTTAGTGCCAGATATAGTTGAGGTGAAGTCTACTAGAAACAATGAGCTTTAGCCATCAAAAGAGGCTATTCTTCCAGGCAGCCAGATAAAAGGTTAAGAATAGAGATCTAGTTGAAGAAGGAGTCATCACTCATCCATTACTTTTTCCTCTTTGCAAGGACCTGAACTTTTTCACAGCAACATTGCTGTGTAGGGTAATGATATTAGATTTATATAGTTGGGGACGCTGGGTGGCTCAGTCGGTTAAGCATCTGATTTCAGCTCAGGTCATGATCTTGTGGTTTGTGAGTTCAAGCCCCACATCAGGCTATGTGCTGACAGTGTGGGGCCTACAGCCTGCTTCAGATTCTGTGTCTCCCTCTCTGCTTCTTTTCTGCTTGTACTCTGTTTCACTCTCTCAAAAATAAACATTAAAAATGAAAAAAAAAGTATGAAGTATTTATGCATTCTGTGACTAAATTTCTATGTGACATTGAACGTTAAACAAACAACTGGCCTACAAACATGGTCAGTCTGGAGCTGGGACAACATGACTTTATAATTTCATCTTTATAAATCAATTTCCACCTGAATTTTAAATCCTTGAAGCCTGTTCTCCATTTCACACAGCTTCTGTTTCATACAGCTTTATCTAACAATTGCCTATTATGGGAACTTTTTCATACTAGGTTCTTAGAAATATATACTCTTTCGACTGTCATCTAAACACTTTCCTTTCCAATGGAAATCAAGAGTACACTTGGTACTTAGCAAAAATAGTGCCTCCTATATCCCTTGAAACAATGGTGATGCTTAAAAAAAGTTTTACCTGTTGACTGCCTATCAACGGATATGTAAACAAAAGTTCATATTAATAAGAATACTTGAATTTCTAAAGGTACATCAAAAGGGATATATTTTATTATTTTATTGAGATGTAATTGGCATATAGAAGTATATTAGTTTCCTACGTACAATATAATGATTCCATTTCTATATACACTTGCAACATTTTGAATCTACAGAGACCAGATCCTGGAGTGGCATCTGATAATGCAGAGCTGTGTTGCCAGTGCGTGATCAAGCCTCCTATCTTGAGATGGTTCCTTTCCTTGGGTGAAGCCATCAACGTGCAGACTCCAGAGGCCACACAGGCCAGGGATGCCTGCTGTATGCATCAAAGGGACTATGATGTCCTCCTCTGTATTCTATACCTTCAGGAGTTCTGGGGGCCCTCCCTCATACCTATTCCCCACCACCCCATGTCATGTGATCAGCCCGGAGTTAAGCTTATACTACACCTAGTATCTTCTTTTTGGCCCTCAAAAAAAAAAAAAAGAGATCTATTTTTAAAAGACAATCAATTTAGTCTCATTGGCTACTTTTCAGGATCCAAGCCCTTGGCCCTTAAAATAATTTCCTTCTGTTTTTATACTCACTTTCTAATTTTCTTTTTCCAGGGAACCCAAGTTCATAGGTTCAAGTTCAAGTCCAGCCATTATATGTTCACAGAACTCCAGACATGGATAACCAACTATTAATTCAATATTCCCTTTGGAATGCATACTCTGTAGTGTCATCAAACTTTTAAACTCTGTTAAAACCCAATATCTTTGAAATATTTCTCATTTTAATAAGGGTACCACTTTTTCTCCAGTGATTCAAGTCAAATATCTCAGAGATATCCTTGAAGCTCTCATTCTCTCCCATCTTTTATTAAATCTGTCAGGAAATTATAAAGTTCTAAATTCAGAATCCTTCTGAAATCTGACTACTTTCCACAATACCACCTAAGTTCAAGCCAACAACATATCTAAGCCTGACTATGGCAATCTCCTATCAAATAGACTTCCATTTTCCAATATGACCACCCTTCACACATATATAAAGCTATCTTTTCCAAATTATTCTTTTGAAATGTAAAACTGATTCTGACACCTCTCTCATCAAAGGTCTCCAACATCTTCCCATCATACCTAGAAAAATACTCAAATTTTCTCCTAGATTAGTATGTTCTGACATAAACTGGTCCCTGACTTCCTCTCCTATTCACCTTCTATCACCTCTTGTTTCTTCACTGAGTTCCTGCCACACTTTTAGCATTTCTTTTCTTTAAGTTTATTATTTTTTGAGAGACAGAGACAGAGACAGAGACAAAGTGAGAGCAGGGGAGGGGTGGATAAAGAGGGAGGCACAGAGTCAGAGGAGGCTCCAGGCTCTGAGCTGTCAGCACAGAGCCACGTGGGACTTGAACCCACAAACTGTGAAATCATAACCTGAGCCGAAGTCAGCACTTAACCGACTGAGCCACCCAGGCCCCCCACACTTCTAACATTTTGAAAAAATCCTGCTTTGGGGCCAATTTTATTTATTTATCCCTGTCTTCTTCTAGATAGCTCCATGACTGATTCCTCTTTCACATCCAAGACTGAAATTTCTTTGTCACCAAACAGGCCTTTTTTGAGAGCCCCAATTAAATAGAAGTCCTCCATAGTGAAAAACATGTTCTATTGAAAAAAATTTATCTTACGTTTATTGGTATGTGACAGCATGTAAATAAAATATGGGAGTACCTGGGTGGCTCAGTCGGTTGAGCATCTGACTCTTGATTTTAGCTCAGGTCATGATCCCCGGGTCATGGGATGGAACCTTGAGTCGGGCTTGCACGGAGCCTGGAGATGGCTTGGGATTCTCTTTCTGTCCCTCTACCCCGCTCTCTCTTTCTCTCTTCCTCTTTCCCTAAAATAAAAAAAAAATAAGATAAGATCAGTAGATATTATACATACAAAATGTCAAATATTGATTTCTTAATTTTTTTAGTATTTTTTCCCAGTCAATAGACTATGAGTGCCCTGAGAGAAAGAATGCTGCTTATATTGACTATGGTACCTGGCACATAAGAGACACATAATAAATATTTTAATAAATAAATAACTCAGGGGAATTATACAATTCCTATGCATCAAAAGCACACATAAGCAGAATTTAAAACAAGAACATCAAAGACAAAAAATATTTTCAAAATACGTACCAGAAAAATTTTTAAAAGTCCAAAAACTGAACTCTGAAATTCTCCCTGAAAGTCCGTCTATCCAAACCCTTGTCTGTCCTAATTGATAGCAACTTCTTTCCACTTGTGATATCCAGAATTGTCTGGAGGTTTCTTTGATTCTTCATTTTCTCATATAATCTTCCTTTAGTCCATCAATCCAGTTGCCTCTAACTTCCAAATATACCTACATTCTGACGACCTCACAACATGTTTCTGTTTCTACTTTGTCCCATGTTGTCTCCATGCCTCAATTATTGCCATAGCTTCCTAAGTAATGCCCTTGCCTACAATCTCCAGGCTTTTCATGTAACAGCAGACGAGTGATGCCTTTATATACAAGGACTCGGTGCTGGTATGCATTAGAGATTCTTGTCTGCTTACAGGGCCTTCCAATTCTTGTGCATCCTTGGTGGTTCTTTGATGATAAGTATCCTAAATTTTCCAAAGCTATAAGCATCTATGAATACTCATGGCAGTGGTCTTAAAAGTGCGGATTGCCATGATAGCTCCTTTCTGTGACTACACTTGTTCCATGTTTGGAGCAGAAGCCTCATAAAGCCTGGATTTGTAATCCAATGTTCCTGGATCTCGACTTGTGTTGAGTTGATGTGACGAATGTTATGTAGATGAGCAAAATTTCAAAGAGGTGCATATAAGTCTCTCATCAGACTAGAGAGAGCCAAAAACTGTTTTTAAAATGGAAAACTTGACAAAAGTGTGCTATAGGTAAACAAACTTCATTATTACTTGGCATTATATCTGAAAGATGGGATAAAATTGTGCCATGTTCTTGAACTTCTTTATTCATTATCATAGTTACTTCAATGTCATTTTTCTTAACTTAGAAAAGAGAAACTAAAACTTCATTTTTATTTTAGGATTTGTTTTTCTTTTGTATGATCAGCATCAATATAATCTTAGATAATTAATTAAGAATTTATCTAGACAGGTACATAAATACATAAATAAGACTATGTTACTCCTTTGCTCAAAGTTCTGTAAGGTCCCGTTTTATCCTGGTTAGAAGACACGGTCTTTATATGGCCTCCTAGGCATAACATGATTTGCCTACCTGTTAGGACCCATCACCTCAGCAACAATTCATTCTTGTTTTTTCTTTTCCTTAATTTCTTCACCACATTGGCTTTCTGGCTGTCCTTAGACATGGCAAGCACACTCTATCTTAGGACACTTGTTTTAGCTAACCTTACTGCTGGAAACACTGTCCTTTCAGATTTACAATTAACTTACTGCCTTATGTTCCTCACTCTTTGCTTACATATCACCTTTTTAATTAAGAGGACACTCACAGATATATTTAATGCACTCCAATACAGAAATCCTTAGTCCCCTAATTCTGTTCTTTTTTTGTTTCACTCTTGCACAGTGTGTACTTCCTTGTAAAAACATAATAAGTGTTATTAGGGTGGCTCTGTGGTGGAGGGAGTGACTCGATTTCAGCTCAGATTGTGATCTTGAGGTCTTGAGATGGAGTCTCTTGACTCCATGCTGGATGTGAAGCCTGCTTGATTCTCTCCCTCCCTCTCCCACTGCCTCTTCCTGCTTTCTCATGCTCTCACAATGAATAAATAGAACAAAGACACTATTGCACAGAACTCACAGGCGGGATTCAGCCACATTCTCTAGTCCTTCTCATATGATTTCTTCATGAAAGGAAGGTATAAAACATTGCTGGTCGTATGTATTGGATTGACAACTAAGAAATGAATATTGAGCAAGGAAGAAAAATGAAATGGGAAAACAATCTATCTGGTAACACCATGGGGATCTTCATTAGACAAATGCGTGCCATAGCACAGTGGTACCTAGACTTACTCCACTCTTACAGGAATTCAGTGTATTCTTTAAATCCCAGCTCATTTACCTGCCAAAAGCCTCTGATTTCTCCAGGAGGACATGCATCACTCAAAAAAAATAATTTCAGTGTTCGCTGTGCCTCTTTAGTCAATTCTTTTAAAGTTAATTTAAGTTTTTCATATTTTTCCAAGTTAACTGGGCATGTCTGAGTCATTCAATCTGCAGAAAGATAATTATATGTACATATGGATACAGATTAGACTGATATATATAGATATAGATACAGATGATATAGATAGATATAGATATAGATATGTAATCAGTCTTTTCCTCCTTCTACCAAATAATTAGCCATAATTGCCTCTTTTTTAAATTGAATTAATCACTTATGTATCATGCTAACTATTTGGGAGGTCATTGAGAGTAGTGAAAGAATTGGGTTTTCTTATCCCTTTGCCCATCAGAACTGCCTTTAGTACAGGAGGAGCTTAATAAATGTTCTGTCGGTAAATAAGCTAATGGTACTGTTACTTTTGTGCCCATACTCTTTAGCAGAAGATTCACCTTCATCCGTTTCCAAGGAGGCCACATTCCACATGACAAGTACCTCCCTACCGCCCTACCCCCTGAGAATAGCAATCAAAATAGGATTTGTGTACCATTCCTTCAGGGTCTTTCCACACTGATTCAATAATAAGTGTACATGTCCAATAATCTCAAGCAGGATACTTGTAACCTCAAATACTATTACAGACTCAGAAAAGGGGATGCATTTTTTAATCCACATGCCAATTTGCCACCTTTATATGATGTATCAAAGGAAATAACTTATGATCTCTAAATGGAAAATGGCTTGATCTGCAGCTATCCATAATCATGTCATTCATTCATTAAAGGAACTTCAGTAACAAATGAAGCACCTATATGCTGGAGGTGGACACTCTCCATTATGGAAAAATTCATCAACATAAACTGAAAAGAAAAAGTGGAGATGCATTTAAAAGATAGTAGTGTACATGCTTCTTTAATAAAATTGCCCGTATGTACTTCTCCAGCAGTAATTGAAATGAAAATCATACATGGGGAAAAAAAAATCACAGGAAGTGTAAGTTATTTTCACAAAGAAAAGTGATGAGGACATGTGGGTCTAGTGGTAGAAAACAGGATACAGTAAAAAGAAATAGGGAGGGTTCAGTTAGCTCTTGGTAAGACTTCAGTGTATGACAGAAACAAGCAGGGCTCTATTCTCTTAGTAAATTTCAAGTACACAATGCAGTATTGTTAACTATTATCTCAGCACTGTGTATTAGGTCTTCAGAACTCAGTCATCTTCATACTTGAAACTTTGTTCCCTTTTACCAGTATATCCTTCTCTTCCCCTCCACATCCTCAAACTTGGTAACCAACTTTTTACTCTGCTATCAATGTATTTTATATTCCTCATATAAGTGAAATGATACCGTATTTGTCTTTCTGTGTTTGGCTTATACTAAATCTTCTCAACACACACACACACACACACACACACACACACACACACACACTGTATCTATATCACACAGGAATATCAGTTCTGACTCTCTGTGATGTCTGTTGTGACATAAAAAAGAAAAATTAAACTCATTTTCAGAGAGATTGGGAGACGGACATCATCCTAAGGCTAAAATTATTCAAAGACTTCTTGGAAAATTTAAACAATCTAAACAAGATTATTGGACTTTATTGTGAAAGTGTGTGTATAATACCACGTGAAACAACTGAGGTTCAGAGTGATTCAGTAACTTCTCTTGGCTTCTTTATTATGGAGAAGTGCTCAGATAGAATTCCAGATGTGATTCTAAAATCTTTGCAAATAAGTGCATTATTTTCATTGATTTTAAAATATCATATGTTTCCACCATTATAAAATTACTTAGTATTTAAAAACTATTTTTCTTGGGTGCCTAAGTGGCTCAGTCAGTTAAGTGTCCAACTCGATTTTTGCTCGAGTTGGAACCCTGTATTGGGCTCTGCACTGAGAGCTTGAAACCTACTTGGGATTCTCTCTCCCTCTCTCTCTGTCTCTCTGTGTCTCACTCTCTCTGCCCATACCCCACTGGTGTGTGCTCCCTCTCTCTCTAAAAATAAATAAATAAATGTGAAATAATAAAGTAAATAAATAAATAATAAAACCACTTTTCTTACCTCAATGCATGATTGCAGATATCATGAAGACTTGACATTGTAGACCTATAGTTAAATCTGAGGTTTGCTGTTTGCTAGCTATGGATCTTAGAAAAGTTACTTAACCCCTCAGTGCTTGAGTTTCATCAGGTATATGTGGGTATAGTAAGGTATACTCACAGAATTGTTTGGATAGTAAGGGGTGATATGTTTTAGAAACACTTTTAAACTAGAAGTTACAAAATACATTTCTGACTTAATACAGAAACAAATGATTTGGAAAAAAATCCCATAAAATATCTGCTTGAATTTTTCTAAAAAAAAATTAAACAGAATGAAAATGTTATTGTTTTTTTAATGGCACTCCAAATACAAAAGAACCACTTTTCCAAATGACACTGTTAACATAGAACTATACCTAGTCAAATGGTATTTCCATAAGAAATGGAATTTCTAGTTAAGTGGAATTTCCATAAGAGCTGCTCTCTGGAAGACATTTGATAGGTAAGAACACATTTGAGCCCCTCTCCTAAATACTCATAAGAGACAGACAATGGCAACATCAATATGCCCCTTACAATTTTCTCTTTCCTTTTTTCATGGCACTATACATTGGATGATACTTCAGTCAAAACTGAGGGCAAGAATGGTATCTTTCTTTCAAAATGAAAAGAAGAAAAGAAAAGAAAAAAAAAAGAAAAGAAAACAAACCTTAGTGTCAGTCATTGACAGTGCTTAATGAAAGAGTCTCTTCTATTGACTGGCAACTTTTAAGCCAACTATTTTGCCCAAGGAGTGACTGAGATATCAGACTTCATAGTTAGGGATGTTATTTGGCAACTCCAGGAGGGCTTGTGATAATGTTCTTACTGTTTAACAAGTGTAAGTAAGAGATCCCACAGTACGCTTATACAAAAATCCTTTCTTTATTCCACTTAATCCCCTCCACCATTTCCTCTCTTGAGCCTTAGCTTCATGGCCACTTTAGTTCTTTGAAAACTGTTTTTCCGCCCACCATCCATGTGAATCGCTGCAGGCCAAATTTTGCTCTTACAAGTACGTGGCAGTCGAGAGGAGCTGCCAGCCTGTAACTGAAGGCTGTATTTAGCACCATAGGTGGTGGGTGATCTTGAACAAGTGTAAACAAACCTATCAGAAAAAGTAGCTCAGCTAGGCAAGGATTTGGGAGTGATGTTTATTAGAGTGGCCAGATAAAGATTTTTATACGGCCTCATACACTTGATTGGCTTTTTTTTTCTTTTTACTTTCTGTACTTCCAGTTGTGCTGTGATTTTTATAAACAACTATAAATAAAAGGGTTGTAGGAGTCTTGAAAGATATCACATCTTATAGCAAAAATATTACTGTAGACTTTTATATTTGAAAGTACTTTCAAATTGTCTTTTCATGATATGTTTAGAATCATTAGATACATTAGATACATTAGAATCATTATCACACTAGATAAAGGTTGATGAATTTAATTTTATGATGACAAAATTATGCATTTCTTTTTAAAAAATATTTATTTATATATTTTGAAAGAGAGAGAGTGCACTCACTAGTGGGGGGAGGAGCAGAGAGAAAAGGAGAGAGAATCCCAAGCAGACTCCATGCTGTCAGCACGGAGCCCAACGTGGGGCTTGATCCCATGAATGAGATCATGACCCGAAATCAAGAGTCAGATGTTCAACTTACTAAGCTAACCAGGAATCCTTCAAAGTTATGCATTTCTAAGTATTTGTCAATGAGAAAGCTAATTCAATGATTATAAATCACTCTCCTAACATTTATTTTATTCAATAATCTGTGAAGGATTAAGGGGCACATGCACCCCAATGTTTATAGCAGCACTATTGACAATAGCCAAAGTATGGAAAGAGCCTTAATGTCCATCAACAGATGAGTGGATAAAGAAGATGTGTATATATATATATACATATATATATATATATATATATATACACACACATATATATGTATATAAATACATATTTATATACACACAATGGAGTATTACTTGGCAATCAAAAAGAATGAAGTCTTGCCATTTTCAACTACATGGCTGGAGCAAGTGTAAACAAACCTATCAGAAAAAGTAGCTAAGCTAGGCAAGGATTTCAGAATGATGTTTATTACAGTGGCCAGATAAAGATTTTTATGTGGCCTCATACACTTGTTTTTTTTCTTTTTCTTTTTACTTTCTGTACTTCCAGTTATGTTGTGATTTTTATAAACAATTATTATGCTAAGTGAAATGAGCCAGTCAGAGAAAGACAAATACCATATAACTTCATTCATATGAGGAGTTGACAATACAAAACAGATGAATATAAGAGAAGGGAAGCAAAAATAACATAAAAACAGGGAGGGGGACAAAACATAAGAGACTCTTAAATACAGAGAACAAACTGAGGGTTGCTAGGGGGGGTTGTGGGTAGAGTGATGGGCTAAATGGGTAAGGGGCATTAGAGAGAACACTTGTTGGGATGAGCACTGGGTGTTATACATAGGCGATGAATCACTGGAATCTACTCTTGAAATCATTATAGCACCATATGCTAACTAATTTGAATGTAAATTTAAAAATAAAAAAATAATGGGGTGCCTGGGTGGCTCAGTCGGTTGAACGTCCGACCTCAGCTCAGGTCATGATCTCACAGCTCGTGAGTTTGAGCCCCACGTCGGGCTCTGTGCTGGCAGCTCGGGGCCTGGAGCCTGCTTCCGATTCTGTGCCTCCCTCTCTCCTGCCCCAACCCACTTGCATTCTGTCTCTGTCTCTCTCAAAAATAAATAAACATTAAAAAATTTTAAAAATAAAAAATAAACATAAAAATATGTGAAGGATTATTTTTAATAATCTAATAGGATTCCCAGTTTGACTTAATAAAAATTCGGTTGCTCGAATGCTCGTGAAAATATGGGAGTTAAGAAGTTTTGCTATAAACCTGACTCCTGTGGAGTGCTCTCAATCTACAGATCTTTCTCTAATGGCTTCAATAACACTAACGTTATACATAAGTGGATGAAAAGCGATATCTAAGCATAAAATTTAGAGTGACAAAAAAGAGAGAAACTAACTCAATAATATGAATCCTGGAAAGGAAATAAAAGTGTAAATCAATTTCTCTCAAAAAGAGAGATTTCAAGCACAACCCTAATTCAGTAAGCTACCAGATGCTTGGTCAAAAAGAGGATTCTATGATGCTATAAATTGAGAAACAGTGACTTAAAGTTTAAAATCAGTTTAGGGGCACCTGGGGTGTCTCAGCTGGTTGAGCATCCGACTTCAACTCGGGTCATGATCTCACTGTTCGTGAGTTTGACCATCTCATCAGGATCTGTGCTGACAGCTCAGAGCCTGAAGCCTGCTTTGGATTCTGCGACTCCCTCTCTCTCTGCCCCTCGCCTGCTCTCTCTCTCTCTCTCTCTCTGTCCCAAAAATAAATAAACATTAAAAAAACACTTAAAAACGTTTAAAAGTTTTCTTTAATGTAACATTTACCAGCTTTTAATATACTGATGTACTAATATGCATTATGAATGACTAAGACAACGGTATAGAATTCATTGTTTCTCTAAATCATTGAGTATCAATGTCCCCATCTGTTAGAGGTAGTGTTGGGTGGGTAGCATCATTGCTAACGTCTATTAATTTGAGAAACTTGTGTTTCATGAGACACACTCTAGGACGTGTTTCTTTAAGTTATGAAAGCCTTTAGATTGCCTGTTTGCATGCAGTCATTTCTTAAGGGAGTTGATGTACTATGATATACAGGGTATATTATCAACTGTATACACAGCAGAATCATATATATATAAACATACATGTTTATTACATAAATGTATTATGGATTACGCATCACTTTATCATATATCTCCATAGTCACTGGATTGTACTTTACAGTAAGGTTGCATCCTGATACTACACTCACATAGCTATATTGTCTTGGGTAGGTCATTATCAATATTGTACCTCAGTTTCTGTCTATTTAAAATAAGGTTGATGGATTAGAGAAGTAAAATTAAAACATTAGAATCACCTAGGGAGTAAGAAAAAATAATGAAGCCTAGAAAATTTTATTTAATTTGTCAAGGTATTTTTTAAAAGTTCCCTGGAGAATTTTCCTGTGTAATCAGGTAGACACACACTTAGATTCTATGATTCTCTCTCTCTTTCTCTCTCTCTCTCTCTCTCTCTCTCTCTCTCTCTCTCTCTGTCTCAAATTAAATAGGTTCCACACCCAATGTGGGGCTGGAACCCACCACCCTGAGATCAAGAGTCACATGCTCTACTGATTGAGCCCACCAGTTGCCCCTGATTATTTATATCTCTTAAGCACATTTATTTGTGTTATATTGTTGATCTATTTAATTTTGTTGCCAATATAGAATTACTAGAATTACATACAATATGGTATGTTTCATAAGGTCTGTTTATGTTGCTTCAAGTCCATGTAATTTCTACCTTTTGGATAACAACTATGTAGAAGTGATGAACTGAAGGTAGCTGGTTGCACAGGACAAAGCCTTATTTTTCAATTTGGATGCCAGAAAATTGACCTTCTTCAGGGTTCTGAGCCTTGACATATAATAATACATGTAGAATATCAATAGCATTTTAAAAATAACCAACTCAAGCTTTACGTATACTTGACTCTCTCCTCTTGCTCAATGCCTCTTAGGTTATTATTTTTTTGCAATTGTTTTTCTAGTGATCCATTAGAATAATCTTTATGTAAATGAGTTTATTCTGACCCTACACAAGTTGGGCATTTTAAAACAGGTGGTCAGGCAATTGAGGAGAATAAATTTTAGCTTTCATACAATGACAAGGAGAAATCTATTGCCTTAAAATAGATTCTTAGAAGCATAGGAAACAGTCTCTAGAGAAATCTAAGAGGAATTGAGGGAATCAGGATAGGGCAGAGCAAAAATGTAGGTTTAGATTAAGTGTAGTCACATCATCATACTATAGGAACCTCTGGAACATAAATGTCACCAAAGAGTAGTGCCTTCTTTGAGGAAAGGGGGACATGTTATTAAACACCTTTATCAGTGGGTCATTGACTTAGAACATTTTAGGATTGAGATGGAGGTGCGAAATCTCACGTGCATCTCTGACAAAGGTGGTTCTAGGCCAAAGAAATTCTCAAGAGAGGAAAGAAGCTATGGTCATTAGCTGTCAATACTCATAGCAGTTGACAGTATGTGGGTAAAGTGCTAAGCCAAGAAAAGGATCTAGCAGCATCTGCTATGGTTGACAAATAACATTGCTCAGATATATTTGCATCTCATATTAAGTTTATTCCATTAAGGTAGAACTTCTCCAGGATTCTGATTGGCTACAGTTTCTGTTACACACACACACACACACACACACACACACCATGATGATTTGAAATGCATACACTTAGTAAAATGATTATTGAAGTCAAGCATAGTATCTGCTCACATAGTTACCATTTTTTGTGTGTGATAAGAACACCTGAAATCTACTCTCTTAGTATATTCCTAGTATTCAACACAGTGTTATTAACTGTAGTCATCATGCCTGCACATTAGATCTCTAGAATTATTAATCCTGGATTAGCACAATTGTGTCATTTTTGGCCAAAATTGCCCATTTCCTCTACCTCCCTGCCCCTACCACCATTCTATTCTCTGCTTCTATGAATTTGATTTATACACCATCTTTACTACATTAGAGTAGTAGACAATCTTGCCAGGTTTACTATTGTTTGCAATTTTTTTTTTTCTCTTTCAGTACTTTGAATATAACAACTGAATCTCACCTGTACAACAAATATCTGTTGAAAAATCTGCTGTTAGCAATCAGGATGTTTCTTTTTTATGTACATAATTAGTTGTTTTTCTATTGCTTCTTTCAAAAGTCTGTCCTTGTATATAGCTTTTGAGAATTTGATCTTCTCAGTGAATACCTCTTTATTTAATCTATTTGTGGTTCTTTGGAATTCATCAATCTGGATATTTGTTTCTCATTCCACATTAGGGAATTTTTCTGTCATTATTTCTTTAAATAATTCCTCTACCCGTTTCTCTTTCTCTGCTCCTATGGGGACTCCAATTGTGTATATATTGATTTACCGTTTGGTTTTCCATAAATCCCATGAAAATGAAGACTTTCTTTGTTCATTTTTATTTTATTTATTTATTTATTTATTTATTTATTTATTTATTGCTTTTTGTTCCACTGACTAGGTAATTTCATTTTTTTTTCTTTTGCCCATTTTTTTTAATATGAAATTTATTGACAAATTGGTTTCCATACAACACCCAGTGCTCATCCCAAAAGGTGCCCTCCTCAATACCCATCACCCACCCTCTCCTCCCTCCCACCCCCCATCAACCCTCAGTTTGTTCTCAGTTTTTAACAGTCTCTTATGCTTTGGCTCTCTCCCACTCTAACCTGTTTTTTTTTTTCCTTCCCCTCCCCCATGGGTTCCTGTTAAGTTTCTCAGGATCCACATAAGAGTGAAACCATATGGTATCTGTCTTTCTCTGTATGGCTTATTTCACTTAGCATCACACTCTCCAGTTCCATCCACGTTGCTACAAAAGGCCATATTTCATTTTTTCTCATTGCCACGTAATATTCCATTGTGTATATAAACCACAATTTCTTTATCCATTCATCAGTTGATGGACATTTAGGCTCTTTCCATAATTTGGCTATTGTTGAGAGTGCTGCTATGAACATTGGGGTACAAGTGGCCCTATGCATCAGTACTCCTGTATCCCTTGGATAAATTCCTAGCAGTGCTATTGCTGGGTCATAGGGTAGGTCTATTTTTAATTTTCTGAGGAACCTCCACACTGCTTTCCAGAGCGGCTGCACCAATTTGCATTCCCACCAACAGTGCAAGAGGGTTCCCGTTTCTCCACATCCTCTCCAGCATCTATAGTCTCCTGATTTGTTCATTTTGGCCACTCTGACTGGCGTGAGGTGATACCTGAGTGTGGTTTTCATTTGTATTTCCCTGATAAGGAGTGACGCTGAACATCTTTTCATGTGCCTGTTGGCCATCCGGATGTCTTCTTTAGAGAAGTGTCTATCCATGTTTTCTGCCCATTTCTTCACTGGGTTATTTGTTTTTTGGGTGTGGAGTTTGGTGAGCTCTTTATAGATTTTGGATACTAGCCCTTTGTCCGATATGTCATTTGCGAATATCTTTTCCCATTCCGTTGGTTGCCTTTTAGTTTTGTTGGTTGTTTCCTTTGCTGTGCAGAAGCTTTTTATCTTCATAAGGTCCCAGTAATTCACTTTTGCTTTTAATTCCCTTGCCTTTGGGGATGTGTCGAGTAAGAGATTGCTACGGCTGAGGTCAGAGAGGTCTTTTCCTGCTTTCTCCTCTAAGGTTTTGATGGTTTCCTGTCTCACATTTAGGTCCTTTATCCATTTGGAGTTTATTTTTGTGAATGGTGTGAGAAAGTGGTCTAGTTTCAACCTTCTGCATGTTGCTGTCCAGTTCTCCCAGCACCATTTGTTAAAGAGGCTGTCTTTTTTCCATTGGATGTTCTTTCCTGCTTTGTCAAAGATGAGTTGGCCATACGTTTGTGGGTCTAGTTCTGGGGTTTCTATTCTGTTCCATTGGTCTATGTGTCTGTTTTTGTGCCAATACCATGCTGTCTTGATGATGACAGCTTTGTAGTAGAGGCTAAAGTCTGGGATTGTGATGCCTCCTGCTTTGGTCTTCTTCTTCAAAATTCCTTTGGCTATTCGGGGCCTTTTGTGGTTCCATATGAATTTTAGGATTGCTTGTTCTAGTTTCGAGAAGAATGCTGGTGCAATTTTGATTGGGATTGCATTGAATGTGTAGATAGCTTTGGGTAGTATTGACATTTTGACAATATTTATTTTTCCAATCCAAGAGCAGGGAATGTCTTTCCATTTCTTTAAATCTTCTTCAATTTCCTTCATAAGCTTTCCATAGTTTTCAGCATACAGATCCTTTACATCTTTGGTTAGATTTATTCCTAGGTATTTTATGCTTCTTGGTGCAACTGTGAATGGGATCAGTTTCTTTATTTGTCTTTCTGTGGCTTCATTGTTAGTGTATAAGAATGCAACTGATTTCTGTACATTGGTTTTGTATCCTGCAACTTTGCTGAATTCCTGTATCAGTTCTAGCAGACTTTTGGTGGAGTCTATCGGATTTTCCATGTATAATATCATGTCATCTGCAAAAAGCGAAAGCTTGACTTCATCTTTGCCAATTTTGATGCCTTTGATTTCCTTTTGTTGTCTGATTGCTGATGCTAGAACTTCCACCACTATGTTAAACAACAGCGGTGAGAGTGGGCATCCCTGTCGTGTTCCTGATCTCAGGGAAAAAGCTCTCAGTTTCTCCCCGTTGAGGATGATGTTAGCTGTGGGCTTTTCATAAATGGCTTTTATGATCTTTAAGTATGTTCCTTCTATCCCGACTTTCTCAAGGGTTTTTATTAAGAAAGGGTGCTGGATTTTGTCAAAGGCCTTTTCTGCATCGATTGACAGGATCATATGGTTCTTCTCTTTTTTTGTGTTAATGTGATGTATCACGTTGATTGATTTGCGAATGTTGAACCAGCCCTGCATCCCAGGAATGAATCCCACTTGATCATGGTGAATAATTCTTTTTATATGCCGGTGAATTCGATTTGCTAGTATCTTATTGAGAATTTTTGCATCCATATTCATCAGGGATATTGGCCTGTAGTTCTCTTTTTTTACTGGGTCTCTGTCTGGTTTAGGAATCAAAGTAATACTGGCTTCATAGAATGAGTCTGGAAGTTTTCCTTCCCTTTCTATTTCTTGGAATAGCTTGAGAAGGATAGGTATTATCTCTGCTTTAAACGTCTGGTAGAACTCCCCTGGGAAGCCATCTGGTCCTGGACTCTTATTTGTTGGGAGATTTTTGATAACTGACTCAATTTCTTCGCTGGTTATGGGTCTGTTCAAGCTTTCTATTTCCTCCTGATTGAGTTTTGGAAGAGTGTGGGTGTTCAGGAATTTGTCCATTTCTTCCAGGTTGTCCAATTTGTTGGCATATAATTTTTCATAGTATTCCCTGATAATTGTTTGTATCTCTGAGGGATTGGTTGTAATACTTCCATTTTCATTCATGATTTTATCTATTTGGGTCATCTCCCTTTTCTTTTTGAGAAGCCTGGCTAGAGGTTTGTCAATTTTGTTTATTTTTTCAAAAAACCAACTCTTGGTTTCGTTGATCTGCTCTACAGTTTTTTTTAGATTCTATATTGTTTATTTCTGCTCTGATCTTTATTATTTCTCTTCTTCTGCTGGGTTTAGGCTGCCTTTGCTGTTCTGCTTCTAGTTCCTTTAGGTGTGCTGTTAGATTTTGTATTTGGGATTTTTCTTGTTTCTTGAGATAGGCCTGGATTGCAATGTATTTTCCTCTCAGGACTGCCTTCGCTGCATCCCAAAGCGTTTGGATTGTTGTATTTTCATTTTCATTTGTTTCCATATATTTTTTAATTTCTTCTCTAATTGCCTGGTTGACCCACTCATTCGTTAGTAGGGTGTTCTTTAACCTCCAAGCCTTTGGAGGTTTTCCAGACTTTTTTCTGTGGTTGATTTCAAGCTTCATAGCATTGTGGTCTGAAAGTATGCATGGTATAATTTCAATTCTTGTAAACTTATGAAGGGCTGTTTTGTGACCCAGTATATGATCTATCTTGGAGAATGTTCCATGTGCACTCGAGAAGAAAGTATATTCTGTTGCTTTGGGATGCAGAGTTCTAAATAGATCTGTCAAGTCCATCTGATCCAATGTCTCATTCAGGGCCCTTGTTTCTTTATTGACCGTGTGTCTAGATGATCTGTCCATTTCTGTAAGTGGGGTGTTAAAGTCCCCTGCAATTACCACATTCTTATCAATAAGGTTGCTTATGTTTATGAGTAATTGTTTTATATATTTGGGGGCTCCGGTATTCGGCGCATAGACATTTATAATTGTTAGCTCTTCCTGATGGATAGACCCTATAACTATTATATAATGTCCTTCTTCATCTCTTGTTACAGCCTTTAATTTAAAGTCCAGTTTGTCTGATATAAGTATGGCTACTCCAGCTTTCTTTTGGCTTCCAGTCGCATGATAAATAGTTCTCCATCCCCTCATTCTCAATCTAAAGGTGTCCTCAGGTCTAAAATGAGTCTCTTGTAGACAGCAAATAGATGGGTCTTGGTTTTTTATCCATTCTGATACCCTATGTCTTTTGGTTGGCGCATTTAATCCATTTACATTCAGTGTTATTATAGAAAGATACAGGTTTAGAGTCATTGTGATGTCTGTATGTTTTATGCTTGTAGTGATGTCTCTGGGACTTTGTCTCACAGGGTCCCCCTTAGGATCTCTTGTAGGGCTGGTTTAGTGGTGACAAATTCCTTCAGTTTTTGTTTGTTTGGGAAGACCTTTATCTCTCCTTCTATTCTAAATGACAGACTTGCTGGATAAAGGATTCTCAGCTGCATATTTTTTCTGTCTAGCACCCTGAAAATCTCGTGCCAATTCTTTCTGGCCTGCCAAGTTTCAAAAGAGAGATCAGTCACGAGTCTTATAGGTCTCCCTTTATATGTGAGGGCACGTTTACCCCTTGCTGCTTTCAGAATTTTCTCTTTATCCTTGTATTTTGCCAGTTTCACTATGATATGTCGTGCAGAAGATCGATTCAAGTTACGTCTGAAGGGAGTTCTCTGTGCCTCTTGGATTTCAATGCCTTTTTCCTTCCCCAGTTCAGGGAAGTTCTCAGCTATTATTTCTTCAAGTACCCCTTCAGCACCTTTCCCTCTCTCTTCCTCCTCTGGGATACCAATTATGCGTATATTATTTCTTTTTAGTGTATCACTTAGTTCTCTAATTTTCCCCTCATACTCCTGGATTTTTTTCTCTCTCTTTTTCTCAGCTTCCTCTTTTTCCATAACTTTATCTTCTAGTTCACCTATTCTCTCCTCTGCCTCTTCAAGCCGAGCTGTGGTGGTTTCCATTTTGTTATGCATTTCGTTTAAAGCGTTTTTCAGCTCCTCGTGACTGTCCCTTAGTCCCTTGATCTCTGTAGCAAGAGATTCTCTGCTGTCCTGTATACTGTTTTCAAGCCCAGCGATTAATTTTATGACTATTATTCTAAATTCACTTTCTGTTATATTATTTAAATCCTTTTTGATCATCTCATTAGCTGTTGTTATTTCCTGGAGATTCTTCTGAGGGGAATTCTTCCGCTTGGTCATTTTGGATAGTCCCTGGCGTGGTGAGGACCTGCGGGGCACTTCCCCTGTGCTGTGGTGTATAACTGGAGTCGGTGGGCGGGGCCGCAGTCAGACCTGATGTCTGCCCCCAGCCCACCGCTGGGGCCACAGTCAGACTGGTGTATGCCTTTTCTTCCCCTCTCCTAGGAGTGGGATTCACTGTGGGGTGGTGTGGCCAGTCTGGGCTACTTGCACACTGCCAGGCTTGTGATGCTGGGGATCTGGCGTATTAGCTGGGGTGGGTAGGCAAGGTGCACGGGGGGCAGGAGGGGCAGGCTTAGATGGCTTCTCCTTAGGTGATCCTCTTCAGGAGGGGCCCTGTGACAGCGGGAGGGAGTCAGATCCTCTGCCGGAGGTTTGGCTCCGCAGAAGCACAGAGTTGGGTGTTTGCGTGGAGCGAGCAAGTTCCCTGGCAGGAACTGGTTCTCTTTGGGATTTTGGCTGGGGGATGGGCGGGGGAGATGGCGCTGGCGAGCGCCTTTGTTCCCCACCAAACTGAGCTCTGTTGTCAGGGGGCTCAGCAGCTCTCCCTCCCTTTGTCCTCCAGCCTTCCCGCTTTCCGAGCAGAGCTGTTAACTTATGACCTCCCAGACGCTAAGTCACGCTTGTTGTGGGAACACAGTCTGTCAGGCCCCTCCGCTTTTGCAAGCCAGACTCGGGGGCTCTGCTTGGCCGGCGAGCTGCCCCTCCGCCCCGGCTCCCTCCCGCCAGTCCGTGGAGCGCGCACCGCCTCGCCGCCCTTCCTACCCTCTTCCGTGGGCCTCTCGTCTGCATTTGGCTCTGGCGACTCCGTTCTGCTAATCCTCTGGCGGTTTTCTCCTGACTAGGTAATTTCAAATGATCTGTCTTCAAGCTAATTGATTCCTTCTTCTGTTTGATCAAGTCTGATCTTAAAACTCTTTATGGAATGTTTTAGTTTTAGTCATGCTGGCCTTCAGCTCCAGAATCTCTGTTTGGTTCTTTTTTATGATTTATCATACTTTGTTTAACTTCTCGTTTTGTTCATATATTTTTTCCCAATTTCACTTACTTGTCTGCATTCTCTCGTAGCTCACTAACATTCCTTAAGGCAATTATTTTGAACTCTTTGTCAGGTAGTTAACAGATATCCATTTTAGTGTTGATTACTGATGTTTTCTTTTGCTCCTTTTGTAGATAACATTTCCTTCCATGTACCCTCGAACGGGTGTCTGCACGTTTGAAGAAGTAAGGACCTCCTCTAGTCTTTGCAGACTGTTTTCATAAGGGAAAGCCCCTCTCCAGTCTGCCCATCTACAGATTCTGGTGGGTCATCTGGTGGTGTCTACGGGTGTGCCTGCTGCTGGAATCCTCAGATAGGCTGGTCTGGTACGTGGGTCACTGGGAGGGCAGGCCTACTTCTTAGATACCCAGGTGCTTGTCTGATGCTTCTGTCCATTAGATCAGGTCTGGTGCTTTGATCTGTGGGATGGGCCTGGTTCCTCATTCCACAGTGGTGAGCCTGGGACTTAGTTCTGCATATGAAGGCTTGGATCCTGGGTCTGTGGTAGATAACTAGTGCTGAGGCCAATGGAGTGGATCTGTTGCCTGGGTCTGTGGAGTAGCCCTGGTGATTGGGTCCTCAAGAGTGGGTATGGAACTTGGGATTGCAAAAGCTGGCCTGGTGCTGGGGTGGGATGACAGCCCAAGTCCTTGGGGGCAGTTCTTAAGCCTGGGTCAGTGGGGGCCATTCTCTCATTGTGGTATATTGGGTCAGGCCTGGATTCTGGTTTAATTGAAGCCTGGAACCACAAAGGCTGTTCTGATATTGGGATGGGCCTGGAGCTTGAGACTACAGAGGCATCCATGGTGGCTGGCCTAGAGCTTTGGGGATTGGTCTGGTACTTGGACAGGACTGAAGTGTAGAACTGCAGTGTGTCTCTGGAGCCTGTGTCTAAAAATGTCATCCTGGAGCATGGAACCGCAGGCACTGGAGCATGAACTGGACCCATGTGAACTGGCTTAAATCCTGAGGCCAGCCTGGCACTGTGGTGAGTCTGGGGCCTGGGACACAAGAGTTGGCCTGGTGTTTGGATGAAAGTGTAGGCTTAATCCATGGGTACTTGGGGCCATGGGGCTGGACTGGCACCAGAGTTCACTGAAGCAGGTCTGGTTCTGGCGTCCACGGTGAAGTTGGTCGCTCACTCCATTCTCTTTCTCGCACATGGAGGGTGTTTCTCCATACTTGGCTGGCTATGTTTGGGGGAAGGATGACAAGGGTAACATGAAACTGTCCTTAGTGCCCTCTTCAAAGCTTCTTTTCTTATTTCTATACTCTACCCAAGTGCTGTAATCTTTGACCTGAAATCTTTAGCTATTATGAAGTTATTTTCACGTATGGATAGTTGTTCCAATCGATGTTTCTGCAAAGGCATAAGCACTGAATACTCCTATATCACCCATATTGTTGACATTATTACCCTATGAAAGAAATGATAGAGAGGATTAATGGAATTCATAACAGCTCATGCTGTTGATGCTTGTCTTAAGGTCATAAATGATATTCATAATCTCCCCTCTTTATCATCCATTCTAGATTCTTTCTTTGATAGTACTTTGTAGGTCTACATATCTTGCCTGGTGACCTAAATTCTCATTTCTGAGAGTTCTGCATCCCTCGTTTCAATTTATTTATCAGATTACAATTGCTGTACTTGCTCCGTTACAGTTAAAACTGAGCATAAAGAATCAATATTTTTCAGTTGATCATCTAGGTGCCAAATATATTCCTCCCTACTCCAGTATTTGTCAACAACCCTTCCACGTATAGTGATCATGTTCAATTATTGCTCTTGTATGATTACACTTTTCTTCTGATGGTCTTCCAGCACAAGGATTTCAAAGTGATCACGAAACAGCTGTAGTTCTATAAGTTGAATGGTACTCATACTGTGTCTCCAAAAGGAAGTGCCTCTTTTCTAAGAATCAAGACTCTTAGAATCAGACAATCTACAGTTACAAGTGCGAGAAGCACAATATCCCTAAGAAAGTCACTGAAAGAGTGGCGTCATTGTTATTTCTATTCTGTAAGCCTTGAATCCATGTATTCTACCAACTCGGGACAGCAACACAGCTTCTTCCATGGTGGATGTCTTCCGGTCATATTAGTGTACAAAATAGAGATCTGCACACTTTTGTGTCCATTTCTGTGGGTCCACCAAATGCATCTTCCCTAGACTCCCTGTACTCAACATTCCAAAATTATTCCTTCCAACCCTGTAACCAAGCAGATAAGCCAATTGCCACTGTCCATGAATATTACATATGGTAATTTGATTCAATTATCTTTTGACATAAACTAAATACTTAAGACACACTTCTGGATGTTATGCCTATTGGAAGGATTTCCTCTCACTGTTATATTCCAGGACTAATTCTTACAAAGCTTTAGTGCAGCAAAAGCCCATGTTTGGCTCACGGTAACTTACCAAGATTACATATGCATGAAGTAAATTCTTTTTTTGTTTTTTTTTTTTCAATATCAGCCAGTTTTAAGAGACTCAACTTCAGGACACATATGGGAGTTGAAGGAATGGTGTTGGTGCAGCAGTGGTGTATGAGATAGGAGTCTGTGTCACCTGTTTAAGTAGCTTATTTTTACCCATTGAAGTTATCAGAGCCTGATCCTCAATATATCACTTTCACTTGATAATAGACTGCAACTGGGTCTAACTGATCCCATGACTTGGTGAGACTTCTAGTACCCAGCTTATAATAAGCAGTTCTAGTTTCATGGTCATCTGATGTCTTGTGGGCATATATTTAATCTCTACTGGTGACTAGTAGCATGCAGTTGTTTTTCCAATGTGCATAAACCCCCGCTGCACTTACCATGACTTTACTCCTTAAAGATTGGAGTTTACGCTGCAACTCTCACGGACCTGTGCCATAGATGTCACATAATATCTTTTATTTACTGCAGACAATTTTAGTTCCATGGGATCTGCCAGCTATATGGCTCAAACAATGGCTTGGAACTCTTTCAGAGACTTTTCTTGCCCTGGGTTCCACTCAAAAATAGCGGTCATTCATGATACCTAATACATGTCTCAGGACAGCATTCCTAAGTGTTGTATATGCTGCCTATGACTCCAAAAGAGTCTTACCAATATTGTGGCTATTTATTCAATATCTTGGACTGCACTGGACTCCAAAAAACTTAACAAATGTGTCCCACACCTGAACCATTGTAAGGTTTATCTCTACCCTTTACAACAAGGTATAAACATGACTTGCAATTTTTTGTTCGTCAGTTGGATCAAAATGATATTAAGACAGTGGATTAATTTTAAGTTCTGTAGAAGGTTTGGATAGTACTGATGTTTTCTGGTGTATTGGGACAGCAAGCTGGAGGTATAAAGTTGTCCAAAAGACTGTCAATGTTGTGCATCCATTGTGATGGTGAACTGTTTCTGATAATTCTTCTTAATGTGTGTAGAAAAGGAGGCATTTACTGCACCGGTAACTACACAGTGTGTACCAGAGAGTGTGAATAAGTTATTGTAAATATACTACATCGGTCACAATGGCTGCAATTAAGTCATTTACAGTAGTCTTGTTTCAGCTCTGCCTCAACTGGTTTTTAGGGGTTAAAGTGACAAATTAAATGCTTCTGTTTTAGAGACCATAATCCCTGAATATTTTAAGTTTTCGTGGGTGTCACTATTTTCCCTTAGGATTTACTATATTTTTTAGTATATATACTATACTATACTATACTTTACTATATTTACTATATTTTGTGAAAATAATCAATTTCAGAGGCTTCCTATCCTATGACAATATTTCTTATTGCACAGAAACAGATATATGGGTTCTACTAACTTCTGCAGATATCCATTCAGATTATAGGTTTGCAAGTTAGAAAAATAATCATCATATGGGTTTGTGGACCTGGTAGATCTTCTGTGAGCCAGATCTGAGTTTGAACTCCTTTATGGCTGGATGCTATATGCCTATGCACAGCCATGGCCACCATAATGACTATTTAGATAGCTAACCTCTGCTTTAATAGCATATTTTTCAAATTAGCCATTGAAAACTAAGATTCCTCTTTACCTCAGTATACAATTGCTCAAACAAATTGCTTTTGATGTGTTTATGGAAAAAATATGGGGAATCACTACTGTATCACTTACTGTGATATTAGAGTCCTTCTTCATGGATCTTGTTTCTTTTTCAATCAGTAATTATTAGGCTAAGAAATTGATATGCTACAATAACTGGGACAAGTTCATGAGTTCCCATTGAGGTGACTGACTTCAATTTCTTGCTCATTCAATCTTGGGATATTTTAATTATAGACATTAAGAAATATATATACTTTTACTGTCCATTGATCCTATTCCTGGAGACCCCATGCTCAGTTAACAATCTTCATGCCATTACAGTATCAAGTCTGTCTTGTTTCTGTCGTTTGACATCTTCTCTTTGAAGATCTTATTATTCCAAATGCTATTAGGAATCCCAGTTTTAGAATAGTGTTACTTACTGTAAGCCTCAACTTGCCTTGGGGAGTTATTGCTGAACTTCTCACCAATCCTGGAACATTTTTCACAAAGACATTCATGGTTAACTTGATAAATAGAGTCCCTCTGGACCATTGGTTCTCAACCAGCGGCAATTCCTTCCCTCCCCCGACACCTTAAGATAATTAGTAATGTTTGCATATATTTTTGGTTGTCATAATTGGGGAGGTGCTACTGACATCCCACCTGTAGTGACCAGGAATACTACTAAATATTCTACAATGCACAGAACAGTTCCCCACCTCCATGATGAAGAATGATCAATCCCAAAATGTCAATAGTGCTGAGGTTGAGAAACTCTTGTCTACACCCTCCATAATTAATTAATTAATGTGTGCATCACACCCATGTTGTTTGTATTTTATATTTACTATCGGGGGAAAGTTTGAAGGGATTTAAGACAGGGAATGGAACAAACCAATATTACCCTTTTACAATCTTTTTAAAGAAAGTCAATAAGCCTTCATTAATGAAAGGCTATCCTGATGAAAAGGATTAAAATACTTTTAGAAGAGGTTGAGAGTGGTGCTATACTCCTTTCTAAACTGTTAATATTTTGATGTCAAAATGAAAGGAAAGGTAGAACACAATGAACAACTATTGTAAAAAATGACAGTGACTTCTCATTCACCTTGGTAAGAAAGGATCAGAAAAAATGATTTTATTTCAAATGGGACATTAAAAAAAGTTTCAGTTTTCTTATACATTGTCAGTTGTGGAGCGAATCACACTTATTACATATATGAAACATATATCTAGGGGCGCCTGGGTGGCGCAGTCGGTTAAGCGTCCGACTTCAGCCAGGTCACGATCTCGCGGTCCGTGAGTTCAAGCCCCGCCTCGGGCTCTGGGCTGATGGCTCAGAGCCTGGAGCCTGTTTCCGATTCTGTGTCTCCCTCTATCTCTGGCCCTCCCCCGTTCATGCTCTGTCTCTCTCTGTCCCAAAAATAAATAAACGTTCAAAAAAAGAAAATTTTAAAAAATAAAAAGAAAAAAAAGAAAGATATATCTAAAATATATATCAATCTTGACAGGGGCATATATTGCACCATTTACATCATCAAGATAAGTTTTTGCATTGTCCACTGACAAAAAGTTATATATTCTATCCAATATTGGAGTCTCATACACAATCAAGTTTCAACATTTATGTAAAATTTACTAATGGGCATTTATTTCACAGAAGACAGGGAAAAAATAATAAAATATATTCCAAAGTGTTTCTAATATTTCATTTCATGACTCTCAACTATACAATGTCTCTATTAAGTTGAATATAATTTTGACCAAACATATTTTTAAGAACTAATGCATAAGTGATCAACTTTAAGTGATTCTATATTCAAGGACATAAATTGTTTATTTTAATAGAAAATAGTATCCTTCATACATGTTTCTTATTTTAGCTTAATCATTTAGAATATGTTGATGGTCTTACTTTTAGAAAAAAGGCAATATTCTAATCGTCAAGATAATAAATTTTTGTAGTAGTTACTGATGGCGTAGAATATGTAAGATGTCACCCACTGAATACAATATAAAAGAATACATTTTTTGAGAATTTATCTAGATAATTAAATTTATACTTTCAGTGACACGATGATAAATCAGTTTTCGTGTTTAATGATAGAATTATAGTAGAATACATATTGAACATATGAAATGTACATCATGGTCTATTTAGGTTTAAATAAAATGCACTCTTTTTTAAATTTTATGAAGAGTAACATACATATATCATATATATATATATATATATATATATATATATCTTATATCATTATAATGACTACAACAGATTTTTATTTAATTGTAAAATCATGTTTAATTACTTGCAATTGCACATTATCACACTCCAGTCTATTAAAACCTAGGTCATAAAGATAAAAGAGAAATATGAAGCATTTTCCCCCTAGAATATTGATATTCTGAAATTAGTGATTCTAAAGGGGATTTTGGCATCCCAGGCTGCAAACAGATCGATGATCATGAATGTGAAATTTAAGCTATAGGATTTTGAACTGAACTGTGAAATAAGTGAAGTCTCACAGATAATGAAAAGAAAAACCATATTTTGGAACTACATTTTTCCTACAGTTCCTCATTATCAAGTATACACTGACTCTCTTGCATTATGCACTTGCTTGAAGAAAGAGTTGAGATTTTGCTGCCTAGAGAAATAGCCAAGATTTTTAGTCCAACTGAAATTTTATGTAACTCAGCAGTATAGAAAAAGAAAACTTCTTTCTAAGCTGGTTATTCATAACACATTTTCTATAGACAACAACCCTAGCTGCCAACTTTCCATCTCTTACAGTTTAATTATGTATATTTTTATGTAGTTCGGGGACATGATAATAAAAAAATAAATAAAACACACTGATTTATGTTAGCAGAGCTTGAGAAAATAAAAAGAGAGATACTAAGTATTATGGGTTGAATTGTGTCCTACCAAAAAAGACATGTTGAAGTCCTAATGTCACTATTCCAGAAAACGACTTTAATTTAAGGTAGTGTCATTATAGAGGTCATAAAATTAAAATGAGGTCATAAAGGTGGGCCTAATCCAATGTGGTTGAAGATCTTATAAAAACTAGAAATTTGGATGCATAGACACACATGAAGAAAGCTGATGTGAGGAGACAAAAAGAAAACAACACGTGAAGGTGGAGGCAGAGGTTAGAGAAGAAACCAAAAAATATTTGGAGCTACCAGAAGCTAGAAGAAGCAAAAAGTATTTTTTCCCCACAGACTTCAGAGAGATCAAGACTTATCAACACCTTGAATTCTAATTCACAGCCTTTAGAATTGTGAAACAATAAATTTATGTTATTCTAAGATACCCAGTTCATGATGTTTTGTTATGGGAGCCCTAGTAAATTAACAGTGTGTGTATATGTCTTATACTTAAATAATAACAAGTATGGTATAATTATTACACCAATAATTTAAAGTAACTATAGTTAATTGGCAAAATTCTAATGAAAAGAATAGAGACCAGGTAAGAACAAATGGACAACTGCAATCACAGAGGTTGAAATTCTAAGAAAGAATAAAAAAAAATTTTAATTTTTTTTTCAATTTTACATTTATTTATTTTTGAGAGACAGAGTGAGACAGACCATGAGCAGGGGAGGGGCAGAGAGAGAAGGAGACACAGAATCTGAAGTAGGCTCCAGGCTCTGAGTCAGCACAAAGTCCGATGCAGGGCTTGAACCCATGAAACGCGAGATCATGTCCTGAGCCGAAGTCAGACACTTAGTCCACTGAGCCAACCAGGCACCCCAAGAATAAAAGAAAATTCTAAAAATTAAAAACATTGTAATTGAAATGAATAATGCTTTTGAGCATTCTTAGTAGACTGATGAACTTCTTAATGGTCAGTATACAGCTGAAGAAAAAATATCTCTGAGCTTGAGGATATTTGTATAGAAACTTTTAAAACTGAGGGGGGAAAAAAGGAAGAAGCAGAAAAAATGACTGGGGGAAAAATAGAAGAGTGTATTCAAGAATGACTAGACGGCTATAAAAATACAGCAAATGCATCCTGGGGATATCTGAAGGTGAAGAAAGTGAAAAAAGAACAGAAGAAAGATTTGAAGCAATTGTCACTGAGAATTTCCCCAAATATAAGCTACATACCAAGAATCTCAGAAAACACCAAGCAGGGTAAGTGCCAAAAAAGGGCTAGATTTAGGTATATTTATTTGTAATAGTTGAGTTACAGAAAATCAAAGGAAAAAAAAATGAAAGAACCTAGAGGAGGAAAAAAAAAAAAAAACTTACCTGTAGAAGAATAAAGATAATTACATCAGACTTCTCCGAATCCATGCAAGAAGAAAAAAGTAAAGTAAAATACTTACAGTGTTGAGAAGAAAACACCAACCTAGAATTTGTATGCTATGAAAATCTTCTTCAGAATTGAAGGAGAAATAAAGACTTTATTAGATAAAAATGAAAGACCCAGTAGCTCTGCCTTGAAAGAAGGGTTGAAAAGAGGTACTTTAGAGAAAAGGAAAATGACATCTGTAAGAAATTTGAATTAACATAAAGAAATGAGGAGTATTAGAGAAGGAATAAATGATAGCAAAATACTTAACTTTTTTCTTATTCTCAATTGATCTAACAAATTAAAGCTTGTTCAAAACAATACTAGCAACAATGCTTATAGCTTATGTATAGTGAAATTAATGAAAGCAATAATACAAGAAAAGAGATGGAGAAAATAAGAATCTATTTTCTATTGTAAGGTACTTGCACCACCTATGAAACAGTATGGGGTTATTTGAGAGTGAACTTGGATTCATTGTAAAGATATATTATAAAGTCGATGGCAACCACTTTACAAAGTAGAAAAAATGTATAATTCATGCATTGAAAGAAGTGCTTTTGGGGAAAAGTATAGCATTGAATGCATATATTAGAAATGACAAAAGATCTTAAAATCTATAATCTAATTTCCATCTTAGGAAATTAGAAAAAGAAGAGTAAATTAAAACAAAAAGTAAGCAGAAGACAAGAAATAATAAAACTTAGTACAGCAATCAATGTAATAAAATTAAAAACAAGAAATCAACAGAGAAAAAAGCTAATTCTTTGAAAATATGAATAAAATGAGTAAGATTTTCAACAAGTTATTAAAAAGAAAAAGAGAGGAGGTGGGAGAGATAGAGAAAACACAAATCATTGAAATAAAAAATGAAAAAAAAGTAGACATTATTATAGATTCCATGGTCATCAAAAGGATAATCAAGAAAAGGTATTAACAACTATATGCCCATCAAAACAATAACCTACATGATATGGGCCAATTCCTTGAAAGACACAATCTGCTAACACTCACACAAGAAGAAATAGATAATCTGAATGAGCCAAAATCTATTAAAGGAATTGAATAAATAATTAATAAACTTCCATAAAAGATGCCCACAAATGTTCATTAGTAAATTCTACTAAACATTAACGGAAGAAACTATATCCGTTCTCTACAATCTCTTTCAGAAGATAGAAACAGAGGGAATATTTTTAAACTCATTCTATGAGGACAGCATTACCCTAATAGCAAAACTATACCAAGACATTACAAGAAATTAGAGACCAATATCTTCATATCTCTCAAAAACACAGTTGAAGAAATCCTAAACAAAATATTAGTAAGTTAAATTCAACAATCCGTAAAAGGAATTCTACACTGCAACCAAGTAGAATTTATTCCAGCTAGGCAAAGCTTGTTCATTACTTGAAAATTAAATAATGTAATTCATGGCATCAAGACAAATTACATGATTATATCAATAGATGCAGAAAAAAGCGTTTGACAGAATCCAACACTCCCCATTCATGATAAAAACTCTTATTAAACTAGAGATAGAAGGGAGCTTCCTCAGCTTGTAAAGAATATCTACAGAAAATTGTAGCTAACATCATACTTACTGGTAAAAAACTAGAAGCTTTCACTCTAAGACCAGGAACAAATCAAAGATGTCCCTTCTGTCTTCCTTTTCAACAATGTAATGGAAGTCCTAGCTAATGCAATGGTAATTGAAAAACAAAAAACAAAAAACAAAAAAACAAAAACAAAAACAAAACACAAAACAGAAGAGGTATTCATAGTAGGAAAGAAGAAATAAAACTTTTTGGATTTGTAGATTACATAACTGTCAATATAGAAAATCTGAAACAATACATCAAAAACAAAAATGCCTGGAACTAATAAGCAATTATAGGAAGGTGGCAGAATGCATGGTTAATATACAGGAGTTAATCACTTATTTTCTTCCCTTTCCTTCCTTCCTTCCTTCCTTCCTTCCTTCCTTCCTTCCTTCCTTCCTTCCTCCTTCCCTCCTTTCTTCTTTCCTTTCCTTTCCTTTCTTTTTTCTTTTCTTTTCTTTTCTTTTCTTTTTTTTTCTTTCTTTTTTCTTTTCTCATCTCTTTCTTTCTTTCTTTCTTTCTTTCTTTCTTCTTTTTTGAAATTTATTCTTATCAAAGACAAATGCAAATGTGGTACCTTTCAATGTTAAAATTCTCAGTGATTTATTGACATAGAAAGTAAATATGACATTCTGTATGTCTCAAATTATGAAGTATCATAGGTGGCTCCAGAATCAACTGAGAATTTCAGGACTGGAAAAAAATTTATAGAGAAGTATGGAAACTATAATTGGTTCAGTTGGGCTGTGCTACATTCATAACTAGGAATAGGAGGATTTATTAAATGTATGTATTAGCAGGAATTTATATTTTGCAATTATTTTGATGATAAAAGAATTATAGGGGTGCCTCAGTGGCTCAATCATTTAAGCTTTCCACTGTTGATTTTGGCTCAGTTCATGATCTCATGATTCATGAGACTGAGCCCTGTGTTGGGCTCTGGGATGGAAGTGTGGAGCTTTTGGGATTCTCCCTCTCCCTCTCTCTCTGCCCCCTCCCACTTTCTCTAAATAAATGAATACATAAAAAAACTTAAAAAATGATAGCCTCTTTTTACTACATTTTTGAAAATGTTCACAGTAACCCATCTGCTCAAAAGACATATATATTCACTGTTAGTTTTTATTCCTTTACTTGATAACATTGTCTGGGGAAATGCCATGAAAAGCAAAAACAAAACAAAAAGAAAATATATAAATAAATATCTTTGTCAAACATATAGAGTCTTATTGTGTAAAGAAGAGAGTTGTTTTTTTTTTAACGTTTATTTATTTTTGAGACAGGGAGAGACAGAGCATGAACGGGCGAGGGTCAGAGAGAGGGAGACACAGAATCTGAAGCAGACTCCAGGCTCTGAGCTGTCAGCACAGAGCCCGACGCGGGGCTTGAACTCACAGACCGTGAGATCATGACCTGAGCCGAAGTCAGCCGCTTAACCGACTGAGCCCCCCAGGCGCTCATTGGCAATGACAATAGAAGATATTAATGGAGTATCAGTTGAGTGAATTACCTAACGTGTTAGGAAAATAATACTCAATTAGAATTAAGCTATATAAATTTATTTTAAGCCCAAACTCTATTTACTCATAGCCTACTCACTTTTTGTTCCTTTAGTATCTCAGTCAGCTCATGCTGTTTTAACAAAATATCATAAACTGTGTGGCTTATCAACAACAGAAATTTACTTCTCACAGTCTGAGGCTGGCAGTGTGAGATCATAGGTCAGCACTATTAGGTTCTGGGGAAAGCCCACTTTTGGATGGCAGTTTTGACTACTCACTGAGTCCTCACATGGCAGAAGGGCAAGGGAGATTTTCAGAGTCCCTTTTATAAAGCTCAGGACCTCATCACCCAAATGTCCTACCTCCAAATAGGATCATACTGGGGGTTAGGATTTCAAAATTTGAATTTAAGGGGGACACATTCACTCAATAGTACTTAGATAACTATATTTTCTATTTTGCTATTCCATAAATATTGTGGCATTTTTCCCCTAGGAAATGTTATACTTTCTTTTTTTGCGATTGTTATAAAATTACTTGATTAAAGTGGCCTTTGTCAATTCCCACATTTAAAATATGGTTAATGTAGTATTAACCACATTAATTAATGGTGGTACCATTAATGTACTACCTTAAGGGTGGAAGAATAACAATAAAACAATGAGCAGTATCCCCATACCAAGATCCAGAAGGGTCTTTTGAAATGATTTGGTAGATGATGTATCACAGTACAGTATAAATGGACAAGAAGAATGCCATTCCTGAATATCAAAGTCAAATAACAAGAGTTCTTTTGTTTTCTCTTGCATAGAATCCCCACTGTAAATGACTGTATACAAGTTGCTAGTGCAATAAGATACCGGATAAGAACGGTGAGTTGTAATTCTGCTTCCTTCTTCTGGTTGAACATATAATACTGCATTTTTTATTCTCTTGTAACCAGTTAACATCAAGGCCCAGAGTAAATGTTCTGTGAAATGATAAGACATGCAGTATTATTTAAATACAAGGGATCTCAACACTAATAAAAAAGACTGAAAAGAAATTGAAAACCAATTATTGGTACACTTTAATAGAGGCAGGCTGGTGCGAAGATAGTATAAAATAAATAAATAAGGTCCAGATAAGGCTCAGGAAAGAAAATATAAAGTGGGGTAAAACATGCAGAAAAGACAACATACAACATGATATTCCAGGCCATAGAAGTAAGTAGAAAGAGGGGAGAAAGGGAAACATTTCCACAGATGTATTTAATGTATGGCTAAATTTTATCAGCAATTGTCCATTAGGTTGTTGCCATTTTTGTTTTTATGTATATTGTTTTATATTATTGTTTTACATATACTATAAATACCTTTACTTGTTTATTTGTATTATCTCTACATTGCGTTTATATAATTTATACTACATATGATTGATAATTATTCCACTTATACTTTACATTGTGTATGTTTTATATTTTCTATATTTTCTATATTCAATAACCCAGAAACTCATTTAGAAACATTATTTTTTAATTAAAAATTCATTGAAATAATGCAATTCCTGATTGCCATGAAATACTGTTAAGGTGTTCAACCTGCTCTTTTTGGTTGACTTTTTTGGTAGTACAAACGTTGCTTTCACTGTATTTGAGAATTAAAACAGCCAAAGTAACATTGAAAGAGAAAATCATAGCCAATGGCATCACAATTCCAGACTTCAAGTTATATTACAAAACTGTAGTGATAAAGATAATAGAGTACTGGCATGAAAACAGACATATAGATCAATAGAAGAAAATAGAAAACCCAGTAATGGATCCACAACTATATGGTCAACTATATTCGACACAGCAGGCAGAGAATGTCTAATGGAACAAAGACAGTCTCTTCAACAAATGCTGCTGGGAAAACTGGACGGCAACATGCAAAAAATGAAATTGAACCACTTTCTTACACTATACAAAAAAAAAAACCAATTTGAAATGGATGAAAGACCTAAATGTGAGACAGGAAACCATCGAAATCCTAGAGGAGAACACAGGCAGTAAACTCTTTGACAATGGCCATATCAACTTACTAGATATGTCTCTTCAGGTAAGAGAAACAAAAGCAAAACTGAACTATTAGGACTTCATCAGTTTAAAACATTTCTGCACAGTGAAGAAAACAATAAACAAAACTAAAAGGCTACCTTCAGAATGGGAAAAGATATCAGGGCCCTTGTGTGGCTCAACTGGTTAAGTATCCAACTCCGGTTCAGGGTCATGATCTCACAGTTCTTGAGTTTGAGACCCGCATTGGGATCTGTGTTGATAGCCTGGGGCCTGCTTCGGATTCTGTGTTTCCCTCTCTCTCTCTTCCCCTCCCCTGCTTGTGCTCTGGCTTTCTCTCTCTCAAAAATAAATTTTAAAAAATTTTAAAAAAGAATGGGAAAATATATTTGTAAATGACATATCTGATAAAGGGTTAGTATCCAAAATCTATAAATAACTTATAAAACTCAACACCCCAAAACGAACAATCCAATTAAAAATGGGCAGAAGACATGAATAGACACTTTTCCAAAGAAGACATACAGATGGCCAACAGACACATGAACAGATGCTCAACATCACTGATCATCAGGGAAATGCAAATCAAAACTACAATAAAATATCACCTTACATCTGTCAGAATGGCTAAAATCAACAACACAAAGAACAGCAGGTATTGGAGAGGATGTGGAGAAAAAAGAACCCTATTGCACTGTTCATGGTAGTGCAAATTGGTGAAGCCACTCTGGAAAACAGTATGGCTGTTCCTCACAAAGTTAAAAATAGAACTACCCTATGATCCAGCAATTGCACTACTAGGTATTTACCCAAAGGATACAAAAGTATTGGTTTTTAAGGGATACATGCACACTGATGTTCATAGCAGCATTATCAACAATAGCCAAATTATGGAAACAGCCCAAGTGTCCATCAACTGATACATGTATGAACAATATATGGAATATTACTCAGCCATAAAAAAGAGTGAATTCTTGCCATTTACAATGACATAGATGGAGCTAGAAGCTTTTATGCTAAGCAAAATAAGTCAGTCAGAGAAAGATAAATACCATATGATTTCACTCATATGGAATTTAAGAAATAAAAAAAAAACATGCTAAGGGGGAAAAAAAAAGAGAGAGAGAGAAAGGCAAATCAAGAAACAGACTCTCCACTACAGAGAACAGATTGATGGTTACCAAAGGGGAGGTGGGTGGGGGGAAGGTTAAATAGGTGATGGAGATTAAGGAGTATACTTGTTGTAATGACTATCAAGTGATGTATGGAAGTGATGAATCACTATATTAGTACACCTGAGACGAATATTACACTGCATGTTAATTAACTGAAATTTAAATAAAAACTTGCAATAAACAAACAAATAAATAATTAAAAAAATTATCATAAGGTTATTTCAGTCTTTGATGTTTAAAATGAAAATGTTGGATGTCATCATCATCGAGAACATTTTGTTTTAAAATTATTTTAGCTATGCTTTGTTTTGTATTCTTTTCCATTCTTAATAATAATAATATGACATTTAGTCTTAAAAACTATCTCAAGATGTAAAATGTTATTATCTTTGTTTTAAAGATGAGTCAATTGAGACCTATCCAAGTTCATGATAGTGAAATTTTGGACCAGGAATCAAACATCAGAAAACAAACATTGAAAGCTTGCTGTTTAGTATATAATATTATGACAAGGAACACAGAAACTGAGGTCATACGTATATGAGTTCAAATCCTGTTTTTCCAAGATGTGTCCTTAATCAAAATTTTGATATCTGTAAGCCTCAATTCCTTCACTCATATAAGCAGGCATTTACAAAACAAATCTTTGTTTCTTACTGCCTTCCTCAATAAATAAATTAGAAACTCAGAGTTTATTATTTGCTTAGAAATCTAGGAAGATTTATTCAGTTGCAAAATAATAACTAATTCTCTTTATTTTTTTATTATGTGAGTGGATTTTATTGACTTTAAAGCAGTACAGTTTTAAATGTATGAGATTTTATCATATTCAAATTATTTTTAAATTGCTACGATATGGATTTTTTCCAGTTTATGCTCAGGTTAATAATGCCAAATCCAATGTTTGTCATTTTAATGGCTTTTAATTGTCCTTTGATCAATATAAGCATATGTTAAATGTGACTTTCTTATAGTTTGTCCACAGGTAGCCATCATAATTGGAGCCTTCAAATATGCAGTGAAAGCTGACCAGAAAAATCATAATTACTTTCTATTTCATATTTTCCTCTTGGTTAAATGGCACATGTAATATAAATTATAGATTTCTAGAAATAAGTAATGTCATAGATACCACTAACTCTATTTATCTTCATTGTACAGAAAGCAGGTAAATATATTCAATTTAGGAGTTGTATTTACTGATAAAGTTAAGAAAAATATAGAATATGCATTTATGGTTCTGTATCAATTTACAACAACTCATTTATTACACATCCCATATTTCACCAATCTAACCTCTAATCAACCACAAAAGGTTTCGGTAAATTAAAGTTAACATGTGGCTTTGGCATTTCTCTACTAAAGGAAAATATAGTCAAAATAGCATAACATATTGTTAGTGATTAGGATAAACCATGATTGTTTAATGGGTAACTACAGTCATTATTTGGTTATTAGAAACAATGATTTTTGACAATCCATTCATAAATTTCTTAACAATTAAAATCTGATTTACTTCTTGAGAGTTCCTTGATTACAAGATTACAATATTTTCTCAAGCTTTAAGTATTGAATGAATTATCTTACTATGCCTTTATAGACTATAAAAATAATTTCACATTGTTTTTAAACATTATGCCACACTTACTTTCCTCTCTCCATGTATGTGTGTGTATGAAGAAATATGAAAACACATACACTTTTGGCTGAAATATTTTAGTTTAGTTTGCAGCCAATGACATTTCACCATGCATTGCCCAGAAGCCAGGCGATTCTTCTACATAACATTCTTCTACATACACATGCAGTATAATTATGATACAGATAATATAATACCGCACTGTCAAATGAAGTGTATATTCAAATATTTCCATTTCCCCCAAAGATGATCTTCATAGCGGCTTCCTATTTTCAGAATTAAAAGAACACATGTTCATCTTAATTGCAAAGTCTATTGAGTTCTTTTAATCCAGGACACTTCACCACAAAGCCTCTTTCCGCCCCCACCCACCACTTTGGTCTTTCATGACACTGGCATTTTTGAAAATCCAGGCCAGTTGTCTTACATGTATTATATATTCTAAATCTTTCTTTCTTTCTTTTCTTTCTTTCTTTCTTTCTTTCTTTCTTTCTTTCTTTCTTTCTTTCTTTCTTTTTTTCTTTTCTTTTCTTTCTTTCTTTCTTTCTTTCTTTCTTTCTTTCTTTCTCTGAGACAGAGAGAGACAGAGTGCGAGTGAGAGAGGAACAGAGAGAGAGGGAGACACAGAATCCGAAGCAGGCCCCAGGCTCCAAGCTGTCAGCACAGAGCCTGATGCGGGACTGGAGCTCATGAACTGTGAGATCATGGCCTGAGCCAAAGTCAGATGCTTAACCAACTGAGCCACCCAGGTTCCCCAAGGTACCGTATATTCTTAATCATCACTCAGGCTTGTCCTTAAAATGACAACTGTAGGTTTATTTTGAGCCTACTGGTTTGTCTGGAATTGCAAATTCTTTGCAGTTCATTTAAAGTGGTTCTCCCTTATCTTTATGTTATTGTTCCAGAACTTCAGAGTTTTGATTTAAAGAAGGCTTAAAGTAAAACAGACAAAAACAGACACAATATGCCAGAATTAAAGCAACTGTCTATAACAGATTAAGATTACATATTTTTTTTTAATTTTTTTTGAACGTTTATTTATTTTTGGGACAGAGAGAGACAGAGCATGAACGGGGGAGGGGCAGAGAGAGAGGGAGACACGGAATCGGAAACAGGCTCCAGGCTCTGAGCCATCAGCCCAGAGCCTGACGCGGGGCTCGAGCTCTCGGACCGCGAGATCGTGACCTGGTTGAAGTCGGACGCTTAACCGACTGCGCCACCCAGGCGCCCCAAGATTACATACATTTTTAAAGCACTTAGGCAACCTCTAACTTTGTAAGACCATTGACATAATTGGAGTCATTTTGATAATTGTTCCTATGTTTTCTCTACTCCTCTCCATTAAAGGATATTCTTCCAGTTTCATCGTACTTTTTGACCCAGGATAAAGTTCAAGTGACCTGAGGACCAGGATACAATTTTTACATATATATATCTGTCTTTAGATGGTGATGCCATTCCTGACAGTAGTATTTGTTGAAAGAGATATAGATTGAACAGAATTTTGCTACTACAATGAACTGGTTATCTGATAATCTCCAATAGATTATCTAGTTTATTAGTTTGCCAGGACTGCCATAAAATGTGTCCCAGACTGGGAGTCTTTGACAGTGGAAATATATTTTCTCAGATTACTGGAAGCCAGAAGTCCTGGATCAACGTGAGGGCAGGGCTGGTTTTTCACAAGCCTTCTCTCCTTGACTTGTAGACTCTCATCTTCTCTGTGTTTTCATAGGCATCCCCTCTGTGTCTCTGTCATACTCTCTTCTTATGATGACACCAGTCATACTGGATTAGGGCCACACTAATGATATCATTTCAACTTAATTATCTTTGTAAAGTCCCTAACTCTAAATATAGTAAAATTCCCTGGGGTTTAGGATTTCAACACATAAATTTGAGGAGGGGGCACAATTCAGCCCATAACACCTGGTTACCTGAAAAAAGGACAAGTATTATTAAAAAGACAAACGATAGATGCTGGTAAAGACATGGAGAAAAAGGAACACTTGTACATTGTTGGTGGGAACGTAAACTGATAGAGCCACCACAGTTTGCTAAAAAGTTTGCTAAAAAATTTTTTAATAGAATTACCATATAATCCAGCAATCCCAATTATGGGTATGTATCAAAAAGAAAGAAAACCATTATCTTGAAGACGCATCTGTACTCCCTTGTTCATTGTACCATTATTCACAACTGCCAAGGTACGAAAACAACCTAAGAGTTTATCAATGAATAAATGAATTAAAATTAATGAATTAAATAAATTTAAAAATTGCATAAAGAACATAATATAGAATATACTACATAAAGATCATTACATATATAATTAATTATAATTGTATTATTATATAATATATAATATGAGATAATTTAATAAGTTAAATTAATTACAATATTATTTGTATATATTATAAAATATAATTATGAATAATTGTATAATTATATTAGCTGTATTATATATTGATATATTAATCCTTGTAATCTAATATGATCTATATGTAATTTTATTACATATATAATATGATATGATTCAGTATTAAAAAAGAAGAAAATCCTGCCATTTGTGACAGCATGGATGAATCCGGAGGGCACTATACTAATTGAAATAAACCAGACAGATAAAGACAAATACTGTATTTGTATTGTACCACTTATACAGGGCATAAAAAAAAATCATTTATCTCATAGAAACAGAGAGTAGAAAAGTTGTTACAAGGGGCTTGGGAGTGCGCGAAATAGGGAGAGGTTGATAAGTGGGTACAAACTTTCAGCTATAAGAAGAATGAGGTCTAAGGGTCCAATTAAAATATGGTGACCATAGTTGATAACACTGTATTGTACAATTGAAATTTCCTAAGACAGTAGAACTTAAGTGCCCCCCCTCCAAAGTTAAATATGTGGTGATGGATGGGTTAATTAACTCAATGAATGGAATCCTTTGACAATGTATATATATATATATATATCAAATCATTACACCATACATTTTAAATATTTTATAATTTTATTTGAGTTAAAACTCTTTACAAATAAAACTCTTTACAAATAAACTCTTTACAGACAGAAATGAATAAGTAAACTAAAGCCTCCTTGTATTGTAACTGTTCTGGGGTAGGTTCTAGACCACAACAGTAGAAAGAGGAAAATAAGCAGTTAAAGTACACTAGGACAGCCCTTCTTAAATCTTTCTTGTTAAAAATATGATTCAATCCTAGAGAACATATGGGGAAAATATGGGAAAGGTAAAAATCAGTAGCAGTGCTTATACGGCAAAAAGGAAGAAGGAAAGAACAAAATGAACTCATTTATTAAGAACAAACTTTTACATGTAGTCATTTAATTTAGTTAATAACCCTATTTTGTTTTATAAATAAAACTTACTGGCTGGAAGTGATTAGAAATCTACAAATAATCCATTTTGAATTTTTATTTTTAATACAAGCCCACATGTTTCTTTTGCTCATCCTCTGTTCAAATTACATATCTAGGGATCAAGTAAAAACTAATGGGATCCTTCTCATGCCATGGTTGGTACACCCTGTTGACAAATCTGACCTTCTCAGCGAGATTGGATTGCAATGTTTATTGATGTTTCCACCTTCTTCAGGGTTGTATTATTTCCCTTTTCACTCAGTGATAATCCCAGTGTTCAGAATTCCTTTCTTCAGTGAGATACACTCTTTACATTTCTAAAGTATATAGATAGAATAGTATTAAAATACTGATGATCAACATATTCTAGACCGTCTTCTAAGTACTTTTTTGTCATTAACTTATTTAATTCCCCTGTGTTATGGGGTATACACTCATTTTTGTTTTTGTTTTGTTTTTCAGTAAGTTTCATGCCCAACGTGGAGCCCAATGTGGGGCTTGAACTCAAGACCCTGAATCAAGAAATAGCTCAAAAGTCAGGTGCATCACCAAGTGAGCCATCTAGGCACCCCAGGTATATACTACTTTATCTCCATATTATGGATTAGAAATATCAAGATTAAAAATAAATAACTCCCTGACTACTTCCCTCTAGATGCCAAAGTAATGAACTCAGTGTACTTTATTGTGTTTACTTGAAAAGTTTTTTTGTGTGTATGAAAATTAAGAAAATACAGATAAAGGGCATGACACAGTGATCATTTATCGTAAGTCTTGTTTTGTTTTGTTTTGTTTTTAGTAAACTCCACATCCATTTATTGGAATACTCAAGATAGGGGAATTTCTAGTTTCTCGGAAAACATGCTATGTGCCTGTCTGAATGAACATAGGCTTATGAACATAGCACATGAGATGTATATTGAAATACTCTAATCAATTAACAACAACAGTTCAGAGAGAAAAATGGTTCTTTTTATTGGGACAACACTAGAAACCATTGGAGAATCAAGTTTTTCTTCTGAGTCTTAGATTGAAGAAAAATCTATGATAATGTTAAGCATTATTCCATGATATTGCTGAAGCTTCCATTTTGTCTGGAATGTAGTCATTCTCATGTTATATCTAAACATCTATTTGAAGACTGGGAACAAAAATGTTTATGGAAACCAAAATAACGCTTTATTGTATTGACTATGTTTTTATTTAATTCCAAATAAAAATGTAATGTTTTTTTTTTTCTGCCGAGAAATGAACTCCAACTATTTTATGGCTATTGAAATTATATATCTTCATCAAGACATCTTTTTCATAGGCAGAAAGCACCTTTAGGATCACTAAATGATCAAGGAAGAATTAACTTTACTCATTCAACTTTAATTAAGAGATAATATTTATTGATTGTTATTAGGCAATAGGTTACAACAGTGAGGAAAACAGTTGAAGAACCTCATATTGTTAACAATTTTCGTTCCTGCAGGAGGCAACTAGCAAAAAATAATAGAGTCAATAAGTAGATTTTATTTTGGTTCAAGGTGATAAGTAAGATGGAAAGTAATAAGAGTAGGAAGGATTTGTTCTTTTCAACAGGGTGGGCAGAATAAGCCTCGTTGCAAAATTGACTCTGGAGCAAAGTGTTCAAGGAGCTGATTGGGGAATGGTATGAGCACCATAGTAAAAAGAGTCCCAGGCAAGAGAAACGACCAGGACACAGAACCTAAAGCATGAGGGTACTTAGACTTTAGATATCATTTTATGCAACCATCATCCATTGTTTTACAGATTACAAATTTGAAATGTTAATAGACTTCAACGTTTTAAGGAGAAAGATTCAACCAAATTTTAGTTTTAAAAACTCTTTGCTAAGGCCGGCTTGCAGATGACTGGATGTAAGACAAAATTAGAAGCAGAAAAATATAACGAGATGCTATCCTCCAGGCAAAAAGAAAATCGATCAGGCTAACATGCCACAAAAGCAGTGAGTGTCTAAGAATAAATAGACTGGAGACAATTGAGCTTCTGCCTTTAAAAAGCTTATACATAATGGAGCTGTTTTAAGCCATTAGTACACTCCGTTGAGGTATCACAAAGTTCTGGATCAACTCCACCCCAAAGCAGCTATGGAGTATCACTTGATGTCACCTGTATTTTCTGTTAAATATTTACCCAAGTAAATTGATTAAATTATCGATGATTACTGAGTCAGATGTTGTCACTCTTCCCTGCTGCCATAAGAACACTTTCTGTTTTTAAAAATTTCTGGAGTATTTTTAAGCAATGAATATTTAAATAGCATCACACACATGTAAATTGGAGGCTCATTTCATGCAAAACAGTTTGGGTCTGAACTGGGGAACATTGGTTTATTTATTAATATTCTTTGACAGAGAGGAAATTTAGCTAAATATGTCAACTTGTCCACACATTTCCCTCTTGTTCATGAAAATGTCATCAGTGATTTTGCTAGAGGTCTTTTCAAACACAGGTATATTGATAGCAGAAACAAACTAGTGTTCTATTTTAATGGAGAACAAAAAATACCCTCAAAGACTAACTCCTACTGAGGTGTAGTTTACTTTATAAAACTTTTAAAGACCTGCTTACTCATTCCTATCCACAGGCACCAGTCACAGTTTCTCAGCTCTGTATTCTTGATTGGAATATTGATGAAATAAATATGCAAATTAAGAGGAAAAAATACACAGAAATGCAGTCATACAATGACACATGTCTGTAATTTTAACTTCTCTGTTAAGCATCAGTCTTAGCTAAATAAAATCTATATCTGAATTGATGGAGGGCACAAAAATAAGAATTAGAAACTATTTATGATCAGTGCATAATAAAGCATTTGTTTCTAGGAAGAATAAAAATTTGATATATGTAACAACTAAAAAAAAAAGACTCAATATAAACAGTTTTAGATTATTTTCCCTTAGGAATTTTTAGAGTAGTTGTCAAAAGTCATGTCAATATTAAATATTTTTTTACTACATTATTCTGAGTATTTCCTCCAACTTTTATTATATTGTCTGACTATTTCACTTAACCTAAATAAAATTTTGTTATTCTCCCAATATTTCATCTCAGTAGCCTTTTTAAAAAATTAAGCTGGCATTGGGGCACCTGCGTGTCTCAGTTGGTTAAGTGTCTGACTCTTGGTTTTCTTTTTTAAATATGAAATTTATTGTCAAATTGGTTTCCATACAACACCCAGTGCTTATTCCAACAGGTGCCCTCCTCAATACCCATCACCCATCCTCCCCTGCCTCCCACCCCCCATTAACCCTCAGTTTGTTCTCAGTTTTTAGGAGTCTCTTATGTTTTGGCTCCCTCCCTCTCTAACCTCTTTTTTTTTTTCTTCCCCTCCCCCATGGTCTTCTGTTAAGTTTCTCAGGATCCACATAAGAGTGAAAACATATGGTATCTGTCTTTCTCTGTATGACTTATTTTGACTCTTGATTTTTTGAGAGAGTGAGTGTGCTAGTTAAGCTAAATGAAAGAAATGACCACAAAATCTTAGTTGCTTATAGCATTAAGTTAATTTTCTTTTACATTATAGTCCAGTGTGAGTCAGAACTGGAGATAGGTACAGGGCTATAGTTCATAAATAGGTTAGATATCCAAGCTTCTTCTATTACTTGCTATAGCAACATGCTCAGTGACCAAAGGTAATCCCCTGTCCTCTGCCAGAAGCAAAGGACCTGGAGAATGTCCTTTGTCCTGGTCAAATGTGCCACCAAGGAAAGAGAGACATAGGGTATTAGGAAGCACCTCAGGAAGTCTCTGTATTGTTAGTGTAGTGAGAAGAAATTCATACTGGGTAGGGCATAATATATGGTCCTGTGTAGTTACTTACAAATCCAATGATATTCTCTCCATTTATATGTCACACCTGTAAACTGAGCATTCCAGATGCACCAACTTCTCCAATGATTCCCAGTCTAAAACCTCTGATGTCCATATTAGCTGGAAACAAAAATAATCTTTGTGACTAGCTACTTTTAACCAAGAAAGTAACATATTTTCTCCCCCAATTTTCTTAGATTCCTTTGGGCAGTGTTTATATGACATTGTTGCTGAGAGGAGTACAGCTACCTAAAACCAAATGTTACTCATCTTTCATTTTCTTGTTTAGTTTATTTCTCTAATGTTTATGCTAGGTGACAAACAGTGATTTTAATATTTTAGGTTTAATTTATATCCAAATATTAAAGTTGGCAGAAGTTGAGCACAGAGAGATTGCATTATTTCCCAAAGTCACACAACTGACATGAGGCAGGACTCCACATACAGGTTGCAATCATTGTGATTTCTAACATTTAATTAATTACATTAAATTCACCTATCAATTTATTAAAAAGACATATGGCAATCACTACTTTTGATGTGATTGACTCTCAGAAGATCACACAGAGCTAACCTTTAAGGAGCTTATGTTCTCTACCACGGCTATCCCTGATATTTCTTAACAGATCATACAAAACTATGACCTTCAGGCATTCTAGGTCACGTCTACACTCTCCTTCTACATCTGTGTACACAAAATTGAATATTTTAATGAACTAAAACATGTAACCTGAATTATAGTCATTTACTAAATTGTCTAATCAAACACCATTTTGACTCTTCATCATAGCACATAGACCTTTGGCCGAATATTTCGATTTTTAATGTTATATTTTGCACTAGTCAGATTATAATCATTTATCTTATAATTATAATCATTTATCTCTGTATTAAGTTATAAAAATGTATCTCAGAGTAATAGAGAGTAGACACAGAGTAGATTGACTCACATATATTGGAAAGCTGGTGGTTGGGTTGTGAAGACCGTAACTAGAAACAGATATCCATTAAGGTTTTCCCTCAAAGCATCTCGTCTTTATAACAGTATTAGGCTCACTGCCTTACAGGATGGCTAGTAGATAGGAAATGACACTTCATTTAATCTTAGTTTGAAAATACTGAAGGATTGGAAAATACTCCAATGGTACTGACTAATCCACTGATCAGTGATCAATTCTTAGATCAAACAATATGGCCAGGCATTTGATGTATTGCATACAGTTAGTCCACTTGGCTTGTGTATTCTCCTTCTGCCAAGGAATGGAAGTGATCAGATCAGTTCTCCATTTGGTAGTCACCATTACACCAATCCATTGATGTTATGGGCTCATGGGTAGGTGGTTTGGCCACAGTGGGTGAGGGTGTGGCTGGAGAAGTTCTCCAGTGCGTAACCATGTTTGGCATACAGAAGATCATCAATAATGCTTGGGCATTTCTTTTGTAAATCACAACATTCAGCATTCTGAAGAAACACATTCAATGGAGGTCATTTTTTTTAAGTATACAAAAATGAAGATTTCTTTGAAAAGTAATGTTTCTGTTTGTTTTTGTTTGTTTGCACTTTGATAACATGAGTCCTAGGCAAACAACTAAGTAAAGAACCTTTGTCCAGAATTTTGTTATTAAACTGTAGACTATAACCTAGGACCATCAGAATGACACAGTAAATTAATATGAAGTTCTCCTAATACATATCTTTTGGAAGGCGCAACTGCTCTAAGGTCAATTTTCAAACTTTGTTAAAATCAACCTGGTCCATCAATCCAGATCAGAAGGTCCATTTAAGATTGTGAATTTTTTTTCAAAGGATTAAGTTAGAGCTGTTGTCACAAGTGGTCTATCAATGGGTAACCCCTTGCCAATGCAGCCAACTCTTCTCTGTTTCTTTTTTCTGACTATGGCTAAACATAGATATTTGGCATTTAAAAATTGAGTCAATTATTCCAAACATTCATCTCAAAGCAAGACAGTATTGCAGAATATGTGGAGTTATCTAAAAACAATTAAACATTAAAACCCTATGAAAATAACATTAATGGTTAAAGGCAAATGCTTTTATAAAATAGAAAATTGGATGTGATAAGAACTTCTTGCAGACCATCATATTTGATTCCCACTCTCCACTCCTAAGGCCCCAATGGGGTTTAATTTTAATCAGATAACTTCTTGTGATCTCAAAAATCCTAGCTCTGATGAATGGTTTGTTTCACTCCCTTATTTTACAGTCATTTTCCTCTTATGCTACAACCCCCTTATTTTTTAAAAAAAATGTGACAATCAAGTAAATGAATGCCCTAAAGACCAATGAAATCTGGCATTTGAAAAAGTCAGTATAGAGACATTTTGAACTATAAAATAATTATAATCGCTCACATTTGTATAGTACTTTACGATTCAAAAAGTTCCTTAAGACATTTTATGTAATTTGATTTTCATGTTAAAGCTAAGAAATGAATAAAGAATCTCCCAATGATCTAAACTTTAAAGATGAACATTTGAGGCACATCTCAGTGACTTCTTAAGCCCTAGTCTATTTAATATGTACACATAATTTGACTGTATTTTCTCCCAAATCCCTCTTTTCTTCATATTCCTACACTGTCTTAAATCTAATACTTCTTACTCTTATGCCCAAAGTTAAACTATTTTTATGTGCCCTTAAAATGTGAAATGAGACCCTTATTAAAAATCAGTTTAATAGTAATAAGTTTTGCTATTTATTAAGTTTTTGGAAAATGGTTTTAAGTACTTCTTTTACATTATGTCATTTGATGCACTCCAATATTCCTCTGATGAATTGTTACTGAGAAAACTGAGTTTTGGAGAAATTAGGAATACAACCAAAATTCACATAAATAGCAAATTGTAGAGTCTCAATTCAAACAGGATTCTCTGTATGTCCAAAGTCATATCAATCACTGTAATAAACTACTCATATCATTTAATTTCATAAATATAAAAATTATAAATTTCCTGAATGAAATATTACTTACAAATCAGATGCTACTTGGAAATGGATTTGACGACTTATCTCACATTTGATAATTATTTGTCTTTTTTTTTTTTTCCTTTAGGACAATTTACAGAAGAGAGTTTTCTACCTAATTTTACAACATTTATAAAAGTGTCAGTAAACTAAATAGGGAGAAAATCTGATTTTAAAAACAAATGAACTTTTCTTAAGCTCAACTCCGCATTCTGGAAGAAGATTCGCTTGTACTCATTGAACCCTTAATCTAGAAAGAATCTTTAAAAAAAAAAAAAACCTGAGATATGTTTGTGAGAGGGAAACTCAAAAACTTGAGCTGATGTTGGAAGCCAAACATTTTGATACCAATATATGGAGCTTGGCCCTAAACTTCAGGGCATAAATGGGAACCAAAGCCACTTAACACTCTTACAAACTGAAACCTGCTTCCCATAATCCATTTTTCATTTTTTTCTACAACTATTGTGAAAATGATCTGTTCTATTCATATATTAGTCAGACTTATTGTCTCCAGTCTGGACTGGAAACAATTAGGTCTTATGATCCATGATAGAATACTTGAACTGTTTATGTCATAACTCTCCCCCATTGATAGCCATATATTCTCATTTGATTGATTTTTTTCTAGCCATGTATCCATTAAAATTGAGCCCCAGATCACTCTACCTTTTTATTTCATCTCTCTGAAATTTCCCGGGATGCCACCTACATGTATAGATCGCTACACATTCCCCTTTGTCAATGTTTGTTTGACACATTTCTTTTTCTGCTTCTTTCCTTTTTGTTTTTTTTTACTAAACATTTAATTCTTAGTAATCACCTCTGTTTGCCTCCCATACACACTATCAACTGATACAGTTCTAAATTATTTTATTACTAAATAATATTCCTAATACACATATGTGCAATGATATGGTCGACTATTCCCATATATTTAAAAATTTTTTTAAAGTTTATTTTTATTTTTGAGAGATAAACAGAGAGTAAGCATGGGAGGGGCAGAGAGAAGAGGGAGACACAGAACCTGAAGCAGGCTCCAGGTTCTGAGTTGTCAGCACAAGCCTGATGCAGGGCTTGAACCCATGAACTGGGAGATCAAGACCTGAACCAAAATCGGATGCTTATCCAACTGAGACACCCAGGCATCCCAACTATTCCCATGTTAATAAGCATTTTTTTCTTTCTAATATTTCGTTAATCTCAAAAAGCCAATTGTGTGTGTGCATATGTATGAATCTTTATCTTTTTATCTCTCTCTTTTTATCTACATATCTATGTCTACATTTATCTATATGTACACACACACATATACATACATGTGTATGTTGTAATTGTGGGTGTCATATTTGAAAATTTTTGCGCCTTGCTCTATCATTATATTTCTATATAGTAAAAGGTCTAATTGTAAAAAAGTCACATTTTTCCACTAGTAGTGTTCCCTGTATTCCTTTTCCCCACATCTCTGTCAGCCAAAAGTGTTTGTGGGCTCTTTGTAACAGTTGACCCTCATACTTTGTTTTTTGCAGGGCAAGTTCTTAAATAAATTATTGAGCATTTGTTTGAGTTTGAAGTTCTGTATTATCTGAGCTATGAAAGCAACATGCACAGAAAGGAGCCTTATAATAACAGAGAATTTGGGTTACAGATAACCCCTTTCTGCATTATTTATTTGATTTTTTTTCCCAGAAACCTATGTCCATGAGGAACGCAACACAATTATGTCCACTTTACAGGAGAAGGCACTGAACAGTGGAGAAATAAATTTCTTGTATAAAGTCAGAGGAATTTGGACAAGAAACTAAACCTATCTTTGTACCCTACAGTTACAAATTCTAGAAACACAAAGGGAAGAGCTTTATTATGTGCAGAAAATAGAAAATATCTCATGTAAAATTTATATTTTATTCCCTGTGGATTAGGTGTTATATTTTTCAGTCTATAAAATATATGCTTAGAAATTTATCTAACTACTCACAGAATATTAAATCTAACAGGGACATAAGAGAACTAGTCTGTCCCTCGAATTCTACACATGATATTATAGCGACAGGAGAATTTTTATTTTCCTATGTTTTTTGAGCTAATCAGTAGCCCATTAGCATTAGAAGAATGGAATCCAGACTCTGAGCTTAGTGTTTTTAATCCCATCGCTCCTTGCACATTGTTCTTTAAAAAGGAGTTTCTTTCTGCTCAGACAAGACTAAATGATTAACCCCGTCAGACAGAGAGTTGCTTTGATGTCTAAAGCATGGTGATGGATTTTGATTGGTAACTTAAGGCAGACTGGACCACAGTTGTATTACTAATCTAATGAACTATACATTACTACACTAGACAACTTTTATCATCTTTTAATGCAAATGAGTCACTGTTCAATACCTCTGCTAAGTGCATGTCTCATAGCATTACCCAGTTGACTGGACCATTACATAAAAATGAATATTTCATCTTGACAATCAAGAAAAAAGCACCAAAAAAAAAAAAAACAAAAAACATTTCTTTGGATGTTTGCTTCCCCTCCAAACAAAAAATGCTATTATTCCATAAGCTATAGTTTTCATTTCTGTTTTCTCTCTTTAAGGTAAATTTGTAAAAAAAAAAAAAAAAAAAAAAAAAACCAAAAAACAAAAAACAAAAAAGATCCAAGAAAAAGACATATATAGTTCTATACCATTTCTTTCAAAAGAAGAGTTGAAATTGCCAGACTCTTTAATTGGTTAGCACTTTTGAATACTTTCAAATTGGAGGTATTTCTCACCTAAAGAATTCACTCAACTGAAAATACAGCCAGAAATAGCTATTCTCACCTTCTATCCAGCTGGCATAAAGGCATGTGCCCTTGGTTCTGCCTGTCAGATGCTCACATGGGAAGAATCAGTCTCTCCCACTCCTTCCTGGCAAGGGGACAGGAAGGAGTCTATTTTTTTGTAGCAGCAGTGGCCAAGGTCCTGGTGGTAACATCTGTGGCGTATGGTTTTAGGTGTCTGTACGTAGCGAGAGCATCTTACAAGGCCCCACAGGAGCCATCTAATGGGATGATTTGGCCATTATTCCTGGCTGCAGGATCCCTAAGCCTATTTCTCTGTCTTTAGGAGATTCTGAGAGCTATCTAACATTTTTTATTATATTCACTTTCTCAACAAACCAGCTGTAGGGGATTTCTACTTTTTCTTTTTTTTTGCAGCTAAGACCCCCAACTGACAGAAAGACTAACAAATCAATAAGCTGTGGCCCTCAAACCTGTCATCACCTATTGAGAGCTTCAAGTGAGCTGTGCATTTGGGCTCATTAATCTCGTAAACAACAGTATTTTTTGGCCAGGTTCTGTGTTTACCGTGAAGACAACAATGGAAGTTTTAAAAGGCCCTCGCTTCCAAGTTGTTAACAGACTAGAAAAGTAGACAAATATATTTTCAATTACTTTACAGCATGAAACGTCCTATGATAATGCAGATATTAGTGTATTCTGGAAGCAAAGAAAGCGCCAAAGATGCTGAATGGATTTTGGAAAGATGAATAGTATTTCTCCTGATTCAGAATACATAGAAAAACATTTCATGAAGAGAGAAAAGCATGAGGATATTCATATACATTGGAAGTGAATAACGTACTGACAGTTCAAAGTATGGTAATAGAATGTAAAAGTCATAGGATACAATTAAGTTTCCTTGAGTGGTGAAAGGTAGTTTGAGACCGGATGAAAGCATGCCATACAAATATGCTAAGCATTGGGGCATCTGTATGGCTCAGTCAGTTAAGCAACAGACTCTCGATTTAGGCTCAGGTCATGATCCCACAGTTTATGGGATTGAGCCCCCGTGTCGGGTTCTACCCTGACAGCACGGAGTTTGCTTGGGATTCTTTCTCTCCTTCTCTCTGCCCCTCCCCCTACTCACACTCTCTTGCTCTCTCTCAAAATAAACATTAAAAAACTATATTAAGCATTTTAAATATCTACTGTGATAAACTTAATAATGGTCCTCCAAAGATGTCTACACCCTAATCCCTAGAATCTATAAATATGTTACCTTATGTGGTAAAAAGAACTTTGCAGATGTGATTAAATTAAGGATCTTGAGATGGGGAGATTATCTTATATTAACTAGGATATATAACATTAATATATTACCCTATCTTATGAATATATTAACTTCAACCTCAAGGGTCCTTTTAAGAGAGGAGCAGGAGAATCAGTCAGTGGTAGGAAATGTGAGAACGGAAGCAAGAGGTCAGAGTAATGCTAGGAAAAGGCCACACACCAAAGAATGTGAGAAGCCTCCAGAATCTGAAAAAGACAAGGAGGTGAGTTTTCCCTTGAAGTCTGTGAAAGGAACACGGCACTGTTACCCTCTCAATTTTAGAATTTCTGACTTCCAGAGCTAGAAAAGAAGAAATCTATGTTGTTTCAGACTGCTGAGTTTGTGAACATTCGTTACAGCAACAACAGGGAATGGATGCACATACCCTAGAAGGAAAAGGAACATTGTTAACATTTGTAACTCAAGTGAGAAATATGCCAGCTCCTCATTTTATTAAGCAGAGTTGAGTGAAGTGCACAGGCATAATTAGAGAAGTTTCTAGTTAGGAAAGATAAATGGCCTTTGCAATAATTGGTTTAAATTCTTTATTGATATGACAAGAAAGGAAGTGACAATAGTGAAAGACATTTTGTTGACCGAACTTGTTGACATAGGAGACATGGCATGCTAATAAGACACAGAGCTCTAAGATATTGAACATGATATGTCAAATATCATAAACATTATAATGTAGTAGGCATGGTCCTACTAACTTTGCATGCATTGCCTTATTTGATTCTGGCATCAGCCCTGTGAACTGGATATTACTATCACCAATTCCATCTTACAAAAAAAAATGGGAAATGAGCTAGGCAGAGTAACTTACTACAAGTCATAGAGTAATGGAACTTCCCTTTGAATGGATCATTGCTATAGGAACAAACAAATCACGGCTGTTACAATAGTGCTTCTACGAAGGCAAACATAGTCTTGTTTACTTCAGGGAAGAAATGGAATGCCCAAATACTCTAAGGAAATGGGTTTGCATAATGCTTCCCTTGTTAATACAAGGAGTTAAGAAGCTATAACTTTAGAGGAAATATCAGTCTCCAGAGACAGAGTCCCAAAGGACCGTCAAGCAATTCTGAAGGCACTATCCATCCCCTAAGTCTGGAAGAGTTGTACAATGAGTGTCTATGGAGTGACATACCTAAAAGTTTCCTCAGGTCCCATTATATTATATCCTTGCTAGCTCCTACTTAGAAGTCATATACATTTGTGAACACATCCTGCGGCAAGAGACCACGTACAAAGCCAAATATCATTTTAGATTCGACACATTTTTTTTCTGGTGATTAAATGAATTAGAGAAAAAATTTAAAAAAAAGGAAATCTATAAGGTTCATCCTCTGAAAATTCAAGATAGCGTCAAGGTTAAAAATGTAATAAAATAGCAAATACATTTCAGGATCCTAACTTTCAGAAAAGCACATAGCACAGAACTAATCATTCACGGCGAGGCTCTGGGTTTTGTTTAGAAATTATTTGCAGGTAAAAATTGGTTAACAATATATCGTTCATTTTGTATGTTTAATTGGAGTTGATAGAAATTTGTCTAGAAATTTCCTATAGTTTTATTCTCAAAGCCCCCCAAAAAAGAAACTGGAATAAAAATAACAACAACAATGAAAATTCTGAGGGCATTTTGCAAGTTGTACAGATTTTTAAAATAAGTTTAATGTTAAAAATGAAAAAAAAATGTAGCCATTTTTTTCATTTGTAATATATTACTTTAAAACATCATGGAAAAAAAGTCATATCAATTTGTGACCTTAAGTGGAATACCTACGAATAGATGTATAGTATATCTGGCCTAGAAACTTTATTTCTTCCCAACCAATCAATTCTAAAGGCTTAAATTATGATCAGTGAATGTGAGTGATTGCTTCAGGTTTTCATAGAAGATGTGAGTTACAAAACCAGGGCATAACCTCTGATCAATGCGTTGGCATAAGTTTGAAATGGCACAAAATGTTAAAGAAGATATCACTCTTATGGATCACCCAATAAAATCTCTCAGATAAACTAATGGAAGGATTTTCACTATATATGTGAAGGAGTAATTTGAAGAAAAATAATATTCTGACCAAAATAATTTGAAGACTGTGGTAGATTAAACTTGGCTTGCAAATTCTTCTATTGAGGGGCAGGATTTTTTTCCCATCTCTTTAAATGTGGAAATGTATGACATTTCATCCTCTGAAGGGTGACTTCTTGGACCAAGAGAACACAGGACAAATGACTCCATTCCAGATCCAGGCCCTTGGCAGTTTCTGTCTTGTTTTCTTGGAGCTCTGAGCCACCACATATAGAAAGACTATGGGGGAAGGATGAAACACTGTGGAGACTATGAAAGACTATGAAATACTGTGGAGGAAGGGGGAGCCCAACTGTGTCCTATCTTACAGTTGTTCCCACCTGGCACCAGTCTTATTTAGTGAAGCCATCTTTAACTCTTCAGGCCAGACCAGCTACCAGCTAAATGCTACTATGGGACCCCAGTTGAAACCACATGAAACACAAGAAATATCATCTGACCCCTACTGATATTCATGACAAATAAAACTGAAACCTAGCAAAATGATAGTTGTTTTATCCCAATTCATTTGGGGGTACTTACGTGCAATTTGCTTGACTCCTCACTTTCCTCAGCTACAAAATGGACTCAAGAAATGTGTAAGCCAGTTACAAGGATGAAATAAATGAGTGAAAAAGAAATTGCTCAGATAGTCATCTGTTGATTTTTATTGTAGTAACTGGCACATAGCAATAATTGATTTTTTTTGAGCTGCTAGGCGCTGTGTGGAGACTCAGTAGATGATTGTTCCTCGTGCAGAACAATTCTGCTGCTAAATCTCCGTGGTTGAGCAAGCACTTTAATTTCTCTCCGGTTGTAGGAGTGGGCCTACACTGATTCATCCGAATTCAATCATGTTGTCTTACTTTGTTAAAGAGCAATCTTTTTCAAAGCAGTTAATCACAGTCATAGAAAAGCTAGGCACCTACCTTCATGAATGAATGTATGACTTTGCCTGTATAAACAAAAATACTTTACATTTATAAGACCCATAATTTATAAATGCTTTATAAGCATGTCATACATTTTGAGACTTAATACATACATCTTGAGAAACATATCGTGAAGAATGATTATTCCCATTTTGCAGATGAAAATCATAATGCTCAGAGATGGGAGCGATATGTGAAGTTCAATATTAAGTGTTTGCCTGAGATGAGCAAGTTCAGACCTTTTTCTGCACACTTTGTAGCATTCCTCCTTTGCTCCAGCATAACAATTTGAGCTAAATAAATTTGTGTTGTACCTTCTCAAATAATCTTCCTCATTTCTTTTGATATTTAGGTTATTTTCTTCTAGAAGGTGCATATTAATCTAAAACAATAATTTTAGGACTGCAACTTACATTGGTTTATAAATCTCTACCAAATACAGCATTTGGATAAATGAATTCAAAAATGAAATTCCAAAAACATTACTCAGAGCAAAAATCTAAGTAAACAATTGCCATCCTTTTTCCTTCTTCTTCTTCTTTTTTTTTTTTTTTGTAAGTGCAGTGTAAAGTTCTTTGTTCTAAGAGGGAGAAAAATCCTACTTAAAGTGCCTTAACATCGATGCGTAATGTGCAACAAGTGTCGTTTCCAGGCAACCTCTGAAGCAGGTGTTTGAAACCGTTCTAGCCCCAGAATAAGTGACCCTGCTGCGGTATCACACTCTTGAAATGTTCCAGGGGAGTCTGTGGCTAAAATTACACATAACACGCATAGACTGTGATTCTCGGTAATGCATGCAACTAAACAAAAGGTCCTTTTTGAAACTCCCAGTGTAAAATTTAAAATTGAAGTACCTTTCATGTTATCACACCCTTTGCTTCAGAGGCTCTAAGTATAAATGAATGCAAACTCTAGTCGTTATGTATAAGAATTTCATGTTCATAAGACATGATATTGAGTCCTCTACCTTTTATTTGTGTGACGCTACAAATAACACCCAGCCTAGCTGAGCTTTAGTTTCCTGTAAAATGGGACTAAAACTACAGCCTACCTCAGAGGCTAACAGAGGCACCCATATAAATCCTCAACATATTACTAACCACAAAGTAAGCTAGTGTATACATATGTAAGGAGGTTGTAAGGAGTCCAAGAACATGGAATTAAAGTCAGGATCTACATCTTAAGCAATTTAACTACAAGCAAATTCATGTGTCTCTTTCTCTCTCTCTAGTGTTCATCACCTTAAAATGAGAGAAGTAACGGTCCATCTCGTAAGATTCACAATTAAATGAGGTAGCAACACACAGAATAATTCAGGGGTTGAATTGTAAAACCTTTGAGTTGTTAAAATCATGGCGAAATCTTGTTAAGTACAAGTCACTGTAATTTTAAATGAAATAAACTAATGTTTGCTCAAATGCAAAATTACCACCTAGTTGAATTTTTACATTATGTGAAGCGACTCAGAAAACATCTTGCTTTTTGAAATAATGTATTTCAAATAATATTATGTAATTATTATCATCAATAATAATAATTAATTAATATAGTAATTAATATTATAAACATTAATATTTACAAATTTATAAATATTATTTATTTATAATATTGGGAAGAGCAGAGAGAGAGGGAGACACAGAATGTGAAGCATGCTCCAGGCTGCGAGCTGTCAGCACAGAGCCTGACGCAGGGCTTGAACTCATGAACTGCCCTGAGCCAAAGTCGGACGCTCAACCGACTGAGCCACCCAGGTGCGCCAAGTGTGAATGACATTTAATCTTTTGAATGAACACCGTGCAAACATAACCTGAATTAAGTAGATATTCCAGTGTTGTAATGAATCAGCCTTGGTAAAGGTAGGCGTGCTAATTCTGTGGTAGTATTCGATTTTGGATTATAATTAAATTTTCCCATGAATTCTGTCTGGCTTCCCACAGACATAGTTTTAGTTTCTTAGGTACTGAGCCTATATAACTGTAAAATTTACCTATAGCTAAAGTAATATGATTTCAGTAATGAATTTGAACCTTAACTTTCCATTTGTTTAGTTTTCGTTTATTAAATAAAAAATAGTTGACGAACACCACGCACGCACCATACTATCCTTCTACGCAAGTGGTCTGTGTTAGCACAACACTTACTGGTTTGAAATTTCTTTATTCAAAATACAAACCATTCTCTTAATAGGACTTAGAATTTAAACCATAGAATCCCCTGAGATGATTAACTTATTCCAAAAGCTCATTTGTAACACTATTAGTTTATAGTTGTAGAGAAAATTATCATAGGCATGATCACATCAAGGACAGGTATGATCGCCAATGTACTGAGTCAAAAGATAGAGATCTCCATCTAGAAATGTACCCAGGCAGCAATAGAGAATAAACATTGATAGATTGGATAGGTTAATGAACGCTTCTAATAAGAGTAACAGCAACAACCTTAACAATCTTCTATTCAGTGATTAGACTCACATGTCTCATTTCTAAACCTTATGCTACCTCTGAAAATTGGGTATGATCTCAATTTTGCATAAAACTAAAGTGAATTCCACAGAGCCTAAGAACATGTCAAATAATTCACAATCATAAGGAGTGAATTTTTTCATCTTAAAATTGAAGGAAATAAGCAAAGTAAACTTTCAGGATATTCTCTAAAGAAACATATTTTGAATAGACAACTATGAACTGGACAGCAAGCATGATGAAAATAGATAGTCTATGACAGATCTCCCCATACTATCATGGGGGATTTTTGTTCTAGGATACGAGACAGAAAGAGGCTGAGAAAGCTGAAAGAGTTGACCATCTGGCTCAGTCTACTTCCTTTCCCTAAGAGGATATAAACTCACTGATGTCAAGTTCTATTTAGGTATCAAAAGACCTGGATGACCATAAAAAGAAAAGAAAAAAAATCACAAAGAAGTTGTCTATTTCTGAGATCCCACAGGATATTACATTGTCTGATTGTCAGTCAGAGTTGCATGTCTGGAAGCCACCTCGCTTCTTGCTAAAGACTTTTCCTTTTGTTTTATTTTCATGGGTACATAAATCACATGCAGGGCATGTGTGTGATTTCCTAAAACAATAAGAAGCCCACCTAGAACATTCATCTAGGTGCATGGAAAATCAGGCAGTACACAGGTATGTTTTGGAGAATTCATGAAATTATTGAAATTCAGTGTAAAATTGCTCATGAATTTTCCTTTGAGAGTTCTTAAGGAAAAAAATATCCATCTTCAACAGCAGCTCGAAGGATTTATTAAACCAAATATGGTCCATTGGGAGACATACAGTGATGAATGCCTCTACATACAGTGTATGATAGGAGCACAAACAGGTTGCCATGGAATTTGAAATTAGAGTCATCTGGTTCAGACATAGTCATCACAGAACAATTCTAGCAAAAGGTAATGCTTAAAATTACCTTTAAATGATGAGTGGGAGTTAACCGGTTGCTGTAAGATGGCAAGAGCACTTTTAGTGAGAAAAAAGTAAGTGCAAAGAGAGTGAATTGCTGAAGAGCCTGATTCTTCATGGAAATGGCAAGTTGTTCAGCATGGTCAGAATTAAGAGTGGAAAAAGAATTACTGTAACAATAAAAGCCCATTTTCTAGTTTACCCATTGAATCATCCAAGTTCAAGTTCTTTTTAAGCACTTTCTAAGCAACGGAATCTTTTGTTATCTGACAATCAGCCTGTGACTTAAAGTATTAAAGAACAATAATAGAATCCAGTGGGAGAGGGCAGGGAATCAAGAAGATATTTGTTTTTCACCTGAAAAGAAAATACTAAGTTTGAATAAGAATTTCCTTATTCAAAGAAAAATAATAAGAAAATAAAAATAAGTGTTCAGATCATAAAATGATTCCTTGAAGCCAAACGAATATCAAGTACCTGAAAGCGCTTTTGGAAAAATACATATTACAGGAAACAGAAATGAAATATGGATGGTTTCTTTCATTCTTAGTGAAATAAAACATGAATCTATGAAAGAAGTTACTGTAACCAAGATGGAAGGACCAAGGATTTCATTAAAATTATAACGTTGGGAAAGAGATTAAAAAATACAAATCTGGGGTGCCTGGGTGGCACAGTCGGTTAAGCGTCCGACTTCAGCCAGGTCACGATCTCGCAGTCCGTGAGTTCGAGCCCCGCGTCAGGCTCTGGGCTGATGGCTCAGAGCCTGGAGCCTGTTTCCGATTCTGTGTCTCCCTCTCTCTCTGCCCCTCCCCCGTTCATGCTCTGTCTCTCTCTGTCCCAAAAATAAACGTTGAAAAAAAATACATGAAATAAGAAAATGGTTTAAAGTAAAAATACAGTAAACAATAATTTTAAATGTTTTATAAGTTGTTAGTAACAGAATTAATTATGTAAAAACTCAAACCAGTGATGAAGAGAACAACCTAAGGTTACAGCTGAGAATTTGTGGTAGAGCGTTAAGGTTATAATTAGAATTAGATTTAGCTAGTGGAGGGGTTAAGATAAAATTGGATTTGGGACTGCATCAACAGATCGTTGAAATTACTTGAAGAGTCAGGATCAAATAAGAAAATAAAATATTCAAATTACTATAGAGAAAATATTTTCTGATTGAAGAAATAACCAACCCTTCAGATAAAGAAGCCCCTTGATTTACACGACTGATTAAATAAAGGGAACAAAGCGGCATAGTGTCTTCATGGAACGCTCTACTTTTAAAGAAAATAAAAGAAAAAACAAACTTTCAAACAACATACACACAGAAGAAAAAAATCCATAATAATTGAAAACAAAACAATCACTAAAGTCTGAGCTATAATTTGTCCTAGGATCAGTTAATTTCCATGCAATACAATTACTTCCTTAATTGCGAAATTTGTGGAAAACTTCCCAATTGGTTATCTAAAATAAACATAATCCTGGCATCAAAAATGTTTAACAGTCAATGCTGTGTAATGAACCTGATTGAATTCAATCTGCCTTCGCTGCTAAATTTGCTTTGTGACTTGGGGAAAGTTCTGGCTCCTCTGTGTTCTTTACTATATTAGTCACCTTAGGCTGCCATAAAAAAGTACCATAGATTAGCAGCTGGATTAAACAACAGAGATTTATTTTCTTATAGCTGTGGAGGCTAGAAGTATGAGATCAGAATTTTAGATGATTGGGTACTGGTAAGACCCTTCTTCCTCACATACAGTTACCTTCTCATTGTGTCTTCATGTCACAGAGAACACTGGTGTACCTTTTTTCTTCTTATAATGGCATTAATTCCATCATGTGTACCCCAACTTTTTACTTGATCTAAACCTAATTATCTCCCAAAGGTTCCATCTCCAAATATGATCACTCTAGAGGTTAAGACCTCAAGATAGGAGTTTTGCAGAGACACATTCTAGTCCATTGCACCCACCTTCCTCACCTATGAAATAAAGATATTAAGAGAACATTCTCTTTAGAGGGCTATTGTGAAGAGCGAATGAGGTAATAGGTGTAAGGGAGTCAATAGCATGTTAACACATGGTCAGTGTTAAATGACTGTTGACTGATATTGTTATTACCCCCAGGTCACTATCACTTATAAATAGACATTGAAAAAATGTTTAATGCAACATGAACAACGCAAACCTAGTAGTTACTGAGATAGATGATCAAAGAAATCATTCCTTGAATTCAGCAATTTTTCATGATTATTTTATTAGATAATGTAATTTTTCTTATTACTATTTTCACATACAATATCCTCATTATCACATTAGCGGATAATAAATATACAACTATATGTAATTTAAAATATTACTTAGAAAGAAAGAATATTAAACAACTAAGCCTGAACACCATGCGTCATTCTGAAAGCTTTGAGGCATTCTCATAAGAAGCAGAAACAAGGTAAGTATATCACCATTAGCTAGTAACACTTAATTGTTCTTCAAAAGTGTCAACTCCTGAAATAATAAAGGACCATCGTACTTATTCTCTTAAAGAAAAACATATCTGCGGTTATAATCATTACTGTAAGTTGAAAACTCATCATTACTTTCACATAAAATGATTGTCTTCCTGGGAATTCAAATTGACTTTACAAACTCTTAGGAATAATAAAATGGTATTATTAAATAAATTTTAAAACTTTTAAAATAAGATAATTATCTAACAAGTGAAACAAAAAATTTAAAAGATATACATTTTCAAGGAAGGTTTATAATCTTCATTCTTGGCCTTGGTTTTAAAATTTATTGATTAAAAGAAATGACAATTTATAAATTGATCACATCCATTCTAATATATATTTTTCATCTTCGCAAAGCTTATATTCCCTATTCTTCCAATTTTAAACTTGTTTAAGAACCCCCACACCAGAATATTTTGCTAGGATCTCTCTGGAAGTAATTCTGAAGTTACACAAATGAGTCCACCTTGCTTAACAGTGGTGCAGGTATGGAGTGATAAACTACCATCTCTAGAGTAAGTACACTGTTTTTCAGTTTCTCTCAGAAACTCTGGGCACTGCTGCTGTTAATTTATTTAGCCCCCTATGAGAAAGATTCTGTTGACTATGCTGCTAACAATCTTTAGAAATAACCACCTGCCATCACACCACACTGGCATTAGAAATGGCAGCAGGAGAGAGTGGTATACCTGTTGTCTCAACAAGATGAGCACCACAGCAAAGCAGCATCCTCCCTACGGTCAATAAGACCCAAAGATTACTGCCCTTTGGGGAACCTAAACCATGATGAAGAATTTTCTATAGGAGAAAACAGAAACTCGGAACTGTAGAAAAGGAATTGCTCATTTGTCACAACGTTGTTACATTTAATACTTGAACTGTTAGAAAAGCACTCGGGGAGCCTGCCAGTGTTTTGGTTCAAAGATTCAACTGGATATGTAGCACATAGTGTATGTGTAACACTTTTGCCTCCAGGAAAGAATAGTCAATTTTATATGAATATGAAAATCATGTGGAATGGAATATTCACTTTATTCTGTGATTGAAGTATGACCGTCCTATCAAGGGAAATGACTGACCTAAAAAATGGGATTATTTTTGTCGTTTTATTTTCCTCTCCATTTCCTGTCTTCCAAAGTTGAAAGACAAAGATCTTTTAGATGAAAAACACTTCAATTATTTGAGTAGTAAACATATAAAATTCTATATTGTTTAATCTCATGAGATGGATTTGAATAAATGCAAGTATTGAAATATTACTTTTGGTGTCTAGATCTCTATTATCAAAACAAATAGCAAAAACAACTAGATATTTTCAAGGTACAAGTGAAAAGATACTTTCTCACTGATGCTACCTTGCATCAGGCTGTTTATGAAACAGAAAAGGCAATCCTAACAACACTTAAAAAACTAACTAACCTCTGTAAAAATTGGGTAATCTCTATTTTTTAAGTCAAAGCATAAATGTTTTATGGCTAGACCAAATATTAAAGTAGGAATCAAAGAGGCAGAAAGAGTATTTTTTGTAGGTGAACAATGTATTTCAAAAAATGTGTTCTGTGTATTATTTAGTATTGGTAATCAATAAGTAAGAGATGAAATAAAATTTTAATTTGCACAATATTTAAATTTATTTTTTCACATATTTTTATTGATCATGTATATTAAGGACTCTGACTTTCTGTTTTACATTTCAAAGAGAGTTGTAACAAATACACATAATAAAAGATTTTCCCAAATCTACTAAAATCTTTAATTTCACTATTAAACTTCAGTATGATGGAAAGCAGAATTAATACAGTACTCACTGCTATTCACGAAAGCAACCGGCATCAATTTTCATTATATAATATCTTTCTAATACATCTATCCGTTTACAGCACACTGGATAAGGCCGCTATTACATTTTACCATAAACTTTTTTTCTTCTTTCATTTCTCTCTATTCAGAACTATCATCTTGAGGTCTGTAGGAGTTATATTTATAAAACTAAAGCAGAAACAACTTTATGTATTTTTTTTACAACACAAAATAGTCTCACTTTCTCCACCAAAATCTCAAGTTATAGCTATCTCCAAAGCCATAGGTCACTTAATAATTATCCTTGGGAAACTATCCACAGCTGCAGACCGAACGACACATGTATGTATGTTGTTGAGCTCTCTATCTCATTTTCTGAGTTGTAATGATGGGGTCATCTCAGTGTCCAAAGACGAAAGAGACTAGAATGTTGGCTTTTCTATGGACCCTTCTCTTTTTATGTTGTTACCTAATTGGTTTAACCTATGAACTTGAGGTTTGAAATATCTGGGCCTTGTTGGTAAAGTAGAAGAGGTAACTCAAAATAAGAAGCATTTGGAAATAGGTGGTAGATAAGAGAAATATCAATATTTTCTTCTTATCAAAGCAGGTACAGGCAGGAGAGCAAACAGAATATGTAGCTTCTAGGTTGAAAATGGTATATGCCATATACTGGATAAGACATCTTGGAGTTCTGATAAACCAAAACAAAAAGAAACCACGTAATTTCTGAAATAGTTTAATTTAGGGATGACGGCTGGTACATTTGGTAATTGGGGGAAATTTCACTTAGTAAGTATATGCTGCATGCCTAATTAATTTACTTTCTGTTTACATGCTGAGTTAAGGATCTTAGTTCTCATGCATTTGCGTTCATTAAAATGTTTCATGTCTATTAAAATTAAAAAAAAACAGTCTTTTGATTTATTCTTTGGCCATGCACATTCATTACAGGAAAATCAAAATTTTTGTATTGTGATTTATTATTAATTATAGTGTATTTTTTGAAAACTGATAAATTCTGAGAAAAGGAAAATATGAATGTGTTTTTACGTGAGGGGTGTATTTCATCGGGTAAATATATTGTTGATTTCTTTCTTTGCTGGTTTCCAAATAAATAGGTTTTTTTTCAAGAAGATTCATAAATGCACTTTTAAACCTTTTGTTCTAGAATGCTTAAGTAACAAGTAATAAGAGAGCATGGATTTTACTGGTTTACTTATTTTAAAATAATCACTGAAAACCTTCTGTGGAATTTTTAATCCTGATGACACAAAGTTTCAGGGGTCAACTTGGTAGCTACCCAAACTTACCATTTGTCTTCTCCAGAGACTTGTTAAAAAGTGGCACATAGAAACGAGAAAATTTGTAAAAGTGAATTAAGGAATGCCATTCCCAGTGATAAAAATGGTATTCAGAAAATACATATCAGTGCAATTCTCATGCATGAGAGCAATTTCATGGTCGGTATCAATTGCCAAGACTTCTGCAAGCCTACAGGGGGGTTAAATACTTAGGTTCCTTTAGTACAACAATGTATTTAACTTAAAAAATAGTCTATAAAAGGAAGATTTAAAAATTTTTTAATGGTTTTCTGCAATAAAATGCCAATTACTTTGAAACTGATACCCTACGTTGAACCTTTTCATACAGCTCTACCGATACTCTGGATCTGCTTGGTAGGTTTCAATAAACGGTGTGACATAAGAGTTTATCACTTCCATCTGGTCTTCTCAACTGGGGTTTCTCATTTGAATCCCAGAAAAGAGATCATGAATTAAGTGACTACTTTCTCAATTCTTCCATGTCTGATTCATAACTAATATCACACTGATTGTATACGAGAGGAATGAATTTGTTGTCTACAATGGATGCTTTAGGATTTCAAGGTTTAATTCTCTCAATAAACACCAGCTGAGAAAGACTAAGAGCTCTCTTCGTAAAGAGACTTACCATTAATGGCCCCATCTCATTTGACATAAAACCATGAATGGTAAAGGCAACATTGTAGGTATACAGTAGAATAGCTGTGACCAATGAAGGGAAATAACCTATTGCCATTCTACAATATTTGAAATATGTGTCACTTATCTTTTACTGTCACATTTATTCAATCTCTTACCAAAGACTGCAGTTGCTGAAACTGAACTAGTTTTGTAATTGGTATAATTGATGATTGGCTCTCACTTGTCAAAGTATAAATAGGAGGTGGAGTTTGATGAGTGTTTTGCATTCCATGTTTGTTTTTGTCCGCCTCTGCCAGAACCAATTCATTTATTCTTTTCAACAAATATTTATTGAACATACAAGGCTTGAAATGCACTGCTCTATGCATTGAAGATTTACAAAATGAATGAAATAAATCTCTGTTTATCATCAAGGAGAGAGTAGGAATGAGGAGTGCAGAGAAGGAAGAGAGGAAAAGGACAGAATAGAACGTAACCGGACCGGGATAGAAGCAAAAGGCTACAGACATTTGTTGAAATTTGGGCAAAAACCTACTGTGGCTTTGACTGGCCATTGAGGTCCTGATAAACAATCATAACTTAGATATATCATGAAGTAGCCATAAATCACTGAATAACTAGAAGTGGGTTATGAAAGACTGAGAGAAATCAACTAAACTAAAAGAGACTTTGAATATAAAATCTTTATACCCCAGTGAGTATCTTCTGTGTAACAGTCTTCAGTTTTACAATCCTAACCAACTAAAATCAGTAACAGGAAACAAAATGTCTGGCGCCAATTCTTTTCACATATAGATACCCCCGACATGATTACTAGATGGGAGTGCTAGAAAAGAAAGTGAGGTTTTATATTGCGAGCACTGTCTCCTATAGGAGCTAGATGTCCTAGGGATTTCTTTAATCATTTAAATTTGAATCTCGGAATATAGCGGCAATCCTGCAAGAGTCTGAATTTAGTATAGTTGGTATTTCATCATTTTTGTTCCCGAGTCAGCAATACCATTAGTCATTTTTTAATAGTTTGAGAATGATTCTAAAATGATCTATCATGGGATGCTACAATTAATATTAATAATAGTCTCACTGATATATATACAGAACAATACTGTAAATTTCTGAATATGGTACTTTAAAAACCTGCAAAAAATAATTCATTGCAGCAAGTGCTAAATTACAGGAATGATCAACAACTTCAAAGAAAAGTTAGTTTCATTCAATATAAAGGTTTCTTCACTGTTTCCTTTCATGAGTTATTTACTAATTAGAAAGTATTTGTTTTAGGGTATCTACCTCCAAATATTTATTTATCCAACCCAAGAAATGCAACCCTATTATCATTGAATTTAGAGTCTGAATTGCTTATCTGAATTCTTTTCCTCAACACCATGTTTTGGATTTTAGCAGTAACCCTGAATATATTTTTAAATCCTCATTGGGAAAATCATCTTCAGTGAAGTTACGATTGGTAAACTAGCACAGTGGATGGTTTATATCTTGATGACATTTAATACGACGACTAATATAAAAAGGATAAAAACATAACATGAATCAAGCAACATGCAATGTAATATACTCAAGACCAATTGTGTGATAAAACATCTTGAAATTATCTATTTTTTCTCTTCTCAGTAACTTTCTCCTTTTACCAATAACAACATTAATAAAAATTTTTAGTGAGTGCTTATTGTCAGAATTTATTTTCAGAAGGAGACCAAATGTTAGACAAATAAGAAATGAGAAATGAGCTATGTGGCAAAATATATTGTTACAATCGTCAGTCTTAAAATGTTGACATCGTATGCAAGTGATATATTTGCTTCAAGTCATGATCTAGAAAGGAAAAAGAGGCTGTTGTCCTGATGCTAAAAATTAAAACAAACCAGGTAAACTATACATTCATTTTTTTTGGTTTTGTTTGTTTCCTATTGTTGATTTTTTTTTATATCACCAGTGGAATGAAACAGAACTAAATTCAAAAAGCTATGACTCTTTGGAAGAAGAGAGCCCTGAAACTGCATTATGTGGCACGTCACTGAAATTTAAAATGGCACCATTTACAATAGCATCAAACACATGAATTACTTTGGGAAAACATCTAAGAAAACATTTGCAAACTTTTTATGTTGTAAGGTATGAAATTATGATGTGAAAAAAAATAAACTCATGGTGTGAAAAAACAAAAAAAATAGGTAAATCGATGGTGAAGTATACCTGTTCATGTATAATAAAGATTTTTTTTAAAGATTCTCTCCAAGTTGATCTTTAAATTCAATGCAGGTTCAATCAAAATCCCAGAAAGTGTTCTTTTTTTTTGTAGGAATTGCCAAATGGTGCTAAAGTTCATATCACAAAGCAAAGGACTTAGAATAACAATAAAATAATTTTGAAAATGGGAAGTGAAGAACCCATACTACCTGATTTCAACTTTTCCTATGAAAGTACATTATTCCAGATAGCATGACATATGGGGGATACAGAGATAAATAAATGACCTAAGGAGTCAAGAAATAGAAGCACATATTTATGGCCAGTTAAAAATTAATGGAGAAAGGATAATATTTTTAACACACATCATTGATACATTCAGTTACCAAACACACACACACACACACACACACACACACATACACACACTGGAATATTACTCAGCCATAAAAAAGAATGAGATCTTGCCATTAGCAACAATGTGGATGGATCTAGAGAACATAATGCTAAGTAAAATAAGTCAGTCAGAGAAAGACAAACACTATTTGTACAGTACTATACTGTACTATTCTACTCACTCACATATGAAATTTAAGAAACAAAGCAAATGAAGAAAGAAAAAGGAGACAAACCAAAAAAACAAAAACAAAAACAAAAAACACTTAGCTACAGAGAACAAACTGATGGTTACCATAAGGGAGGTCAGTGTGATGGTGAAATAGGTGAAGGGAATTAAGAGTATCCTTATGATGGGCAGTGAGTAATGTATAGAATTATTGAATCACTATATTTACACCTGAAAATAATATAACACTGCATATTCACTATGGTGGGATTAAAATAATAAATAAATACGATACGGTAAAATAAGGTGGCTCAGTCGGTTGAGCGTCCAATTTCAGCTCAGGTCATGATCTCGCAGTTCATGAGTGGGAGCCCCACATCAGGCTCTGTGCTAACAGCTCGGAGTCTGGAGCCTGCTTCAGATGCTGTGTCTCCCTCTCTCTCTGCCCCTCCCCAACTCATTCTCTCTCTCTCTCTCTCTCTCTCTCTCTCTCTCACTCTCTCCCAAAAATAAATAAGCATTAAAAATTTTAAAGATATAGTAAAATTGGGGCACCTGGGTGGCTCAGTCAGTTGAGCCTCTGAGTTCAGCTCAGGTCATGATCTCACAGTTTGTGAATTCGAGCCCCGCATCAGGCTCTGTGCTGACTGCTCAGAGCCTGGAGCCTGCTTCAGATTCTGTGTCTCCTTCTCTCTCTGCCCCTCTCCCTCTCACACTTTGTCTCACTCTGTTTCTCAAAAATAAATCAATGTAAAAAAATTAAAAAAAAGATATAGTAAAATAAAATAAAAATAAAATAAAAATTTAAAAATTAACTGATTAATTCAAAAGTATTTTAATAATTTTTAATTTGTAATTCACTTTAAAAATATAAATCTATTGGAAATAATTCATATTAATATTATAAATGGAGTCAAAGACATTCAAGGATTATGTAATATCAACAACCTCTTTCACCTCGGCTAGAGCAACTTCTTACTCGACAGGTCTCCAAAAGCCAGGAAAATAAAAGCAAAAATGAACTATCGGAGCCTCATCAAAATAAAAACTTTTGCACTGCAAAGGAAACAATCAACAAAACTAAAAAGCAACCAATGGAATGGGAGAATATATTTGCAAATGACATATCAAGTAAAGAGTTAGTATCCAAAATCTATTAAGAACTTATCAAACTCACCACGTGAAAAACAATCCAGTGAAGAGATGGGCAGAAAACAGGAATAGACACATTTCCAAAGAAGACATTTAGATGGCCAACAGACACATGAAAAGATGCTCAACATTGCTCATCATCAGAGAATTACAAATCAAAACCACATTGAGAGACCACCTCATATCAGTCAGAATGGCTACAATTAACAACTCAGGAAACAACAGATATTCACAAGGATGTGGAGAAACGGGAACCCTCTTACACTGTTGGTGGGAATGCAAACTGGTACAGCCACTCTGGAAAACAGTGTGAAGGTTCCTCAAAACATTAAAAATAGAATTACCCTACGACCCAGCAATAACACTCCTAGGTATTTATCCAAAGGATAGAGGAGTGCTGATTCATAAGGGACGTGTATTCCAAAGTTTATAGCAGCACTTTTACAATAGCCAAATTATGGAAAGAGCCCAAATGTCCATCAACTGATGAATGAATAAAGAAAATGTGATTTATATATGTACATTTTATATGGAATGTCATAAAGTTTATGTAAAAACAATTTGGCATAGATTAGAAACTTAAATTCATGAAATTTCTAAAAGAAAACCATTATGATCTTGACTTAGACAAATATTTCTTAGAATAATAAAAAAACATAATAATTTATTTTTGTAATCCATAGATGAACTTTAGTCCAAATTAAAATCTCCTGATATTCAGAAGACATTGTTAAGAGAATTAAAGGGCAAGACACAGTAAAAAATTTCTAAAACATATAGCTAATAAAATAATTGTGTCCAAAAGGGCTAGTATCCAAAATCTATAAAGAGCTCACCAAACTCCATACACGAAAAACAAATAACCCAGTGAAGAAATAGGCAGAAAACATGAATAGACACTTCTCTAAAGAAGACATCCGGATGGCCAACAGGCACATGAAAAGATGCTCAACATCAGTCCTCACTGGGGAAATACAAATCAAAACCACACTCAGATATCACCTCACGCCAGTCAGAGTGGCCAAAATGAACAAATCAGGAGACTATAGATGCCAGAGAGGATGTGGAGAAACGGGAACCCTCTTGCACTGTTGGTGGGAACGCAAACTGGTGCGGCCGCTCTGGAAAACAGTGTGGAGGTTCCTCAAAAAATTAAAAATAGACCTACCCTATGACCCAGCAGTAGCACTGCTAGGAATTTACCCAAGGGATACAGGAGTACTGATGCATAGGGGCACTTGTACCCCAATGTTTGTAGCAGCACTCTCAACAATAGCCAAATTGTGGAAAAAGCCTAAATGTCCATCAACTGATGAATGGATAAAGAAATTGTGATTTATATACACAATGGAATACTATGTGGCAATGATAAAGAATGAAATATGGCCCTTTGTAGCAACGTGGATGGAACTGGAGAGTGTGATGCTAAGCAAAATAAGCCATACAGAGAAAGACAGATACCATATGTTTTCACTCTTATGTGGATCCTGAGAAACTTAACAGAACCCATGGGGGAGGGGAAGGGAAAAAAAAAAAGGAGGTTAGAGTGGGAGAGAGCCAAAGCATAAGAGACTCTTAAAAACTGAGAACAAACTGAGGGTTGATGGGGGGTGGGAGGGAGGGGAGGGTGGGTGATGGGTATTGAAGAGGGCATCTTCTGGGATGAGCACTGGGTGTTGTATGGAAACCAATTTGACAATAAATTTCATATATTAAAATAAAATAAAATAAAATAAAGTTAAAAAATTGTGTCCAGAATATATAATGAATTCAAGATTTAATAATAAATAAAAAATAATTTAAAAATGAAGAGGAGATTTGAGCAGACTCCCCTAAGGGTATCAAATAACATATATCCATGAGGACAAATGGTTTCATGAACAGATGCTTTACATGATTAGTAATTAAGGAAATACAAATTCACATTTGCATTCATTAAGGGGAATCCATCTAGAAGTATTATAACATGAAACAAAATTTAAAATTGTTCCACGTTGTTGCCACACACAGCAGGGTAAATGCCAGGGCATTTTGTTTTGTTTTGTTTTGTTTTGTTGTTTTAACATTCTAGTCCAAAGTTAATAGTGTCTCATTACGAATTGAGGAATTAATCTATACATTAATTGTGTATTATACGCAGCACATTATTTTATATACAATGGAATCCTACTTGGCAATGAGAAAGAATGAAATCTTGCCATTTGCAACAACGTGAATGGGACTGGAGGGTATTATACTAAGTGAAATAAATCAGTCAGAGAAAGACAGATATCATATGTTTTCACTCATATATGGAGTATGAAAAACTTAACAGAAGACCATGGGAGAAGGGAAAGGGAAAAAATAGTTTCAAACAGAGAGGGAGGGAGGCAGGCAAACCATAAGAGACTCTTAAATACAGAAAACAAACTGAGGGTTGATGGGGCGGGGGCGGTGAGGGAGACAGGAAAGTGGGTGATGGGCACTGAGCAGGGCACATGTTGGGATGAGCAGTGGGTGTTGTATGTAAGTGATAATGGGTATCTACTCCCAAAGCCAAGAGCACACTGAACTGTGTGTTAGCCAACTTGACAATAAATTATATACATTTTTTAAAAAGGATTATATAACATCAAAAGAGAAAATATTCTGGGATGTGATTGGTTTTGTAGAATGACTTGAAGGATTCTGTCAAATTTTTATTTGCATCTTATTTCCAGTATAAAGACTTTTTATAGATTTTAAAGGTATTTTCATTGAAAAATGTTTGCTATATTTATTACATATTTTATGCATTCTCATTCTTTCCAAAAAATATGTATTTTATTGCTTCTATTTACTTTTCTGCCAAAAATATAATATCGTTTGAAATACTACAAACACTAGACGTGTACTTATTGATTAAATGGATTGAATATGATTCTTAGGATTTTTTTTTTCTAAATATGGCTTTACATTTACTGGACAAAAGTATTATATCATAAAATCAATGGCATGCTGAAACCAGCTCATCCTCGTTCACAAGAGCTGATCATGATTTTTCAGGAATTTTGCTTGCTGGTTGCAAAACACAACCGCTATTAAAGATTAATTACAGGGCGCCTGGGTGGCGCAGTCGGTTAAGCATCCGACTTCAGCCAGGTCACGATCTCGCGGTCCATGAGTTCGAGCCCCGCGTCGGGCTCTGGGCTGATGGCTCAGAGCCTGGAGCCTGTTTCCGATTCTGTGTCTCCCTCTCTCTCTGCCCCTCCCCCGTTCATGCTCTGTCTCTCTCTGTCCCAAAAATAAATAAAAACTTTGAAAGAAAAACTTAAAAAAAAAAAGATTAATTACATAAATTTGCCAGTGATCAGATAACATTTAGAAGTGAAATACATTCCCAAAACTCATAACTTCCTAATTGGTTTTTATGCTCTGTTTATGTATTATTTTATTATATACATAATAAATGTATTATGCATAAATATATATTTAATATATATTTAAATTTAAATTTATTTATTTTGAGAGCAAGGGAGAGAGGAAGAAGGCAGAGAGAGGAAGAGAGAGAGAGAGAGAGAGAGAGAATTCCAAGCAGGCCCCACACTGTCAGCACAAAGCCCAGTGTGGAGCTTGACCTCCCGAACCACGAGATCATGACCTGAGCTGATATCAAGAGTCGGATGCTTAACCTACTGAGACACCCAGGTGCCCCTTATTTTTGTTCATGGTTATTTACATCTACTTTATATACACACAGAAGTAACATACACAGGGGTACCGTTGTGCAACCACACTACTCCACTGTCACTTTCAGCAATGCCACGTTGTAGCAGGAAATTGCCCATGGTGAGAAGATTTACATCATAGCAAACAGAAACTCTACAGTTTTATTTTTATTTTATTTTTATTTTTATTATTTGTATTTGTATTTTAGATGTTAAACATGTACCAGCACACAGTTACATGTAACTCTGCTTTTAGCTGCCTACTATGTAATAAATACAAGTACTGAAAATATAAAAATGAATACATAAAGCATACTTCCTGCGTTAAAGAAAAGTACAGAACAAGAAGAATATAAGAGCTTACCGCAGGCTGTGAGCAACAAATTGTTCCAGAGGATGAGGTGAATTCAAGATGTAGAAAATACAAGATGATTTTGTAGTTGGGCCTCGAGGGATAAGGAGAAGTTCATCAAGCAGAGGAGGTGCATAAAATTATTCCAGTTATGGGAGAAAAGTCTAATCAAAGGAAAGAGACATAAGAGAATAAAAAGTATTTTATTAGAGGAGGGCACCTGTTGGGATGAGCACTGGGTGTTGTATGGAAACAAATTTCACAATAAATTTCATAAAAAAAAAGAAACCCTAATATTTCTAAATCTTCAGAATAAAGTATGTGCTATCTCCATTTGCTCCTGTCTTACGAGAACACTTTTGATGGGATTAGGGACCATGGAGATTAGACAAAGTACTTTCATTTCATTTTCACTTTTTTTCCCTAATAAGGTAACATATATTCCCAAAATTAGAATTTTTTTTTTTTGTCTGTGGATGGCCATTATTCAACCTATTACAAGCACAGGGTACATAGCAGTGATATTGAAACTCTAGTCGTGGTAAAAGTCACAAAGGGAAAGTTTATAAAGTGGGAAAAGAAAACGAGTAAACGAAATCAGTAACCCAGTAAGTTCCCAAAATATACGGGTAACCACAAGAGAAACCAATGACAGACACTAAGAATGACCACAGAAAGACAAAAGAAGGACAGAAAAAAAAAAAAAAAGTTGTGAAAAGGAATCCAGCGCAGTAGAAAGGATACTGGAGGGAAATGGGAAAGAAAAAAAAAAGGGGGGGGGGGGCTGATGTAATCCTAAAATTGAATTTTAAAATGCAAAAAGGCTCAAATGTAATTAGGTCAATTCCAAGGTCAATCTAACTTAGAATTGAGTTTCTCACCAATTGGCTATTGGAAAGATGTGACTGTCATCCCTGGAGCTAAATTTTAGTGCTAGGGGAAATGTTAAAATCAATTTTTAAATTTATGAAGCAGTTCACCAATGTGCAATATTACAATTAACAGCATCAAGGGGATCCCTTCTCAAACTAATCATGCTTACTAAATAGCTGCTAAACTCAATTGTTTTTAAACTGCTGAAGAAGGGACTGTGTAATATGTCAGCGTGTAGATATAATTAAATAGGAAAATGATACAATACCTCAAACTATTATTGAAAGACTGTATACTATTTCGATTGTGGTTTGTTGTGGAAAAGCCATGCAACCACAATTTAATTAAGGCTCTCTTTAAAGATTAGGATTATTCTGGCCCTCACTCCTAACTCTATAGCTCTGTCATTTCTCAAGATGCATAATTATTTTGCATATATCATTTTACTTCCTGTGTGCCACCACTTTGTAGAAATGTGCTTAAACAGTATATATGTCTGCATGTGCATGAGCATGGCTGTATCTGTCCTAAACTTAAACCTTGCATGTTTTGCAAAGTGCTCTCCTTGCTCTGATAATCTGGAGTTTGATTTAAAGAGAAAGTTGAGGCGTGCCTGGGTGTCTCAGTCAATGCAGTGTCCGGCTTTGGCTCAGGTCATGATCTCGTGTTTTGTGAGTTCTAGCCCCACGTTGGGCTCTGTTCTGACACCCCAGAGCCTGGACCCTGCTTCGGATTCTGTGTCTCCCTCTCTCTCTGCCCCTCCAGTGCTTGTGCTCTCTCTCCCTTGAAAATAAACATTAAAAAAATGACAATAAAAATAAAAACAAAGTTGAAATTTACTTGAATTAAGCCATTTTCAATTTCTTTTTATTTGAGATTTTCACTGTGTCTAGTCTTAGTTTTCAAACTCTCAAACTGAGGAATCCAGTTCTCACGGTTGTATTCTTACGGGAGCTCATCATATCCTTTAGTTATTATAAACTTAACTGAATGGTCTTTAAAATTGAATTTATACAAAACAAATTTTCCTTTATTTTGGAACTTATGGAATATTTTATTTTATCAGAATAAAGGTCACATTTTAAACTTTGTTTATATTACCCTTACCTTATGAATAATAGAGAGAAAACTTGCTGTTTTTGTTTGTTTTGCCAAAAATGTCCCCAATCCTCAAACACTGACTCATTGGTTTCTAAGCAGAGGCTCAGATAGACACAACACAAATGACTACAAGGGATATGAATCATTCAGGACAGACACAAAAATATAAGTCAACTTTAGGATCTCAGCTGGTAAGAAAATGAGACACATACAGCACGGCTGAGAAGGCTGGATGATGAAGGTTAGAAAGTCTCTGGAAGTTTCTGTCAATGATCACATTTATCTGCAGCACCATGGTGGATAATCCACAGAAAGGCACTGTAACAAAACCCAACAATGGATATCTCTGTAGCCCACATACCTGTCTGTAGCTATCACCTGAGAATAATGGCTTTCCTTTAAATCCCAGGTTCCAGCTCTCATAATAATGACTGTGGGTGTCCTGCTGTGAGAAGAACCCTCGCTACAAGGGAGCTTGGGAAATGTAGATTTCAGCCTGTGAAAACTTGAAGTACAGAAAATGAGAAAATGACTGATAGTATTAACATAGATATTTTGATATGATTTGAGATATGGTGACTAAATATGTTCAATTCAGTCATAACAGAGAGTTAACAATTGTTTTCATTCATCATGATAAAAATTTGATTATTTATATCATAGCACAAGTATAATTGTGACATAGTTCAAAAGTCATAATCAGACTGTACTTTTAAGAGTTCTATCGCATTTTTATCTTATACAACTTTTCCTTCTCTGGTAAGGATGGAGGCTATCCCTCTCTATCCAACTGTTTCCATGATAACTCTTATTTCTAATTTTTAAAAAAAAAATTTTAACGTTATTTATTTTTGTGAGAGAGAGCAAGCATGAATGAGGCAGTGGGGTTGCTGGTGCAGAGAGAGACACACACACAGAATCTGAAGCAGGCTCCAGTCCCTGAGCTGTCAGCACAGAGCCTGATGTGGAGCTCGAACTGTGAACTGCGAGATCATGACCTGAGCTGAAGTCCTACGCTCCACCGACTGAGCCACGCAGACTGTCCCAAAACTCTTATTTCTTGACTCATCAGTTCTCCCTGGATTTATTTCTTTGTTGGGGTTTGCCTACATTAGTTAATTCTATTTTATTTATTTATTTATTTATTTATTTATTTAATTTTTTAAGGTTTATTTATTTTTGACAGAGAGACAGAGTTCTAGTGGGGAAGGGGCAGAGAGAGAGGGAGGCACAGAATCTGAAGCCGGCTCCAGACTCTGAGCTTCAGCACAGAACCCTACACGGGGCTTGAACTCATGAACTGCAAGAGCATGACATGAACCAAAGTCGGATGCCCAACTGACTGAGCCACCCAGGAGCTCCTAGTTAATTATATTTTAAAATGTCACTGCATTTAACATTCCATAGAAAGTTATTTTATTTTTTTAAGAAATAAATAATCTACCTATTAAAAGCCATAAGGTATAGATCAATTAATATTCAGTAGCTCTAAACCAGATTTTTTTTTCAGTTAAAGCATGGTTTGATCATTTTCAGATAAGAAAACCAAACTTATGTTGCTAATGAAATAAAAAAAAAAATACTAAACCATGCATGAATGTGAACTGTTTTCTTTAGAATCCTCAGAATAAAATTTCCTTTCTTTTTTCAAAGTCATCTCTATTTTTTACTAATTAACTGAACAGGAGAAATCTAGATACACACACACACACACACACACACACACACACACACACGTGTGTGTGTGTGTGTGTACAAAAAAAAAATCATCTCCTTCCTCCAGCTTACTGTTGACCACACTTCCAGGAATAGTGTGGAAAAGACATGACATGCAACAATATTGAATTGTAAGAACAGTGGACCCTTGAACAACACCAGTTTGAACTGTGTGGTTTCACTTATGCATGGATTTTTTTCAATAAATACAGTATATTCTATCAATATATTTTCTCTTACATGTAATTTTTTTAATGTTTTACACTATTTTAGAGACAGAGAGAGAGAGAGAGAGAGAGAGAGCAAGTGAGCGCCTGAGCAGGGGAGGGGCAGAGAGAGAGGGAAACACAGAACTTGAAGTAGGTTCCAGGCTCTGTGCTGTCATCACAGAGCCCAACACAGGGCTCGAACCCACTAACTGTGAGATTATGACCTGAGAGAAGCTGGACGTTTAATCAGCTGAGCCACCGGGTGCTCCCCTTATGATTTTCTTAATAATAATTTTTTCTTGAGCTTACTTTATACTATACGGTATACGGTACGTATAACATATAAAATATGTGTCAATCTACTATGGTATCAGTAAGACTTCTGACCAATAGTAGGCTAAATTTCGGGGAGGGGGTCAAATGTTATTTTCAGCTGCATGGGGATTGATGTCCCTAACCCCCATGTTGTCAAGGGTCAACTCTAGTCTATGATCATGTAGTGAGGCTGATGATTTATTACCAAATATTTTTGTGACCACATTTATGTGGCATACATCAAATGCAAAACATGGGTGAGAATGAATGGCGTGGTGACGGTACATGCATATGTTACAGCAATTGGTTCCTCTCTGGGTTCTGAATCACCAATCCAAATCTCAAGACCAACCAAATAATTTTAGATCCCTTATTAGTGCAATTTTTATTAGTTTTAAAAGTGTAATGATGTAAACCTAAAACTGGTCTAAAATATAGTTTGTTGAAAACAAAATTAAGCAAAAGTAATGATATGTTGTTTTCCCAACAGTGAATTCCCTTATACCATTGATTTGACTTGATTGACCAAATATCCAAGGGAATGTATAAAAGTTTACAGCAAAGAAAAATTATAATACATTAGTAAGGAAGACAGCTTCTCTGTTTGCATGGGTAAACACAGATTTCAGCACAACTGAAAATAAATATTTACCTCATCATAATATTCATGAACTATAGCTTCCAATTTTAAACTGTTTTAAGATTGTCCAATTAATAAACTTGAAGCATTGCAATTAATTGCAATTTTTCCTTCTATTTCTCGCTTCTTCTAACTCCAGTACATGCATTCAATGCTCTGTAATGCTGTAGAAACAACACAAATCTGGAGTTCAAAGTCCTGATTTCAAAACATGACTCTGACTTTTAGATGACCTTGAAAAAAATCACTAATTGTCTAATTAATCTCATGTCGGAAAACTATCTTAAATTTTAAATCAGATAATGTTTGTGAAACTACTTTATAACTGTGAAATATGTAAAAATGACATACATTTTTGAATTTATATGTTGAGTGACTAGATGTGATCGAAATGGATTCCCAACTATTTTTCCATAAATATTCAGTCCAAATAACAGGCTAAAGACTTGGGATTATTTTAGGGTTATATGTCAAGACAGGGATACAGGAATTGCACATGATGTAGGATGAATTAGATAAAACAAGTAATCCTTGAAAGAGCCATGTGCTGTTGGTCCCATTTGACCTTCATCTGCTAAAAATAAAACGTAATTTCCTTAAATCTGACCCAATCTTCCAGAGAGTCAAAATGAGTAAAATACTTTCTCAAAGCAAGTTCTTCATACTTGAAAGGTAAATTGCCTCTCCTCAGGCACAAAGAAGAACTAATATATCCGAGGAAAGGTAATTTCTCAAGGAGTCTCTTCCAGAACAGTTGGCTAAGCAATAGAATATTTTATACACCCAATCTTTTCATGAAATCAAGTTCAATAAAGACAAAATTTGCACTATGTTTTCTTCCAAAGCACTTGGAAATCTATGTTTCAATGCGATAGTAAATACATTTGCAGAACTCTATGTTCAAGACACGGTGCTAATCACAGTTGATTATGCAAATTGAATCACACAGGAATGTTGTCTTTAATGCCTTAAAAATTGTAAAGTTATGTTGGTCCAGCCCAGTGGGCTAAGGGCTATGTACACATGACATAAACTTTGCATGTCAGAAATAACGAGAATTTGTTTCCCATGACAGGCTACCAGTCATTGTGTGATATAGTTTGCTTTCCATATTTTTTCATATGTATATATATATATTTTAATTTTTATTTTTTAAGGTTTATTTATTCTTGAGAGAGAGACAGACAAACAGACAGACAGAACATGAGCAGGGGAGTGGTTGGGGGATAAACTTAGGAATCCCCTGGGGTTACACCAGTGGGTTAACAAGGCATAAAGAAATACAAAGTCACAAAATGCTCACACTCAAGCTTGGGTAAACCAGATTGGCACTCCAAGAATAGGGGGGTGTAGTGATACCCCGAGAATACAGATGCACAAAGATGCCAGGAATAGGGGGGTGCAAAGGCACCCCAAAACAGGGAGGAATTTCAGAGCCCCCAAAATAGAGAGGGAGAGGCAAACAACTGAAATAGGAATGGCACAAAGGTGCCCAATACATACGTATATGAAATAAACAAGATTAGATATACAGGGTGAAAGCATCCCCAATTTAGCAGAAAAGCTGCTTTCACGAGGGGAGGGAGAAGGTTGGGTAAATTGGTGAATTGGACTATGGACCAGCTGCGTTGCAGGCAAAGCAGACCAGAGAAGAGATAGTTAACAAAAGAAAAGGTATCTTGTCAACCCTGTGGATATTTCCCCTACCTGTCTCATTCCTGAGGCTAGCTAAGATAAACAGAGGTGCTGCCTCACGTCTGCTGTAAACAACCCTCGTCCCAACCACCCAGCGCCCACATTTTGTTTTGTATTAATCCAACCCCCTAACTCTGAATATCTTCGAGACCCCCTTTCCCTCATGTCCACAAGTTAATGTTCACAGATTCATTGTCCCTTTGTGCACATCCATTGCCATGTTTGTAAGTCTTCTGATTCTAATAAACATGAGGCAAGGACCCTTATTCAGGGCTCTTGTCTTTTCTCGGACATTAGCCATCTCTTGCTTTAATCCTGCGTCTGCTCTTTAACGTCTACTCTTTTGCTGTCCAAAAAAGAAATTTAGACTTAGACTCTATGACAGCAGGAGCAGAGCAAGAAAGGGACACAGAATCTGAAGCAGGCTCCAGGCTCTGAGCTGTCATCACAGAGCCTGACGCAGGGCTTGAACTCACAAGCTGTGAGATCATGACGTGAGCTGGTCAGATGCTCAACTGACTGAGCCACCCAGATGCCCCTCATATAAATATATAAATATACATATATACATATATATAATATTTATATATAATATATTATATATGTATACATATATACATATATAATATATTATATATAATTATTATATACATATATAACCTGCATTCTTCTATTTACTTTCTTTGCAATAGTATTAAGTCTTATCACCCAAATGCACTGAACTAACTACTAAATGATGATAAAGTGTAAATCTCCTGTATATGATTATAAAACATATATATATGAATATATGTGTTTATATATATATGTATATAAACACAAACACAAACACACACACATGGATGTTATGGATATGTATTCTTTCAAGTCCACAGAAAGTAGTATCTTTTGCTAGAAAAAAATTCAATGCACAAATAATTTCTGGAAATATACAGTCTCTTACTTAGTGGCTTAGAAGGTCTATTAAAGATACATATTAATAATACTTATGAAAGATGATGATATATCCTAAATAAATAAATGTAAATTACACTGACCCAGAATTTTCTAAGTTTAATTTACTAAGCTATTATATATGTAATGCATGTATTATGACTTCAGGCAGAGTACAAACACTTTGTGAAACTCTTTAGGAGAGTCATGGAATTTATATTCAAGTAACAAAATGCTCCATGGTACAACAAGGGCTATGTATATTTTATTTTATTTTTGTTCTTTTTTTGTTTGTTTTTAGGGCTGTGTATATTTTAAGTAGATTTAAAATGCAACACAACTTGGCACATTAAGAATCTAAATTAATATCATGGTATATCACTTCATTGCATAATATAGAAACAAGAGATACTATCTTTCTTTCTAGCAGCTTTCAAAATGTAAAGGAAGATTAATGATACAAACCTCAAACAACATGTTTATACATGTGAAATCTGCACCTCAGCACCTCATTGGAGCAGCGAGCAGTATTCAACAAAATGTGAGCTGAATTTATCACTCAGGTAAGTGTTAATTTCTTAATATCTATTTTCAGAATATACTTACCTGCCCCTTTACCCCAGGAACTTTCCCTATGACTCCTTCACCTAGCAAATAAAATAGTAAGATATGAAGATCAAAGGTGTGGAGAAGTAATCCTGGAGCAATCTTATCTTTGAAAGAATGTTTGATTTTAACATTTTAATGTTTTCTAATAAATAAAAGGCAAATGGAAAATAAACGTAAATCATCTCTACAATATCTGAAACACATCACCGATCCATCTGAAACCTCTTAGAGACAGGAAAGCCCTGTGTTTTGAGAGGAGCAAAAATAACAAAATTAGAGATAAGGATTGAGAAAGAGATAATAGTTATAGATAGATAGATGATAGATAGATAGATGATAGATAGATGATAGATAGATAGAGATAATGTATACATATAGATATACTTACACATAGCACATAAAAAGAGAGTAGATAGATAAAATTTATAACGTACTCACACAACATATAAAAAATAGTATCTGCTATACAATTCTTGCAATACTGTATTCTGTAATATACTGTGCTCTCATTCTTGTGTAACTTCCAAAGTCCAGAAGTTTAATTCCTGCCTAATGTATACCACCACCTTGGCTAGCCTCTGCAGTTAGTTTCAAATAATGGATTGTCTGGCCCAATATTCTGTTTTACTTGTGGCATCATGAGAGATTGGCTCTTATGATTAATGAAATCATGATAGTTCATTTCCACTGTTATAGATTTCAACTGCTTAGAGCTTTAGCATACATGATATACATTGTTATTTAATTCCCTAATAGATGTTCTGTACTCTTCTTTCTAGTAAGAAAATGTTTAGCTGGGCAAAGGCCAGTACCACCTGTTCTCCTTCAGTTGCAGCTATGTATTTTCATATGACTAATTATAGCTGTATTGAAGTGCCATGGGTGATATCTTGATTTCTTACAGGAAACCTTACTTTCTCTTTTCAGCCTTTTTTTCTCTGATAGAAATCAGAACCTAATGTTGAGTCATAATTGTTCAAACAGAGAAGAGCAACAACTGAAGGATGGCAGAGAACAAAACTGCTATAATGTGGATCTTTGGATTACCTTGTGGAACAGAACCATTATTCTCTGTGTGCTTTCTATCTCCAGATTTATATCAATGAGAGATACCTATTTGAAAAATTAATTATTTTGGATCACAGCTATACATGCAGCTGAACTTATATCCCAAATAATAAATGATATCTCATCTTTTACCAATCCTCTATAATGCATTAAAACACGTTTAGCCAAATTATCAAGTACCATAGAAGTATAAGTAGGAGTTTTTGAAACCTCTGGAATCAGTTACCAGTTTACCAGAAATACTGTGGACAGAAGAACTTGTTAAAATAATTCTGTGTATTCAGGAAAATCTACAGTTTAGAAACTCCACACTCCAGTTCAGTGAAAAGAAAAATGGTAAGAAAAAAAAAATAGCATGTGCGTGTAGGAGGGCATTGTTAGGTGTAAAAATTGAAAGACATATATCAACCACAGGCAGTAAGTGGATCTTGTTTGAATCTCTGTTTCAGCAAATCATCTCTGAATTTTGTGTAAGATAATAGGGGAAATTTAAATACTACCAGGTATATGAAGATATTAAGTAATCACTACTTTCATCTAAGTATCATAATACTAGTGTAACTATGTTAAATATAAAGCCAATACATCTTAGAGATATAGTGAAATACCAAGATGAAACCAACCATATGCTCTGTGGAATGCCTCAAAATAATACAATGGAGGTGAAGGCGGGAGGGAATGTAGTGCAGATATAGATGGAACAACATTGGTCAAGAGAAGAGCTGAATGATAGCTACATAGGGGATTGCTTATACTTTTAATTCTTTTATACTTTCTAAAAATTTGTCCATATCAAAAGGTTTTATATGACAATAGGATATATGCTTTGGAACAAGATACATGTTTTAGTGACCTAGTTGTAGGTCGATATCTTGGAAGCTGTGTGCCCTTGGCACATTTTTTATTATTCATCAATAAAGTAGGAACGATGTATTCATGTTATTTAATTGTTATTAAGATTAAAGTAGTTCATGTTTGTAAAGCACTTAACATGCTAAGAATCAACAAATGTTAACTATGTGCATTTACTCAGTGTCATTCACAGGCATTTTGTGAGCTAGTTTCAAGAGCTAAAAACCATCTATCATATTTTGTGTGTATACATGTGGAAAAATAGGTTGGAACTCTAACACATTAATTTGGGGGACCTGGTTTATTTATAACTTGAAAATCGCTAGAATTTCAGTGACTAGAAATGAATACTTTATATTTTCCCACATAAATTAAAACATTGATGAATTGAAGCTTCTACAGTTATCCCAAGGCAAAAATAAATAAATTCTCTAGTAGAAGGATTATTTTAAACTTAAATGATGATTGAATAAAAAACACATTGATGTGAATGTTTTAACAGGAGAGTGATGAAAATAAATTTGTGCCCCATATATATCTGGGGAATTTATGGAAAATTAACGTACCTGATATTCATTCTTTCTCTCTGATATGTAGGATTAACAGGGTCTATAAATCATTCACATGGAAGAGTTAAGCATGTAATAGGCCTACTGACAATATATGTATTGATATAATTTTGTAAATTCATATTAAACAATTGTATCTGAATAAATTTGTTTTTCTTTATAAGTGTAAAAAAGCAATGACAAGTTTCATTTCCTTCTCCTCTCATTAAATTAGCACCTTTTGATGGCCAGCTACACAAATTGTCATATAAATGCAAGATTTCAAATAAGCTCCTTATTTTCAGTAGAAGTAGACAATTTTCAACTTTTCTGTTCTATAATTTCCCTGTATTGTTCTATACTTTCTCTGCAGAATTCAATCCTGAAAATCTTTCTAAAGCCATTTTTCTCTTGACTTCCATATGATCCTCTCATCCTTTCTTCCGCCTTACTTGCCATTCCTTCTCATGCTACTTCTTTGCTATTCTCTTTTTCTGCTACTACCTTTAATGTTGGTGGTATTTCCTACAGGATACAATATTTGGTGTACTTCCAATCCCTTTCTAGAATTGCAATCCAGGCCATCTAATCACAGTCTATAAATTTAACAAGCGCCCAAACCCACTTACCAGTGATTCTACATCCTTATCTTCTTTCAGGACCACATTCTAATGTTCACAATTATATATTCAAGTATAGTTCTGGCAAGTGAATCTCTAGATTCTCCCTACATCTTGCAATTTCATTTTGACCTCTCCATCTTGGTAAATAGCTGTCTTCTTCTTGCAGTTGTCTGAGCCAGAGGGTGGGAATATGACATCCTTGACTTCTGGCCTCCATTACTTATCATGTCTGGGACCTACTGGATCACAACATTTTTTCCTTATCTCATATTGATCTCTTTTCTGTGTGTTTCCAGTCTTCATTTGAAGCCTCAGTAACTTCTTGCTTGGATATAATACCTTCACAACTGGTCTTTCTGAATTAATTCTTACCCTTTTCCAACCTAGTCACTGAAGCTGAGTAATTTCTCATAAATAAATATATTTCTGTCCCTTTTCTGCCTTTTCTAGGCCTCCAATTTCTTTCAGAATAGAGTAAAAACTTTCCAAATTTATAATCAAGATAATATACAATCAAATTCCTGAATTCCCTTCAATGACAGTGAATTACATGCAGCAGGTCCATACACATGTGACCTCCCTTAAATGTACCCAGCCGTTCCATCTTCTGTGCCTTTGTTCACATTATTCCATTGCCTGGAAAATTCACTTTCATCTTCTCTTTGAAAACACCTACATTTTTACTGAGAAGCAGCTTCAACAAAATGCCTTCCTTGGAGTGTGTGCTCGCCTTCACCAAACGATTTGGTTATCTCTATTTTTCCTTCTCTGCCCTCCTAAAAATGTCATCATAATACACACAATGATTCAGCATAATTACTGATTTTCTACTCCTCCCTCACACAAGACTACTGGCTCCTAGAAGTAAAAAAAAAATTGTCTTTATTCATCTCTAAATGGCATTTATCTTAGAAAAGTGATGGATTGAAAATAAGACCTTGTCATGTTTGTGGATCGAAAATCATAATAATATGGTGAGCAGGAAAAGATAATCCCATTGTTAAGATTATTCAACTAGGGTTCAAAACTCTTACATGGTGTTTACGAGATGAAACAACACGTTATAGAATTTAGATTTAAATTCTTGTATTCTAAATTAGTCTGGTAAATCTGCCATTATAATCCTCTTTTTTTCTGAAAATTTTTGGAATAGTTCTTTTCTTTTTTTCTTGTTTTTGTATTATTATTTACATAAATAGTGGCCCTTTAAATTGATTTTATTCCTAGGTTAAAAACAAGGTCAGTTTATCTGAAACTTGAATGATTTTCTTTGAATTGCAGGTTAGACACATTTATTTAATAATACAAAAATGTTTAGGTATCAATCATTGTTTTGTTGTTTGTTTGTTTGTTTAATCTGGGCCTAAGTTTTTCTACTTTCTACAAAATATCAGTCTTAGCTACCAAATTTGAAAATTGGTGGTAACTGTGTTTTGCCATTAACCAAAAAAAAAAAAAAAAAAAAAAAAAAACCAAAACAAAACAAAACCCAAAAAACAAAAAAGTCTGATTCAGGCACCCAACTAAGTGTAGAAGAAGAACCTAACATTTCAAAACACTTTCATTTCTATAAAGAATAAATTGACCTAATGGTAGCTCAGACACCTTTTTTAGAAAATTTATTCCAAACTTTATTTGTTTTGCCGTTATTTTCAATGCATGCAGGCTTTTATTGAAAATAAAAACCACTAGAAAACACATGAGAAGATACTAATGGATACTTATTTAAGCACACAATTTTTCACTTGGATAAGGTTTGATCACTGGGTAAAATCTGCTTATGTAAGCTGTGTCTATACAAACTACAGCCAAAGAATATTTTGACAGTTTTGAATCATCATCGTAAAGAAAAAAATGATTCCTTTGTGTGGTTTTGCAAGCTACCCAAAAGTTAAAAATTAAAAAGGAAATCTAAATTTGACCGCATAATTGCAGTAATATTAAAATTAGCATATACCTTCTGATGGTGGTAATTTTTGTTATAAATAACATCCACTTACATGTATGTTCCTTTTTAAAATGTGGCCTCATCATTTATAGCTATTCTTCATGTACAATCAACTTTATTCCATTCTGAGCATTTGGTCACAACATGTTTCAGAAATAAGTCAGTTGTTCACAGAGATATATTTGTTTTCTTCTGTAGACGTGGATAAAGTGCATATCCTATCTTAACAGGAGAGGTCAAGCAACTATGTTCTGCCACATGTGACGAATACAGATATTTGTCACAGTGTTGCGTTCCTATACCTCCTCTACCCTGCAGAAGGGCCAGAGGAGGACTTTATGCCCAAAGGGGATGTTCTATAACATCCAATCTAAGCCTCTGAATCACCGACTGCAAAATATTTTCTTACAGGGCTGCCCATGCATGCTGAACTAGAAGTAAAGGAGTTCCTTGTTAAGCCACTGGCAACGTAGGATGGTTTGTTTTGACTAATATAGAAGTAGGCTACTAATGTGGCCTACAAATCAATAAAAATCTACACTAAATTTCATTTAATGAAATTACATATAATGACATGGCTATGATATCATGTATCCAGTGAGGCTCTCTAGGCAGAGGACAGAGAACAGAGGCTGATAGAATGTGTGTAGGTTGTTACTAGGTATGTATATAATACAGTCTAATTAAAGATGAGTTCAGACAGGAATTGGCCAATTGTAAAGCGTAAATAAGACAGGGAATAAGAGGGGTTGGAAAAACAGACTGTAAGCAGTAAGAGATAAAGACTGAAAATGGTTTTGAGTGACAAAAAAAGTGTTAGGTTTCAGCCTCCCATCAAATATCAGTTTAAGAACATGGCCTTCCCACTCATGCCCATCTTCTGAGAAGCTCCAGATAGTCTTCAGATAGATTAGATAACATCAAGATACCTTACGAAGTTACAAAACATTGGTGACATGGATGCGAATAAGCAAAGCAATAAATCAGTCTTGAGCATGAAGTTTAGAAAGCAAAAACAAAACAAAAACAAAACAACTTCAAGTCTGATGACAAGCACATTGAGCTTATTAGAACCAATGAATTCCAACACATGTCAGTTTTCAGGTTCACCTGTACTGTCTAAAGAACCACAAAGTCATGCCGAAAAAGCGTTTGTTTGCCTAAAAAGCAATCCAATCCAATGGTAGGAGCCGTGAACTCGCTTCAGCAGGAAGTTACCTCTCTGTCATTGTAATGAGGTACCTTTGGAAAGCTTACTTCATGACGTTTGTTGGTGAAGGAGCCAGACAGAATACAAAAAAGTAGAACCAGAGGTCATGGGAATGGCACCTAGCAGAGTGTAGCAGCAATTTTTCGTCAGGATTAGAAAGCTTTCATGTTGCGTGCCCAATAGGGTTCAAAAATTATTATGGGTCAGTATACGTTATGTGTTCATTCTTCTTCTTCTCAAATTGGAGTTTGAAGTTATTATATAGGTGGTGGATGGTTGGAAGAATAAATATAATTTGTCTTTTTAGTTTATATAATGCCAAACCACAAAGATAAATATGACTGATCCCCATAAGACCTTAGATTTTGAAATAGCTTCAAAGACTCAATGGGATTTTTGTTTTTTTTTTTCTTTTTCTCCCTGTGCCAACTATTGTCTGTTGATATCTTGCAAACCTCTATGGCTTCCTTGCCTTGTCTCTGTGCAATACAGGGAAAACACATGGAAATTATCCTTCTCCGCCTCCTTGCTGTTGAGATCTGGTTTAGATTTCACCAATAATACAAGACAGTTTCATGAGAAAGGATGAGTGGAGAAAGAGTAGACATGAATTTTGAGCAGCTTTGGAGTTAACACTTACAAACTACTAGTCCATGGTCGACTGTAATGAAAGAAGCTCCTTCAAACTCAGACACGTTCTGATTTTCCAACATGAGCAAAGTGACATTTGCTCACCCAGTTCGCAAACAAAACATTTTTAAGCATATTTCTCCCTGTATCAAACCCTTTACCTTTATAAATTCTGGAGAGGTTTATCAGCCCTGGCTGATACATCCCTTAGGGTAAAGGATGTCTATTACAAGTATGTAAGAGATGGGGAACAGACATTTTGTTTCAATAAAGGTGGGATTTGGCAGACTCTGTGTCATTGCTCACTAAATCATTCTGATTTTGCTCTTATGCTAGTCTACTACATTTTCCAAATATCTTTTCAATTAGTCCAGTCATATGACTGCTTTCTGGCCAATGTGGTGTACCAGCCAAATGCCAAAGGTCCATTGGAAGACTCTAAGATCCCAGGAGAAAGCTACAGCCAATGGGTAGAAAAAAACAGAATCCTTGGGTCACTGCTTGAAGGATAGCCGCTCAACCATGAACCTCTGTGTTAAATTCTTCATGAGTAAAATTAAACCTTTATTGTTTTACTCCAATTATTTTATTCTTATTGTTATATAAGTTGGTCTATCATGATTAGCATAGTTACTTCATATGAATTTGAAGTTAGGGTTGGAATAGAAAATATGATGCACGATGACTGTCATTATTATACACTGCATCCATACTTATAATGGCAAATTCAGTGGGTAAATGTTCAATGATATGTTAACAAAGTCTTGCCAGAGAGTTGGCAGTATGGTGGCAGAGGAGGAGGAATACGGAAGAAGCAATGACAGGAAGACACCGAGCCCTTTTCTGTACAATCAGGACTGAAAAATGAACCAGTTGAGAGATGAACACTGCTACCAACTTCAGATTCCTGTGTCTCAGACCAATTTTACTTCCTGATTTCTAACAAAGATTACAGTTCTTTCCTCTTCATTCTTCCTGCTCACACTCATGTTTCTCTTTCCACTTTTGCCATACTCATGAGGCAATGGTACAATGGAAAGTACAAGAGAGTTGGATTCCAGTGAACCAGCGGATCTGGGTATGAACACAGCTCTATAACTATGTGTCTTATTACCATCATCAAATTTTTATTAGTAAGGATTTCTAACTTTAGTTTTCTGCTACGTAAATGGGGCTGTGACAGGCTCCCTGAATATAAAATAAGAACAATGATTTTTACCTTTCGGAATTATTGTGAAAAATAAAGCTACCCAGGTCACAGAAAACTAACAAAAATATCTACTCTGAAATTTATCATTAGCAGTTTTGAAAGAATAGTCCATTTCTGTCATTACAATGCTTAACACAAAGTTGTACTACAAAATAATGAACTTAGTAAACAGTTGGATTGATGTAAAATGACTAACTGAACCAAACTGCTTTGCTAAGACTCTTGCTTATTTTTATATTCCTGTGTTCACATATTTTGACATTTTTCTTTCTCCGGGTCATACTTTAACAAACTATGAAGAATTTAGTTAATTTCCTAACCCAGCATTTTCCAAAATGCGCTATACAAAATGAGAGTTTTGCAAGATGGTCTATGAAAAAAAATAAGTTTATGGCCAATTAGGTTTAGTGAGTACGAGATAGGATATTTTACTCTTATGGATTGATGATGCACTGAAAGATATGGGAAGGCTTGTGAACTCTACTAATTTATAAACAGGAAGCTTTTTTACCTTTTCCTGACTGAGAGTTTCTCAAATGTTTCTGAAAAATGAAAGTGTCCCACTCAGTAAGACCACCTGCCTCTGCAGCCTCAGATCCAGTCACAAAGTCCTTAGAAACTTTTCAGAGCTAATGGAAAATGAAGATAAAGCCTTAAAACCCTGGACTAAGCCTAAGGAAAGCATCCCATCTGGGTGATTCTCTCCTTAGTAATGTCCCAATTTTCTGGAAGTCTTGCTCATCTGTTTATGCTGCATTCACTTGGTGTGAGCACCAGTGTATAATTTTTGGCAATAGAGAATAACTCTACTGCTGCTGTTTTTCCACACAAAGGATGATAGTAAGGGAAAGACAATGGCGACCAAACACCTCTATGCTAAAGTCACCTGACAGAACTCAGCTATAATTGGGTGGATAGTCACCCACCAGTGTTACTCTTCAATATTTTATTTCAGTCTCAAAGTGCCTGTCCTCTAGTGCTTAGGATGGAGATCTCACTGGATGTGTGTACTGTTTCTGTTTGTGCCTGCCAAAGAACTGTTCTTTTTGGTCTGCTATAGAACTAATCTCCATCCACCTTCATGGCCAGCACACTTTCTCTGAGATCAGAGAGTCAAGTCTGGTCAGACTTCTCAGGTCCTGGAGTTTACACTACATAGTAAGCTAGAGTTTACATTACATATCTGAGATGAATCTCCACCTATCCTTCCAATTCTTCTTTTATTTCATCATTATTTCTCCCATGTATCTGCAACGCTCTGTTCTAAAAGAATTTACAAAAAAGGGGTTCTTTACTTTTATGTTGTCAGATCTGAGGTATTTTCCTTTATTTATTTTAACTTTGGTCTAATTATTAAGGCCTTACCTTTCCTGTGCCAATGTTTTTATTTTTTTCTGCAACTGCTCCTGATACGTTTATAATAAAGCTATATCTCCACACCCCCACCACAGGTAAGTCAAATCAACTGAAACTCTTGGTTTGTGTGTGTGTGTATGTGTGTGTGTGTGTGTGTGTGTGTGTGTGTGTGTGTTATTTATTTTAAGAGAGAGAGAGAGCATAAGTTGGGGGAGGCAAAAAGAGAGGGGGTCAGAGGATCAGAAGCAGGCTCTGTGCTGACAGCAGTGAGCCCGATGTGGAGCTTGAACTCATGAACAGTGAGATCATGACCTGAGCCAAAGTCGGACACTCAACTGACTGAGCCATTCAGGGGCCCTTGTTTTGTTTCTACTGTTTTACTTTCATAAAGATGGAGTTAGTTATACTCAGAAATATTGTCTTGTGATTTTCTTGATTGTGCCTAATCTTTCCCATATCATATCTTTAAAATGTTTAAATCTGCTTCTTTGCTTGCTCATTCCCTCTGACCTTTTTCCTATTCAGGTTTCTGGACTTGAAATGTCATGTGGATCCTTCTCTGATATCTTTATTCAAATCGTATAGCTTGGTCTGACTTTTTGGATAGCTTTTGCTCTGCATTTCTCTGAGACTATTCCCACTGTTTTCTTTCCGTAACCAAAGCTCACTGCTAGCACTTTTTCTAACCTACTTCCATAGCATAGGCAACCATCTTTGGCTAGCTACTCTATGAAAAAATGTATAAAAATATGTTATTAAATGCAAATAGACATATATTTATAGCATTTAGATTTATTTTTTTTCTTTTTAATCTTTATTTAACTTTGAGAGACAGAGAGAGAGAGACAGAGAGAGAGAAAACGAGCTGGGAGGGAACAGAGAGAGGGGGAGACACAGAATCCAAAGCAGACTCCAGGCTCTGAGCTGTCACCACAGAGCCCAATGCAGGGCTCAAACCCACAAACCGTGAGATCATGCCTGAGCCAAAGTCAGATGCTTAACCGACTGAGCACCCAAGCACCCCTATAGCATTTAGATTTAGAGTTTTAATAATTGACCATATAAAATTTTGGAATGAATGAATGAATGAAACTAATTAATTAGGTAATTAATATAGGTATTTCCAACGTTGGAAAAGCTATGGTGACTAGTGTAGCTCTCCAATTTACCAAGTAGAACTTCATCTGCAGGCATAAAACTTTAAACACTATATCCAGTGTAAATAACAAAGATATTGCAACCTAGCAGGGGCTCTGTTCTGCTGGAGAACAGTTTATTTTTAACTTAACTAAGAAAAATAAACAGCTGTTTTTCTTAGACCTTTTAGCTCACAAATTTCAAGTGCATCTGCAACCCGATGCAGAATCTGAACTAATCTTAATGAGTCCATGTAAAATAGATCTCCCAACTGAGATCTAGTCACTTAAATTTACCTTCACTAATTCTTTCCTGATACCAGTGTTCCTGGTATCCATCTTGCTGCCGGCCTCGCCCACCTCTGTTTTCTTAAGTTTCTAGTTAATTACTAGGTCTCTTCCCCAATTTAAACATTAATCCTGCTTCCTCCCTCACCACCCTGAGGGATTGACTTTGCTGCGCTTCTAACAATCATTGGCTAGGATGTTGCTATAAATACATTGTAGAATGACTCTATCTTTCTCACTTAATGCTACATTTCCCTGCCATGTATTCATTAGTCACGGGGTATGGGATCCAGATTTTCTTTAACTTACTGTTTCATACAATTCTGTTTTCTGTGAACACTGGGTTATTTTCTGGACAGTTGGATATTTCTTAAGAAATAGTTCCAATGGGTTTCTTGCTTTGTCCCTGCCTCTCTTCTCATCCACAGGCATTTCTGAATTCTTCCCATTTTCTCCACCATATCACTGAAGTCTCAGCACAAAAGATTAAGTGATAATCAAATTATGGAAAAGGGTTCCTACATAAAACTACTTTTACTGATACCCTGGTATATATTTTTCTTCATTGATTCATAATCGTGAATAAAATTGTTAATTAAATATATTCTTGGGGCGCCTGGGTGGCTCAGTTGGTTGAGCGTCCTACTTCGGCTCAGGTCATGATCTCGCAGCTCGTGAGTTCGAGGCCCGTGTCGGGCTCTGTGCTGACAGCTCAGAGCCTGGAGCCTGTTTCGGATTCATCTCCCTCTCTCTCTGTCCCAACCCACTCGCATTCTGTCTCTGTCTTTCTCAAAGATAAATAAACATTAAATTTTTTTAAATAAATATATTCTTACATCCATTCATGTATTCACCATAAACTTATTTTTTTAATTTTTTTTAATGTTTATTATTTTTGAGAGAGAGACAGAGACAGAGAGCAAGCAGGGGAGGGGCAGAGAGAGAGGGAGACACAGAATCGGAAGCAGGCTCCAGGCTCTGAGCCATCAGCCCAGAGCCTGATGCGGGGCTCGAACTCACAGACCGCGAGATCGTGACCTGAGCCGAAGGCAGCCGCTCAACCGACTGAGCCACCCAGGCGCCCCTACCATAAACTTATTGATCACCTACTGCATGCCAACATTAGTGATTCAGCAGTGAAACAAGGCAGAAACTTCTCCTGTTCTCATAGACGATGGTGGCCTTTCTGCTATTGTGAGAAAATAATTCAAATGTCCATCTCTACATTTTAACAGATGTTACTAAATATCTTCAAATTCAGGATAAAATACAGAAGCCAAACGTGCAGTGACAAAGATTGACTACCATTTATTTAATGAGGTCCCTGGAAAATATTGATTAAGTTGTGCCCTGAAGCAGCAGCTATCTGTGTTCCTGTATATACAGGAACCAAAGCAAACTGTGTAATTTACCAACTGTCTCCATGTTGCCTTTTATCTGGTACTCAACCAAAAGGCAGACTGATAGCGTTTTTGTCGACCATTTCCACAGAGAGAATCGACGGCATAATTGTGACATAGGACATCCTAAGTCCTTTTTGCATTTGCTTAATGAGATACTCGCCCGCCACTTGAATTGCAATTAACCATCTTTATTTCTGTGTATCCAAATCAAACCTTGTTCAGGTTATAGTTTAAAGCTCACAAGATAGTCAATTATTTTAAAGCCTTTATTCTCTAGCCAACTCCAGACCCTCCCCCATTTGAATATTTTTCTAGCCCACACTTCCTATAGATCATGTATTTGCTCTATGGTCATAATGCATATATCCATAGATTATAAGTTTTATATCCATAGATTATAAGTTTTACAAAGATGAAAAATAAGCTGTAATACAGAGTATATGCAGTACGGGGTATACTTGGAATAAATATATCTTCACTTTACATAGTATTTTACTATTTACAAAGTACTTTTTCATATATTTATAGAGTAGCTGCATATAACATTTGATTAACTATCATTTTTAGTTATATCATAGAACACCTTCAAGAAGCTTTTGTACTTCCCCAATTTTCTAAAAATCCCTGAAAATTTTAAAATTGTTCAAATTACATCAAGATATTTAGATAGCAAAAAATATTATGTAATATGCATCAAATAGAAATAGCAGATAAGGTTTGATATAATTATTAAATACGTTTTGGCACCTCAGTTTATTGGAAACACCTTTGTCTCTACCCGTGTGTAAAGTCAATAGTTTTTACAGTCTTTGTGATTCAAACTTCTCTTTTAGTTTGTTCACTGATTAAACAAATATACAGCAAGATAACTGCACACCAGGCACCATGCAAAAACTCAGGAATATGATCACAAACAGGAGATCGTTCCTGTGATTAATCTTACATATTAAACTTCATTAAAGCTTTATTAAGGTTTTGGATTAGTGAAGAATATAGACAAGCAGCAAGGTCATATGTGCAATGAGGTCTCATGGAGGAAAGACAGTTTGATATAGACAAATAGACAAGAATCTTCAGAGGGATAGAAAAGAGCTCAGAGCTACAATGATATCTAAACTGAGCTGTAGGTTCAGATCTAAAATTTATGGGAGCCAGACTTGCTAGAGATGATGATTCATTGATGGTGTATTTGAAGTAAAGAAAACAATTCTGTTGATCAAAACTTAAAAATATTCTGGAATGGCAAGCCTACTAATTGACAATTTTCAGTAAGTCTGGATTAAGAATTGAGAAGGGGCAGATAACTAGACAGGTAAACAGGGAGCAAAATGCAAATTATCAAATTTGGACATCATCACAAAGATGAGGTGTGATTTAGGACATTTAGGAGGCTTTTTTTCCACTAATTCATGCACTAGATTATGGTGGCATGAATTATACTAATGACATTCAAAGTGAAGAACCATGAAAGCATTCATGAGATGGGAAGAAGGTTCAATGGACAGATCTAGATTATTTACTGAATGCTGGAACTCAGAAGTAGCAAAGGAGTGAGAATAACACACTTACAGCATAAGCATATTAATGAAACTCGACTATTTACCATTCACTTAGAGCTCTGTGTTATGTTTTTGTGTAAATATATCACTGTTTATACTACACCATGCTGATGGACTATTGGACTTTTCTGTACTTTTTCCAAGAACATTCTTGTCCATGTCTCCTTTTTTATATGTATAAATCAGAATACAATGTTTAAGTCTCATTTTATGTGATACTTCCTGTTATAAGATAAGGTCAAACTATTTCTCAAAATGTTTGCAAACATTTCCACTCCAGGTATGTAGAGATCATGAGAGATCATGTGGTCAACATCCTCTCTAGTAATTGATATTACCATAACTTTTATCTCTTCTCAGTTGATTGTGTATAATATGGTTTTGCATTATGATCTTGGTTTTTATTTCCCAGATCATTAAGAATATTAAATACCTGTTTTTTGGCCACAAATATTAATCGGCACATAGAATTAGACACATAAGATAGTAATATAGACCAAGTCCTTGGGCTCATGGAGTTTATCTTTTCATGGGAGGATACAGAAAAAAAGAAAACTATTAAAATACTACTTGCTATAAACCTTGTGTAGAAAGTAAAAGTGTTAATGTGGTACATTGTTTTAGATATTGGATTTCAGTTGAGGCCCTCCTGAGGTGTGATATTTGAGCAAAGAATTGAATGATGAGACAGGCAATTCTTTTGGATATATGGGGAAAGAATAATTTTGTCTCACAGAATAAAAAATATAAAGGTCCTGAGATGGGGATGAGTTTGGTATGACTGAGGAACAGCAGAAAAAAACAGTGTAGTGATTGCAATAAAAAGGGAGAAATTATGATAGATGAAGAGTTTAAAGAGAAGATCGATAACATCCAACCAACAAAAGTATATTGATTGGATATCATCTGTCAGTCATTGTGTATGCAGAAAGAAGTTAGACCCACCCCCTTCTGTCAAAAAGTGTATTACTGAACAGATGAATATGCCAAGAATCCCTTTTTGTCTTTTCTCAGTTGGTTTGGTCAGTATTTCCTTTGCCCCTCACTGTGTAACATCCTTTATGCTATTTGCCCCAATTACTATCTTTCTACATAGTTTTTTTTTATCTCCATAACAACACTATTGACGGAGAAGGTATATTATCATCCCCATAGATGAGCAAACAAGAATAGATTGACTAATTTTAGATCCTATAATTGATAATGTGATGGAAATAAGAATTAAATCCAAACCTGTGACTCAAGACCAACAGAAATTGAGAGACTTTCTTTGGCTGAAAGCATTGCTAGGGAAAAACTCATGGAGTAATCACCTTGTGGGCTATGAATTTTCCTGGAAATACAGATGTTAGACTAAACACCTCACTCAGGGTGCAGGCAGAAAGGGGGTGGGGCAGGCTGATCTACATGGTTTCGCACTTTCTTTACTTTTCATGTTACTTCTATACTCCTATCCCTATTTATTCTTAGCTGGGACTTTTTTTTATGAATTTAGAAATAGCACTTGTGACTTGTATAGATGTAAACTGCCAGGCCCAATATTTGTAGAAAGAGTATCATGTTGACTAAAACACAACTCAGGTTTTTGTCTGTTCCTTGTTAGTTTTTGTGGGTATAATGCATACACCTTGGGACCCTGAGCTTTCTTAGCAATGCTTATACAGTCACAGTGTATAGACTGTAGGCAAATGGGAAGAAAAAGGTTCTAAGCTTAGGGAAGTCTGTTAGCACAAACTACAAAATGAGGTGAAAGCAATGACTTAGTTTGATGCATCATGAAAGCTGTTCCACTAAATCAGCTAAAGTTTCAATACAGAGAATTCATTTATCTTTCAAAATAGTCTTAAAAATGATACTACAAGGAAAAGGTGGCAGACTTTTCTGTTATATAGTATGAGAACTTTAAGTCAAAAGGGTATCATTAAGAGTTTATCTAATCCTAAATCATTCCAGATCTTCTTTGAGATTCATGTACTTTCAGAGACCTTTAGAGAAAACTTGCCCTAAATCTTTTGGTAGGAATATTTTAGAGAACTCATGATTTCTATAGTAATGAATGGCTGCATATTCATATGCATAGGTAGACAAAACCTTGGAGAGAGGACTAGCAAGAATGACTGATTTTGGCAAACATGGATACACTTGGGATTTTTAGTTTTTGTTTTTGTCTTTGTTTTCTACACTATCTTTTTAAATTTTTTTTAACGTTTATTTATTTTTGAGACAGAGAGAGATAGAGCATGAACAGGGGAGGGGCAGAGAGAGAGGGAGACACAGAATCTGAAACGGGCTCCAGGCTCTGAGCTGTCAGCACAGAGCCCGACGCGGGGCTCGAACTCACGGACCCTGAGATCATGACCTGAGCCGAAGTCGGATGCTTAACCGGCTGAGCCACCCAGGCGCCCCATACACTATCTTTTTTTTTTTCTTTTCTAGAACTGGCAGATGCTTGTCTAATCCCATATGAAGTGGAAAGAAAAAAAAAAGACATTCCTTAAAGAAAAGTTTGTGTGCACAAAATGTGCACAAAGTGTTTTTCAAGTGAATAGAGCCTTGGATTGAAGAAAGAAATAAACTGATAACCCAAATTCTACACTCAACCAAATACTAATTTTATTGAAATGTGAAACCACTATAATTTTATTTGCTTCTTATTTTTTTTATTAAAGTTTATAGAAGATTCAAACTAAAGTAAGTGTGGACATATTATAACGCCGTTGAAAAAGAATAAACCTGAAATCAAATTTGTATCTGACGTACATTGTTATCCCATTTTCAGCATCTAAAATTTCCCTCTCTGTACTTAAGAAAAAAACATTGTTTCAAAAGCAATATGATGATGGCACATCTTTAACCTAAGCCCAGGAGAACAGGATTGAACTGCTATGGAAGAATACCACTATCTTAGAATGCAATGAAAGAAGTTTCAACTAAGTTCCTTGTATTCCCCTAATTCTATAAGATGTTGCTAAAATGTAACAACTGTTTATTACAGGCAAATTAATCAACAACTAAATATATGAGTTGGGATATTTAAATAAAAGAGGTAGCAAAACAGCTGAGGACACCTCCATTTTTTTTTCATTTCAGACTAGCTAAAATAAAAATTTAGCTCTTCCATCCCACCCCCCACCCCCCAAGAGTCATTCCTGTAGAAATTATCGGTGCCTTTTTGTTTCATGGCCCATGAGGTGACAGATCTTGTCTCTGCTGCAGAGTAAGCTATTCGGCTGCAGATTTGGGTGGCCTGCAGAATACATTCTGTCTCATTAAATATGTCTGGATCAGCTTGTTCCCTGGGATAGGACAGAAACAAAGAAGAGCTGTGCCACAGGAAAAAAAGAAATGATGGAGACAACCCAAAGTGGATTTCTTTATTTTTTTCTTTTTTTAAAATCTGCTTTTGCCAAATAAGCTCTTTGCCTCCCTTTTTGGAAGGAGATGGACATGGGGTAAGGAAGCATAATAACTTCCTCAGAAAGGCATTTATTAAATGTTTTGATGCTAATGAAGCCTCTGTTTCCATATAAAACAATGGAAATTCCATGCAGCTTCTCTTATCTGGAATGATCACGCCACAGGGGGAAGGCAGAGGACTAGTTCACCGCATTCTTGTGATAAATGCGGAAAAACAACTTTTATTTTGTATATCGAATTGGGCAGCTGAAAATAAGTACAATTCCAGCTTTCTGCCTAGGGAAGATTCCAATTAGGAAGACTGAACTTTTTTTTCTAAATGTTTTAGCATCTCAGTTATGCCTCTCAAGATTCTTTTTTTTTTCTTTTCTTTTTTCTTTTTTTTTTCTTTTTTTAGAACATCACTTAGAACAGTGCAGACTTAGAAATAATACAAAATCGGGATGTACTCACTTTGAATGTAGAATATAACATATATTTGGAGAAGTTTTTTTTTTCCTGTAATTAACATGAGCTTGTTTCCTTACATTTTGCTCTTATCATCAAACAAAATGGCTATCAAACCAGTGTGATTACTTGAATCATGGGAATCTGTACTGTCAACTGTGTCCCATCCTCTCTATGCCCTTTCCTTACTCCTAGCACATCTCACAAAGGTGAAATGCTTGATCCCCACGTATTCTCCCTAATATATTTACACTAGTGTATGTGTGTCTCCTGTACTTAGAAAACATAGGCATGCTTACTGATTGCTGTGCTCAAATTTATAGACTTTATATTATATACCTGTCACGATCATCATGTCACTTACTGCTCACAGTATTGCAATGTCGGTATTACTTGTATTATTTATTTGGTAGCAGAACAAGTTTAGGAAACCAGGCTTATCTGACTCCTAAGATGCTTTTTATCATATTATCTGGGACATAATAAATATGATGACAATGATGATAATGATGATAAAGAAGAAAATAAAAGAGAAACAAGAAGAAGAAAGAAAAAGCAAATAATATTCTTGGGTACTTAACATGTGGTAGCTGAAGTTTCCATTTGGAAGTTCCTTCTGGGAAATTCTTGGTATACTTATGATTTTTTTTATGTTTATTTATTTTTGAGAGACAGAGCACAAGTGGGGAAGGGGCAGAGAGAGGGAGACACAGAATTCGAAGCAGATCCCAGGCTCTGAGCTGTCAGCACGGAGCCCGACGTGGGGCTCGAACCCACGACCTGTGAGATCATGACCTGAGCCAAAGTCAGATGCTTAACTGACTAGGCCACCTAGGAGGCCCTATTTATGATTTGTTTAATCCTGATAAAAATAAAATACAAAGGGGCGCCTGGGTGGCGCAGTCGGTTAAGCGTCCGACTTCAGCCAGGTCACGATCTCGCGGTCCGGGAGTTCGAGCCCCGCGTCGGGCTCTGGGCAGATGGCTCAGAGCCTGGAGCCTGTTTCTGATTCTGTGTCTCCCTCTCTCTCTGCCCCTCCCCCGTTCATGCTCTGTCTCTCTCTGTCCCAAAAATAAATAAACATTGAAAAAAATTAAAAAAAAAATACAAAATTGGAGAAACAGATTATAATATTTAATAATATATAATTTAATAATATGATTCTTTTACAGGAATTAACATTTAACAACACAGTATGTTTATATTTCATAGAATTTTTAGCTATCATGCCTGAAGCAAGAACAGAAAATATTATCTTTTAAATTTTTTAAATATTTTTTTTATTTTTTTTTTATTTTTGAGAGAGAGAGAGAAAGAGTATGAGTGGGGAAGGGCAGAGAGAAAGGGAAACACAGAATCCGAAGCAGGCTCCAGACTCCGAGCTGTCAGCACAGAGCCGAGTGTGGGGCTCAAAATTACAGACCATGAGATCATGGCCTGAGCCACTTGGATACTTAACCAATTGAGCCACCCAGGTGCCCCTAGAACAAAAAATATTATTGAAAGTAAAGGTTGACATTTCTGGGAAACTACACAGGAGTACAGGGGGAAAACAATTAGGTTCTTGGGGGAAGCTGATGCCATAATCTAAATGTGTGCTCATGGATTCTCCTACTCCTAATGTTGAATCATTATTACAAAGAAAATAAGTTTGATCACACTGTGTACTTGATATAAATTCTACGAGTAGTGGCCCAGGAAATAACCAGTGTTCAAAGCAAAATAAGTACTTAAATGCCAATTTGGACACAAAATTCCAAGTGATGCTATTAACAACACTAGTACAATCAAATATATTGTTTGAATACTATCCAATTACATTCACTGGAATTTTTCAGTGTTAAATATTTGCTGGAGCCTACCTTTCTCTGTGAATGTCTTTAACAGAAGAAATGGCAAGTGAAGGTCTGAATGTTCTTGTGGAATATTCTCTCACAGATAAAATCAGCAATGACCAAAGTTCTCCATTAGCAAAAGCAGAATCAATTTCAAAGTCAGAGCCAAAATTCGTGTAAGTAGAAACATACTTTTATCGTAAAAGTGGAAACGAGCTCATATGAAGCAACATTCAGGCTGCTGATAAACACTAAGATGCTTTGGTACATACACATAATTCAGCCAATGTCATCAGAATATCGAAAAAGGTTTACCTCTGAAATTATTTGTCATGAAACAAAGATCAAAACTATAGACAAAGCAATTAAAAACGTGCATGTTTAAGATTTCATTCGAAGAATAATAAGGAACTTTTTAAGTATTCAATATTGCAGTATTATCTTCTAATTGTTAAATGATTTTTTGACATTTAAAAACCTTTGCTATTTATATGCTATTAACATTCCCTTTTCTAATGTTTCTACTGTCAAATATCTACAGCATATACAGATAATTTTTATTGTATTAAAGTATACACTCATCCCCAAATGTGTCTAATCATAATAACGAGCTATGTATTATATATATATATTTATATATACATACATATATTTATATATACATATATCATCTACATACACATACATATACATAAACATACACATACACATATACATATATATATATATATACGTATACATATGTATATGGATGTATGTAAAACAAGACAACAGGCACAAAATGGAGTCATTTATGCGAAGCCCCATTTCACAAAACTCAGACTTAACTCAATTACAGTTTCCAGAAATGGAATCTTAAGCCAGACAATCAGGAATCACCTGATCAGCACTAGTTAGGTCATCTGCCTGATAGAACCTTGCCATCCCCTAACAGGAAGATAGCATACAATAACAAAACCACTTTTTTTCCAAGTATAACTTTCTTGTTCCCTCTCCCTTCTGCCTATAGTTTTTCCATTGTGTTAGCTCCTTGAAGCTCCTTTCCACATAACTCTTCAGATTTCAATACGACCCTAAGACCCTCTGACAGGAGATCTGACTTACTGTTTATTATTATGGTCACTCATTATTATTTAAAATATGTAAATAAAATGTTAAGGAAAGTCCAGAAAACCAATGATTTGCTATATCTGAGAATTCACCTGACTCCCCAATTATTCCTTGAGTCCCAAATTAATATGTCAGGAATTTGGAAAAAACTTTGAAATGGAGAATTATAAATTGATGTCCCTTTACGGTCTACATGTATTATTTTATAACTTTCAACAAATCTATAAAATAAGCATCTTTTTAAATCCTCATTCTATGTACAAGCAAACTTACTTTAGAGAGAGTAAGTTTCTTGCCCACTATTCCCCCTTCGTAAGGCATGGGGCTGGAACTTGAATCAGCTGTGCCTGACTCCAACGCCTTTATAAGTAATAATTGGCATACAAAGACATTAAACACATCACTTCATTGTCCAAGGCTAGGCTCTGCTCACTGGCCAAATTACTTGTCTTCTAGGGAATGTCTTCTATCACTTGATATATTATCATATTCAGTAATCAAGCTACTCCTTTTCTTTAATTCCTTCACACATACAATGGTTTCTCCATCAATCCTGGTACCTGAACCAGATAAGTTGGAGAAATTCTAGATTTAAACTTGTCTCTCAATTTTTATTAAGTTTTAAGGATTTCACACCTCAGATATGATCTCTATTTCTTTCTCTGTTCTCCACTGCGATGATATTATCAGATTCTCTGACCAGGAGCATAGCAACAAAAGCTTAATGACCAATACCTGCCTTCTGGACTCCAAATGATTTTGAGATAGTACATAGGTGATGTATCACATCAACTTTCCTGCTTAAAGCGTAAAGAATTCTCATGTCTCTGTGATAGGTTTTATTATTATTCTCCAAATGTTTTAATTTTCCTTGTCATGGTTCCCTTTTCTTCAGGAAATCAGTAATGGCCACATAATTTACTTTGGCGTGAGCAGAAGAGACACATGTGATTCTGGCTCAGTGCCAGTCATCCTGGTCACACTGTTTGTTTTTATTTAATTCACGTTTGCATAACCACTGTCTAAAATGGTGTGGTGTATTGAGTAGCTACTCAATAAAACTTTACTGAATGTGTAAGTGATCAGTAAATAATGGATCTTAAAGTTAGATACGAATTCTTATTAGTAAACAACGTTCAGATATATAATATGCTTTAGTAGGCATGACTACTTACTACAGAGAACACTGCATGATTTTAAATTGCTTATCCTATTTTTAAGAAAACAAAGAATAAATCAACAATATTCCTTTAAAAATCTTCACAGCAGATGAAATGAGCTGACATGCCATCATTTCAGCTTTATCTGGCAAGGACCATTCATCCACAAATGCAAAAATATTTTCAATAGTTAGGAATTTTATCACTGAACAGGTGGAGTCTTTATAACTATTTATCTTTACTGTACTGTCACAAAACCTGTGGGCTCCATGACAGCCCTATAGTTAATGAACTGGAATCTGCTATTCTGTATTCTAGAATTCTGTCTTTCTTTCCCACCCTCCTTGAATAATTTTCTTTTGGGTGTTACAGTACAAATCTAGAGAGCAGTCTGCATTTAATCTCCCAATCTCATCTTCCCAATTCATCTTGTTGGAAAGAGTTCAACATCCTGTAATTTTACCCTCCACTGAATTAGAATAATTTCTACATTTAGGTTATTCAGAGGCGTTAACAGAACTTTGTTTTCCAGTAGCATTTAATTCTACTATAATCCTCTGTCAAACGTATTAAACAACTGCACCTCATACTTTTCAATGGCAAAGACAAACTGGCAAGGAATAGTAAGTGTTTAGAAATTCTTTTCTGAACCACTATAATAATCATGTCATTATTATTGGGCCATCATATGTACATTCTATTTTATGGGAAATCAAAGTCAGTTGCTCAAATAATAGCTTTTGCTATACTATACAACGCTAGTTGCAGCCTCTCATGAAAGATAGGCTAGACGAGGATGCTTAATCTTCGCAATAGAAATTCCTTCTCAATATATTATGATCAGCAGTTCAGATGATTTGGGGTTCTACAGATAGCTATGTTCGTCCTATAAATTGAGATATTAAGTAGACGACTTCCAAAGAGGGTGTCCATCAGTTTTTAAAAGAGAATTTTTTTAGAACAGTTGTAGCTTCACAGAAAACTTGAGAGGAAGGTACAGATGTTTTCCATATACCCCCTGCCCCCACACATTCACAGCCTCCCCCATCACCAGCCTCCCTTAGTAGAGTGATACATTTGTTAGCATTGATGAACCCACATGACACATCAAAATTACTCAAAGTCCATAGTTTATATTAGGATTCACTTTTAGTGTTGTGCATTCTGTCCCTTTGATTAAATGTGTGACATGTGGACACCATTATAGTATCATATGGAATATTTTCACTGTCCTAAAAATCTGTCCTTTACCTGTTCACCCCCCACTCTCCAATAAACACTAATCTTCTTGCCTCCATAGTTTTGTCTTTTCTAGAATAGCATACAGTTGGAATCACACAGTATGTAGCATTTTCAGATTGGCTTCTTTTGCTTAGTGACATGCATTTAAGCTTCCTTCATGCTTTTCATAGCTTAATGTATCATTTATATTTAACACCGAGTGATACACGATTGTATAGATGTACCATGGTTTATTTTTCCCCTATCTATAAGTGTATATTATTGTCCCATAAGGATGAAGTTTATTTCTCCTCCTGGAGTCTGTTCTGTCCTCATGACCATTATGACCAACAGAAGGCAGCAAAGGTGATGTTCTGGAATTTCAGAACACAGGCCATAAGAGAACTGGAATCATTCTCCCTTTTCTTTAGACCATTCCTTCTTGGAATCTACATGCCATGCAGTGAGGAAGCCCAAACAGAAACAGACAGGCCTCCACAAAGAAGTATTGGGACCCAAGAGCTACAGTTCCAGAAGAACTCTCCACCAACAGCCAGCTCTGTGCATTTTAGACCTTCCATTAATTCCAGGGCCATAGCCAACATAACCTGGCATAGAACTAACTGCTTGCTTAACTCAGTTGTGAGAAATCGGTGTTTTTTTGTTTGTTTGTTTGTTAAACCACTAAGCTTGAGGTGGCTTTTGATGCATTCAGAAAAAAAAAGTAATTGAAACAGGACTCTCTGAATACCTGAGTTAAAACCCGCTTATTCCATAGGGCAATGAATGCAGTTGTAAAGAGGGTGGGTCGGAAACCAGATTCCCTGGCTTCAATTATCCTTTCTGCCACTAACTGGCTGGATGACCTTGGCCGAACTACCTAACTTCCGTGTGTCTCACTAGTTTTTCATTTACAAGATGGGATCCACAATAATACGTATATTTCAGAGTGATTGTCAGATTTAAGCCATTAGATGAGGCTTGTACGGGTTTAGTACTTAGAATACTGTCTTGCACATACAAAATGTTATATCAGTTGTCTTTAGTTTCTGGAAGACGCTTCTAGTCATTAAACTCCCAGGCAAAGCCTTTTAGAATCTGTCCTTTTTTACTCTTTGGGGTTTATCTTCCATTTTTCTTGCCTCACACAATCTTAGGCTCTAACCAATATGAAAAAGAGGTGTGTTTTTGCTTTGGTAGCATTATTCTTTCCTTTCTCTATATATTCTCTTTTCCGGGTTGTACTCATCCTTCAAACACTGGACTATTTCTTCTTCACTAGCATGTTCTCCAATAATCCCATAGACTGTATATATGTTAATTCACCTAATATGTAATGAGTACCTGTTATGTGTCTAGCTTTGTCAATACAGTGGTGAACAAAATGGGTAGATTCACTGCCCTATTATGGCATATGATTTAGTGACAGCCAATATCATTAAGGACACTGGTTTATTCCTGACTCTTCCTTAGAGATCTTGCTCCCTCTTTTTTTTTACAGCACTTAATAAAGTCATTCATTCAATTCTGAAGGTATTTAGCAAACATTTACTCATAACAGATTTCAGTATATTTACAATGATTACTTGTAATGTGCTTTCACATACCTCTTATCAGGTTATAATACAAATCCCATTAACATCAATTCTATTTCCTCCATGTTGTGGATGCTGCAACTGAAAAAAAAATGCTATCCAAATAACCAGGTTACCAGCTCATGCATGGCTGAATAGGAATCCAAAGTTAGGTTTTCTATATCTGAAGCCCATGATGTCTCTAATTTAGGTATGTGTATTTGTGAGCCTCTGTGTAATAAATCTTCAGGGAGAGTCACACATATTTATAACACACATTCCTAATCTTTAAGAAAGTAAAGTTTTAAAAATTGCACAGGAAGAGTATGCAGAAAACAAGTTAGGGTCAGGTAATTGTCGAATGAATACTGTGGATCAATGAACGTGTTATTGCAAGGAGGGGGCATTATTGTGATCAAGGTAAGGAGGTGGAAAAGAGGTGTGGGAATATAAGTGAGGTTTATGAACTATGGGCTGTGCAATTTACCAGTACCCCTTTTGCTGAATAAACACAACTCCATCCTATTTATATTTGTGAGAAAACAGATATTATGTAAAAAGGAGAACCCTGTTTACTGTCTTGTCCTTAATCCACATGTACTATACACAGTAAACTTGTTGATACTAACAAAACACTGAGAGTACTCTTTGTGTTTGTTATTAAATATAGGTTCTCCAGAACACTAGAATTAAATACCCCCTTTGAAAAAATATCTTAAAGTATTCCTAATATCAACAATTGATGACAAAAACTCATTACATTGAGGGGGTTAAGAGTTTAGATTCTACTCATGACATCTTCACAGATTATTGGCAAATGCCCAAGTCATCTGCCTATAAACTACTAGTCTTAAGACACATTGTTTAACCCCTTTTGTCCTTACATTTCTCATCTGTACCGTGGAGATCCATAATAATGCTTGTTTTAAACATTTGTTATGATGATTACATGTGATAATCCATGTAAAAGACTTACAGTGCTCATGTGTCACGGATGTTTAATAAATATTATATATCAGTAGTGATGATAGTAATATGGGAATAGAATGTACATGAGAGATCACGTAACCTAGTGATATGACTATTAAGTAAATCAAAACCCTTAGTTCACAGGGTGTTCCTAACAGTACAGGGATTCCAATAACCAAGAGAGCATACTTACATGTATTATAAGTGCCTCCACACCTACAACCCAGAACTCTACTCTATGTCTGTGTTCAGGCTACGGGCAATCAAAGGAACGTCTTCAAAATGACATCAGGATTTCAATAAGTCAGTGGTCACTGAGATAGCAATTCTTCTCTGGACAGCTCTACATCAGGTCACACAACCTTCTGCATGTTTTCTGGGACCTTCTCAACCTTATCTTAATTTTGCACATCCGGCACCTTCTCTTTCACCATTTCTGGTTAACTATACATATCACAATAGCTTATTTAATACTTCTTAAAGGTCAGAATTCCTCCTATGTTCATTTTATTTAATCTACACAACCACTGTATAAAGTAGATACAGACAGGAGAACGGAAGCCTAGAAAGGTAAGAGAACTTGCCCCAGTAGAAGGTAGAATAAAGATTTCAATGCCGCCAGTCTTCAGCCCACTAGTTGAAGACACTCTGTTCTTATTAATTCAGACTATCCTCTTATAGCATTTCTTTAATTCAAATCCACTGCATCCTTCCAGGCCCTGATACAGTCCCATCTCTTTCAAAAAAAAAAATCCTCCCTTGACTGCTCTAGACAACAGGGGTGAATCATATTTCCAGATATCCCTAGTGTTTATAATCTCTAATATGCAATGTAGCAATGGTTTTGTTTGCCAGCTGTGGTACTATTTGCTGTCAACTTTCTAAAAGCCTTGCCAGAAATCTCTCCTGCTTGAAATTACCTCCATTTTTTTAATACAGTTATTTGCATCATTTACTTGTTAGAGACAGAAAGTAGAGTCGGTTGCCAGGGAATGGGGAAGGTGAATTAGTATCAACTGCTAAGAGGTATGGGGTCTCTTTTGGGGGTGATAAAAGTGCTACAGTTCCACAAAACAATAAACAATGAAAAACAATGAATTGTTTTGGTTCCACAAAACAACAAAAATAATAAAAACCATTGAACTGCACAATTTAAAATTCTGAATTTTGTGTGAATTATATCTTGATAAAGAAATATTTTTATGCAACCATGGATAATGTTATACGATATCACCAAAAGGGTATTTCAATATAATCTCACGTTTTTGAAAACACAGTTACAAATTAATCTATGTGGTATGATTCTACAGGTGGTAATAGTAAAACTAAATAGTGAGCAAACTCAATTTGACAGATAAAGAGACAGACAGACAGACAAGCACAAACAAAATCTAATAGTATCAACACATTAGGAGAGTATTGCCTTAATAGAAAAGGTTGTAGACAATTTTCCAATTACTTTAAGATTTACTTACATTTCTTAAAATACGCTACAAATGGTCATGAATTAATTTTGCAAGAAGAAAAGTAAAGCAAGGATTTATAATAATTGTACAAAGAGGAAGCAAAATCAAGTTCGGTGGATGTGTACTTAAAGAGAAAAAGTGCATAAAGCTCCAACAGTGTGTGTGTGTGTGTGTGTGTGTGTGTGTGTGTGTGTATGAGTGTGTGTGGGGGGCAGGCAGAGACAGAGAAAGAGAAAAAGAAACAGAGAGAGTCAAACAGACAGAAAGAAATTTGCATTTTCTATATTACCAAAAGTCTGTATTAAGGTAGATCTATGTCAAAGTAATTTTAAAGCACGTTTAAGGGGCTTCTAGACCTTCCAGCTGGTCCACATGCAGCAAGGAAATCCACAGAGGCTTTGTTTCCAGAACACCCCCACTTTTGTTTTGTAGCCTCACCGACTGACTTGCTATCACTTTTGTCCTGGTTATTTCCAGGAGGACAATTACAGTGAAGTCTGGGGCATCTGAAGAGGCTTCAACGCTTACAAACCTTTGGACAGTCACAGAAAACTTTTAAAATGGAAGAAAAAAAAATTTAAGGTACAGTGTTCTATTCAGCCAGTGTGACTTGGGGAATCTGTGGCATGAGGAAATTTCATTCTGCTAATGAGACCAGAGATTTTCTGACAACTAAAGTATTTTTTAAGCCAAGGAAGTCAGAGTTTCCTTCACACTGAGACCAGCACATTTATCTTTAAAGGAGAATAAGACATAGGCAGTAATGGCAAATAGATTGCTTGTAAACCTCCAATTTTGGACACCTCATTTACGAATTGCATACCTAAGGGTTATTACGTGGTTTGCAGGAAGAGTTTTCTCAGAAGTCCCTGGAAGATTGTAAGACTCTTACCTAAAAACTGATGCATGTGATTTATCTTTATGCTACTCAGTGCTTTGCATCCTTTTCTTTCTTTTTAAAATGTAACATTTTCTCTTCTTTGACTTTCACATAGAGAGGTATTTAAATATTACATCAAGGGGAGTCACTGCAAATATCTATGGAATGTAGAGATGGGCTAAATGTGAAAGATCGCTTTCACATTTAAATATTTACATCATGTAGTATTTAAATACATGTAGTATTTAAATATTACATCAAGGGGAGTCACTGCAAATATCTATGGAATGTAGAGATGGGCTAAATGTGAAAGATCGCTTTTAGGTGACTATTAGAAAGGGTCAGACGAAGTCGGAAAATTTTCTCAGAAGAGCAGAGATGGGTCATGGGCATGGGAAGACAATACCTTCTCAATGCCAATAAGCTTGACATTCAAAGTCCGTAGAGAATTCAGAGGTATAGAAAAGCCACTTGAAGCAAGGAAGCAGTCCTCACATATAGAAGAGTAAACCAAATTGAGAGCAAGTATACACAGGTCAGAGAATGAAATGATGGGGCTCAAAGGCCCCCTGCTCCATGTTCATCACTGAAGTCTCCTATGTTGTTATCAGAATCATCAAGGTGACTGAACCAGCCACAGAAGTTAGTACATTGTCTAAGACAACAGTTCACAGTCTGTAGACTACGTGCAAACTTCGGCAAATTTTTAATCCAAAAGATGCCCATACCCCTTACGAGGTGATTTTTTTCTCAAGGATATGCATTCTTGACAAGATGACAATATCATTCTGAGGTAGAAAATTCAGCACGCTTTCTTTCTCTTAAGCTTTAGGTGTTGGGAATGTTATGCATCTAATACCAGTACCTGGGGACCAGTATAAAAAACAAGACAAGAAGGGAAGAAGTTGGCTCAGTCAGTTGATTCTAAAAGCTACTTGGGGTTTATACATGATTAGCAAGTTCTCCACATTCTTCACAAAGACACACACGCACACACACATTATGCACATACATACACACTTTTAAGACTCTATATTAATTTTTGTAACTTCTGATCCGTGCCAGAAAATATTTCCTTTTATGCAATATTATTTTTTGTCCTAAACCTTCAAAAATGGTATGTACTAAATTCTCCAAGGAGAGGACTCATTTTAGAAAAAAAATAATATAGCAAGAAAATATATGAATTTTGGAAAGAGAAATTACAAATGATACAGTCTTAGGTACTTCAGCACAAATCTAGCCTATTCTTCAACTTTCTGAAATTGCTGTGGTGGCAGTGGAGATGGGCTCCTTCTCTTGCCCCTCCTCTTCCTCTTCCTCTTTCTCCTTATTCTAGTTGTCAGGGTGCTCAAGACCAAAGAGTATACCAATGAGGAAACCACAAATGCACATACGTACATATATTAGTCGTTGTAACAAAGAATACCCATGGTCCTTCATTATTTTTCCCTTCTTCTTCAGTAAACTAATCTCCACATTATAGTTAAGGACATGTAAATGGAGACTAAAGACTAAGCTTCCCAATTCCCCAGGTAAGTGTGTCCATGTGACTAAGTTCTGTTCAGAAGAACACAAACGATGTTTCTTGTGGGAATTTCAGAAATCTTCCTTAAGGGAGAAAAAAAAAAAAGGAGTCATGGGATTCCTTTGTCCATCCCCTTTTTATCCTCCTACTTAAAACATGAATACTAGTATCTTGGCATGAGAATAAATGTCACACCCTTGGAATGGCCGATCAATGGGATGGAAGGCTCTTGTGCTTCAAAGGATTTTTCTGGAACAAAATTAACATCTAAGCCTGGGCCACTTACCACCCAGTCCCTGTTCTTTGTGCTTTCATCTTTCTGTCACCACCAACACACATGAATCCAGCCAATTGCCCACTCTGCTGGTTCTACTTTAATGCCTCTCAAAATTTCTCTTTCTTCTTCATGCCTGCTGGCATTATCAGACTCCTGAGACTGGGTTTCTTATAATGTGAACTGCTCTGGTCTCTCCGGGCTTTTCTGCTCACCATCACTAAATCTAGGAATCCTCAGTATTCATATAGTCATCACCCTCCCTCTCTTCAAAGTTAGTTGTTTAGTGATGACAGGTAAAATCCCACCTCTTTGGCCAGGAATTAAATATGCGTCATAGTTCTACCAAAGCCTTCCTTCGCTGATCCTTTCCTGGCAAGCCTTTGCTATTCCAATATCCCTTGTTATTTGCAGATGAGTATTTTCCTACCCCAAATGTAAAATTATATTAATCTCTCTTTGCTAAGTGATGTCATTTTACAGTTACCAGTCTGATTTTTTTAACGTTTTTTTTTTTATTATTTTTGAGACAGAGAGAGAGTCATCACCCATGAGAGAGTCATGAATGGGGGAGGGGCAGAGAGAGAGAGGGAGACACAGAATCGGAAGCAGGCTCCAGGCTCTGAGCCATCAGCCCAGAGCCCGACGCGGGGCTCAAACTCACGGACAGCGAGATTGTGACCTGAGCTCAAGTCGGATACTTAACCGACTGAGCCACCCAGGAGCCCCAGTCTGATTTTTTTAAAGTATAAATCCATTATATCACTGCCCTAGTTAAAAGCCAATGGCTGCTCATTACACTTAAAATTTCTAAATACCTTAACACGATTTCTGTGACCTGCTTCCTACTCGGTGTTCTAGTTTCCTTCCCACCCACATGCCTCTCTTTCACCCTGCAACCATATTCAGCTTATGGAATAGGTCGTAGTGTTTTCTGCCTAAAGTCTGTCACATAGCCGTTCTAGTGCTAGAATATTTTTCCTTCTTCTTCTAATCAACGTGTACTCATTTCCTCAGTCTTTAATTTATGTTCAATTGCAGAGAATCCCTCAATTATCACACCTTTCAACTTAGTCCCGACTTTTTGTTGCATCTTATAGTCCCTTCCAATTTAGTTTGTGTCAGTGGTCACTTCATTTTCCTATAAAGAGCTAGGCAATGAATATTTGGGGCTTTCAAGCTATAAAGCATCTATCTAGCCACTCCACTCTGCCAAGGTAGCATAAACCAGCCATAAAGAATAGGTAAATGGATGGACATTGTTGTTTATAATAGACATAGTTAATCTCTCAATTTTCAACATTTTAGGCTGCATAGTTCTTTGATGCATGGACTGTCCCATCTATCGTAGGATGCTTAGCAGCTCCCCTCTTATACCCACTAGGTGCCAGTGATATCCTTAACTTGTGATAATCAAAAATGTACTGCCAAATGTCCCTGTGGAGGGGGGCAACATCGCCCCCAGTTGAAAACCAATAAAATAAATCTCTATTTATAAAAGCAGTATAGATTTGGCCTGGAGACTGGAGTTAACAGCTGCATTATAGTACTGTGGTCATGGAAAGACAGTTGTTCTTTGTCCCTTGATCCTGACAAAGGCATCCTAAATCCTTTGCAATCTTCAGAGTGATGGGGTGATAGGAGAATATTTTGTTCCAGTGAAGTAGCCCCTGCATAACATCAGAATTGGGCGGGTCACCAGAAAGACTGAGTGATTGAAGGATTTGAATTTTTATCCCTACTTCTGATCTTTAGGCAGAGGAAAGTCTAGAGGTTCAGCTCTATAAAAATTCTTAAACAATGGAAATCAGGGAGCTTCTGGGTTGTTGAACACATTGAGGTGCTGGGAGAGCATGGAAACTCTACATGCTCACACACACACAAATACGTGCATGCACACACAAACACACACACACACACCTTGCTCTATGCATCTTTTCTATTTGGATATTTCTAACTTGCATGTTTTATCATAAACCAGTAAACATAAATAAAATCTTGTCCTTAGTTCTGTGAACTGTTCTAGTAAATTATCAAAATGAGGAAGGGTTATAGAAGCCCCTAATTTGGTCAGAAGTAGAGGTCACCAAGAACTTGAAATTGGCATCTAAACTGGGGACAATCTTGTTGGATTAAGCCCTTCAACATATCCGGTCTGATGTTGACTCCAAGTAGATAGTGTCAAAAGTGAACTGAGCTGTTAGACATCTAGTTGGTGTCAGAGAGTTAGAGAAGTGGCATTGTAAAAGACCACAAATATTTGATGTGAGGAGGAAAAAACCTCATTTGGGGTCTGAAATGTTGTAAATAAAAGAGTTCAAGTACTAACTGCAATTTTTAATTATTTTTTTCTTTTTTTAAATTTTTATACAGAGAAAGCATGAGTGGAAGAAGGGCAGAGAGAGAGAGAGAGAGAGAGAGAGAGAGAGAAAGAGAGAAAGATAGTTTTAACCAGGCTCCACGCTCAGCACTGAACCCAGTGTTGGGCTTGGTCCCATGACCCTGGGATCATGACCTGAGCCAAAACCAAAAGTGTCAACTAACTAAGCTCCCAAGTCACCCCTTTAATTACACTTTTATGTAACCAACGGTAAGAGTGCTGTAGATATCTGATTCATGACTATATAGCCCTTGATTGTAACAGAGAAGGTGCATCACTGTTTTTAATAAGTATTTGGTGAAAGAATAAAGGAAACCACTAGTAATATTTTTAGGAGAGTTACAAGGTCAAAGGACAGAATTTTAAGAGTTAAAAGCTAGATAATGTATTATTTAGGGAATTAAGACAGTCAGTGTGAACCGTATGTTCAAAGAGGTCAGTAGTCAAAGAAAAAAGAGGAAAGCATTACCAGAAGCTAGACAAGATCTAAGAAGGTAAGAGGTTATTTTAAGATAGGAGAGGTATAAATGTAGACGAGAAACTGCCAGTAAAATAAGCAGAAGGGAGTGGTGTAGAAATGTATAATAAAAAAAAAGAATTTATTCTCAAGATGAAGGCTGCTCACAGACATAGAAAAGTCAGTACACTTTTAAAATGAGTTTCAGGCTATGTTTTCTTTTCAAAATTTTTAGAGTCTATTGACTATGAAAAGGCAAAGTTGCCTTCAGGCTAGAGAGGCCTATTAACACCCCCATCAAGGACAGTCTTCAGCTCACTAGGCAAGCTAGAGAGGGAGAAGAAATCTGTATCTGGAGAGAATGCATTTATCATGGTTAGGACCCTTAGGCCAAGAACTTTCTGCTGAGACGCTTCTCAGAGAAGGAGCCAGGGTCACCTTACATGCTAGAGGAGGTGGGAGAAAATGGCATGCCTATATTTGCCTCAAGCCCATTTGCTGTGTGAGCCAGAGACTTGTATATTCTCTTCTATTATTTCATCCACCTATATACATGAATTACATTTGACTCTCTTCAATCATCATTGTAAAAAGAATATTTACTTCAAAGAGGTTAGATCGCATCGCTGCTTTTACACAGGTATTTTTCTTTATGTTACTTTATGAGGATTAACTATTCTTATTGAAATGAAAGTGATTAGTAAAGTATCACAAAGTAGGAATTCAATGAATCCTTTTATGGGATGGACATTTTTATCCCAGTCTATTGTCCTGATAAAGATACTGTCCTGTCAGAGTTCATTCTGCTCCCTTGTATTATATGTTAGTCCCTATTTCTTTGTTTCATCCCCAAGAATATCTCAGGATGATGTAATCTAAGGGGGAAAATAAACAATGAGAATAAAAAACAAAGAATTTGGAAATAGAAGACAATGATTCAGATGGTAATTCTGTTTATTTGTGAAGTTTCTTGGACCTTCTAAGCTTCCGTTACTTTAAGAAATGGGGTGGGGGGGCTGGGGCACCTGGGTGGCTCAGTCAGTTGAGCATCCGGCCTCAGCTCAGGTCATGATTTCACAGTCTGTGAGTTGGAGCCCCACTTCAGGATCTGTGCTGACAGTTCAGAGCCTGGAGCCTGCTTCAGATTCTGTGCTTCCCTCTCTCTCTGCCCCTCCCCTGCTCATGCTCTGTGTCTGTCTCAAAAAAATAAGTAAAAACATTAAAAGAAAACATAACGTCTTCTCAATTGGTGAATTGGTTCTTAAACAAACAAGCTTTGAAAAAAATATCTGAAAAAGAAATGGGGCTAACATCATCACTCCTTGCACCATTCTGTTTGTCAGATACTTCAATTCATCCTTCTAATAACACTCATACTAGGAGTGAATGTCTTCAGACTCTTCTAAGTGCTTGGGACCATGTGACCTCTTCTGGTCAAAGAATTTTGAACACACGTGATATCTCACCTTGAAGCCAAGCATGTAATTATTGTGAAAGACTAACCAGTGTTCTCTGATGGAATCATTCCATACGTTCCCGTTCCATTATTCTGAATCCCAGTGCAAGGACAGCTAGTACAAGCACCCCAGCTCACTCACTTTCCAGTGTTGAAAATAGGAAAAGAAAAAAAAAGATTTTTATTATTATAATTCACTTACTTTTCAAGTTAGTGCAGTGTAACCTAACTTATCCTGACTCATACAAATAAGTATGGAAATGGGGTATTAAAGTAATACTCTACCTAAAACATGTACTATTGTCTTGAAAAATAGGTAGCAGTTGAATCAGCCTTGTTATTGAAGGCTGGAAGGATGATTATTAGTGTCAATGCAAACATTTGGTAAAACATTAAGCCACAATAATTTGACAGAGAGAGAGAGAGAGAGAGAGAGAGAGAACGAGCTTATTTTTTTATCAGAAGAATTTGGAAAAATAAAACATTAATAGCATGTGTTGTTTACTATTATTTGCTTTTTTTGCAAGATAGCCCATAAAAGAGATGCTCTAGGGGTATAAAAATCAACTTACAAATATGATTGAAGGAGAATAAAAGGAGCCCGGAAATCTGGTTTTTACTGAGGAGGAAGAGGCCACTTTTTTCCGACTAGAGGCCATCAAAGAAAAAGTTGAGAAATACTTTGAGTCACGAGGATTGATTAAAATTAAACCTCCTGGCAACAGATAGATTCAGATGATGCATAGTAAGTGCTTTCAAATGGAACAATGTCTCAGAGGAAAACACTGAGTATGACTTTTTTATGTAAGGCCAGTAGAGTCACAGCACCTTGCTGTTAATTCCAGAGAAAGTGGCAAGAATAAAGGAGAGCAGAAAAAAAAAGAACTGTGTGTGTCATAATTAGTTCATGAAGTTGATTAGAACAAAGTTGATAATAAGCCAAGTGTATTTTTATAATAAAAGACTCTAACCAACCTGAACCAAAATGAATGACAATGATATGAAATTTAAAATAACCCTTTGTTTTAGTTTAGTAGAACTGCTGTAACAAGGTACAACAATGTAGGTACTTAAACCACAGAAACATATCATCTCATATTTCTGGAGGCTAGAAGCCCCAAATCAAGATATCAGAAATACTGATTCCTTCTGAGGTTTTGTGAAGGAAGGATCTCTTCCATCTGTCTCTCCTTGACTTATAGATGGCTTTCCTATCTGTGCTTCTTGCATCGTCTTCTGACTCCAGATTTTCTCTTTTATAACAACACTACTCATATTGGATTATAGGCTGACCCTGTTCAAGTGTGCCCTCTAGATTACTCAGTACTCTTCCAAGAAACAGAACCTATATATATATATATATATATATATCCAAGAAACAGAACCTATATATATATATATATCATACATATGTATGTATGGTATATATATAGTATGATATACATACATATCGTATGATATATACATATACATCATATATATATGATATATATGATGTTATATATAAGATATGTATGATATGTATTTTATATATATATATATATATATATATATATATATATATCCCCTTGCTAGGGACTCTCACTTTTCCTCTCTCTCTCTGCCTGTCCCTCTTTTTATCTTTCAAATAAATTTAAAAAATTAAAAAAAAAGAAAATTAGATGATATGCTCATAGATATTGATGTCTTAGATCAGGTGGGTGCACCAACAGCTCCTTCTTAGCTAGGATAGAAATTATGGCTACTAGGTTTAGCAAACACTGGAAGAATCTGTTACTTTGATTTTCTTTTCTGAAAATTCCAAGTATATCCAAGTATATCCTTGCTTTGGAGTGATGTAAACTGTGTGTATTTGTTCTACTTTCTCTAGTTCTATTCAGCGATCAGTCACTAAACACATAACACATTAAGAAACAGGGAAATATAGGATGCCTCTGAAACTTGACTTGTCACAATTTTTAGTGAATAGAATATAAAAAAATTCCCTTACTTCTTCATAATTTCAACATCTGTAAAATGAGTTCAGTGCTTTGTTGTTTGGTTAGGGGCCATGGTGAATCTCTCTGACTGCCCCATTTGTCACTGTAACACCAGGAATACAATTTGGGATTTTTTTGTTTCAGAGATGTCATACACGAGGAATGAAGTTTTCAGTTCAATGAGTATTTCTATACATTGTGTGCGACTCTGAATTTGCTCGGTTCTAAGCCTTGCTGCAAACGTCTGTTTATACTGCCTGGATCTTTTGCTGGCTCTTCATCAAGACATATCCTTCTTTTCCAAGAAACTGACTAGTGTCATCTCAGCAACTTCTCCATCAGAGGAGGTATAGTAGTTATGTTTCAGACATATCCTGTGTTTCAAATTTGAAAAAGAAAAATATAAGCACTATGATGGTTATAGCTGATAATAAAATTCCTCGTGTATTTTGTCTCCTTGAAAACAAAGGGTGTTTCATAATATAATTGATTGTCAGTTCCACATTCCTTCTTGTGGTTGGGTAGAACATCTTCAGAATTTGAGTCCAGGATACCCTAAATGCCAGAAGACCACTCATGTTACAGGATATAGTTTTTATATATTTTATATATTTTATGCATATGTTATGTATATACTTTATATCAATAGATGCATAAATATTTCATGTGGATAGAAACACTTATAATATCTTTCCAAACAGTCTTTTAAGAGTATTTTCCACTCGAAAACCCCTAAGGTATTTTGCATACCTTCAGGATTTGTGATCATCATCACAAATACATATCTTGTCTTCAAATACATATCTTGTCTTCATGATAAGAAAACACATTATTTTTAAAAAGGGTAATTTTACATTTTTCTGAGTAAAATTATATTGGTGGCCATCATCCAAGAAAATATATAGCCATAGTTTAAATGGGAGTTAAAGTTTCAAAGACTTCTAAAAGGAGAGAGAGAGAGAAAGACTATATATTTGAATTATAGAAAACCTAAGAAATAGTTGCTAAGATAGATGTCTATATTGTGTTAAAGACATAAAACATGCCAAAATTTTAGTGGGTTGAATACCAAAGTTGTATCTCTTCTAAGCGCTACTACATGTCTTTCCTGGGTTGACTTCATTGTTGCTCAAGCAGTTAATGTCTCCAATGGTTAGAGACAGGATATGTACTGTCTTAAAAGTTGCCAGGCACAGCATCAGACAGAAAGAAGAGGGTCTACACGAATTATTAAAGAGACGTGGCATATATCACTATTCCCTGGCTAGTCAGATGGATCCATTCAGCCATAATGGGACTAAAAAGATCCTCCTTTCATGTACTCAGAAGGTGAGGAGAGCTAGATGCTAGTGAGCAGAACTAATGATTTGCTCATCAGAGAATAAAATGTAAAGTTAGAAGTCTTACCTTTCAATTCCATTACCACTACTTGCTACCCAATTTGCATTAATAAAATGACTTTATATTTGCTACTACCTGTAAATCCATTGCAATATTCTAAGGATCCAATGAAATCTGGTAATATGCAGAGCATTGTATGTAATATTGCATTGTAGAAAAATACCGAGAAAATAGATCCATTCAAAAGAAGCAAAAAACAAAACGGATTATTTCACTCATGCAGCAGATATTAACTTAAATTTTATGCATTTACAGGAGAGAAAATACAACAAATCAATTGTTTTCAATATGTGGCAATGACCCATCAAGATCTTCCTATGCTTATTATGCTGAATTTAAATATAAACGGACACATTTAATAATTCATCTGTTTTGGGGGTGCCTGGGTGGCCCAGTTGGTTAAACTCTTGGTTTTGGCTCAGGTTATGAGCTCACAGTTTGTGAGTATCAGCTGGGCATCAGGCTGTGCACAGACAGGGTGAAGCCTGCTTGGGATTCTTTTTCTCCCTCTCTCTCTGACCCTCTCCTGCTCTCTCTATCCCTCTCTCAAAATAAACAAACTTAAAAATATAATTTAGCTATTTTTCTGGATGCCAATTAATATAATTGCAACAAAAATATTGTAATTTTATTCTCATTTAAAGAGTTTGTTCTTACTTTTTTAGAATTGTAATTAGATAGAATAGTTTATCAGTGAACTTCTGATTTCTCTATATTTGAGCACATTTTCCTTGAGTTCACCTAATTAGATTACATTTATTCTAATATTTTATAGCTGATTCTTTGAGAATTTCCTAAGTAGGTAATCATGTCTATAAATAATGGTTCTAAGTTTCATTTTCTAATATTCACACTATTGTTTTTTATCTGGCTTCATTTTAACTGGCTGTATCTCACGTTTTGGGAGATTAGGAATACATTTGAACAGTACTAGCAGAGATCTGAAGAAAAGCTTAAGAAAATGAGGAGTTTAGGGGCGCCTGGGTGGCGCAGTCGGTTAAGCGTCCGACTTCAGCCAGGTCATGATCTCGCGGTCAGGGAGTTCGAGCCCCGCGTCGGGCTCTGGGCTGATGGCTCAGAGCCTGGAGCCTGTTTCCGATTCTGTGTCTCCCTCTCTCTCTGCCCCTCCCCCATTCATGCTCTGTCTCTCTCTATCCCAAAAATAAATAAACATTGAAAAAAAAATAAAAAAAAAAAAAAAGAAAATGAGGAGTTTATTATTGTCTGGAAAAATAATAAGTCAAGAGTTAGACATGTTGGTGGCTTGTCTGGTAGCAATCCTATCTGATAAAGCCTAAATCAAAATATTTACATTTTATACTTCCAACAGTAAAAATGAGAACTTGTCTGGAGAAAAACAAACATAGTAATTGATATCACTATTAATTTATGATCACTTATCTCTAGAAGATCTTTTATGCTGCCTGGCAATTATGCTATGTCAAGTTTCACTCTGTCTTTTCTTGCCCAGATTATAATTTTGTATATTCTCCTTTGCCCTCAAACTTCCACAATCTTTCTTCTTTCTTCTCTTTCTAAACTTAAACCTTGCTTCCTATATGTTTGTAAAAATTAAAACAAACGAAACTTGCTAGAAGTTCCTATTTCCTTTCCTTTTTGTTATATGTTCCAATATGCTCTATCACATCTTCTCTTCTTTTTAACAGTACATGGTCCTGGCTGAGGCTAACCCTGAAACTTGCTCATTAGAACCGAGCTTTTCTCTGTCATTCAAGAAATTTGCTACAGCTTTTCACCATTGAGTATGATTTAGCTGTGGACTTTTCATTTATGGCCTTTATTATGTTAAGGTCCACTTCTTTAATACCCATTTTGTTGAGAGTTTTTATCATAGATGGATGTTGAAGTTTGTCAAGTGCTTTCTCTGCATCTACTGAGATATTTTTTATCCTTCATTTTGTTAATGTGGTATATCACATTAACTGACTTATAAATGTTGAACCATTCTTGCATTCCTGGAATAACTCCTATTTGATCATGATGTATGAGGTTTTTAATTTGTAGTTGAATTTTGTTGGCAAATAATTTGTTGAGGATTTTTGCATCTACCTTCGTCAGGGATGTTGGCCTATAATTACCTTTTTTTGAGTGACACCCTTGTTGGATAAAGAATTCTTGGCTGCATAATTGTTTCTGATTCTGCATGTTGAATATATCCTGCCACTCCTTTCTGGCCTTCCAATAGGTCCAATAGGTCCAAATGGGTCTTCCAGCAGACCTATTTCTGTGGCTAGGTCTGCTGTGAACCTGATCTGTTTTCCTTTATAGGTTAAGGACCTTTTTTTTCTCCTTGCTGATTTCATAATTTTTTCTTTGTGTATTTTGTGAATTTGAATATGCTATGCTTTGGTGATGGTCAGTTTTGTTAAGTCTAGTGAGATTCTCTGTGCTTCTTGGATTATGATGTCTGTGTCCTTCCCCAGATTAAGAACATTTTCTGCTATAATTTGCTCACCTAATCCTTCTGCTCCTTTTCTCTCTCATCTTCTGCGATTCCTATGATTCAGATGTTACTTCTTTTTAATAAGTCACTGAATTCTCTAAGGCTTGTATCATGATCTATTGCCTTTGTTTCCCTCTTTTTTATTTCTGCTTCATTATTTTCCATAATATTATCTTCTATATTGTTGATTCGCTGCTCTACTTCATCCATCCTTGCTGTCACGGCATACATTCAAGATTGCATCTTGGTTATAGTATTTTTTTAATTTTATTTTTTTTTACATTTATTTAGTTTTGAGAAACAGAGTGAAACAAAGCATGAGCAGGGGAGGGGCAGAGAGAGAAGGAGACACAGAATCCGAAGCAGGCTCCAGGCTCTGAGCAAGTGGTCACCACAGAGCCTGATGTGGGGCTTGAACCCACGAACCATGAGATCATGACCTGAGCTGAAGTCAGACACTCAACCGACTCAGCCACCTAGGCACCCCATTGGTTATAGCATTTTTAATTTCAGACTTACTAGATAATATTTGTTTTACCTCCACAAAAAAGTATTCTATAGTGTCTTCTATGCTTTTTTCAACCCCAGCTAGTATTCTTATTATCATGGCTCTAAATTCTAGTTCAGATATCTTGCTTATATCAGTGTTGATTAGGTCCTTGGCTTTCATTTATTCCTTTTTTTCTTTTGGAGTAAATTCCTTAATTTTGTAATTATAGAGGAAGAAAAAATTAATAAAATAAAAAATAAAAAGTAATGAATTTTAAAAATCAAATAAGGGGCGCCTGGGTGGCGCAGTCGGTTAAGCGTCCGACTTCAGCCAGGTCACGATCTCGCGGTCCGTGAGTTCGAGCTCCGCGTCAGGCTCTGGGCTGATGGCTCAGAGCCTGGAGCCTGTTTCCGATTCTGTGTCTCCCTCTCTCTCTGCCCCTCCCCCGTTCATGCTCTGTCTCTCTCTGTCCCAAAAATAAATAAACGTTGAAAAAAAAAATTTTTTTAAATCAAATAAAAGAGGAGAGGAGCCAAGATGGCGGAACAGCATGGAGGCTTTTTGTGTGTCTCGCATTTATGAAATACAGCCAGACCAACACTAAACCATCCTACACACCTAGAAAACCGATTGGACGATTAACACAATAATCTGCACAACCTGAACCACAGAATTCAGCAGGTATGCGACACGAAGAGCTGAACTTGGGGAGCAAGAAGCCCCGAGAGGTAGGGAATTTCTTTTGTGGGAGGAGAGAGGATAGAGACTGGGGCAGGGGGAGCATACGGGAAAAGCACCCCTCCCCAAAAGCAGCTGGAGAGAAAGTGGAAAATTGGAAACAGCTGCAGGGACTAAACTAAAAAGGGAGAAAGGAGAAAGGAGAGGGTTTAAATTCCATTAAGACTGTGAACAAGGGGGATGCAAAGGCTGCAACTCTGCAGCTTGATACCTGGTGGTGCTCTGGTGGGAAAGATGAATCCCCAGGAACAGAGTGGGGTCCAGGATGTTCTCAGGCCACACGGGGTAAAGGGGTTCCACTGCTGGAAGGACATTTGGTAAAGACTGTTGAAGCCACCTGGACACAGCAGACCCCGGAAGGCAGCCACATTCGCTGGTGTTGGGGCAAGGTTGTTGAGAGTGAGCCTGGTGCCAGATGTGTGTTGTGATTTTCCAAGGTCCCTGAAATGCTGACGCTACACTTGCGATTTTTTTTGGGGGGGGGTGGCTGGCACCTGGCTGCAGTCTTGGGGCACCAGCAACAGCACAGTCCAGTGGGTGTTCCTGGGTGCAGCCAATGTTCGGCCATTGCTCATTCAACCATTGCTCAGTGAGACCCTCCCACAGAGGGGTGGAGTGGGTCAAAGCTGCAGTCCTTCAGAAGTAAGGGGCCAGGGAAAATAGCTGCATCTGAGACAAAACTTGGGAGAGAGGTACTGCCTAGGTCCCGGTCACACAGAATGGAAAAGCGAGGAGTGGACGAGAGCTGAAGACAGAGGACCAGTGAGTGATTGCTGATCTGGGAGAACAGATTGGGTGGCCAAGTGGCACCATTTTCCACCCCTCCTGCCCACGTGCATGCACACCTATGAGCACCGCAACAATCCACCCCAGTAGTCTAGCAGTGCCATCTAGGGGAGAGCAGAGCTGTTACACTGAGCCCTGCCCAACTGGGCCAACTTTGCTCTTCAAGAACACAAACCTCACCGCCAGCTTAATTTTGGACTATAAAGAGCTACATGGACTGACCTCGAGGGGAAAATGAAGCAATTTGAGTCCTACTTCAATCTGCCAGCAGGTTCATCTATTCAATTTTTTCTTCTCTCTCTCTTTTTCCTTTTTCTCTTTTACAATTCTTTTCTTTTTCTTGAATACAGAAAGAGAAAAAACTCATTTTTATTTTCAACTTTTATTAAAAATATCTGTCTTTAATTTTTATCACTATATTTTTTACTTTTGTTTAAATTTTTTCAAATTCTACATTACTTCCATCATTTTATTTTAGTCTACTTCAGTGTACTCACCTTTTCAAATTTTCACAGAATTTCCCTTTTTTCTTTTTCTTTTTTTTCTCTTTTTCATTTCTTTTCTTTTTCTTGAATGCTGAAAGAGAAAAACTTCATTTTTATTTTCAATTTCTTTTAAAAATATTTTATTTAATTTTTATTACTATATTTTTTGCTTTTATGTATTTTTTTTCAAATTCTATCTTACTCCCGTCATTTCAGTCTACTACAGTGCATTATTCACGTTTTCAAATTTTCAAATGCTTTTTCTTGTCTTGTCTTTTTTCTTTTTTTTAATCTTTTTTCTCTTTTCATTTCCTTTCTTTTTTCTTAAATACAGAAAACGAAAAAAATCATATTTCTTTTTAATTTTTTTAAAAACATTTTTCTATATTTTTTCTACTGTATTCTTTACTTTTGTGTATTTTAGTCTACTTTAGTGTATTCATTTTTTCAAATTCTCAAACGATTTCCTTTTTTTCTTCTCTCCCCCCCTCCCTTTTTTCTTTTACTTTTTTTTTTTTTTTTTGGTTTGTTTGTCTAATGTGTCAAACCACTTTCTACACCCAGACCAAAACATACCTAGGATCTAGCATCATCTATTCGATTTTTGTGTGGGTGTGTTTTTCATTTTTAATTTTAATATTTTTTATTTCAATTTTTTTAATTTCAATTTTTCTACCTCATTAATTCCTTTTCTCCCTTCAAAATGACAAAACGAAAGAATTCACCCCAAAAGAAAGAGCATGAAGAAACGACAGCCAGGGAATTAACCAACACAGACACAGCAAGATGTCTGAACCAGAATTTAGAATCACGATAATAAGAATACTAGCTAGAGTTGAAAATAGATTAGAATCTCTTTCTGCAGAGATAAAAGAAGTAAAAAATAGCCATAATGAAATTAAAAATGCTATAACTGAGCTGCAATCATGGATGGATGCAGCGGTGGCAAGGATGGACGAGGCAGAACAGAGAATCAGCGATATAGTGGACAAACTTATAGAGAATAACAAAGCAGAAAAAAAGAGGGAGATTAAGGCAAAAGAGCACGATTTAAGAATTAGAGAAATCAGTGACTCATTAAAAAGGAACAACATGAGAATCATAGGGGTCCCAGAGGAGTAAGAGAGACAAATAGGGGTAGACGGGTTATGTGAGCAAATCATAGCAGAAAACTTTCCTAACCTGGGGAAAGACACAGACATCAAAATCCAGGAAGCACAGAGGACTCCCATTAGATTCAACAAAAACCGATCATCAACAAGGCATATCATAGTCAAATTCACAAAATACTCAGGCAAGAAGAGAATCATGAAAGCAGCAAGGGAAAAAAAGTCCCTAACCTACAAGGGAAGACAGATCAGGTTTGCGGCAGACCTATCCAGAGAAACTTGGCAGGCCAGAAAGGAGTGGCGGGATATATTCAGTGTGCTGAATCAGAACCAGAATTTAGATTCAATTCTCTATTAAATCTCATTTGGATTATTTACCTATATTCCTAATTAGTTCCCCCATTTATATCTTTGCCCATATTCTTACCAAAGCAGCCAGAGAGTTTATAGTAATACCAAAGTCAATCAAGGCACTTTTATTCTTAAATCCCTCCAATGACTTTTCTTCTTAGTCAGATTAAAAGTCAATATTGTCTTAATCCACTCAGGCTGTTGTAACAAAAATATCACAAACTGGGTAGCTTATAAACAAAATAAGTATAAATTATGGAGGCTGGGAGGTCCAAGATCAAGGCACTTGCAGATTTGGAGTCAGGCTAAAGCCACTTTCTCATAATCATCTTCCAGCTATGTCCTCACATTGTCAAAGACGCAAGAGATATTTCCTGAGCCTGTTTATAACAGCACTAATCTCATTCATGAAGGTTCTACCCACATGACCTAATCACTTCCCAAAGGCCCCATCTTCAAGGATCATCACAATGGGGATCAGGATTTCAACATATGAATTTGGGAGGATGCAAACATCAGGCCATATCAACCATCTTACTCTGTTCTACAAGTCCTGACAAAATCTGGATTCTAGAAACTCTGACTTTAATTCTACCATTCTCCTAATTTTTCTTGTCCAGCTATATGGGCCTCCTTAAAGGTTCCTGAAACATGCCCAACCCTACTTTATCACAGGTTTTGTCTCTGCTCTCTCCTTTCCTCAAAGACTCTTGCTCTGAAAACACCATAGCTTCCTCTTGTGTGGTTTCAGGTGTGTTTTTAAAATTACTCTTCAGTAAGGGGCACCTGGGTGGCTCAGTCGGTTAAGCGGCCAACTTCGGCTCAGTTCATGATCTTACAGTTCATGAGTTTGAGCCCCATGTCGGGCTCTGTGCTGACAGCTCAGAGCCTGGAGCCTGCTTCAGATTCTGTGTCTCCCTCTATCCCTGTCCCTCCCCAACTCACACTCTGTCTCTCTCTCAAAAGAAAAAAAAATAAATAAACATTAAAAAAATTTTTTAAAAATTAGTCTTCAGTAAGACATTTCTGGCAACCCTATAAAAAATCCACTCCACTTCGTCCCAGCAAACTTTACTTTTTTCATGATTATTTAATATATTCCACTTAGTACTCATCACTCTCAAACTACATAATTTCTTATTTCTTTTTTTTCCTTTTTATTTTTTATCAATTAAATATAATTCCATATGGATAAGAATTTTTGTCTGTTTTCTTTCACTGAGAATGTTCTCTAAACCTGGAATAATGTAGTACTTAATAACAAATCTTGTAGCTAATTGGTGTATGAAAAATATTTATCAAATAAATGAAGAATTAAGTTTCTCTTTATTTTACTATTCTGCTGTGTTGTGGTTTCACAGTAAACACTGGGGGTCCAACAATCACACACACAAACACAAGATTTTCTTTTAATAGAAAAAATGACTAAGTGCAAGTAATTGCCTACAGCTAATTAAACTCCTTTAAGAACTTATCCAAATCCTCACACAATGGATCTCACTTTCTGTAAATCCCAGTTTATTTAGATTTTGTATCTATCTATATAAAACTTATTGGCATATGAATTTTCTTTTGTAGTGGCCTTGTGTAGTTAAGACAATTTCCTTGGTACATAAGGATTGTTTTTTCCCCAGAGACTTTCCACCAAAGCTAAGACAAAAGTTAATTCCCTAGATATGCAGAAATCAATCAAGACAGATTATCTTTTAAGTCAGAAGTGAATAATTTAATTTGAAAAACTCTTTTTTTTTTTTTTTTCATCAGTGTCATAAACTCTGGATCTGGAGTTCTTTCTTATCCAGCAACAGAGCGGGATGCAGGATTAAAATGGGAGAGAGGCTAATGTCTGGGAGGAGACAAGAGCTCCGTGTAAGGGTTCTTGTTCTATTTCAATTAGGATCAGAAGGCTTACAAGAGTGATGGACATGCATAAAGAGACAATGAAACCGTGAACATTAACTCATGGCTGTGGGGAAAATGGGGTTTCGAATATTCGTGGTGTTAGGTTGTATTTGGGTCAATATAAAACAAAATCCTGGTGCCAGGCGGAAGGTTGTTTACAGCAAAGGTGAGGCACAACCTGTGTTTACTGAAACTGATCTAGGCGCAGGAAAGACAGAGCATGCTACCTCAAGGTCAACAAAGCACCTTTCTTATGCTAATTGGCTCATCTCTGGGCAACTTTGTCCTGCTGAGGGCTAAAGTCCTTCTTTTCTGTTTAGCTCTTTTGGTCCTTCCCTCCTGTGAAAGCAGCTTTCTGCTATTGTACTAAGTTGGGGGGCATTTCCACCCTGAATACCTAATCTTGTTTACCTCATCTTGAATACTTTCATCCTGAGATTTCCTATTCCTATACCTTTGTCCTATACTGGGGGCCTTTTCCCCTATTCCCAAACCTTATTTACCTAATCTTGTCTACCCAAACTTGGGCATAACATCCTATAGCTTTCTAATTCTTTATGCCTTGTTAACCCATTGGTGCAAGCTCAGGGAATTCCCAAGCCCATTACCAAACACATCAGCAGAAAGAGACACTCGTTGCAAAGTTATGTACATTTTTACAGAAATGAAAACGTTGTATTTTGGTTGCTTCATGCCAATGGTTTGGTGTATTTCTAACTCTAACTCACCGTTCTTTTTAATGAATAATGTCACTGTTTGCATGGCTTGCCTGCCAAACGCAGGGCCAGAATATAGTGGTCTACCCACATATTGGTTCCCTGAGTCTCAAATGCAGTGAAGCCTTGAGACCCTTTTCCAGGTCCATGTAAAGATCTGGCATGTGTGCCATAAGTAAAAAGAAGTGAAAGTGTAATGGTCTGGATTTTTCCTCTGGATTTATGCCAGCAAATAATCTCAATTTCTAGTACCTCTCAAGTAATTTGACAACTAGCAGGGGATGAAATGAAACAAAATATAATACAAACCAAAATTTAAGTATTAATTAAAGCTATATGAAGCTTAACACAGGAAGGCTGAAGAATTACAAAGGAAGGTGCAATGACCTTAATTCCCATACATGCAAAGAACACTGACTGCAAACATTAATAATTCATTCATAGCTAATTGTGTGGGTATTTGACAGCCCTGGAGGGAAGTCTCAGTATGCTCACCAGATAGTTGTGTCACTTATAAATTAAGTATACCCAGAATTGAAAAAAGATGTGTCCTCGGAAAAAACAAAAAACAAAAAACAAAAAACTGTGGATAGCGTACTCATGGTAGTTCCAGGCTTCATTAATCAGGCTTTATGAACACACATCTGGGCTTAGGGTATTTGGCCACTTCCTTTCACATCCCATATCATCATGGGCACACTCCTCACACTCACTACTCTTTGTTGGGCTGACCACTTCTCTGGCATGTGTCTTTAAATCATATTATCCTATCTAATATTTCAGTATTGTCTTCAGGGCATTTGATCTACCAGTGCCATTTCTACTGTATTAACAAGTTGTCACTCACCTAGTTTATGGTTCCAGAGGCTCCCTAGAAATTTAAAGCCACAGAATCTTTGAGCAAAGTATTTCCTTGTACAGTTTTTCATTTGATGCTCATCACAGCCATGAAAGTTGGGAAAAACAAATATCTCCATTCTATTGTCACAGGTAAGAATGGTGAGACAAATTTTTTTTTTCTCTCCCCCATCATTCATCTTTCCGAGTGCAAGAATTGGTTAGGGATAGGCCCTGGAATTCAATCTCATTCAACCTCATTTCCACCATCTGCTCATTTTGGAATATTGAGCCCATGCTTAAAATCCCCAAGTTGATGTTTTCTTGTCTGCCAAGTATGATTAAAAAGAAAAAATTTACCTAGGGGCTGTTATGAATATCATGCAAAGTCATTCTTGCAAAGCCCTTCCAACGGGACCTGGAACAAAGTAAGTAATACATAAATGTTAGTAGACATTATTGGTATTTGCAGAACTTCTACCACATATCCTCCAATTTTAATGGTTTATACTTCTACAATTGACCAAGTCATTTAATTAATCCCCTTCTCCCCATCAAATCTCTTTTAATTATGACACTTTTATTTAGATGTGGTAATATGTCAAACCCTTGCTCCTCTCGAGCAGCTATTGTGTCACGTGAAGAATTTCCATGTCACGGATCTTATACATTATTAGGTGGTTATTTTTTTTTTCCTTAGGGCACTCATTTTCAAGTTCTTGAGCCTCAAGTTATTCTTGATTTATACTACCCCAATTTACATACCATTTTTTTTTTGCCCATAAAATAGTGAAATAATATTTAGGCTTAAAGTGAGATTTGAAAGAAAGAAGGTCAGAGATGAGAAGGAAAACAATCCAAACTGGGATATAATGAGTCAATCTGGGACAGCATGAGGAAGATGAGCAGGGATTATTAGATATAAGAGATGCACTAATTCAGTTTGGTGTAAAGATTTAGACAGCTCTGATTCATGTCATATGAGGTATCAATTTGACAGTCAAACAAACGTTATCCAAACTGAATCCAATCACAGAGTCTTAAGAGATTTACCCATTCCTAATTAGTGGAAAAGTAGGAAAATAGCGTGTCCCTAAAGCCCTCAGGAAAAAGCAGAAATGCAATTTCTTAATTGTCAACTGCCAGACTGCATCCATTACTTGTCAGTCACTGCAACAAGGATAGCTGCGGTTACTAATTCGATTCTTTAATACAGTAGAAGAGAGGCAGTAAGTAAAAATATTTTCTCTCGCGGCTGTTATAATTCTACAGGTATCAGGAACAATTACCATGAATTCACTCACACGGCGCCACGTTGAAAATTCACATCTGGGTCAGTGTTGACAAAGATTTTGTTTGTGATCTTGAATAGTATTACCAGAGGTGTTAGAACAATAAGAGTTTGCCAATGGAGGGAATTTGCCTACGTGTGACCTATTTGTGATCACGCACACTAAATCCGCATTCTGTACATCTATGTGGAAACTTCCATGGAAACAATCCAATATAATTGTGCCTCTGGGGAAAATAAATTCTGATGTAAAGTTTTTTTTTCTTTTTTAATGTTAAAGAAGAAACACATCCTTTCATTTTACTAAACTGAGGAACAATCCTGTTTCCAAAAAACAGAAAGCCAGAAGTTGTGGGCTTGCAGATAAAATATTTAAATCCGTGCTACTCTGAATCCATGTCTGTCAATTTCAACTGCACATCCAAAGATATGTACTGGTTTCACTACATTTCCCTGATATGTTCTGACCCACTGACGTCATTGACAATCAGATCTCCACATTCCATCTGCACAGCCATCCTCTCTCTTACCACCAGCTCTCAATTCACATAGAAAACTGGGTGTGAGGGGCACCTGGGTGGCTCAGTCAGCCAAAGCGGCCGACTTCGGCTCAGGTTATGATCTCGCGGTTTGTGAGTTCGAGCCCCGTGTTGGGCTCTGTGCTGACAGCTGGGAGCCTGGAGCCTGCTTGGGATTCTGTGTCTTTGTCTTTCTCTGCCCCTCCCCCACTTGTGCTCTGTCTCTATCAAAAATGAAATGTAAAAAAAAATAAAAAAGAAAAAAAAAGAAAACTGGGTGTTATATGTAAGTGATGAACCAGTAAATTCTACTCCTAAAAACAAAATTATATGATCTGTCAACTAACTAGAATTTAAATAAAAACTTGAAACAAAAAAGTCAATAAAAATAAAGATCTATCAGTGTTTGACATATTGTAAAAAAAAAAAAAAAGAAAAGAAAAGAAAACTGAAGTCATCAACTTACCATTTCTTCAACGTTTGGCCACCAAACTTAAGAATTTCCTTAAGTTCATTTTGTATCTAGATCTTTCTTATCATTTAAACATACTCATGTTACTACCATATTTAAAAAAAAAAAGAAACCATAGTGAATTTCTCATGGTCCTAAAACTATGACTTCCTTGTTCTCCTTCCATTTGTAGTTGGACTGTTATAACTGTCTATGTTAGCTATCTGTACTTTAATTTTTAATTTTCATTTACTCTTTAAACCATTGGCTTAAAGTCTGATGCCTACACAACTAATTTTGCTTTGGCATGGTGGCTTGAAGTCATTATAGACCATTTTTCCAGCCAAACAAATATAAGTGATGAAAACTATAACACACACACACACACACACACACACACACACACACCTCCAAATAATTCAAATAAAAATAACCATTTAACATATCTGTAAATTGTCTTAAGGGCATACAGCAAGTGGAGAAACAATTATTCAAGAAATCTCAGAAACAGCAAAAGTCTATAACATTTGATCATAACTCACTCCTTCTCTTTCCCTCAGGTCAATGACATGGAAGCTGTACTCTGGGAAACTTCAGCCGACAAATCAGGGCTCTCTCTGCAGACTTCAGATTCTCCCTGGATAGGGCAGGTTGACAGGTTTTATCGTCTCCTTTTTCCCTGCTCTGATAGTCTTACAATTGGCAAAAATGGCAAATCTTCCCAAATTAATTCAAGCTTTCAATTCAATGCCTATTAAAATCCTAACTAGAGTTGTTGTTCTGTTTTTCAGAAACGAATAACTTATGCTAAAATTAATATAGCAATGAAAAAACCAAGAATAGCCAAATAAATCTTGAAAAAGAAGAACAAGGTTTGATAACTGTTTCTTAGTTTCAAAACTTACCACAAAGCTATAGTAATCAAGAAAATGCAGTACTGGTGGAAGGATAGTCATAGATAAATGGACAAAATTGAGAGTCCAGAAATAAACCTTTACATTTATGGTCAAGAGATTTCAACAAAGGTAGGATGCCAAGACAATTCGATGGGGAAAATAATGGTGTCCCCATTAAAAAATAATTCAAGATGGATAACAGAGATAAACTTAAAAATAACAGCTATAGAACTCTTGGATGAAAACGGAGGCATAAATCTTGATGTAGGCTAGTAAAAACCTACTTAGATATGCCAGCAAATAAACAAGACAAAAAAGAAAAATCAAACATCATTTAAAAAGAAAAATCACACCTTTGTACTATAAGCAATACCATTACAAACACACAACACACACACACACACACACACACACACACACACACACATAATGAGAGAACATATTTTAAGCCTTATATCCAATAAAATATTAGATTCAGAATATATTAAGACCCTTACAACTCAATAAAAAGATAAATAAACTTAAAAATAGATAAAGGATCTGGTTGTCAATTTTTTCAAAGAAGGCATACAAATGGCCAATCAGCATGTGAAAGAAAAAGCGCTTAACAGTGTTACCTATTAGGGATACAAAAATATAAACTACAATCAAACACCACTTCACACACACTAGAAGGTGTATAATCAGAAAGACTGGATAATACGTGGAGTGAAAGATATGGAGAAATTAGAATCCTCTGCATTCCTGGTGAGACTGTTAAACGGTGCCCCTATATTGGAAAACAGTTTGACAATTCCTGTAAATGTTAAACATAGAGTTGCTATAAAACCCAGTAATTGTATATTCTGATATATATCCAAGATAAATGAAAACATAGTCCACACAAAACTTGCACATTAATGTTCATAACAGCATTATCCGTAATAGTCAAAATCGAAAACAACTCACATATTCGTTAACTGATGAATAAATGACAAAAACAAAATATGGTAAATTATGACAATAGAATATAATTCAGAAATAAAAAGTCATGAAATACCGGTACATCCTACAACATGGATAAATATTGTAAATGTATATTCATATATATGTCAACCATATATTGGAAATCTATATTCATACATATGTCATATAAAATTGGTCCGAAGTTTTAAATATTTAGTGTGAAAATGACTTCAAGTCTTTGCCACTAAATGATACACTTGCATTTGTTTTGTGTAGCAATTTTTTGTATGATTATAACAATTTGGGTTTGTATAAAAGTCTGTATTTCAAAGTGAAGTATAACACATTACTTTATAGTTCATACAGTGTGTCTCATGATGTTTGGTTCTACAAATATCTTGTTACTCCTTTAAAAGTTCACATGAAAAATATAGCAATTTTTCTCCATCTTGCAGAAGGGTATTTTGAGGCAAGGTAATTTAAATAATAATCTCCAGATGATATGTGATAATTAAATAGAATAGCTATTTATCCAGGGGCACCTGGGTGGCTCAGTTGAGCGTCCGACTTCGGCTCAGGTCATGATCTCATAGTTTGTGAGTTCGAGCCCCGCGTCGGGCTCTGTGCTGACAGCTCAGGGCCTGGACCCTGCTTCAGATTCTGTGTCTCCCTCTCTCTCTCTCTGCCCCTCCCCCGCTCACAGTCTGTCTCTCTCTCATAAATAAATAAAGTTTAAAAAAAAAAAAAGAATAGCTATTCATCCAGTGTTTTCTAACAATGTAATTGTAATTATTCTAAAAGAAAAAAGGCACTTTTATCTATAGTGAGAAAGATGAAGAGGATGATTAAGGTTATTAGTTAAATAAGATAAAGGGAAATTTTTCTAAATTTTCTCAATTATTTGGCTGAAAGCTTTCTTTTTAATTCTAGACTCACACGAGTAAGAAACATTACCATATTTCTCTTTCACTTTGCCTGTGTATGTTTGACCTCAAGAGTGTGAAGTTTTATCCCTATTAGAAGCATCCAGATGGTTGTTGTACATTTTACCTTGCCAAACCATTTTATTCACATAAATAAATAATTTGGATTCATAAATTAGGGCATTTTAAACCTCATATTTCTTTTCCTTAGTGGATACTTTAAAAATTATTTGAGTTAATTCTTCAGTATAGATTTGGATGCTAATCATTCATCACAAGAGACTGAAATTAAGCTTTTGTAAAACCAAAGCAAAACAAAACAAAACAAACCCACATACCTATATTCGGAAGAGAAAAGATTTTCCACTGTGTAGTTCTAGTTAGCAAACGGTAAGTAGTATGGACTTTTTTAGAAGCGGTCAGAATGCAAATTTCGCATGCCTAAGTGTGAGCAACACTTTTATTTATGAAAACTAACCAATAAAAATTCTGTGGATTTTTTTGTGAGGCTGAAAAGAGCTCAGCTTTCTATTATAATTTGGTATTTACTCAAGATTTCAGGTTTTCTCGTAAGGTCATTGAAAACTAATGACTCCATATGGGTAGAAACAATTGAGATTTTTTTTTCTTTTTTTGTGAAGGATATAGACCCAAACTATCTACCAGGGAGACAGAAAAGAAAACAAAACAAAACAAAGGACAAGGTTTTATGTCTGGATTATCCAGATTTATCACCTACTTTGAAAAATGTTCTCTCTTACTCTTCACTCAGCTTCAAGAAAGATAGTTCTTTAAAAACGTGGTTTAAAAAAAGATGAATTTCAAATTTACATTCTCCTTCAGCTATCGCATTACTAAAAGAAATAAATCTTCAAAGTGCAAAAGAACTGCATCGATGCTTTCAGCACTAAATTATTACCTTCAAGGTTTCGATTCAAATCATATAGACATTGGCCCAATCTACAGTAGGTGGGCTTTCTATTGAATATGCAAAAAACGTTGTTTTACATGTTGCCTTGTTCCACTGACTCTGTAACAATTGTAGTTTCTAAGATATGTCATCATGTTCATTCCATATTTAAGAAGGGGTAGAGAAAAAAAATTAAATGTACGTCAAAACAGCATATTCTGTACTCATATGTAGAATATTTGAGGAGTTGCCTTCATTGAAACCAACTATAAGAGCCTTAAAGCTTTACAGTGACAGACTGGGTAGGCCACACAGCCAGTGTAGAATTGGATTCAGTGTGATTATTTCTGGGCAATAATTCAGAGCAAATAACATCAAGAAGGCTTGCGTAAATCCAGATGGAAAAAGTGGATTTAAATCAAACTAATAGGTTGCAAAACATATGAAATATGCTTTGTTCTGTGCCTTGGAGACACATGGCCAAATCCATATTCAAAAAGTAAAAACAAACCAGAGTGATTTGAGGAATAAATTACTTGTCATCGTGATCTTTAAAAATGCCAGAATTTAATGCAAAAATATAATCCTAACATTTATTGCAGCAAAAATAAATGTCAACATATTAGACTTAACTGGCAAAGCCTTGTGGTAGCATTTCTACGGAGTGAAAGGAACATGACAAGCTGTATTTCACATTTATTAGAATGAGATTTGGTCTTCTTTATCATAAGCAGTAGATTTAAACACTTTATTTTAATTTACTTCATGGTATTGAGGAAAACATTGACTCAGATAAGAAAAAAAAACTGCCATATAATTCTCGTTCACTGAAACAATCCATCAGTCTCAGAAGCTAAATATGTACTATGACAACACCAAACCTTTAGAGTTAGAAAGGAAGAATCAAATACAAATGGCTGTGATATATTCAGGTCCCAGGCAGCCTATGTGCATGGGAAATTCTGTGTGGATGCATAGTCATACATAATATATACAAGATCTTTTTTTTTTATCATTCCTTCTTATTGTTTGCAGAGCTGCCAATGAATAGCATCCAGGCCAAAGAATTCCCTTAATCTATCTTACTAAAATAGGTTTTTATTAATAAAAGTTGTAACTTTTCCAAGTAGTAAATACATATTTGATATTTGAGTGCCATTTCCAAAACAAGGTTTTTGAGCTTCTCCATATCGGATATTTTATAATCCACTCAAATAACAGTCCCCATATTCTCAATGGATGGAATATTCAAAAGTTCAGATACTATAGGCGAATGGTAAACATGCGTTCTCTAGACTTGATAAAGATCAAGCAAAACAACGTTTATCATAGTAAAGGCAAAATGTATAGAGTGCACTATATAAACCAATATGTGCATAAACACAATAAATATGTATGTATGTAAATCCAAATGTTTGCATGCACATTAAGTGTGTGTGCATAGATAAATACATAAATACTTTTTCCAGGAGGGCAAAAGCTAAGTTTTTATTTGCATGAAGGAATGCACAATTATACATGTAAATTTTGAAATGTCTAGTATGAAAATTAGTAATTTCAACACACTGCATTCTGCAAAGATATTTACATTTAAATATGAATCCACTTAACAGATAGTAAACAAAGTTTTACATTTTTAAGCACAAATGTTTTATATTAATATCCCAAATTGTTGAAAAAACATGATTAAATGAACGCAACATATGCTACTACTCCATATCAATAAGTAATTAGATAATACACTTTGACATTTTTTCCCCAAATACCACTATGTAATTTTTATGTTAAAAGTCACTGCTTAGAAATGAAGTCCTTAAAAATAAACATTTTATGTACATTTATTAACATTTAGTGTTCATTTCAATAGCCCAAATTCTTGAGTAATTATCTAGAAAATTAAGATAATACTTTTATATTGTTTGGAGCAAAAGGAAGAAGTTTAGTCCAATCTAGGACCATAATATGTCAATATTTACAGTTTTCTTTAGGTTGTATATTGTCCATATGTTCCTCTGCCAAGTTAAAGTGTGCTGTAAAAATAAACTGTGTTATAGAAACTAGGTTTTCAATAATGCAATGCCATTCACCATTTATAATTTCTTGCTTTCATCTTCAGGCTCTAATGTACTGAGAAATGTATTCTGGCTATCTTAATGAAATATGTATCTCACTTATGATGAGTTTGCTAACTCTGTACATCTATTAGTCAAAGCATTCAATGAAAAAACTGTATATGCACATAGCCCAAGGCTAGTCAATTGTACATAGTTTACAAATATACATAAAGACCTATGCTAACCAGTAAATTAGGTGCCACAGTTTCAGAACACCTGAACCTCAAAAAGCTTCTAGTCTATTGTTGAATCAGTATGTTGTACCCCTGAAACTAATGTAACATTGTGTGTCAACTATACTTGGGTTAAAAAACAAAACAAAACAAAAAGTCCCAGGCTAATAAGGCAGACAAGTCAAATTCAGTGTAATAAGTCATATAGCAAAATTATGGGAGCAGAGAAAACGGCTAATCTTGCTTGCTCAGGGGAGTGTGGGGTCAAAGGGAATTATAAAACTGTAATTATGAGGAAGGCTTTACATAAGTGATTCACCTGAGGTTTGAAAGATAAGTGAGGTTTCTCAGGGAAGTGAGTAGTGTGTAGGTATGATAGGGCATGTTCTATTTGGAGAAATGCAAGAGGCAGCATTCAGAGGCAGATCAATTAAAAAACAAAAACAAACAAACAAAAAAAACTGCTAAAAGACTAAATTAATAAAAAAAAAAAGCCAGGGGCGCCTGGGTGGCTCAGTTGATTAAGTGACCAACTTCGGCTCAGGTCATGATCTCACAGTTTGTGGGTTTGAACCCCGCGTTGGGCTCTGTGCTGAGAGCTTAGAGCCTGGAGCCTGCTTCAGAGTCTGTGTCTCCCTATTTCTCTGCCCCCTTCCCTGCTTGCACTCTGTCTCTTTCTCTCCCTCAAAAATAAACAAAACATTAAAAATAAATAAAGTAATAGGTAAATTTTGTGTTGCCCCTGCCATATATTATTATTGTCTCAGTGTTCTCATTTCCTTCATTCAGGGAAAAAGGGAATTTGTCCAATGCAAAATAAATTACTAATTAAAGAGTCAAGGACTTTGCACAAAACAACAAATCTGTAGGACTACTCTAAGTTAAAACAAAACCAAATCAAATGAAACAATCCTTCAAGTCTAAATAGAAATAATTATTGCTTAAAACAAAAAGAGTATTGGCACAGGAACAGACACTTAGATCAATGGAATAGAATAGAGAACCCAGAAATGGACCCACAAGCGTATGGCCAACTAATCTTTGACAAAGCAGGAAAGAATATCCAATGGAATAAAGACAGTCTCTTCAGCAAATGGTACTGGGAAAACTGGACAGCGACATGCAGAAGAATGAACCTGGACCACTGTCTTACACCATACACAAAAATAAACTCAAAATTGTTGAAAGACCTAAATGTAAGACAGGAAGCCATCAAAATCCTCGAGGAGAAAGCAGGCAAAAACCTCTTTGACCTTGTCCGCAGCAACTTCTTACTCAACACGTTTCCGGAGGCAAGGGAAACAAAAGTAAAAATGAACTACTGGGACCTCAACAAAATAAAAAGCTTCTGCACAGTGAAGGAAACAATCAGCAAAACTAAAAGGCAACCAACAGAATGGGAGAAGATATTTGCAAATGACGTATCAGATAAAGGGTTAGTGTCCAAAATCTACAAAGAGCTGATCAAACTCAACACCCAAAAAACAAATAATCCAGTGAAGGAATGGGCAAAAGACATGAATAGACACTTCTCCAAAGAAGACATCCAGATGGCCAAGCGACACATGAAAAAATGCTCAACATTACTCATCATCAAGGAAATACAAATCAAAAGCACAATGAGATATCACCTTACACCTGTCAGAATGGCTAACATGAACAACTCAGGCAACATCAGATGTTGGTGAGGATGCAGAGAAAGAGGATCTCTTTTACATTGTTGGTGGGAATGCAAGCTGGTACAGCCACTCTGGGAAACAGTATGGAGGTTCCTCAAAAAACTAAAAATAGAACTACCCTACGACCCAGCAATTGCACTACTAGGCATTTATCCATGAGATACAGGTGTGCTGTTTCAAAGGGACACATTGACCCCCATGTTTATAGCAGCATTATCAACAATAGCCAAAGTATGGAAAGAGCCCAAATGTCCATAGATGGATGAATGGATAACGAAAATGTGATACACACACACACACACACACACACACACACACACACACAAACAATAGAGTATTACTCAGCAACCCAAAATAATGAAATCTTGCTATTTGCAAATATGTGGATGGAACTGGAGGGTATTATGCTAAGTGAAATTAGTCAGTCAGAGAAAGACAAAAATCATATGACTTCACTCATATGAGGACTTTAAGAGACAAAACAGATGAACATAAGGGAAGGGAAACAAAAATAATATAAAAACAGGGAGGGGGACAAAACAGAAGAGACTCATAAATATGGAGAACAAACCGAGGGTTGCTGGAGGGGTTGTGGGAGGGGGGATGGGCTAAATGGGTAAGGGGCATTAAGGAATCTACTCCGGAAATTATTGCTTCACTATATGCTAACTAATTTGGGTGTAAATTAAAAAAAATAAAAATAAAGTTAAAAAAAAGTATTAAGATCACATATGATGAGTTTTTAAATTACAAACAATGTGCAGATAAATACTTGTTAGTTTCTTTTCAAATATGAAAGCTCTATTTTAATAATTAGCAATCTCATTCAATTTCACTTCCCTGTATGATTTATGTAATTTACTAAAGGTATCTTCTGCTTAGTCACTTCCATTTGATAATATATTGCTCCTGCTAGCAGGTAACATGGTAGTCAAAAAAAACCTTGGGGATTTTTTCCTTTTTCAGTAGGATATTAATATTATTTTGTCTTAATAAGTATATGTTCATAGAATTTCCTAGATCTACTCAAACATATTCAAGTCATAAAAATTCAATGGAAACTATTAGTTAATCGTAGGAAGTTCATTAAAACACCTATTTAGTATCTTCACTACATGATGAATGACACCTGTTTCATTGTAAGTAGGTGCATATGAGGGATCGTCTCTTCTTTTTTTCTTAAGTTTGTTTATTTATTTTGAGAGATTCAGCAAGGAGCGGCAGAGAGAGAATTTCAAGCAGGCTCTGCATCTGTCAGTGCGGAGCTCGATGTGGGACTGGATGTGGGGCTGTACAAGGGGATCCATGTGGGGCTGAAACTCACAAAACGTGAGATCATGACCTGGACAGAAATCAAGAGTCCATTATTTAACTGAGACTGAGCCAACTAGGTGTCCCACATCTCTTTTTATCAGTTCTAGAGATTTATACTTCCCGCCACGTCTGCTCAGGCTCTCTTCCTTGTCTATGATCTCTGTAATGGCCACACACAAACATTGGTTTCTGTGATGACAGCATTCATATTAGGAGACTCCTGATTGCAATGGAATTTGACCTCACTGCTCTGCGTTGTTAGGTGGTGGATGTTGCTCTTGAGTTCCATCATTATCATCCCATTAGACCTGCATCTATTTTCTGTGTGCTTGGCAATTGCCTGATAACATTGCCTTGCTGTTTCATTTGTATGTCCTGGTTCCTGATGGGCATAAGAATTATATTCCCTTACTCACATCTACCTTGATTCATCCTGATTTATAGCTCTGTCAGTTACTATTGTCTGTGTACTTCCTATAAATGAATTCATGCTGTATGTATTCTTCAGAGTGCCTGACTTCATTTGCTCAAACTATTTTCATGAGGTCTGTTTATGCTTTTGAACAGAGTAACAGTTTTTTTCTTTTACATCGTTTTATAGTATTCCATCAAATTGTGTGCTTAGTAGTAAAATTAAGTATGCTCAAATACATCTTATTAATTCCATTGTCAATGAAAAAAAGTAAATTAATATCATAAATCACATACAAAGATACTAAACCCAGTATTATGGGTGATAGTAGGGCAGTGGAGGTCATTTGTTTCTCCATCTTTGAGGCAGTGGGTAGGCAATCTGTGGTGGATACAAACCATGAAGTTCTTCACAACAGTTAAGCAATTAACCGAACCAAACAAATTCTGACAAAAGTAAATATATACTCCTAAGGGGAAAAATTAAGTGGAGAATAAAGTATATAATTACACCCCCCCAAAAAAAAAACTACATACAAAGAAAAGAGTAATGTACTTTTCCAAGAACACCAACTAACAAATAAATGCATCGCGCACATTAGAACAGATACCAGTAGAGGGTGGATTAGGAAGAGGTGGGAATAAGGATAAAGGAAACCAGAAACAAATCTCAAATAAAAAAAAGGATAGTATTTTATGTGCTGAAGGTCTATGGTTAATTCAGTACTCCAAACATGAGCTCCAACAAATGAAAAAAAGAATCTACTGTATCCAAAATATTTACTTGTTCTAAAATACAGCCTAAATTCATCCATTGCCTTCCATTACAGCTACTACCATATCCCAAGCCTCCCTCACATCTTGAATATATTTGTAACAGTCTCATGCTTCCATTTTTTCACCCCTGTGGTTCTTTCTTTACCCAGCAGGCAAAGGAGCTTTTAGTAACTTAAGTACTATCAGATCTCTCTTTCTCTTGTTTTAAATAACTGATAGAATTTCCCCTTAGTCTACTTTAGTCAAACGAAGTTAAACTGACTGGTACTTGTAGCAAGAGAGATCAAACACCATGGGAGGAGGGGTATTGGGCATGCGCTTAAGGAGATATTAGAAGGGACTGGTTATAAGATTTGGACTTGAATCTTAGGGAAGATTTAAGGCGCATGACTTTGTTTGGACTGAGTACTGGGGCAATTTCATCATTCATTGTGTGAGTAATTTATATCCGGTTGGCAGAATAAACGCAAAAAGTTAAAACTAAGAAATTAGCAGGCACTTAAGTGAGTCTAGAAAGAGGACGCTTGGTCATATCGTGTTTGCAGTGTGTTACTGGTTTTGTCTATGATCAAACATGAGCCTGAAATGATCTTTTACTTTGTCTCATCTCATCACAGTTACAGAGTGATACTATCTGAAAGATTGGTAGTGACATCGTTAATGCTTAATAGGAGAAAATCATAGCCTACATTTTAATGCCAGAAAAGACAGCTGTCAGGGGTTTCTTTCTTTCTTTTTTGGTCAGGGTAGATGAAGTTAGGTTGCAGGGCATTAATTCATGAGTTCAAGATCTTTACTATTGTCAACATCTTGCAGGAAGTTGTCCAGGAAATATAATGTGTAGCTGGGCACAATTTGGTCTACTTTGATCTTTTTGTCACAGGTTGAATTTTTTAGTTACCCAACATGTCAATGACTGCAGAATGACATTCAAGATCCTTGACAAGATTCATGGACCAACTGTAACACAGACAATTGCTAAAAAAAAATGGTCATCAGGACTTGTAATTCGTCGTGAATCTAAGGTCCCATATAACCAAACCCATGCAATGAAAACATGTAACAAAATGCAACTGAGATTTTTCTAGCTATAGAACTGTAGAAACTATGAACAACAACAAGAAACAATTTAATAAAGATAAAAAAGAATTAGTAGCAGCGAAGGCACACACACACACACACACACACACACAAAGGAATAAATATATTACAGAATCACAATAAATGCAAATCACAAGAGCAGCGGAAGGAAGCAATTATATCTTTTCCTGAGTGAAAAGAAGATAATAGGGCTTCCTTTGCTCTCTGTGTCTCCTTACTGTAAACTCCAAATCTCTCAGCAGCCTGAATAATCACTGGTGCCTCATGAGTGTTTAGAAGAGACAAACTAACAGTAACCAATAAATATTGAAGCAAGAATGAGTGAAAAGAGTGTGTCTCTTTCTGAAAGCTGAGAGTCCAAAGCACAACCTAGCATCATGGTTCATATCCACATATAATTTTCTCGCAGACACTCCTTCTCCATCTCCGAGAACAAAATCTCTGTCTAGACCGTGGGAAATGAGGTCGAACAATTGCAATGGCATCTTCATGGAACTGCCTTTTAATGAGTTCTATCTCATACTGTTAGACCTCTTCAGTGTTTCATGCATAAACTCCAGATAGAAAATACTTCTTCCCTTTTCTAGGGATTAGCTGTCAGAGTTTAAGGCTACCCTCTGTACTCTGAACCTGTCTGTGTTATTTTGTGAAATTTCCAAGTTATTTCTCCAAAGACTCAACTATTTTCCATCTATCTAGGTTCTCAGAGAGCCTCAGTTCCACATGAAGAGGTTAGGTCACCTACTGAGAGAAGCTAAGAGAAACTGAATAAATAAATGCACACATGAGCACAAACTCATGCCCTCTGCATAAAACAGAACTACTCACTTTTCAGTCTTCATAACTGAAATGAAGGAGGTCTCGAGATGCTGTGAAGTGCCGAATTAAAGAATGATTGTCAGCAGTGTGATTGCTTGTCCCTAAATTCCATAATCACAAAGTATCAGAAATGAAATGAATGAGAGACACTGTTTCCCCATCTATTTTCCAGCTGGAAAAAAAAAAGTTTTAAAATCAAGTCACCTGAACCATATTCTAGGTACTTATATTGATTTGATTACCACATTCCTGCCTGTGTTGTCTTCCTGTATTAATTTCTTCTTCCTCTCCTTCCCACCATGAAAATATTGTGTCACCTGAAGTGATGTGTCTTGCCCAGACTGTCTATGGTCAAGGTTTGATAGCAATGTCCAAGCTTAGCATGAGACAGCTATCTGCACATGAGACCTCGAAGAGTTATTATGTTCCTGATTAAATGAATCACTATATGCACAGCTCTTTGAAAATTATCTGAAAATGAGTAAACATTCAATAAATGTCGGTTATCATGATTATGCTTAACTCAGGCTGTGAGATTCCTATACTGTTACCACAGACATTTACTGTGTCCTTTCGATGAGTACGCATTCCAGTTTCTAGAGAAACACAATGGACTGCTCTGTCCATTCTGAAGCAGCTTTCTGTCTGCTCAAAGTGATATACAGTAAACTGGTAGGTTTTTTTTTTTTTCAACGTTTATTTATTTTTGGGACAGAGAGAGACAGAGCATGAACGGGGGAGGGGCAGAGAGAGAGGGAGACACAGAATCGGAAACAGGCTCCAGGCTCCAGGCTCTGAGCCATCAGCCCAGAGCCCGACGCGGGGCTGGAACTCACGGACCTCGAGATCGTGACCTGGCTGAAGTCGGACGCTTAACCGACTGCGCCACCCAGGCGCCCCTAAACTGGTAGGTTTTAATTGACATGATAAGTTTTATGAAGTGGATAGATGCCAGGTATTATAAAAATACAGAGAAAAAGCGAGGGCTTTGGAAATGAGCTATGATTTCAAATCCCAGTTGCTTTTTCCCCTTTAGAATATAGAATTGTTTTCACCGGGTTATGATATGGTTATGGTTATGGTTATGGTTATGGTTATGGTTATGGTTATGGTTATGGTATAGGTTATGGTACTCAACTATATGAAGATGATGGGTACGAATACTGAGCAGACAAAGGGACTGTGCCAGTTATTATAATCTTGTCTCTTAACTCAAAACTGTAATCTGAATTTTAATGCTAGGGTTGGAACTCTGCAAATCACATTTCTGCTCTGCCAAAAGCAGCCTCTTTGTTAAGCTCTTTCAGGAGATGTTACAGAGTGACTGCAGGATGAACAGAAGAAGAAGGGAATTATTTCTTCTTGCGGACTTCCTGAATTTGTATCACTCCGTAAATACTTCTTTATAACAGCAGTTTCCTCCCATAGTAGTAGCTGAATCTGGTTTACTGTTTTCCCAACACTTCTAGAACCAGCCTTACTGTATAGAAACTCCCAACAACACCCTCCTCAGTTACTGGAATTTCAATCCTGCAGCGGTCAAAAACTTCTAAGTTTTAATAACTTCAATCTCCATCCCTGGTGTTTTCAGCTTTATGAGTGGTAGCTCCTGTGCAATTATTACCTCCAAGATCTCTCAATGTTCTTGTTTTGCCTTTACTACTAATAACTTTATTTATAGGTCTTTATTTTAAATTGTCTCTGTTCAAATAACTGGTGTGATTTCTGTCTGCTGATTATATTCTGACTGATGAATACACTTCAGTTTTCCCAACATCTAGACTATTGCCTGACAGCAATCACTCAAAAATTTTTGTTGAATCGGTGTGCCTGGGTGGCTCAGTCAGTTAAGTGTCTGAATTCAGCTCAGGTCATGATCTCATGGTCTGGGGGTTCGAGCTCCACATCAGGTTCTGTGCTGACAGCTCAGAACCTGGAGCCTGCTTCAGATTCTGTGTCTCCCTCTCTCTCTGCCTCTCCCCAGCTTGTGCTCTCTCTCTGTCTCTTAATAATAAATAAATAAACTTAAAAAATATAAAAAAATTTTGTTGAATCAATATTAATACCAAAAGCTAACCATTATCGAGCCTTTGCCATCTTCAGCTCTGGTCCAATGCTCTACATGTATATTTTCGTGCTATGTTTGACACATAACATGAAGAAAACAGAACTATTATTGCTGAGAAAAAAAATTATGGTTGATATATACTGAATGCTAAGCTCAATTTATTGTGAGGCACAGTGGGAGGGAGCCATCAGATTTTAAGACTAGGTCTGTTTTGTCTAATTTATGATTATAAAATTGTGTGCAGTTCTCTCTTGCTATTATTTTCATGAATGCTAGATCTATAGTGATAACCCCTCATTCATCATATTGGTGATTGGTGTCTTCTCTCCTTTTATTGTCTTTTTATCCTTGCCAGTCTTGCTTTTTATTTGTTTGTGTTATTTTTTAATTGATTTTTTTCAAAGAACTCACTTTTGGTTTCATTGATATTCTCTATTGTTTTATATTTCAATATTATTGATTTCTATTATCTTTATTATTTACTTTCCTCTCTTTGTTTTGCATTTACTTTGCTCTTTTTTTTCTAGTTTCTTGGCATAGAAACTTACATTAAGACTTTTCTCTTTTATAATGTAAGTAGGTAGTGCTATAAATAAATATCCTTCTCAGCACTCCTTTAACTTCAACCCACGTAAGTTCATTTATTTTCATTTTTATTCACTTCTCTGTATTTTTTATTTCCTTTGAGACTTCCTGTTTGACCTAACCATTTAGTAGAACTGTGTTGCAAAGGTTTCAAGTGTTTGCAGAATTCCCTATGTATTTATATTACTGATTTCTAGTGTAATTATTTTATGATCAGTGAGTATAATAATCTGTATGATTTCAAGTTTTTAAACTTGAGTTTTGTTTTATGTCTGGGTTCGATCTATCCCAGGACATATGCATTTAGCTACTGTGGAAGGGAGAGCTCTGCATATGTCAATTAAATCCTTTTGGGTGGGTATACCACTTAGCTCTATATCTTTGCTAATCTTCCATATATTAGTTCTACAAATTGCTGAAAGCAGCATGGTGAAACACCAAACTGTAATTGTAGATTTGCCCATTTTTCCTTCCACCTGTATCATATGTTGATTTATACTTGTGGTTCTGTTATTTAACGTGTGAACATTTAAAATGATTATGTTTCCTTAGTAGATTTATCCTCCTTTTATTACTAACTAGTTTGCCTATCTCTAGTGATTTTTCTTTACCCTGAAGTCTATTTTATTGCGTGATGGTCTTGCCTTTTTTTTTAAGTAATGTTTACATGACATATCTTCTTTCTTTTTACTTTCAAACTACCTATTTCATTGTATTCTTTAAAAAATTTTTCAATGTTTATTTATTTTTGAGAGACAGAGGGAGAAAAAGCATGAGCGGGGGAGGAACAGAGAGAGAGGGAGACAGAATCTGAAGCCGGCTCCAGGCTCTGAAGTGTCAGCAGAGAGCCCAGGGAGGGGTTTGAACTCATCAACCACGAGATCATGACCTGAGCGGAAGCTGGAGGCTTAACCAACTGAGCCACCCACGCGCCCCATATTTCATTGTATTTTAAGTAAGTTTCAGAGTGTATTTTTGGGCCTATGCACCAGGCACACTGCCAATTGTGAATCTTTGACTTTTTGTGGGTATATTTAGACAATTTATTTTAAATCATTATGGTTATGTTAATAATTATTGATGAACATTTCAGATAATTATTTATAGCACTCAAGGGTGATGTTTTATATTTTATATTTTGTTTGTTCCAACTCTAAATCTCTTCTTTGTCATTTCTTACTTTCTTTACGTTTTCTCAAAGTTTTTTTGTTTTTGTTTTTGTTTTTGTTTTTTTTTTTAGGATTCTATCTTGATTTATTTAAAGCATATTTGAGTATATTGCTTTTAATGAAAATTTTACTGTTTACTCTGGTTATTACAATATTCACACACAACTTATCATAGTCTGCTGATATTGACAATTTACTATTTCAGAGAAAAAATGGAAAACAGTTCTTCCAGTGAGGTCTCCTCATTGTTTAATTATGATTTGCTTTAATGGTGTTATTACGTGCATTGAATGTATCATTTAGTATTTTAATTTTTGTTTCAACCATCAAAAATGATTGTATTTTTATTTTTTTTCATTTTAGAGAGAGAGAGAGAGAGAGCAGGGATTATTGTGGGAGAGGGGGGAGAGGGAGAGAGAGAAATAATCTTAAGCAGGCTCCACACTCAGCATGGAGCCCGATGCAGGGTTCGATCCCACAACCCTGCAATCATGACCTGAGCTGAAATCAGGAGTTGGAGGCTGAACCAACGGAGCCACCCAGGGAGCCCAAGAAACAAAAATGTTTTTAAAATCTAATAAAAAATATAGTCTATTAGATTACTCCTATTTTTACCATTCTAATCTTTTATCGTAAAGTTTCAAGTCTTCTTCTTTTACCATTTATTTTGTTTTAAAAAATTCCTTCAGACATTCCTTAAAGGTAGTTTTGCTGATAAAACTTTTAAAAACTTTCCTTTATCTTAAAATATTTTTATTTCATTCCTGAGGGATGTTTTTACTGGATACAGGAATCTGGGTTGACCCTATCTTTTTTTTTTAATTTTTTTTTTTTTTTTTTTTTTTTAGTATTTGTAAATATCATGCTACTTCCTTGTGTCTTCTATGGTTTCATATGAGACAGTCACTGTTATTCAAATAGGCGTTCCTCTATAGTGTAGCCCTTATTCTGTGGTCACTTTCAAAATTTTTATTTGTCTTCAACTTTCCAAAGTTTAATTATGATGTGCTTTGGCGTGGATGTTCATTTTATTCTATTTGGGATTCACGCAACTTCTTAAGTCTGCAAGTGTATGTCTTTTATCAAATTCAGGAAGTTTTTAGCCATTATTTCTTTGAATATATATTTTAGTTCCCTCTCTCTCTTCTCACTTCTGGGACTTTAATAATACAAAATTTACCATTTTTGTTATTGTTCCAGGGGTACCTGAAGCACTGTTCTTCTTTTTGTAATCTATTTCTCCGTTTTTCAGATTGAGCGATTCCATGATCTATCTTCAAGTTCACCGATTCTATTCTTTGTCAACTCCATTCTACTCTGGGCTCATCTAGTCAATTCTTTTTGGTCACTGTATTGTTTCCATTTTTATTATTTCCATATGGTTCCTTTTTAATATTTCTATTTCTTTGCTAAGGCTTTCACATCTATTTTCTTTCAAGATGATCTATAATTGCCATGGAAGCATTTCACTTTAAAATTTTTGTTAGATAATTGCAACATCTGAGTCATTGTGGCATTACCTCTGAATTTCTTTTCTCATTCAGGTTGCGATTGAACTGGTGCTTGTTATAATGAGTCATTTATAATTTATCCTGGATACTTTGGGTACCATGTTGTAAGATTCTGGTGTGTTTTTGTTGTTGTTGTTGTCATTGTTTTTGTGTTGTGTTTTGTTTTTTGGGTTTTTTTTGTTGTTTTGCTTTTTGGCATACAGTGACTCTGTATGTTTTTTGTTGTTGTTTTTTTTTTTTTTTTTTTTTTTTTTTGGCATACAGTGTTTAGTTGTAGTGCATAAGTCCCAAGGAAGGTGGAGGCTCACCTTTATCTTGGGTCCTATTGATACTAGCCCCGCTAAAGTCGAGCTCTGACTCATACTACCTTGTTGCAGTCAGGTGGGAATGCACTGCTGGCATGAGGTGAACAGGGAACAGAGTGACAACTCGCCCTTCTTCACACTCATGCTGATGGGTGCATATGGCGGTTCACTTTCCCCCTAAGTCTGACTGAAACAGGGGCCGGGAGAATTTGGAGGGCTGAGCAGTCCCAACACACACTGCTTTATTCAGTCTCTAGACCCTGCAGACATCCCTTGACAGTGGAATCAGCGCCCTGCGTGCTTCCACTAGGCAAGGGACAGAAGGTCAGCTTCCTCCTTGCTAGCTGACACCACCAGGTGAAGGACTGGAATGTCCTCATCTGCTTCTGCAAGGTGGGAAAATGGGCTAGAGGACCAGTTACCTACTGAGTCCTGCTGAGACCTCAGGGGTGTAAGTGAAATTTTCTTATTGACGTTTGACTACAATCATGTGGGTATTTCCAAAACCCATCTTGTTGTTGTGGTTGTTAGGCCACCTTTTTCTTCAGTTCTTTGGCTAAGGAGACGAAGGCTTTCCTGAAACTATTTTTGTCTGTGCCTATTGGCAGTTCCAGGTTGGAGGCTCTTGAAACTCCCTTTCCAGAAGGAAAATGTGAGGCAAAGACTTGGGCTGATCTCCATTTCATCCCTCACATTCTGAAGTCCTTAGGCAGTCTGTATTCTTCTTTTAGACTTTCAGAGACTTCCTATAATGCTGTATTGTATTATCTTCAGGCTTTTTAAGTAGTAAAGGGAAGGGCCTGGGAAGAATGAGGCTACTCCACATTCAGCAAGTCTTTAGATTAAACGCCAAAGATAATTAAAGAAAGCATTGAGGATTTACTGTTACAGGTATATAAAAGGGAGAGCAATCTCTGGGAATACTCTCTCTCTTTCTCACTAATCTTACATCCTTGGTTCACTCTCTTAAATGTTCTGAATTCTGTCTCCTAAAAAAAAAAAAAAGATGGGAATGATGATTTGAGATGAATAATCATGAAATAGCACACTGAACACAATCATCACTACACATTGACTTGCTTCTCCCATCACCTTTCCTCTCTCATCCTGTATCTAACTCGGTCCGGTTTCTAAAAGTGGCACGTCCTCTACCCTCTACCCCAATTTACTTATGCATCTCAGGACATTCTTCCTCTAAAAAAATGCCTCCTGGGACTCTATTCCTGTGTTACATGCTACATTGCATTATACTAACCTGAGAGAATAATATTCTTACATAATTAATACAATAATTATACATAACCTATATTTAACATATTTAAATTAAAATAAATACAAATACTTATATATTTAAGTCATATAGAAGTACATTATTTTAATTATATATATAATATATATAGTATATATATATATTATATATATGTGTGTGTGTGTGTGTGTGTGTGTGTATACTTAAATTATTCCAAAAGAACAAAGGGCAGTGCTCTGCATATATGGAATATATGTTTAACCCCTGTCATAGAGGTTGTCACATAATAGTTTGGGACCATATACTACAAAAACTTCACCTAGGACTCATTTTTGTTGAATAAGGCATTGTCTTACCTGGCCAATGTTTCACTCGGCATCCAATCAATACTCATTCTTGAATCAATGTTTCATCTGAGCTACTTGATACTTTAAAATAAAAAGGAAGGTCATATGGAAATAAGACATGGATTGTGATGGAATAAAGAGACTTCTGGACTAGGTACCAAGGGAACCGGGACTATAGCTGACCCTTTCATGAAAGCAGAGAAAGTGACATAAGATTGTAGTGACATAAGATCATCTCTTAGTACTGCTCTGGCACCATTTAGGCTGGGATAGACGGGGACATAGGCTGCTCTGACCTACAAAGAACATGGATTGGATAGAACCATGGAAGTTTTAAGAAACATTTTTTTATAGAAATTCATAGATTTTAAGGAATGCGAGAAAATAACTTATTTCAAAATCACAGTTGACCCTAGAACAACATGGGGGTCAGGCACCAATCCCCCGCACAGTTGAAAATTTGTGTGTAATCTTTAGCTCCTTCCAAACTTAATTACTAATAGCTTAAATATATGCAGCCAATTAACACATATTTTGTACATATATTACATAATGTAGTCTTACATAGTATGCTAGAGAAAACAAAACATTATTAAGAAAATCATAAAAAAGTACAATACTGTACATATATATTTTTGAAAAAATTGCATATAAGTAGATCCGTGCAGTTGAAACTTGAGTCATTCAAGGGTCAACTGTACTTCTAGTGGTTAGTTAGTGTTCTTTTAGCCTGGAAATGTTCTGATATCAGGTTATATGGAAGGGTTTTAATCCAGAGAATCCAGAAAATCCCTGAAACACGGCCTTCGATAATAAGGATTGCATTTTGGTGGGGGAGGGCTCTGCTAAATAAGATCCCAAAGTCTTTGAGATAATTTAAGCAGCTATTCTAAAAGAAGAAAAAGAAAGAAAAAAAGATTAGTGAGGAAGATGAGTCACAAGTTATGGTGCAAGACAGTTGATACATAATTCACAAAAAATATCTCAAATTTCAACTAAATGAATCCTAAATCCATGCCACTCTGATACAAAGTCCAAACAATGAATAAGACTGTTGTAGTTTTTTGAACGTCACTGGTCCAAAACCAATCTCAATTATAAAGTTGAAAATAAATACCTAGCTCCAATATAGTTCCTATTCAACCAGATGGGGCTTTTGTTTGTTTGTTTATTTTAAATTATTTAAAAATTTTAACCTATTTAGTACTAATTTAATATTCCTTTCCTTAGGGTTTTTATCATTCTGAAATATCAATTGATCTTTTTGTTTGTTTATAGTCACACTTCTTTAAAAAAGTCAGACCGTGAATCTGGTTACTTCCTTGAATTAGCCATTTCTCAAATATATTAACACATGCAAACATAAGCTGTATATGACATACAATCATGGCATACACTAGTCCCCCGTTATCCATGTAGGATATGTTCCAAGACCCCCAGTAGATGCCAGAAACCACAGATAGTACCAAAATCTATATATACCATGTTTTTTCCTATACATACATACCTATACATGCAGAAAAATCTGATTTATAAGTTAGGCACAATAAGAGATGAACGACAGTAACTAATAATACAATAAAGCAATTATAATATACTGTAACAAGTTATGTGAATAGAGTCTCTCTCTCTCTCAAAATACCTTCTATACTGTATTTACCTTTCTTGTGATGATGTGACATAACAAAATGCCCACGTGATGAGATGTAGGGAGGGGAATGATGGAGGCACTGTGATGGAACATCAGACTACCATGGATTGACCTTCTGACAATTTGTTAGAAGGAAGATCATCTGCTTCTGGGTCCCAGTTGATGTCAGGTAACCCGAATCATGGAAAGAAAAATTGTGGATGGGCGGGGGGGGGGGGGGGCTTCTGTAATAGCTTAATGTTAATATTATATTTTAATTTAATCCGCTCAATGTTAACTTATATAGTACAGTGTTAGGGCCACAAGATCAACTGGATTTAGAAAAGCCTTCTTTAGAGGCACCTGGGTGGCTCAGTCGGTTGAGCATCCGGCTTCGGCTCAGGTCATGATCTCACAGCAAGTGAATTTGAACTTGGCATCGGGCTCTGTGCTGACAGCTCAGAACCTTGAGTCTGCTTCGGATTCTGTGTTTTCCTCTCTCTCCGCCCCTCTCCCGCTCATGTTCTTCACTCTGTTTCTCTCTCTCTAAAATAAGTGTTAAAAATTTAAAAAAAAGAAGAGAGAAGCATTTACTTTCTTGATTTCAAGATTAATATTTGAAAACAAAACTAATGATACTGCATTAATAATATCCCATTTGTCCCATACAATATTTCACCAATCCTGCCAGCATTTTTGTAAATTGCTTGCATTCATCTTTAGGTTTGGATAATGAAAAATTCATCTTTTGCTAATAGGAGGTATGTGTGGTTCTTTCAAATAATGCTATACACAGTTGATATACTATAAATAAGAGTTTTTATATAAATGTAAATATTATGGACAGAGTTTTAGTCTTCATTTAAGTACAGTTTTATGCATAAATTTGTATATGCATAATTTTGCATACACATATGAATGTGTGTGTGTGTGTGTGTGTGAGAGAGAGAGAGAGAGAGAGAGAGAGAGAGAAATGAACTGTATAAGGGTTCAATATTTAATGCCTTCTTTTATGCTATCACGATCAATCAAATCATCCCTAATATATACAGAGAAGTTATTTATCTCTAAACCAGCAATTACATCACTGCACATATGGCACAACCATTCATATTCACTTTCTTTCTCACTCAATATATTCATTCTTTTTTCTCCACCTCCCAGCATGATGCTTCCTCATCAAATTCTAAGTGCAAATGCCAAAAGCGTATCAAGTGTGTCTCTTTTCTATTCTTATTTGACAAACATCAATTCTGATTCACTACCCTTGTTTGTGTCAGTTCTTGTCATATTTCCAATGTTGGGGATGCCGGTACAGAAACAAATTTGTTATGAAAACTGGACACGTTTGTGTTTTGTGTCTGCTTGGCTGGGCATTGCCACCTCTGGTTGCTGTCTCCTTTGTCACTGAAATATCTGTTGTCTTGCCTTATAGCACATAAAGTCTTCATCAGGAAGAAAGCTGTTTTTGAATATGTTGTGAAGTCTATAGAGTAATCCAATTGGAAGGAAATGATTGGGAATCATTACATTCTCTCTAACATTACAGGGCTGTGATGACTTTATCAGCTTTGTCATACAAGCACTAATGTTTTTGCCTGCAAACTAACTATGGCTTTTGAAATTTCACGCTGACTGTTATTAAAGTCATTGCTTTCCACTGAAAATCCTCACAGCACAGTTCCCAGGTACTTTCAAATTTCTGACTAGGATCTGTGCTTTTCCTGTGATTAGATGATAGGTCAGATCTAACCTTATTTTATGTAGATTCAATCATCTTGCTAGTTCCACTTAGATTTAGAAATCTGACACCAGAGCCAACCAGAAAATCCTTAAATCCGCAAATGTGTCATGAGAATAATTTTCAATAAGTAAGTGTCATAGGTCCCTTGCATTCCTTTGAGTGTCGCCATTGACCAAATGAAACTAAAGAAAAAATTAAATGTATCTTTCATCTAGAGAGATAAACTGGTTCTTTAATAAGGACACCAAGAGGACAATTTCTTGCGTGGAATAGCTCTAGAATTTTGGTTGTAACTTTTCAGGCACAGAAAAGATTTGCCAGTATTCATAGATACAATTGTTTCTAAGGGGATATGACTCACAGTAACCAAATAGAAATGTCTGATGTAAAATCCAGAATTTCAAATTATTTTATCATTAAAATAACGCATGTTGGAAATCAGCGTAAGTTCTTCCAATGAGAAAACTCTATTGGAAAGAAAATTCTAATCAACATTGTGTGTTAAGAGCATAATCATAGCAAGAGGAATCCATTGAAGACATTAATGACTAGTGCCATTGTATCATTTGTAATTCATCTGCCTTTTCTGTAGTAATAGTTTTACTAATCAGATTGTATTACTGTTTCAATTTAGTATGAAATATTTCCCTTAGATAGTCTTGCAGATACATTGACATACCCTTGCTGTTTCTAAGATGGTTTGATAATTCTTTCTCTTTTGCCAAAACCTTTTCTGAGAACAAAGTCCTCTTCAGTTAAGCTGGTCAATCTTATTAAGCAATTTTGACCTTAAAGTTAAGTTAATTAGAAGATAGTCTTACATATTAGTTCATGTTTACTTGATTAAATTTCCATAGCTACACTTTTCTGAGCAGGATGATCATAAATTTTATCATCCAAACCAGAGTATGTTCGATACTTTTTTTTTTTTTTTGCTATAAATGGATTTTGCCAAGAAAACTGGTATATAACATTACCCTACTTGGAGGTAATCTATATATTTTTTTTTCAGATCACTAATATCATCTGGGTAACTTACTTGTTTTCTCTTTTTACTTCAATGTTTTGGGATTGTGTTTTTCTCATCCTTGACCTTTTAATGACGGTTTTCTTCCCTCTATATGGTTTCTTTAGACTCATTGCACACTATTAGTCATTCCCTTTTTTTCTCACATCTTTCTGATTTCAAAGTATCCCTGCAGGTATTAGAACTCTGATGTAAAATAATAGTTGTTTGGCTGCATATTATCCCTAACAGCCATATTAAGACATCACATTCTATCACTTCCATCTGGAAACTTCTTTTAGGCAGACAAATTTGGGGACAATCTCAACACACATACCCCAAGTTACCCCAATGTATTTCCATTGGTAAAGACAATTCCATGTACTCATAATTAAGTGGGACATTGACTAGATTCTGGCTAATGGAATATATGTCACTTGCAGATCTAGCCTCTGATATCTCCCAGGAGATCCTCTTTTTTTTCCATATCCCCCAGAAAGAATCAGTCTCAAGTGGAGGGGCCATTGAAGGCAGCAGAAGGATATGACTCAATATTTGTTGGACCTGCCTTGCAGATGTTATCTGGTCTGAGAAATAAGTTTATACTGAAGTAGGCTACAGCGATTCAGGTAATTTACTATAATAATTAATATTCCCTGCCTAATATGAGTGCCATTGCAAAGTAATTCCTAAAAGCCCCACAAAAAAAACCCTATCTGAAAGTCATAGAATCCACTGGTGAAATAATTATATACTTATCAGAGCATACAAGGCCTTTGAAGATTTTCTCCAGCCATCCTTCTACTGATAGTTTAAATCAGGATTAACGGCATTAAAAGTATACATTAATTGTAATTTTTTTAAGATTTTATTCACTGAACAATGTTTATCAAGGTTTTACTAATTTAAGTCTTATCATCATACACCTGTTCAACTGTTCTGCACTCCCAATTTACCACTTTACCTCCAGTCTTTCTGTTCTATAATCTATTATGCCCAGCGTTTCCTAGTTAATCTTCATAAGGCACTAATTAATCAACTCCCTTTGTGCAAAACCCCCAATGCTTTCCTTTTTTACCATAGCACAAAGTCCAAACCTTTTAGCCTCTTGCTTAAATTTTTGTTATCTTCTCCAAACTATCTAAAAAAGCCCAAATGACCAGCTCTAATGCTTACTAATTGAACACCCACTATATTAAACCTTATGTTAGTCACTGTAGAGTAATCTTCCTAACAAATAGCTTGCGCTTTCCACTTCAATGGTGAAGATAATAAGCCTTTCAAGGATTGAATCTCATGCCCCAAACTGCATTGATAGAAAGTGACAATGTTGGAGTTTACAACTCACACCATTTGTATTTTAGTCTGTCTACATTCTGCTAGTAATTTTGCCTTGCATTCTGCTTATTCATTTCAAAAACAAGGAGAAGCGAAGACATATAAATCATCATGTAAACTGAAACCTTTCAAGGCTATTTTAATAATCGATAAGAAAAAATTAGGATTATTTCATAAACTTTATTTTTTTTCTCAAACATGAAAACTTTCATACTCATGGTTATAAATGTATAGGAAAATTAAATAAGGAAACCTAATGTTTATTTAGTGCACAATTTAAATATTAGAAACATTGAGAAGTAGTGTTTTATTTCTTTGTAGAAAATCACCAAGTGTAGTTTGAATACTGCTTACCTTCTTGCCATACAACTTACCTGAAGTAACTTCTTCACAACTTACATGAAGTGACCATCTTTTCTAACTTGGCAAGTTGACATACACCTTTGGCATGGACATTAACACGGACGATTTTCCAACATATTATCCTTTACAAGTTTAATGTCATTAAAAATTTCCAATAATTTCTTAAATGTGATGTGTTTTTTTGTTTTTTTTTTTTTTTGCTTTGTTTTGTTTTGGTTTTTGCTAGCATCATTTCCTCTGAGTCATTTTGATTCTTCACAACGCATTTCTTCACATACATAGATAAAGCTTGCTTTCATTATGTTTCTCCTCTAGAGTTTCTTGCAAGGTAGCAACGTAAACATTTTAACAATCAACTAACTCTTCCTTCTTCCACTGCTCTTATGTTTGATTCAAATTTGACTTCCAGCATTATCATTTTTTTATTTATTTGTTTCATTTTAATCTTTATTGGCCAACTCCCTCTTTCTTTCAGTTATCTGGTTTTGCAAAACGTCAAGTGGGTTTACTACTGGAAGACAGCAAGGCAACATGACTACATCCTTCCTTCTCTCTGCATGACCTGACTAACAAATATGCAGTGGCCAATTACCGAAAGACTTTGAAAGAAGTACCATACCTCGTCACTGAGTTGGCTGTACATCTATTAATTATGTAGCGATTTCTAAACTCAAGACCTAGTAGCAAAGTCCATACTTTATGCAATTTATTTACAGTTAATATGGCAATTGAAATTTGAGCCATATTGTTGGGGACTGGTGTCAGTTAACTGAAGCATGGCAATCCATACATACAGACACATCCACAAACGATTCTCAAATAGTCAATTCCATTTTTTATGGGCATTCTTTCATTTTATTACATATAATTTATTTAACTTCTTTATCTGTCCTTTCAGCCTCCTCCCTTTCTCGATATGGACCTATGCAGTGAGGCATATATATATATATATATATATATATATATCCTCCTAAGCTCTTAGCTGGGATCCCAAAAATATGTACCTTAAAGGGGTAAGCAATTAATACAACTGAGTAATACAATTGTGACTGAGTCACGATCCTCGTGATAGACTGAGCATCTTCTTGGCTGCAAAAGAATCTCTTGCATGCCAGAAAGAGAACTCAATTCTCCTAAATTTTGGACTTTTCCCCCCAAAGTATAAAATTTTCCTTTATAAATATTGCCTGTATATGGCAGTCCCTCAAGCAACTACAAAAAAAAAAATACTATCTTATCCAGCAATTCAAGTTCTGTATATATACTCAAAAAAAAAAAATGAGACCAGGGAGTCAGATAGTTATACTTCAATGTTCATAGCATTATTATTCACAATAGCCAAAAAGGTGGAAGAATTCAAGTGTCCATTGACAGATGAATGGATTAACCAAGTGTGGTATGGACATACAATTGAATATCATTTACCCTTAAAAAGAAAGAAGTTCTGACACATCTTATAATACAAATGAATCTTGATGACATTACGTTAAGTGAAATAAACCAGTCTCAAAAGTATAAATACTGTATGATTTCAATAATATGAGGTCTTTAAAACAAATTCTTTGAAATGGTAAATAGAATTGTGTTTACCAACAGCTGGATAAAGAGGAGAAAGTGGAGTTATTTAATGGGTATACATTTTAAGTTTTCAAATTTTATAAATATTTAATGCTAGTAGACCATAAATGCTATGAATATAAAAACACGCCTTATTTTTGAATATTGGCAATTCATTCATTAAAAAAATTGTGTAGGAAGGACTGAATTCAACTGTTTTAGGGCTTGATGCTGATAAAATGTTCAAGTGGGCTCTTGAAAAAGAAAAAGATGAATAATTGTATATATTGCTGACAGAAAAGAACTCTGTTTTGAATTGTTGAAGAGAAACAAAACCTGGTCTTAACATTTACACATCTGATGATTGTATGAAATTCCACAGGTTAGTTACTATTCCAAAAAAATTTTAACGCCCCCTCCCCCCCCCACCCACATTCTACTACTTACATAGTGCTGTGGAACATTTTCATGTGATTTCTAGTTTTGCAAATCTGTATTAAAAACCCCTGATGCCTTTTTACATGGGTATAGCTGGAAATACTAGTCATGGAAGTGATGACAGCCCTATGGACATATTGGTCTAAACCCAAACGTAATGTATCCCTTCTTAGCTGATCCTCCTTAGCAGATTTAAAAAATGTTCATGACCACCCCAAGATGACTCATCATGAGGGTAACTGAGATAGAAGAAAGGTCTTAGTGGAAAGAGATAGTTAACCAATTGGGGTAAAAAATGACAAGATAAGTTAAAACCAAATGAATTGTTGAGAGAGCAGTATACAACAAAATAAAAGAGGAAAGAGAAAAAAGACACTATAGCAAAGGGTAAATGTCATTTAAAATTAGCCAGGATGAAGCTATATCGTTAAACAACCTTACTTGGATATTAAGATACATACATAACCTAGGAACAAAGTCAATATGAATTATATTGCTATAGGATCTTTGGATCAGGAAATTTTATATTTGAAGAAGGAGGAGGGAGATGGACTAAAGATAAAGTTGTGTACTCCCAGAAAAATGTATTTAGTAGAGCGTTTATAATAAAGCAGGTGGAAGGAGATTCTGAAACAGAAGGCCAGGGCAATGAAGCAATGGTAATAGGCCAGGGAATATATGAACTTGAATGAGTTCTTGGCAAAGAGGGAATATCAGATTTAATCACTAATGATACAAGATATCACAAGGAGGTATTCAGAAGAGGAAGAGATAAGTAGAATCAAGAGGATGTACTTGCCAACTACATTTGCCATCTGTTAATATGACAGGGTGTCATAAAATAAAATTGTTCATAAACACTAATGAATCAACTTACAAAAATACAACCTGTGACATCTGATGAAGCACAGATAATTGAATGCTTGTCAATTTACAGATCAAGCAAAATTAATTGACAGCCTAAGTATTCAAACTGTCAACAAAGTGTGTATGTAGGTCCTACAAAAGAGGAATGTTACTTCAACTTCTGTTTTAACTTATAGTGTCTTTATATTATTTATTAACAAACGTGATAAATTATGTTCAAGATACTAAGAAGTTATTGGAAAAAAGGTGACAAGAGGATGTCTACGATACTAAGTTTTAGGGATGCCTCAAATCATGTACTATCCTTCATTCATAGAACATTATGCAAATGTTCATAAAACCACAGAACATTTGGAGGAAAATGAACATTGACCAAAATGTAGACTGCAGATTTTATCACCATTGAATTGGTAACTGAGTAAGTATTTCTTTCCTACGGTTTCATATGATATGGTTGTTTTTGTCATGGAAAAAGCAATAATATTTTAGGTTGTGGAAGAGGAGGGTATCTTCAGAGGTTACCATGGCAGTAAAATAAAATTTCAGAGACCTTAGGGGTGCGGCTTATTTCTTCATTAGCAAGATTGATCATTTCTCCATAATGGATGACATGAAGGGAATATTGGCCAAAAAGGAAACTAAAATGTACACATTCCACTGTTGCATGGAGATAATAGATAATCCCTGTTTGGAGGGGTCTCCATTTAATCATTTTGCTTGATCTTATCACATACTTTTCTGTCTATCATTAGACCCTTGAATTTCCACTTCTTGAAAATGCATAACAGGTAGACAAATGAAATGGTCCAAGCTTTTGTTCATTCAAGAAGCAGACAATGATTAAAGTGATCTTGGTTAAGAAATCATAAATATAATAAATATTTTTGACTAAGACTCAAACTTCTGAGTAAGTCTATAAAGACCATGGTTATTATAAACTGGACTTGAACATTATTACTACAAATACAGGTATTTTCCTATTTTTTATTATAAGAATTTTATGTACACTCATTTAATAGTAAATATGAAGATATTACTTTTTAAAATTTAGTTATTTAGTAAGATTATAAAAGACATGAATACAAAAATTATTTGGCCCCAATAAAGACAATATTTTTGGCTATGGTCACCTATTGCATTAAATATCATATTTGAAATCCAGAGTTTTAAGAACTGTAGATGAAAACAAATAGGCCTTCATATTTCAGTTTCCTTGGGAAAATAGTTTGAGTACTGATTATTTAGTTGTATGTGAAAATCTCTTGAAAAAGTGAGGGCATTTGAGAATTTGCCTAGACATTTATGCATTAGTAACTTTTCAATCCTTTTGTAACATAAACTTTGACTATTATTAGTAACGATTTTTCTATGCACTTCCATGTTAGTGTGGCCTACTATGTCCAGTAGAAATTTAAATAAATTTCCTTGAATTTAGGAATTAAATGTCCCTTATCAATTAATAAATTCATGATACCAAAGGTCATACAAAAATATGACAGCTTTTAGTATCAGAGGCTCTACATATTTTTAAGTAATTTAACACATAGGTTATTATTGGTCATTTTATACTATGAGCATCTTTTCTCTCAAAAGGCAGTCATAGGAGGAAGTTTTCAAATCAGTAAAGAAAAATTACTTAAAATACAACTGCTAATAAGATAAACTTTTGAAACAAGTAAATAGCGTATAATTCATGAAGGTCTGCTGTTTTTCTTTTTCTTTCCTCCCTTATTTCCTTCTTCTTTCACTTTTTTCTCTTTTCTTTATTTTTTCTTTCAATTATTTGCCCTTTCCAAAGCATCGTTATCACTTGAATTAACTACTGAGGATGTATCTCTAGGGAATAAATGCATAATAGGCAGAAGGATGCCACTGTGCAAGAAAAAAAAATACTTGGGTGTACATTTCCTTTATAGCAATATCTGTTCTAAAGAAATTTCTAAATATAATACATGAAGATATTATTTGTAATTATATATATAATACACGCACACACACACTTTTTGGCCACAGATATTTGAGAGGTAATTTTGTTTTTGCTACATTTGCTGATGAACAGTTATTCCTCACATCCAATTATCAGTCTTAACTACTAAATTTATTTTGTTCAAGTGAAAAATCCATTTCCTAACTTATTCCTTATTATGTTTTACTTTAGCATAGTATAAAACATAAGATTGCATTTCTTGAAGAGTTTAAAAAGACTATCTTTATAGAACACTTTGCTTTTAATCTATCAAAAGCATCAATTTAATAATATTTACTGAGCATCTGTACTATCTGCTGTATTTGGCATTGAGACTATGCACAAGCGCAAATCCATCCTTGGACTCCTTGGAAGGAATGAAATGTGAATAGCGTAGATGGAGAAGACTTAATAAAGGGGGTACAAAGGATAGATATTGAAGAGTTAAAATGATTTCCTGGGTGGCTCAGGTGGTTACGCATAAAACTCTTGGTTCAGGTTCAGGTCATGATCTCACTGTTGGGGGGTTGGGCTCTGTACTGGCAGCTGGGAACCTGCTTGGGATTCTCTCTCTCTCTCCCTCACCCCCCCCAAAAAAAATAAACTTAAACAATGATTTCTACCAATAGAGAATGAGATTGCTGAGTGGAAGATAAAATGAAAAAAAAAAAAAAAAAAGTAGGTGTAACGTCATCAAGATAAGCACTATAGGATGTTCCCAACTTCAGTCCCCCTAACAAGACATCCAGCTATTAACGATCCATAAACAAGATAGCATTGCCAACACCCCAGAATATAAGGGTGATGCAGAAGCACCCCCTGGGCCACAGAGACCAAGAAGGACTGCATCGGAAAGGCAGGAGTTGCCCTCCACTGCCCGCATCCACCTCCCAAGGCGCGCACAGCACCTACGGTTTCTCCAGTGGGAAAAAGAGCCCAAGTGGACACCCAGCCTCCCCAGTGGTTCAGGGCACTTCCCAGACGACCCGCGTGAGTCTCCCCTCACAGGGACCGGTGGGGAAATCTGTCAGGCTTGACTACGGAGGAGCAGAGAGAAACAGAGAAGGGATTGGGACTCCTGGGTGGCGCAGTCGGTTAAGTGCCTGCCTCTTAACCTGAGGCTCTTGATCTTGGCTCAGATTGTGATCTCTCCATTCATGAGTTCAAAGCTCGCTTGGGGCTCTGCGCGGCTTGTGCCCAGTTTGCTTAGGATTCTGTTTCTCCTCTCTGCACCTCCCTGCTTGTGCAATCGCTCTCTCTCTCAAAATAAATAAACTTCAAAAGGAAGAAGAAGAAGAAGAAGAAGAAGAAGAAGAAGAAGAAGAAGAAAAAGAATCTGAGATGGGGGCAGGATTTGTAGCAACCAGAGCTCAGATCTTGGCAGACCATGTTCCTCTCGGAAGCTGCTCCAAGACCAGAGGTCCCAGACAGCACTTCTGGGCATCTGCAGGGTGAAGCCTGTCCATCATTTGCAGGGGGCTTAGTGGACATTTCTGCCTGGTTCGGGTCGCCATCTGGCAAGCCCTGCAGGCCTGTACTGTGGCATTACCTAAGAGACCAGTACGTTTGAATCCCACCTGTCAGGACTATAACCTCCGTCCTGCCCAACTGGGACCATCGATCAGAAACTTCTATAGTTGTGGAGCCTGTCCTGAAGCAGGGAACCCATCTGGCAATCCTGCCTAACTGTGGTTACAGCCCTGGGCCCCCACATAATGAGGAGAGACTTAGCTGTGACCCTAGACAGCCTTGGAACCCAGCCCACAGTACCACCCCACTACAGAGTGCAGCCCAGGCTGTCCTTGCCCAATGGCTGAACACAGCATGCAGCGTCACGCAGGCAGGGAGCCCAGCCAGTGATGCAATCCGGTCATAGAGTATATATAGCCCACAGCCCCACCTGATGAGGGAGTCCACCTGATGAGTGACAGGGACCCTGCCTAACCACTGAGCCCAAGTGCAATATACAGCTGGAGGCGCCTCCGGACCAAAGAGCCCAGCCAGTGATCTCCCCTCCAGGAAGCACAGTCATCAGCCTGCCTAACCAGGAAACTCAGCCTGCCGGCCTCCCCACTTTGGAGGCAGACTTTTCAGGTTTGTTTGCGCCCTTGACAAATAATCTTATGGAGGCTGTGAGCTAGATTTTGAGCAAGGGAGCCTCTACAGCGGTCCTGTTTGTGCCCCTTGGTCTCGGGCAAATGTGGGCAAGGCTTTGGTTATCTCCAGGAGGGCTGACCTTTCAAAGACATGTTAAGATTTCCACCTTCCAGGAACAATGCAAGTGTCCTCCTAGGAATTTTTCCTTCGGGTAATTGCTGTGTAAAATTGTCCTTTGTATTAGGAATCTGACTGTAGGGAGCGGTCAGTCCATTTCACTGGCCATCAGCACATCTTCCCCTTTGCTCTCCTCACTTTCCCAGGGACTCACCTCTTAGGCTCCCAAGCAGGCTGTGTCACAAGGGCTCAGAACTCAATCTGTGGCGGCTTGCACCCTCCTCGCTTTACACAATGACAGGCTAAGGTTCCCACTGATTTTCCTGCTCTCCCACCTTGTGTGCCAGCTCTGAAGCCAGGAGAGTAGTGGGCACATGCATGTCCTCGCCAATCTCAACTCTCCTTCCGACTTTCTAGCTCACACTTCTGCCTCTAACTGGGCATCGGTGTTCTGCCCAACTGCCCACAGTGGAGGCCAGGCTGCCCCACAGCCCATCGCTTTCTTTCTCCCTGCAAACAAGTGCGTGGAACCCTGCCCTCACGCTGTGGTCCACAAGCACCTGCCACAGGGGCCACCCTTCCCCACGGAGAGGTTGTGGCCCACTCAGGATTTTCCTTACAATGCCTCCTTCCCAAGACCCATCTCTTGTATTCTGTACTGCTTTGCCAATTGTTGACTCACAAACAGACCCCATACACAGAGGACAAGCAGAATTCAAAAAAAGCAACAAAAATAACACACATGCACATACACGCACAAACAACAACCACAACCACCACAACAAAATAAAAACCAAAACCAAAAAGATGGCTGCTCCAGACTGGTTAAGTTGCAGGCTTAATAAGCAAAGGAACTTATTTATGAGACTTGTCTTGGGCGGGCACGGGCAGTTAGCTCTCTACACCTGCCAGCCAGAATCTTAAGTTAATACAGAAGCCTTACCTGGGTTTAATCATGTATTAGCCAGATGGTCTCTCTAACACATTGCTCTGTCAAGGCTGTATTCTTGAAAATGGATCTCACTGTGGGAATGGTGGGAGAACCGTACATTCCAAGGACAGGGGATGGCCTCTGATTGTCCAGATGTAGCTCTGGGATCGACCAGCGGTCTTGTCCTCCCAATGACTTCTTGCAATAATGTGTGGGCCTCAAAGGTTTCAGAATACTAGATCTACTTGTAAAGGTCAATTTAACGTAACGTCCTGGGTCTATTACAGATTTCAATTAGCTGTTTCATACGAGGCGAAAAAGACTGAGTTGAAATTTGCTTTAATGGCTTTCATGGTGAAAACGTTGAGCCGAGAGAGGTAAGACGTTATCCTGTGGAATACAGCCAAACTCATTAATCAGACAGAAGTGGATGCTGAATCAAATGACAGTATCTGCTAAGAAAATTACACATATGCATTATGACCCCAGGAAGAGGGTGAGAAGTCAGAAAAAGCACCTCAAATAGCAAAATATAAAGAATGGTTTCAAAGATAAATTCGATACCTCTCAAGACAGAAAGAGCTGCATTTTATACATGCTTAACAAATGTCTCTTTCTTATGGTAACAAAGAAAATAAATGTGAAGATTATCAAATCTAATTTTCTCAACAGGTTACTGAAGAAGAGAAATTATTATTTAATCGATAACGCCTGTATCCAGAATCTACATATTGTCATCATCTGTCATTGCATTAGAATTGAAACTTATCTAAGAAAGTACTCTTCTGAAATTACATAAATATAATATATTCAACTGTTCATTCAATGTACATCCATACAGGAGTATAAAGCAACCATCTTACTAAACCTACATAGAACGGTCAATCTGAAATGAGATTCAGGAATTTCAAATATAAAGTCACCAGGAGCCAATATGAAAGGAATAGAATAAATGCATCTGGAGGTAATGCCAAAAGAGCAGAAAAGAAGTGCAAGAATTGTATTTTTGGATAAAACAGGTGAGATCTCAAACTTATGAAAAGAATTCTTGTACTTTTAATAATGGTCAGAAAAAGCTAGAAAAATAAATGCCACTGGATCTAGAGAGGCGGAAAAAATAATCTGCCTGAGTTAGAAAAGCAGAATATCAAATTTGAAGGAAATGCAGCATGGACACACAGATCTTCATGAAAATCAAGATATTGGTGTGCGATGAATTGCCTATGAAATTGTTTCTCTCAAACTTTTCATTTTACTATTCACAGTTTATGAGTGAAAAGTTAGTCAACAATGTATGCTTCAACAACAGAAAAACATAGCATGGTCTTTGGGCCCCGATACGATAGAGACAAATTATCACATACTTTTCTGTTTTTTCGTTCGTTTGTTTGTCTGTTTTACTAAGTCAACAAAGGAATTGGAGATATAGTGGCACAGCTACTTATAAAGTAAAACAAATATGAGAAAGCTAAATAACTGAAAGTGTAATATACTTGTTACAGGCTGAATTATAGCCCCCTAAATTTATATGCTGAAGTTATATGTTGAAGTCCTAACACCGAGAACTTTGGAATGTCATAATGGCGTAGAAGGATTCTTGCACAGAGAGTCATGACCCTGAGGCTTTTCTTTCCAGGAAGCAACTTTATTCCTGCTGGCACCACTCAGATGGGTTCCTACCCAAAGAGCTGAGCCCTGAATGCCACGTGACGTAGTATTTTATACATTTTTGACTTCTTTGTCTCCCATATATGGTAACACACAAACATGTCCTCTGATTAAGTGGTCTCATGTTACAAGGTCATGAGGGATATTGTCAAGTAAGGGAATAGCAAGGTTGCCTTGAGGTGTTTTGTGTTGTTTTGTTTGTTTGTTTTTCTTTCTTTAGGGAGGGGACCCTACCACAATGGCAGATAGGTCTTTTAAAGATGATTAAGTTAGAGGCGTCTGGGTGGCTCACCCTGTTAAGGTCTCCGACTTTGGCTCAGGTCATGATCTCACAATTCATGGGTTCGAGCCCCGTGTTGGAGGCTACTTCCAGTTCTAGGACTCCTTCTCTTTGTCCCTCCCCTGCTCGCATTCTGTCTCTCTCTCTCTGTCTCAGTATTAAAAAAAAATAAAGATAATTAAGTTATAATGAGGTCATTAGTGTGGGCCCTAGACTAATTTCATTTGCATCCTTACAAGAAGAGATGAGGAACAGACGTATCATAGAGGAAGACCATATAAAGACCTAGGGAGGTGACATCCATCTACAAGCCAAGAGAGGGCTTCAGAATGAAATCAACTCTGCCCACACCTTATCTTGGACCTCTAGCCTCCAGAACTGTGAAAACAAATTCAGCCTAGCCAGACTATGGTTTTATGGCAACCCTCACAAAGTAATGCAATATGGTACTTTGTTGTGGTAACCCTAGCAAACTAATACAACATCCATGGTCTATATTCTCAGAAAAGGGGCTTTCTACCTACAAAAGAACAGGCCATAGTCAGATGAACAAAACTTCTCGAAGTATGAACGCTATGGTGAAATGGGATTACAACTTATCTTCATGAGTAAAACCAAACAAGGATAAATGAGTAATATGGAACTAGCTTATTTTATGGTAGTCTGAAATATACTTTTGTAAGCAAATAATTTTACTTTAAAATAACTAATACATGACAAGGTATTTAGTAAATGTCAAGATCTTTTTTTTTTTAATGTTTTATTTTTGAGAGAGAAAGAGACAGACAATGAGCAGGGGAGGAAAGAGAGACAGAACGAAGGGGAGACACAGAATCCAAATCAGGCTTCAGGTTCTGAGCTGTCAGCACAGAGCCCAACCCAGGACTTGAACTCATGAACTGTGAAAGCATGACCTGAGCCGAAGTCCGAAGCTTAACTGACTAAGCTACCACGGCATTTAGGCACCCCTAAATGTCAAGATTTCTAAATAAGAAAGTACAGTCAAAATTTTCACACAATTTATCAGATTCAATGAATTCCTGGGAAAAATAGCTATATATGATCATAGCCATTTTATTTAAAATAATATTTATTGGTGACTATCCTAAGGTATTTCTGGTTAATTAATCAAATATTGAAAGATGAAGAACTGAACTTCTTTCTAATAAGATGACTCATCTCCCATTTAAAAAACAAACAAAATGTATATACCTATATACATATGTATGAGTATACATACTCATACATATATGTATGTACATATATGTACATATACATATGTATGAGTGCTTTTGCTGTTGCTGCTACTGTTTCTTCTTTTTGTTCTTGTTTTGTTTTCTTTCTTTCTTTGTTTCTTTCTTCTTTTTTCTTTCTTTTTTTTTTTTTGAAACAAGACTGGAAATTTGGCATAGTAGTTTGACCAAAAACCGAAGAAGACAAAAGTAGCCCTACTGTTAGGTATCCACACTTTAGATTGAGATCCTAATGAGATGTTTTCAGATGACAGAATATCTGATAGGATATACAGATCTTCTTTAAAAAAAAAAAGAAAAAGAAAAAGTGTGGGCACCTGGGTTGCTCAGTCAGTTAAACGTCTGACTTCAGCTCAGGTCATGATCTCATGGTGAGTTCGAGCCCTGCATGTGGCTCTCTGCCGTCCGCATGGAGCCTGCTTCAGATTCTCTGTCTCCCCCTCTCTCTGCCCCTTCCTTCCCCACCACTTGCTCTCTCTCTCTCTCAAAAATAAATAAACATTAAAAAAAATGGGAGCCGAGTGAGCATAAGCAGAATGTAATTAAAGCTTTCATATCCCAAATCTGAAATTCCATATTCAGGAAAATTATAATACACTTAAAATACAATAAATGTTAATACAGATGTATTGAAGTTTCCTGACACGAAGTCAAATAAATATATTTATTTGACTAAAAGAAAAACAATTCTAAAGATACCCTGCAATTTGAAGCAAAAGTAACTATTAAGGATACATATGTTAATACTGCTTGCAGGTTCTGGTGAAAATACCTGACCGGAAGTCAGAGGTTAAAGTGCTTGTAAAATTCTATCACTTGCTTGCCTTGTGCTATGAGTAAAGTCATTTAAACACTTAGCGCCCCATTTCTCAATCAGTGTGACCTCCTTTGCCACATGTCACCAGGGTCGGAATATTATATTATCATAAAACCTCATATCCATTCTATATTTGACTTGAACTCTTTGATAATTTTCTCCCCTCCTTCCATCATTGTCTTCAGACAAGGATATAGATGCTAAATGACTTATTCAAGGGCACTAGGCCAGCCAGCATTATGCTATTGATTTCAATCATTGGTTTTTATTTTCCCAGTTGGATTGACCCCTGGAGCCTTGTCAACTCTAATTCCATTTCCATAAAACAGGAATAATAATACTTAACACCTAAATCAATGGAGCATCTCTGTAATGATTCTCTTATACATGGAAAGTACTTTGAGCCCAGAAAGTAAAGCGCAGCCTTTCAAATTTCCAGTTGCTTAGAATGGAGAAGAAATGGCTTGAGAGATATTATAACTCTGTTTGATTTGGGGATGCGCTGACATTTGGCAGAAGAATTAGATTTATTCGCTGTTGCTCAGGATAGTGACTTTTTTTTTTGGAATTGTTTTTCTTTTTAATAAAGTACATCCGAATTTAAGCATCCAGACATTATTGTCATTCTCAAGAGTCACCATGGGAGACTGAGTTATTCACGAAAATATTTTGAGCCCTCTACTTAGTAGTCCAACCTTCCCAACAGCCCAAACCTTGTTGTTTTAATCTACTTTGTCTTCTTGTATTTTTCATATAACGTTTTAATTATTTGATAATCACTTGTAGAATTACTTGATGTTTTGAAATTAGGTACAGTTTTTATTTTCTATTATCTGTTCTTCCTCCAATCATCTGCTTATTTACAAATTCCATAGGACAAGGATGTCTGTTTCTTGTTATTATTGTTGTGGTGGCTACTGATATTAACAATCTGCGCATACAACGTATACAGTTTTACACAGTGTTACCCATGTTGGCAAAGGTCACAGATTTAGTAGTAGACCTCTTGATCCCCAGACCAGTAACTTTATTTCCTAGCACCATGCTGTTTATCTCTATCTATCTACATCTATCTATCTGTTGATCTAACCATCTACCTAATCTATCTGTCTTTATTCCTGGTTAAAATACTTTTTTCTTATTTTCTTTTGACATTTTGTTTTCATTTTTCCTTTTGTGTATGTGTGTATGTGTGTGTCTGTCATTTGATACTTTTCCCATAGTAGACAATTGCCTGCAGAATCAAAGTGCATTTGGAAAGATAAAATGTCAATTAAAATGTTTAACACGCAGAAACGCTGTATAATTGTCCTAAGTTAGCAAATTGTGCAGGATCACTTCAGTTCCCCTCATTGACTAAATAATCTCCATCTCAATTTAAATCCCAGTTGTGATGATTAGCTCGAATAATACGTGCAACCATTGACATCGCAGTAAGACATATTTTAACTTTACTTTTAGTATCGCCTCCACTGTGGCTCATATATTATCATAAAAAATAGATTTTGCTTACATGTGAAATTACACATTATGTCCCAAAAGGGAAAAGTGTTTTGCACATTAGGTGCAACTGGCAAATAGGAGAATGTTTTCCAACAGTCTTAAATATTATACCCAGCAAAAGCATAGCACTCAGTTACAAACTGTTCATTTACAAGTGCTTTGCAAATATTCTAATTTATTGTCCTGACATCCCCAATTGAGGCTGGTCAAGTAATTCAAATATTCCACAACTTTAACAGTGTCAATATTGCTGATCTAAATTTAACAAAAAAGCATTTTGCTGCCTTCAGTATATTTCATATTTACAGAGTTAGATCCATGTTGCTGTAAAATGTACCTAGGGTACTAAAAATTATGGTGTTTTGGAGTTTGCAAATCTTTCAATGTTAATCTTTTCTATTATTTACGCTGGTGATTTTATAAAACAATTTCTCATGCTATATATCATCTCGTTGTCAGTTTGAAAACAGCTTTTTAAAAATTTCAATGAAAAATACGAACTGCTAGAAAGACTTTATTATTTTTTTAAAATAGAGGGGTGCCTGGGTGGCGCAGTCGGTTAAGCGTCCGACTTCAGCCAGGTCACGATCTCGCGGTCCGTGAGTTCAAGCCCCGCGTCAGGCTCTGGGCTGATGGCTCGGAGCCTGGAGCCTGTTTCCGATTCTGTGTCTCCCTCTCTCTGCCCCTCCCCCGTTCATGCTCTGTCTCTCTCTGTCCCAAAAATAAAAATAAATAAATAAAATAAAATAAAATAAAATAAAATATAAGTCACTATTGCCTTCATCACATCTATTTATGAATTAACAGGGGGCTGGTAAGTAATGTTAAATATACATTAATAGCTCAATTTTTAAATATCTGTATAACCTATTACATATATATTGTCTTGGCATTAAATACACATTACAATAGAATGTATATTTTATCATAATGTAATACAATATACAGTGTACATTATATCCTATTTCAAATCAACACTATATATTGTGTATTATATCAAAGGCACAATGTAATTAACATTGAAATTATATTAAATTGATAACCTATAATTCATCAGTATCTATGTGATATCTGTGTTAAATATAATAAAGATGTTATAATTTTTTGTTGCTTTACATAAATGAAAATTCTGTTTAATGAAGGCTTTCAATGAAGAAATAAAGAATCAATTTTATTTTAAATATTTCAAAAAGTGGAAAACAATCCAGCATTTCAGTCTTTTACCTTCAGGAGTCTAAATTTGCCCTCCTTGAAGTAGGAACACTTAGATGACTATCTTTTTTTTAAATTAATTTCTTAGATTTTATACATTAGTAGTCTTTATGAGTATTTCTGAAAATGGAAAAAAAAATACAATTTCGTATCCCAAATCTGAGATCTGAGATGAAATTGATTTCATGGTAAAAATAAATTTTTCAGACTTCAGATATATAAAATTATAATTTCTTAGTCAATTTCATGTCCAACTTGTATTAACATCTCTTAGTCAAATCTACCCATGACTAGGTGAATAATCAAGGAAAGCAACCATAATCTTGTCTTAGGGAAATTGCTTTCACAAAAGTTACATGCTAAACTTTTGTTTCTCAATTCATCACTGTCCCAACATAATTTACCTATTTTGTGGTGCTGTTGTGGCTCTGACCCTGCAGAATATTTCATAGATAATGGAAGTAAGAAATTGCGATCACTGTCAACGACCCTCATAGTTCCTTAAAACAATTGTGGTAAAATAAAGTGATGGGTGGTGGACCATCAATTTCTGTTTCCTATTTTTCCTTTGATTTCTGTTATGGTAAAGATGGACCAAAGCCTTCATTCATTCAGCAAACATTGTATCTGCTCTGAACCAGGTATCGGCTAAGATCATAACAGGGTATACAGAGGAGAAATAATAAAAGTGGACTTCATTATTATGAGGTTTATAGTAAAACAGAGGAAGACAGACATCATTCAAGTAACTACACAAATTATACATTGTAGTAAAAGCTATAAAGTTAAGAGTAGAATCTATAAAAGAAAATTGGGGGTGAGACGGACTGTAATTTATATTGGAGGTCCATTAAAGTTCCTGTAGTGACTTTGTCAGAAAGTTAAAAATGGAGTAGAAAACAAATATATTATAAGTGTGGAAAAGAGCATGCCAGAAAGAAGAAATAACACATGCAAATGCCATATGTTGATAAATACTTTTGCATTTGGAGAAAACAAAGGATTCGTGTGGTTGATTAAAAGTGAGAGATAATGATTCTACCTTAGGTTGGAGAAGAAAGTGGGAACCAGACTTTGAATGGCCAAATACATGTTGACAAGGATTGTACATTATGTCTTAAAATGCACAATGAGTCAGTAAGGAAGTTTAAGAGAGTTGGTGATATGATCAAATACATTCTCCTTCTTTGTTTTTTGTTTTGTTGTTTTAGTTAAGCATTTTACAGGTAGTAAGTGCATAAACATTAATGTGTATTTTGTATTTGTCAGGATTCTCCAGAGAAGGAGAAGCAGTAGGAGATAGATGATAGATAGATAGATAGATAGATAGATGATAGATAGATAGATACATAGATAAGAAAGCATTGACTCGCATGATTATGTAGGCTGAGAAGTTCCAAGATTTGACATCTGCAAACTGGGTATCCAGGAAAGTCATTAGTATAATTCAGTCTGACTTTGTAAGCCTAAGAACCAAGGGATCCCATGTGGTTAAAATCCCAGTATGTCAGTCCAGGAGATAAGATGAGATGTACCAGCCCAACATGCAGGCATTCAGAAGCAAAATGTGGTGAATTACTTCTATTCTTCTATTTTTTTCAGGCCCTCATGGGCTCAGATGATACCCACCAGTATTGAGGAAGGACATCTGCTTTATGGAGTCCCCTGAGTAACACGCTCACAGGCACATCCAGAAATAGTGTTTAACCTAGGCCTCCGGTGGTCAGTCAACTTGACACATAAAATTAACTCCCCTTGTATTCAAAGAATAACAACCAAATGAATACACTCTGTAACCTTCAACCATTGCCAGAGCGCACCTTCATACGCACTTCCTGCTTTATCTCAACTTTTTCCTGGAGTCGCTCACTCTCTTGACAATTCAACTGTTTAGAGTACTTTTGCCTCTATAAAACTTTATATAAATAGAATCACACAGCAAACATTCTTGTGTCTTCCTTATCGTGTTCTGTGTTATGTTTCGCCTGCAGCAGCAGTTATTTATTCCATTTATTTTCTGTATAATAGTCTATATTCTGACTATACTTCAATTCATTCATTTATTCTATTATTGATGGGCATTTAGGTTGCATTTGGGTTTTGCTGTAAAGCGAACGCATCCATCATTTTTGTCCTTTTTTTTTGTTGTTGTTGCACCTGTGCACACATTTCCATTGAATATATACAGAAGAGAGAAATTACTGGACCAAAGGGCATGAGTATATTCAAATTTAGTAATAATCATAAAACAGTTTCCCAAAGACTGTCATGCTCAGTGGTGCAAACTGAAAGAGAAATAAATCCACTATCAGGAAAAAAATAACAAAGAGACGTGTCTGTTGGGATCTTGGCGTTGGATGGAAAGAAAAAGAAATCTCTCCGGAGAATTCATACTTACAAGCTGGCCCTCATCGGGATTTGCAGCTAGTGAGCTAAATCTTTCAAGTTGAGAATTTATTTTTAAGTGGTCCCATGTAAGTACCTTCAGGCACCAGGCAGAAGCAAATGGAAGTACTCTCTGGAGGAATGCTTCTTCTACCCAGCCCTTACAAAAATCCCATAGATAATTTTTCAGGAGAAATAAAATCACAGATCAAAAAAAAAAAAAAGTCACACCAACAGCAATAAAAGAACCATCAAGAGCAGGAACTTACAGAACCAAGAGACAGAAAAGTTCAATTCTCAAGACATACAGATATTGGGCTTATAAGACAAAATAAAGTATTAAGTATATGTTATCTTAGATAAAAAATAATTAAAATATAAATACTTAACAAGAGTTGATGCAAATGTCTAAAGATAGATGAAGAAAAAGACCAATTCAGATATAAAGTGATTTACATGGATGAATAAATTTTGCCAGTAAAATCACAGAAGGGAGAAAAAAGAGGTTTGATATATGGAAGAGAAGATAAACAATGCAAAGAATTGAGAAGATACAATATGCATCTCCGTTGGTTTCCTAAAGGACATAAGAGAGAAGAGACAGTCTTCAGAGAGAATGGCTGAGAAGGTTCCCAAACTTCAACAGAGTAATCGCCAGATCCAGGAAATCTAGTCACTTCTAAATACTATAAAAGAAATCTGAATTTAGACATGTCATAGTGAATCTACACAAAACAAACAGCCAAGAAAATAACTTAAAAAATTACACAGTGACATAGACAAATTGCCTGCAAAGGAACCATGACAAGACTGGGAGCTGACTTCCCCAAAGCTGAAATGATAGAGGCAAACTCATTTCACGTGTGGTACTGAGAGAACATAAGTGCGAGCCTAGCACTGCGCCCCCAGTGACTTTCCAGTAGTGAAGGTAAAACAAAGACATATGCTTGGATGAATACAAAAGAAGGGCTCTGTTGTTGTGGTTACAGTTTTGGTATGGTTTCGTTTGGTTGCTGCTGTTATCACCAAAAAAAACGTCATTATGAATATTTTCTAGGCTATACTATAGATCGAGGGTAAGAATCCCTGACAGAAAATGGTTCGACACGAAAGAAGACATCATGATCCCGGATATTGGTAACTATGTGAGTATACATTAAAAAACAAAAAACAAAACAAACAAACAAAAAACTTCCTGGGACAGCTGAACGTCTGACTCTTGATTTTGGCTCAGGTCATGATCTCAGGTTCATGAGATCAGAGCCCCACACCAGGCTCTGTAGTGACAGCATGGAACCAGCTTGGGATTCTCTCTCTCCCTTTACCTCTACTCCTTCCCGGCTCCTGCATATGCTCGCTCGCTCTCTTTCTCTCTCTCTCTCTCTCTCTCTCTCTCTCTCTTTCTCTCAAAGTCAGTAAACTTAGAAAGGAAAAAAAGAAAAGAAAAGAAAAGAAAAGAAAAAAGAAAAGACTACCTGAATAAAGTAACAATAATATTATCACATTTGATGGGTATATCAGTTTTTAGTTTCCTTGGGCTTCTGTAACAAAGTACCACAAACTGGGTAGTTTTGAACAACAGAAATGTATTCTCTCACACCTCTAGATATTAGCAGCTTCAAATCAAGTTGTCAGCAAGGGCATTTTTTTTTTTTTTTTTTTTTTTTTTTTTCTGAAGGGCTCTGAGGATTATTCTTTTAGCGTCTTATATTGCTGGCAATCCGTAATATTCCTTGGCTGGCAGACACATCATCTAATCTCTGCTTCATTGTTGTGTGGCATCCTCACCGTGTGTCGGTGTATCTCTTCCCTTCTTATAAATATACTAGTCTTTTTCTTTAATTTTTTAATGTTTATTTTTGAGAGAGAGACAGAGCACAAGCGGGGAGGGGCAGAGAGGGCGACAGAGAATCTGAAGCAGGCTCCAGGCTCTTAGCGGTCAGCACAGAGCCCTATGCGGGGCTCGAGCCCATGAACCCTGAGATCATGACCTTAGCCGAAGTCAGATGCTTAACTGGTGGAGCCACCCAGTCACCTCCTTTTAAAAAAAAAATAATAGGGGCGCCTGGGTGGCGCAGTCGGTTAAGCGTCCGACTTCAGCCAGGTCACGATCTCGCGGTCCGTGAGTTCGAGCCCCCCCGTCAGGCTCTGGGCTGATGGCTAGGAGCCTGGAGCCTGTTTCCGATTCTGTGTCTCCCTCTCTCTCTGCCCCTCCCCCGTTCATGCTCTGTCTCTCTCTGTCCCAAAAATAAATAAAAAACGTTGAAAAAAAATTAAAAAAAATAATAATAATAATGCTTATTTATTTTTGAGAGAGAGACACAGTGTAAATATACTAGTCATTTTGGAGGTACATCCTACTCCTCCAGTAGGACATCATTGTAACTTAATTACATCAGTAAAGGACACTATTTCTAAATAAAGGTACATGCCCAGGAAGTGGGGATCAGGATTTAAACAGCTTTTTTGGGATGGCACAATCAACCCACAGGAGGGGTTAAAATAAGATACTAAACTCTAAAGAAGAACTGAAAAGGAAAGGGAGGGAACTGAATGGCATAAACTGTTCTCAGGCCATTGCAATATCCTGGAGGAGAATAAAGTTATTCATTTTAGACTTGAAGTTGAACACACATGATGGAAATGTTATGTGTATGTATTCAGTATTTAATAAAAGATTGAAGTCAATCTATGAACACGTTTATATCCCGATAAGAATAGAAGGGTTCTTAGCAGAGCTCCTAACACATAAACAACCGAAAAAACTAAATTAAAAAAAAAAAAAATGACCATGCACTAATAGAGTAGTTACCTTACGTGTGTGTGTTGTTTGTGATGTTATATAAGTAAATACCCTCCAAGAGTTGTTTTGTCGTTTTGGTAGAGTGTTTCAAATCAAGATTCTTAAGGGAAAAACATGAAAGGTGTTAAAAAAAAATACTGCTAATGGCAAAACAAAGACACTGTACATTAGTCAATGTAAGACAAATTTCTTTTTTATCTTTATCATCACAACTCAGGTACCCTCACTGTGAGGAGCACATAGAAAAATAAGATGTTTTTCACAAAGAATTTCTGATAAGAGAATCTGTTTTAAACACATTTGCACAGTCATATTACTATAAGCCATCCATTAAAACACAAAATGACTTTGTTATACAGAACCGTTCTACATAATGAAAATTGTGTCCGTGGAACTTTATATGGATGAGATCCAAGGAAAGAAACAAGTAACTTCTTTCTTCCTGGTTTTTTCACCTGAATTCCACAACGTCGGCTTTACATACCTGGCTTTACATAGCCAAATCCTAGATCCATCTGGATTCCAATAATAACTTTCTCTCTTAACTGGAGACAGTCGCAACAAGCTTATTTTCTATTTTTACCAGCTAATTACCTATTTGCAATAGAATTTTAAAATGCTACCCTAATCTATGCCCTTACTTCCTTATGTTATATGCAATCCTCTGTTACTTTGTTTAAACAGGTTGTGTCTTTAACAGTAATTGTCTGGAAGTGAGATTTGCAGTCTGTCGGGTCACTGCTGCCGGTACCAGTGTTTCTAATTTTAGGACCTCACAGGCCATATGTGATCCGGAACCACATTCTATAAAGTGCGGGCACTGTGTTTCCCATTTACCAATTATCAAGGGACCCGGCTGGAAGATGTGCAATTGTGTGAAAAATCTTCCTTACAGACTCTGCTACAATGGATTGATAGGTTCTCACATGTACAGATTAATTACTTTTGTCACATGCTGTTTGTGGTCGGTCTCGTTCTTCTTGTCAGAACTGACAATATCCGTTCGGCGTATAGGTCAGGGAGGAGGACAGGCTGCGAAAGGCTAGGTCTTTCCCCGCTAGCAATTAGAGGCTTCTCGAGGCCTTTAAGTGCGTGTGGATAAATAAAACCACTGTAATTGCAGAGCCATTTTTAGAATTGCATATCCACTGAGACATTTTGACCTGCAGCAATAAACGACCAGGCAGTACTTGAACTGTTCGTATCAGTTAATTAGAAAATGAATGTGTAACTGAATAGATTAATTTAACAACCCACAGAAGCACAGCGATAGTTTCTTAGTACCTCAGATCTCTACTATTTTCTTTTGTTTCTCCCTTTTTCTCTTTTCCTTTCAAGAATAACCACCCGTGTGTGAAATTTCTATTATAAAGAAGCCAGGGAAAACAAGTTATTTGTCATTTTTCCCATTAACTGGTTTCGACAAAACATTTTATTCACTTTTTTTAACCCAAAGCTGTATCATACTCTTCTGTGAAACTCATGAATGGCCAGAACGTTATTAAGTCATTTGTGGTCACCCTTTTGCTCTCCTTCTGAGGGAATGTGGCTTTCACAACAATGAATAACGTGGGTATTCATTTACCTATTTATTCCACAAATATTTCATTAAGTTCCTACTATGCACCAGGCAGCATAGTAGATATTCTGAATAAACTAGGGAACAAAGTCAGCGGCTCAGAAAGTTGACTTTCTAGACAGGGCAAATATGAAATATATGAGAAGGAACATCAAGCATGTGAAATAACAAGATTCTTGATTTGTACTATCAATGAAATAACAGATATTGACATGAAAGAAGATAAGAGGTAAGTCTATCTCAGGGAGAGTGGTCAGGAAAGGTCTCCATAATGGCCAATGTGTACTTCATGAGCAATGTGGAGTCATTCATGCCGGAGAGGTGCAAAAAAAATCAAGGTCTTGAGACTAGAAAATGAGTACCCTGCCCTCGTGTCCTATCCCTTAGTTATAACTGGTCAAATGTGCTGATGGCAATTTAGTGAGAAAAATTTGGAGTTCTGTAAGGTCAGAAGCCAGGCTAGAGATAGATCAATAAGACTTCCTATGCTACAACATGGATTTTGGATTTTATTCTACATAGTGAAACACTAAGCAAGGGAGTTACATGTTCTGACTTGCGTTATGAAAACAGGATATAGACTTCTATGTGAGAGAAAAAAAAAACTTATTCTTGGGGCGCCTGGGTGGCGCAGTCGGTTAAGCGTCTGACTTCAGCCAGGTCACGATCTCGCGGTCAGGGAGTTCGAGCCCCGCATCAGGCTCTGGGCTGATGGCTCAGAGCCTGGAGCCTGTTTCCGATTCTGTGTCTCACTCTCTCTCTGCCCCTCCCCCGTTCATGCTCTGTCTCTCTCTGTCCCAAAAATAAATAAACGTTGAAAAAAAAAAAAAAAAAAAAACAACTTATTCTGGATAAGAGGAAAGTGGGAATCAGTTAACTGGTAATTTTTTTTTTTATTAGAATGATAGTAATGGAGATAGGTAGGAGGCTACCCTAGGTTTTGTTTTCAGTAATTGGTTGAATGCTAATGTCATTTCCTATGATGAAAATATTGAGCAAGAACTATATAGGGGAAAATCATGACTTCAGTTTTGAATAGGCGAAGTCCGAGAAACTTACAAAATACTCTAAAGTAGATTTGTCAAGCAAGCTTTTGTCAATATATGTCTGGCACTCAAATGAGATGCCTAAGCTAAAAGTGTGCATTTTGGAGTTGTTGGTATGTAGGTGGTAGATAACGTCATGGAAATTGGTGAGCTTTCATAAGGAGAGCATCATGATTTAGAGGTCAATTAAACATTTGACCTCAGGGGTGGACGCTATGAAGGAGTAGCTAGGGAGAGAGAAGAAACTCCAGGAAAATATTACAGGATAAGATTAGAGGAGTGTTCCAGGATAAGGTAGAGGACATGTTTGCAGAAAAATGAGTGATCAGTTCTCTTGGATATAAAATGAGGAACTGGAATTGTCTAACAGATTTGCTTTATAGAGGACACCGCTAATGTTAAACAAAGCAGAGTTTAACTAACCTTTTAGTAGGTTCTGCTTTACGAGGGGAGATTTACTCATGGTGGCAAAGAGGAGACTACATTACAAAGTTTGTGTGTGGTGATATGATGTAGCCATCCACTCAAAAATAGAACCTCTGACCAGCCAAGGTAGTCCTTCCCAGTTTTCTTTATCCTTACACACATTACATTCAGTTAAATTTTAGTTGGAAAGGGCTTTTTCTTGATTTTTTTTTCCTCCCCATAAATAATTGTACTCAGAGTAATAACAGAACAAGTTTATGTCAACTGTGTGGTTGATATGCCCTGGCCACTTGGAGTATAATACTGATAATATAAATCACATAAGAATGATTTTATTATTTATTTTTTAATGTTTATTTATTTTTTAGAGAGAGAGAGAGCAGGGGTGGGGGCATAGAGAGAGGGAGACAGAAGATCTGAAGTGAAGCAGAGATCCCTACACAGGGTTCAAACCCACGAACTGTGAGATCATGACCTGAACTGAAGTCAGACACTTAACTAACTGAGCCACCCAGGAGCCCCAAGAATGATTATATATATATTATATATTAATATATATATAATACATATATATATATTTATATATAATACATATAATATTAACATATAATACATATAATATAATACATATATAATACATATATATACACATGTGTATATATGTATGTGTGTATATACATATATACGTGTGTGTGCATGTATACATATAAAGCATTCCCTGATGAGATAAAGACAAACACCTTATGATTTTTTTAAATCAGTGATTATATGTGATGGTAATTTTTTTTAAAATTTTTTTTAACATTTATTTTATTTTTGAGACAGGGGGAGACAGCATGAACGGGGGAGGGTCAGAGAGAGAGGGAGACACAGAATCTGAAACAGGCTGCAGGCTCTGAGCTGTCAGCACAGAGCCCGACGCGGGGCTCGAACTCACGGACCGCGAGATCATGACCTGAGCCGAAGTCGGAGGCTTAACCGACTGAGCCACCCAGGCGCCCCTGTGATGGTAATTTAATACTGAAGACATAATATTGTAAAGTTTTTATGACCAAGTGTGATGGGGATTTTTTAGTCCATAATTTTTTTTTAGCATGGACATATTCAATCAATCTGTAATTTAATAACATTTCTTACCACTCCTACCCAAAGTCCTTATCCCTCCATATTCTTCAGAAATTTTCAGGGCCCACGGTCTCATTTTGAAAAAAGCATCATGGAGCTTTTGTTTTACCTTCATGATTTTCAAAACTGGACATTGAAGAGGCATGTTCCTTCCAGGCGAAGGGTTAACAGAACCTCAAAGTGTCGGGAGATGTGGAGATTCAGAGTTAACTTTTAAATTATCAATGTTTTGCTTTTAAATTGGTTACTTCTCTCAAAAAATAAATAGAATTATTTTGTTACATTTTTAAAATGGAGCTTGTCTACAAACTATCTGTTTTGTCTTAGAAAGGTATTCAACTGTTTTTTTAAGTTAAATTGTTATATATGCAAATGGGAAAGGAATCCAAGCAAAACAGAGAAGTGTATAATATAAATACAATATTGTATATATTTATAAATAAATATAATATAAACATAAGGAAATAAAATTCTTTCTTTACTACCTCTTGTATAATTGTTTGTTTTTCATTGTGTAAGCTGTTATAGTAATATGTTAATGTATATCTAAAATATATAATATAAATATACAACATATACATATGTACAATATATACTATATATAATATATACATATATAAAAATATATACTATATATATACCCACAATGTATACTATTATACAATATATACTGTATATATATATAGTATATAGAATGTATACTATATATAATATATATATATACAATATATACTATATATATACAATATATACATATATATACAATGTATACTATATATATATACATATAGCTTGATTTATAGACTTTAATCAGTATCTACTATGAAAAATGAAGCATTTATTTCACCTACTCTACTTTTCCCTTTTTCTGTTTTCCAACGTTTTAGCCATTTATTACAGAAAATCTCAAAAATACAAAGGAATTAAAAGAATAGTATCACACCTCTGTATCCATCACTTAGGTTCAACAACTACCAGCTCATTTCCAGTTCTGTTGTAGTTGCATTTATCGCCTCAAACAATTCTTACCAACCTCAGATTCTTCTGAAGTGAACTACAGGTACCGGATTATTTTGTCTCTAAATATTTTAGTTGAAAAGATAAGAATTCTTTTGTTTCGGATATAATCACAGCAAAATTATCAAATTAACAAATGCAGTCCGTTAATATTATTAAATATATGAGTTTACTTAGTTCACAGATTATCATATTTTTAACAGTTTGGATATTTAAATCAGAATTCTTGGGAAATCTATATACTAAAATTAGGTATATTTATTAAGTACCTTTTTTTAAAAAAAATTAACGTTTTTTAAAAGTTATTTTTGAGTGGCAGAGAGAGACAGAGCATGAGCAGGGGAAGGGCAGAGAGAGAGGGAGATACAGAATCCGAAGCAGGCTCCAGGCTCTGAGCTGTCAGCACAGAGCCCGATGCATGGCTTGAATCCACAAGCCATGAGATCATGACCTGAGCCGAAGTTGGACACTTAATTGAGCCACCTAACAGCTCCAAAGTACCTTTCAAGCTATATGTTCTCAGACATTTTTCTCTCTCTTTCTTTCAACTTGCATTTGTGTTTGTATAAGATACAAATTATATAATTTAATATACATTCTATTTTTATTTCTGTTATTTGTAATTAAATTTTTAATTACTTTTAATTAAATTTTGATACTTCAAATTTAGACAGTCCATGCTAACTCCAAATGATATAAAGAAAGAAAAGTAATATTCTTTCTTTTTTTTTTTTGCTCATACCTTATATTTTCTGTCTTTTTTATATACTTTACATTTTCAGAACCAATAGTATAGTTATACAATATATTTTTTTTAATTTAAAGTATTAGATTGTATTCATTTTAGTTTGCTTTGGATGTAGATAATATCTTCCTTGTATACCATTCTGTTTTGTTTTTTTGAATGATTGGGCATTCAATTACACTCTATTAAATAAGTTAATATATACTGATTTTTGTTGACTGAAACAAATACCAACAAATACAGGATTTATTTTCTGTTCTTACATTATTGCTACTCTTTCTTGAACCTCAATATTTTCTTAATTCTTATATCGTTGTTTTGTTCTACTATATGTTCACTTTTTCTTAAGTATGTAACAATCACATTTTCCATTTCCTCACTTAATAGGTGTAGATGCGGATGAAAACTATCAAACTTCTGAAGAAATGCCTTTTTTAATTTTTTTTTAACATTGATTTATTTTTGAGAGACAGAAAGAGACAGAGCATGAGCAGGGGAAAGGCAGAGAGAGGGAGATGCAGAATCCAAAGCAGGCTCCAGGCTCTGAGCTGTCAGCACAGAGCCTAACGTGGAGCTTGAACCCACAAACCGTGAGATCATGACCTGAGCCACCCAGGCATCCTCAAAGAAATGACTTTTAACTTGAATATCTGTACTGAATTTGAGTGTAAATAATAAGTTTGCTGAAGAGGGAAAAAAATGAAAAAATAATAGCAATAAGCTATAAAATAGAAAAAAAAATATTTATCCCAATTTTATAATTTTTGGTGGTCTTTTTCTTGTTTTGATTTGTTTTGCTTTGTTAATCTAAATTTTAGTCTGGTAACCTCAAAAACTTTCCTTCAGTTTGTGTTTTGTCTTGTTTTTGTTTGATTATTTGTTTTGGTTAGTATGCTTTCAATAAACTAGCTCAGCTTTAGTGTTTTTGAAAAAGTAATTGCTTTCATTTTTGAAAGGTATGTTCATGGTACATAAAGTTCGGTTATTTCTTTTGTGTCTTTTCAGTATTTAAAAATGTCATTTTCTGTCTTTTGGCTTGTGTTTTCTTTGGTTCTCAGCAATTGGACTATGATGTGTCTGGATATTTCATTTGTTTTCATTTGCTATTTAAGTTTCTTAGGATACTTTGAGATTTTTGGATCTGGGGTTTATAGTAGGACATTAGGTTTTGGAAAATTCTCATATAATCATTCTTCGTTTTGTTCTCTCTTCCTTCAGAGACCTGAATTACACACATGTTAAACTGTTTAATGTCTCAAACTCTTGGATTCTTCTTTTGTTTGCTTGCTTCTATTTGTTTTACTTGTTTCCCTTCTTGAGGCATTAGTTTGCATGATGTGTATTAAATTAGCTTCATATTTACTGATCCTTTATTCACTTGTGGCGGGCCAACTGAAAAGCCCATGAGGTATTCTTCATCTCTGATGTTGTGTTTTTTCTTCATAGCGTTTGCTTTCAATATTTTGTTTTATGGGAGAAAGAGATGGCCGTTCCCCAACCATATGAGAAGAAATCAATTAAAATTGTGGCTTCTTAACTTGTGGACACAGTCTGTCTATTTAGAACAGTTGTGAGACTCAGAAACCAAAGGAGTGTGCACTTACCACAGTCTCTTCCATGGATCTGGTTGAGAGGCTTACAATGGGGGGTGGGGTGTGTGTGAAGTAGGAGCAAGAACACAGGAATAGAGAAGGTAATGTTTGGAGTCTCCAGGCATGAAGCCCCATCTACTTCACCAGATTGTTCTTTCCTATTAAACAAATACCTTAAGCTATGATCCTTAGAATTTAACCTGAAATTACATCCTAGTTTATCTTTCTTCTGTTCTTGTTTTTCTTATTCCCTTTGCTGCTTTTCAAGGTAACATTTCCTAACCATAAATTCAAATTGGGGCACCTGAGTGGCTCAGTCGCTTGAGCATCCGACTTCGCCTCAGGTCATGATCTCACGGTTGGTGAGTTCGAGCCCCGCGTCGGGCTCTGTGCTGTCAGTTGAGCCTGGAGCCTGCTTCGGATTCTGTGTCTTCTTCTCTCTCTGCCCTTCCCCTGCTTGTGCTCTGTCTCTCTGTCTCTCAAAAATAAATAAATGTAAAAAAATACAAAAAAGTAATAAATTCAAATTAATACAAATTGTAATTTTACAGTCAGCTTCGGCAGAACTCAGCAAAGACAATCTTTCTTTACTATAGATAGGTAAATAAAACAAATATGATAAATGCTGTAATCAAATTATGTATTACATGCATTGGGAATACAAAGGAGAAACTAAGAAATTTAGGTGGGGTGGGGTTCTGGGGAGGGGGCTCTGATTTGAAAGATTTATCTCACCAGGCTGAGAAAGTGGGTGGTGGGGGAGGTTTTCCACACACCTGTATGTCACCCTTTTCACTTCAAGTGAACCGTTGTGTAAAACAGTTGGGGCTCTCATCTCCACAACTTTGGAGGGTACCAACAGAAAGAGCATTATGATGGAACATTACATTATGTTACATTATGTTACATTACAGAGCATTATATTGTGGAACACAATCATAGTAAGAAAGCCAAGTATTCATGATGGATGTCTACGGTTGTTTTTGTCTGTAAATAAAGTGTATTCTATACAGTAGCATGTACTCAACATTGACTACCTATACCAGATAACCAGTTACAAAACAGCAAAAGAAGCCAACCATGGGATCAAGGGGGAAGGCGGATGTTAGAATCTGCAGTAAGTGTTCTATCATCCACCAAAATGTTAGTTTCTGGAGGCTTCCTCTGGTATGTCCTCATGCATTTCAATGTATTTACTAGATTTTACCATACTTGTAACTTAATCGTTGCTTAATAAATATGTTTTTGAAACCCAAATTTAAGGCTAGATTCTCAGAGGCTGGTAAACCTAGTTGCTTAGGTTTCTTTTTTTTCTGGTAATTTTGACCACTTTCTATGCAAAATCACTAAACTGGGAACTTGAAAACCTTATATTGCATTTACCCTACAGAATTAGTTGTGTGTTCCTATTTCTATTCAGAGATGATGGGGTTTAAGCTCAGAGAGGTTAAACAGATTACCAAAGTTCACCCAGTTAGTTAGTGGCTATGTCAGCTCAATAACACACGATTCCAACTTCTACTTAAATATTGCACAAATAGCACTCTCATTCACAGAAAATATTGCTACATCATCCATTTCTAGTTTATCAAATGCATACAATTTGCATCAAATGTATTGAGTTACCTTGTATAACATGACCTTCTGATACAATCCTTAATTTTAGCAGTACTGTGAACAAGTTGATCCTATTGGGGAAAAAAAAAAAAAACAAGGAATCTGATGTCTAGAAAATTACTGCTATTTCTGAGACTTGAATCTGTTTTTCTAATTACTCACTTATTGCTCTTTTTATGAAATTATGACTTTTAATAATACACATGCTTAGGGAGCATTAAATAGCCACACTGTTGGGTAATATGTTTTCAGTATTATCACCTGACGACACTGAATTTCAAAGGCATTGATGCCTGAATTTACTGATGTTATTTACCTATGTGTTTATGCATTTATGCATGTATTTATATATTTATTTTTGAGAGAGTGAGAGAGAGTGCATAAGTGGGGGAAGGGTGGAGGGAGAGGGACAGAGAGAATTTTAAGCAGGCTTCATGGTCACTGCAGAGCCTGACTTGGGGCTCAGTCTCATGACCATGAGATCATGACTTGAACTGCAATCAAGAGTTGGTTGCTTAACTGACTGAGCCACCCAGATACCCCTGATTTGATATATTTAGTGTTAGAAACAAAACAAAACAAAAATAAAAAATTAAAATAAAACCGGTGAATGTATGAGCAAGCACCTATAAGTTTTTATTTACATAAAGATAATTATTAATAGTTAAATACTAACAGGAAAAAAAAGTAGTTAGTGAGAATTCAGGTAAGGCTTCAATTCCCTGAAATCAAATGTGATCTATTTTCATGAAGGACTCAAACGATCCAAAATGATTTTTTTTCCTCTTGGGTGGAAGATTCTACAAATGTCAACTAGTTCAAGTTAGCAATGTACAGTAAATACACTAGATTGCAAGGATTTGGCTTTAAACCCAATCTTTCCATTTATTAAGTCTACCAAGATGTCTATTTCATTCTCAGTCCTTTGTATTCCCTTTCCCCTAAGGATTATAATAATCCGATTCATGGAGTTGTTGTAAGCATTGTTGCTGTGTTAAAAGCAGTTACCTTTAAAACATCCCACAAATGAAAGTTCTTATGAATTCTCTGAAATAAAATAAGTTGAATCACTTTTTAACCCTGACATACACCTAAATAAAATAATTTTCCCTTTGACAATCCTATCATTCAGTCTGGCTGGGTCTCTCACTGACAACGGCACATATCTCCATTTACCTTTCCTGAAATTTGGAATGGGTTTGGCTTCAAAGTACCTCCACCCCTCCTATAGTCTTCTTGCTTTTTTGGATTACATATAATCCAGGGACTTTGAGATCATGCCCATCTCTGTGTCATGCAATGCATCACAGGTGTACATGTCATGGAAAATTGATGGCAAGTCATGATAGAAAGGACATTAGGGAAGAATAAAGAAACACTAATTCAAATTTCAGATCTTTCACTGATTTGTGACCTTGAGGAAGACTAACATTTTTGAACTTCATGAAGAGCATCATGATACAAAACCCTTTTAGACGTTAACACCATCCCATGAGACATGCCTATGAGAACTTCCTTATTGTATTTGAAATCTTGCTTTTTGATCCATGAATTATTAGGTATTAACCATGAACTCATCAGCTATGATGGCATAAATGAAAAATCTAATATAGAACTTGGCACTAATTTTGTCTACCTTATTTTTTTTATTAGTTTGTACCTTCTTTCTTTCCATCCTTCTTTTCTCCTATCTCTGTCTTCCCGTCCCAATTTCCTTTCTTCCGTCTCTATACTGCTACTTATAAAATAAGAATATCGGACTCTCAGGGGTGCCTGGGTGGCTCAGTCGATTGAGCATCCAGCTTTGGCTCAGGTCATGATCTCGTAGTTTGTGAGTTCGAGCCCAGCGTCAGGCCCTGTGCTGACAGCTCAGAGCCTGGAGCCTGTTTCGGATTCTGTGTCTCCCTCTCTCTCTGCCCCTCCCCCGCTCGTGCTCTGTCTGTCTGTCTGTCTGTCTGTCTCTCTCTCTCTCTCAAAAATAAAGAAACATTTAAAAAATTAAAAAAGAAAAAGAATATTGGACTCTGTGAGTTCTAAAGTTCCTTAAACCCAATAAACCGATGATAAACTGAGAATGAATATGGGAGAACAGTGATCATCTCTGAGAATTTACACAAGCATATGATGGGCAGCATTCTAGTCTCTGTTTGGGAATACAATCAATCCCCGCTGCCTTGATATCAGAAACAAAAGAACTAAAATAATGAACTTGAAAATTTGGCTCTTTTCTTATACTTAAAGCAGATCAAAACTACTGAGATGACAGTTTTGGTTAGATTCCCAGATAAGAAACCTGATTCAAAGAGGTCAAAGAGAAATTTTAAAAGTCTAATATTATAACAACAAAGCCCTTCTCTAGGTCTTTCTATATTTCTCAGACCTATTTCCTGAGATTATAGGCAGGAAATGGGTAGTTAACAAATCAAGCTGAAGAATACCATTATTTTCATTATTATTGCTATGAATTATAATCGTTGAAATGTACAAAATATAAAGCAAAATTCCTTCCTGTTTTTTTATGCAATACTGAGCCAGATGTTCTCAAATCTAAAATGTCCTAAAAATATGTGAGTCAATTATCAGAAATTATATGAACTCTTCTACAGCATTAAGGTAGTGTTTTTTTTTTTTTTAACACCTTTAATAGCAAAGAATTGTTCAGTGAAGGGGACATTAGCATCTATAAGTAAAACCTTCAACACAGTTTCTGAAAAACAAGTTTTATAGGTGAAAGGCCAGAGTTTAAAAGCTATTTTAGCCATCTATTGTCAAGTAATCTCGCCAAGCTGCTTACCCTTCTATGCCAGAGATGTATGCACTATAAAATGAAGAAAATAATTGCATCACCTGATTTTGTAATGAGGAATAAACATTAGATTGTATATAAATAAAGTACCTGACACAAAACTGTACCCATAGCAAATGTTTGGTGGGAGATAATTTTATAATTATTGTTTTTTTTTTTTATTTGAATGGTTAGAAAAGAGAACCCTAGGTGGGTAACTGGCTCAAGTTCACACTGCTTATTAGTGGATTTTAAATTATGTAAATCACATTTCAGGGCCTTTTAGTGACAAATTACTACACTAAAGGACATTGAACATATCTTTGCCATTAATGACAATATTAGGGTAGCTTGAGGATTTCTTGAGTATCTTCTCTCCTCTTTACCTTTGCAAATAATAGGCAGGTCAGTTATATGGATTTGAATTTCTCTACTGAGCAACTAGTAGGAAAATATCATTTTGAGAATTTTTATTTGAAATGGTAGATTTTGGGGCCTCCATTCATATTCTATTTTTTAGTCAATTATTTTCAATAGATACAACAAAGCTTAGTGAGACCACCTATGACCAGGGAATAAAATAACATTCACTAGCAAGACAGAAAGTATAAGTAAGGTCATATTGGAAACAGCAGGATGCCTAAGAATTTCTAATAGTAAACTAGCTATTATGAAAAGTTATAGAAGTTAAATTATAGGTTACAGAATTAAATTATGATTTTGTTTTTTTTTTTTTACTTATGGGATACAGTATGGACAGGTATACTATTTCTCAACCTGTTGTCTATGAGTCATCAGTATTTAAAATCTCCTTGGAGGGGCTCCTGGGTGGCTCAGTCGGTTGGGCGACTGACTTGGGCTCAGGTCATGATCTCATGGATTCGTGAAGTTCAAGCTCCACGTCAGGCTCTGTGCTGACAGCTCAGAGCCTGGAGCCTGCTTCCGATTCTGCGTCTCCCTCTCTCTGCACCTCCCCTGATCATGCTCTGTCTCTCTCTGTCTCTCAAGAAAAAATAAATAAATGTTAAAAACCTCTTGGATGATTTGTAAAAATGTCTTGTCCTCAACATCCCCATTTATACTGAGTCAGAATATTTGAATTGCAACCAATTATCTTCATGTTTCACCTACTACCAGGGAGTCCCATGTCGGTAAGTGTTTGCATTCTTCTGGCCTTATGCTCAAATGCAAGGTTCTAGATCTGAGTTTGAATTCTGGAGTCTTCACATTAGAGTTGTAAAACTTTGGACAAATCAATCTCATTCTTACTCAGTTTCCTTGTCAGTGAAAAAGAGAGTGTGAGTGCCTACCTCATGAAGTTACTATAGAATGAAACAAGTTAAATGTATGCAAAGAATTTGGTATTTCATTCAAAACAGAATGCAGAACTTGGAAGAGCTTCTTGGGTGACTCAGTTATGTCATGACTGCTTTAATTGCAAACTATTAAGTTAGATTTTAATATCCCTAAAGACAGCACCTGACTCATGAGTCTTTGTATTTCAGCGTTCAGAAAGAAGAGTAAATTCAGAAGAGGTCCGGTAAAAATACAGATTATTCAGTTTTTATTCTAATCTCCAATTGCCTCTAGAGACAATCCCTAGGACTATATTTTCTTCTTGATTTCTGAAATTGATGTGGATTGCCCTCATTCAGTATAAATACCAAAGACTCTGATGTCTTTCCTCCTTTCTGTATCTCACAATGTCTATTCCACAGAGAACTAGTCTTGTGAGATGCTTCTCAAAAAAACAATGTTTTATAGTCAGACACGTTGAAAAATGTTGCACCCTCCATAAAGTCTCACAGATGTGTGATTCATATGAAAGGCTACAAGAAGTCTTATGGAAAAGAATGTGATTTCTTTCTCCAACTCGGAACTTCTTAAACTTAATTGGTTAAAGAACACTTTCACTGCATAATACCTAACAAGAATCCTTAGTATAGATAATCTTCTTTTGTTTTTTTTTTTTTTTTTGCATATGTGATGTTTTAAAAATTAATGTTGCTCAGGCTTTTCCCTTTTGTGTTTTCACAAGCTGACTTTGGAATTATGATAAAGTACATGGGCAGCCATACCTGGCTTTGAACCCTAACTCCTTCACTTAGTATCTTAGGCAAGTGAATTAAACTTCCTAAACCTCCATTTCCACATCTGTAAAATGGAGCTAATGACACCCACTTTGTAGCACTTTTATGAGGATTCTATTGTATGATGCAGGTAAAGTACTTACCCCAGTGCAGTGGCTTTAAAAATGACCTGTTAATGACTGCCATTGTTAAGGTTGATTTCCATTGTTGTCTAGAATTCCAACAGTAAATTGGAATACCCTACTTCTGCTATCATAATTTTAAGTCGCTCCTTCTCTTCAAATCATATCAAGCATCAAATACAGTGAACTGCATTCGACTGTCAGAATAAGGTGGTTCATTGTTTACGATCGCTCAGAGAAAGAGAGTAACTAGCAGAGTATTAGAACCAAAATTCTCAGCTCAACATAGGGGTTTTTTCAATTTTATCACTACCTTTGTCACTACTTTCTCTTCTGCTATGGCTGCTATCAACATCTGCTAAATTCTCAGCCAAGTAAAACAAGGAAATGAAAGTCAAGGTCAGAAAAGACATGCATTTTATATTACATCTTGTTCTTTTGAAGGGTGGTATGGCCCGGTTAGACATTACCTTTCCATTATCACTTTCTTATGCTGACTGCTGACTGTGCTCAGGTGGCAAAGGGAAGTGGTAATTGGATGAAAATGTTCTGCCCTCTTGGTAATTTAAAAAAAAAAAAAAGTACTGAAAACAGCTTCCTCTGGAAGTTTCCACTGCACCCCAACGGCAACATGTCATCAGAAACAATAACACAAAAATGAGGTCTTTCAAAATGATTGGTCAGAGATCCTTCAGCTCCCGCTCATTGGCCATCTGATTTAGAATGAGGCTTCCTAATTCACAGCTTGGACTCCAAAGGCAAAATCCTCCTTTGTGTCCTCCGTTAACACTTCTAACCTGGATTGCACATCCTGTACCCTAGCGTTTCAAGTGTGATTCATTCGGAAGGAATATATTCCCTACGAGAATGTGAAAAGGTTATAATCCGGAACAGTTTGGCAAGACCTTACAGGGATTCACGGGGTGGGAAAACCTTAGTGGCTCAGGTGTTCTCTAAGATATGACTTTTCAGTTCTCCAATCTCAATTTTGTTTTCCTTTCTGGATCTAATTGCACACAATGACCCATATCCCAGGGACCAACTCATAGTAACCAAGTGAATCAGAGAGATACGAAAGTCTGGTTCCTGTTTGGTTAATTGAGAATAACACACATAAACTGTTATTTGAAATAATGAAACTTAAATTGCTTCCCAGGTAGTGGAAGTACCTGAGAAACCTGATGGTAACATAGAATTTGATCAGTCCATGTTCTGAACCTCCATGGGCAGAAAGCATTTTCAATGTCACTTGTTGGTCATTGTATACCTTAAATGAATTTCAATTACCTCATTTCTTCATATTTTGTTGTAAGGACAAGGGCCTCTAAGTCCCAACCAAGTCTTCGGTTTCTTTCCTGCCCCAAGAAGATGGCCCTCAGAACAGGGATTTATTGGAGGCCTGGGGGGCTCAGTCGGTTAAGCCGACTTTGGCTCAGATCACGATCGCACAGTTCCTGAGTTTGAGCCCCGCATCCAGCTCTGTGCTGACAGTTCTAACGCCTGCTTCAGATTCTGTCTTCATCTCCCTCTGCCCTTCCCCATCTTGTGTTCACTCGCTCTCTGTCTCTCTCTCTCTGTCAAACACAAATAAATATTTTATTTATTTTTTTTTTTTAAAAATTTTTTTTTCAACGTTTATTTATTTTTGGGACAGAGAGAGACAGAGCATGAACGGGGGAGGGGCAGAGAGAGAGGGAGACACAGAATCGGAAACAGGCTCCAGGCTCTGAGCCATCAGCCCAGAGCCTGACGCGGGGCTCGAACTCACGGACCGCGAGATCGTGACCTGGCTGAAGTCGGACGCTCAACCGACTGCGCCACCCAGGCGCCCCCAAATAAATATTTTAAAACAATTTTTAAAAAGAAGAGGGATGTATAAATTGTCACAGTTATGAGCTAAATTGTTCGTTGACTGAGTCTTCCCTTTCTTTTTTTTAATTTTTTTTAAATTTTTTTACGTTTATTTATTTTTGAGACAGAGAGAGACAGAGCATGAACGGGGGAGGGGCAGAGAGAGAGAGAGACACAGAATGGGAAGCAGGCTCCAGGCTCTGAGCCATCAGCCCAGAGCCCGATGCGGGGCTCGAACTCACGGACTGCGAGATAGTGACCTGAGCTGAAGTCCGACATTCAACCGACTGAGCCACCCAGGCGCCCCTGAGTCTTCCCTTTCTAATAATCATTTTCATTCATCCAATCTTTTGCCAAACATTACTAGCTCCTATAATGTGCCCGAACCTTTACTAAGTTACAGACATACAGAGATACATGAGAAACAGTGCCTTGGCACAAGGAAGTTAACACCATGGCTTGGACAGAGTTTGCATTGGTCATTAAAAAGATGAAATGAAATTAATTACAAGTCTATTTGATGAATATTAGAGTAGGAATAAACAAGGGTTCAATGCGAGCACAAAGAAGGACTAATATTAGTCAAACTGGGGGAGTCAGGGAAGAATTCATACAAGAGGGAACATTTCATCATGCCTAGTAGTTAGGAATATTTGTGAACTATGGAAACTGCTGGTAACTAATTTATTCAACAAAAGAATGCACAAACACTAAGGTAACTCATAGCATTTAAACAAAGAGACAAACAGTACAATTTTAGGAAGGAGAGCAATCAGACTTACTCCAGCAAATCTCACAAACAGGAATTTATGGGCATAGATCTCTTGTGATACTGGTAGCATGATTTAATTCTGATAACACACCCATTTTTATGTGTGTGTGTTATTTCATTACGTTTCAAAAGGCCTACTAGCAGGGATCCGGTGTCTACATCTGCATAAATCAACCAAGGCCCAACGGGCAGGACGATGGAACCCAGAAGTGGCTGGTGAAGACACAACTCAATATATTTTGTGATTCTCAAGGAAAAAGCCTCGTATGAGTTAATAGTCACCTAGGGAGATATCACTATTCTACACCATGTTCTGATTATACTCTTCATTTTCCTAGTGCCTCCAGTGTAAAGTTCAAACAGCTTTATATGGCTAACAAGGACCTTTCCAAATTTTGAGGGTCTCTGCTTTTGTTCTGGCCATATTACATTAGACTAGATTTTGAAATCTCACCCATCTGTAACGAATGATTTTCAGCAGGCTTCACGAGGGTAGCCATACCCCTTCTTTCCTACAGGCCTTTGTTTGTGCTCAGTTATCACCTTGCACATATTAAATATTTTCAATTTTTCTTTTTGCTTGACAGACTTCTCTTATTTTCAGCCCATTTATATAATCATTTCTAACAAGAAGACTTTGTTGACTCCTAAAAAATATCTCTCCTAAAAAATATCTCTTTGAGTTCCCATAGAAACCTGTTCTTACTCCCGTCATTTGCTAAAGTCTATAATCTATCTCCCTGGAACAGAAGTCATACCTATACCTGTTTGGTTTTATACCATATTTCTAAAACCTAACACAGCACTAGCCCATATTATCACTCAATAACCATAAATCAAATTATTAAAGGTAGCAGAGATTTTAAATTCCAAATGTCTGTTTTTATTTGTATTTCTTATATTTTTCCATAAGTTATGTTTCTTTCACCATTGCCTTGCATCCAGATAGTATAGAGCTTAGCATATCGCTCAATAAGTAGTTAAATAAACACCATTGAGAATAATCTTGTGATATTCAAAAATGACATGTTCTTTTTTAAAAAAAATTTTTTTAACGTTTATTTATTTTTGAGACAGAGAGAGACAGAGCATGAACAGGGGAGGGGTAGAGAGAGAGGGAGACACAGAATCCGAAACAGGCTCCAGGCTCTGAGCGGTCAGTACAGAGCCCGACGCAGGGCTCGAACTCATGGACCGTGAGATCATGACCTGAGCTGAAGTTGGACGCTTAACCGACCGACCCACCCAAGCGCCCCCAAAATGACATGTTCTTATGTAAAGTGTCAGCTCCAAGATTGCAGAGACCTCTTTGTCTTTATGCCTCTACCTTTTTGAGGTCTACAATAGTGCCTGGCACATAGTAGATGGCTAATATTTTTTACTGAACATGTAAGTGAAACAATTATCATTAATACCGATATGAGATTAATAACCTTAACACTATTCTTATTGTAAGCAGTGTTTAAAGTGATTTAGATGTTCAATGTTATTGTCATGGACATCCATGGTAACTGTGCTGTGAAAGGCAGCAATTAAATTAGCTTTATCTTCAGATGCCTGTTTCTCTTGTATCACTGATATCTTCACGTAGCCTGGGAATCATTAAGTATTATTTTATTCCATGAAATAAATATTGATGGATTTCCTACAAAATATTTAGATCATCAATCTAGTTTTGCTCCTTTTTAAACAATGATCACAAATGCCTGTCCTTTTTCTCTTTCCTAGTTACATTCAAGAGGCAACTTTGAACAATGTTAGATGCACTGAAATGCAAACATTTTTATTGCATCGGTCCAGAACTCCCTTTCCAAACCCCAATCCCACCTTGCCTCTCATTTATTATCAAAGAGGCAAAATATTTCACTTTGCATATGTGTAACTGGACATTTGAGGAGTAGGCGAATTTCATTTCATTTCGATGAATGTCCACCTGGCAGATTAGGCTTTGATGCACATCAGTTTTGATATCACATCCTTAAAGTAAGAACAATAATGGGAGAACAAAATTGGCCTTGAGGGCAGCAATCTTAAGATAGCCTGTCTCTTAATAATATTAGAGGAAGAAAATACGTGTGATTTCTCCAATGGAAATGGCAAAGCACAAAGGAAAAGAAAAAAAAATGTTCAAAGTGGCAGGGTCTCTGCGTGTTCAAATTCTTAAAATACGGCTTAACACACAATCTCATAAAACACTAAATGAGGGTAAAAAGGAAAAATGTCCTTTTTTTGTATTCCTCAAGAAAGCACAAAGAGACAGATGGCCCAAATGAGAGGGTCCCTGGTCAGATGAGACCTTAATAATCTTCCTTTGCTTTGACAAAGGAAAGTATGTAGTGAACTGTGTGACGACTTTGTTCTCCCAGGAGAAAGCACAACAGTGAGGAGAGAAAGATGCCTAAAAATGGCTGCGTCTTTGACAACATGGGTTATAATGCTTCGTTTTGTTAAGTAATAAAGGAACAATAAGAATCTTTCCTTTTATACCTTTGTCACATATAAAACCCAAAGACAAAAGTCCAAAATAGTATGATTTCTATTTTTTTTTTCCTCCTGTTATATAATGAGGGAAGAACAAAGAAACTTATTTTATTCTGTCTCTGGAAAATGAATAATGGCAAAAAACAAAGAAAGCGGAAGCAGCCTGAACCAACAGAATGTTAAAATCTCACACAGAACTGTTTGTGGAGCTCCGAGTTCATCTGTCAAAAGCAACCAAAGATTGACCGGAACTTCTGCCTTGCTATAGCTTGAGTTCCTTTCGGTCAATAATGCTCAAGGAGTGAGATACTAATTAGCATCATCCTTTTAACCATAATCCTCTTCCTGATGGGAAGATAAACCAGTTTCCTCTTTCAAAGAGTCAGCACCAATATCACTGTGGTACGCTTCAGGAAAATCTTGGGTAGAAAACAGAGAATCATGCACGGCCCAGTGTCGAACTAATCTCTTCCAAATATTTCAGGAGAGAGGCACCAGAGGCAGGAAGCATGGCATAGTGAAGAAACTGAGTATTTTCTTTTCAAATCCTGACTGTGACCCTTGGCTACGTGGCCTGCCTCACATTATTTAACCTCACCGCGTTGCACTTTCCTCAAATAACATTTTTAAAATTCACTTCAGAAGCATGCTTTGAATTCTCAATTTCAGGTAAACACAGAACACTTAACACAGGTTAGTGCTTTTCCTTACTACGTATTATGATGTCAAATGTCTATGAAACTTAAAGACACCTGAAATGAACCAGAGGAAAATGGAACACTTAATTCTTTCTTAATTAACATATTCTAGTACTATAGACCCGAGATCGGCCAACTCTAGCCTATAGGCCACATCCAGGGCATCTTTTCTTCCACGTGAAGTCTGACTGGAACCCAGGCATGCCCACCCACGTCCCTACTCTCTGCTGTTGCTTTCATGTTTCAGTGGCAGAGTTGTATGCTTGCCACAAAGGCCGTATGACCCACAAGCTTAGGGTCTTTGCGCTCCGTCCAATTTACAGAAAAAGTTTGTGGACTTCCGGCTTGCAAGAGAGAAAAGAGAGGTTGGAAACATTCAAGACCGGCGCCTGTGTGGCTCAGTCAGTTAAGCTTCGGACATGAGTTCAGGTCACAATTTCATAGTTTGTGAGTTCAAGCCCTGCTTTGGGCTCTGTGCTGACAGCTAGGAGCCTGGACCATCCTTCACATTCTGTGTCTCCCTCCCTCTCTCTGCCCCTCCCTGCCCATGTTCTCTCTCTCTCTCTCTCTCTCTCTCCCAAAAATAAACATTTAAAAAATTAAAAAAAAAAAAAAAAAGAAAAAGAAAAGAAAAAAAAATTCAAAAGACTTTCCAGGCTTGCAAAAAAGGAAAATCCAGCAATGTATATAGTTCTAGCACTAGTATTTTCAACCTGCTCTGAGACTAATGTTTGTTTAATATATTCATCTTTGAAGATTTCTCCCACTCAATAATATAGATGCAAATGGAATATATATGTTTTAGTTCACTTTTCAGGACTTTAAAAAAATGCAAGTAATACCTGCATATAAAGAGATACTCTTTATCTCAAGAAGTTTAAAAAGCACCTTGACTAAGGCCAACAATTCTCTCAACAATTCCCTCCTCCACTTTTATTTATAATCATCTTCTTTCTTTGCAACTACTGTCTCAAAATCACAACTACTGTCTTATGGAAATGGGTTATACCGATGGAAGAAAATTAACCATTATTTAGTTCAAGACATTTATCTTAGAAGGAAACAGCTGAGGCGCAGGGAGATGAAGAGAAGTAGCCCACGTGGCTGATCATCACTGGAGCCAACAGGGGATTCCGGTTTCCGGGCCCTTCCTCCGGTGATCCATTTAAGATGCCACCTTCCTTCTCCAACCTGACCTGCCTCTGTTCTAATCCCAAGATCTGTATTCACATATTAACTTTCACTTTTATTATTATTTTTTTTCAATATCTGTCCCTCTCTCACAATCCCGGCTTAAATAAGCCCTACCTAAAGAAAGTTCATCAACTGTGTTTCCCCATCGCGTTTAAAATTTTACTATTACCATATGGGGCCCAGTTGTGCACACAGATTGTGTCCACTCTGTTTTGTAGTGCTGCCTCTAATACTCTTATAATGGGTTTTCCATGGCCACTCCTCTTCCACATGTTCTGGCTTGTCACCAACGCCTACCAGCAGTTCTGTTATCTCCTTGACGTCCCCTTCTAGCTCTGCTTCCAATGGCAGCTGGCTTCTTGTACCCTTGTTTTTGTTTTTGTTTCTGTTTTATTTTCAATTTTCAGTTTATTCCTCTGAAGAGGTTTTCTTTTGATTCTTCCTTTTATTCCAACCTTTTGTCTTCTACTCTCTTTTACTCACTGTCTTCTCTTTTTATTTCATGTGTCTCAAACTCTACCTGCCCTCGGGATTCTTACTACCCTTTGTGGATATTATATCCAACATACAAGAATATGGTTCTAGCCCTAAATGTGTCCAGGCAGACGTGTAACAAAAGCTTCGACAAATATCCCCATCGAGTCTTAACAAAGTGTTTTTCTTTTTCTTTTTCTTATCTCCCCTATATCATTAAATAAACAGCATTACTACTACGGCTGGAGTTTCTGGTTTTTGCTATCTCTCTTTCTCCCTCCCTAACTCCTTTTCTTCCTCCCTAACTTCCTTCTGACTTCTCTTCTTAGCCATATCTAATGTAGTTGCTGCATTACGTAGATAGATTCTCATCCTGATTATATTTCCTACTTCACTCATTTCTCTTTTTCTTTCTACTATTATCGCCTCCATGATCCAGACAGCAGGCACTTCCCCTTCTTGAATTGGTGGGTGAAGGAATCAGAATAATCCTGTACCTTCAGTATCAGGAGGAAGATGGGGTTCATCAGGCAGAAAATATCCAGTAAATTGCACCATTGATCCTGTTGTTGCTCAGAGAAAAGCATTCGCAAATAAACTGAAACTCTAATAGATGAAGGGACCAGAAGAAGGATCCTATTACAGTCTTACCAGAATTATGACTTCACAAAGACTTCAACCAAAATCATATTAATAAGTAGGTTTACATCTATAATAGGCGTATAGGCAGTGTGTTTTTAGGCTGCATTATGTTTGCATTCACCAAGTGCTAAGAACTGCCCTGAGTACTTTACACATATATATATTTTTTAAGCTTATTTATTTTTGACAGAGGCAGAGTGCAAGCATGAGCTGGGGAGGGGCAGAGAGAAAGGGAGACACGGAACCCAAAGCAGGCTCCAGGCTCCGGGCTCCAAGCTGTCAGCACAGAGCCCGACACGGGGCTCGAACTCATGAACTGTGAGCGGGCCTGGGCCGAAGTCGGACGCTTAACAGACTGAGCCATCCAGGTGCCCCAATACTTTACACATATTAGTTCATTTTCCCAAACTATCCATGAGTTAAGTACCATTCTTATATGCATTTGGCAGATGAGAACAAAAAGTACACAAAGAGCTTGATCAAGGAACTTGTAAGTGGTAGGGTTTTCACTATAAAATTGTAATGCCAATCTAGAAATGTGTATTGCTTTTGGAAGAAAATTATTCTTTGCCCTATATACATACATACATATATATATATATATGTGTGTATATGTGTATGTGTGTGTGTATATATATATACATATATATATAATTGGATATATATATTATCCATTCATCATATATTCATACTATTCATACTTTTTCTCCTTCAAAACCTAGTCTGTGACAGGCAGTATACAGCCTGGGGATCCAACATCACACGTAGACATGTCTTTGCCCCCATGGACCCGGTTGATGGATTAGATGCAAAATGAAGGGGAAAAGGAAATGCTGGAGGATTCTTAAAAATTTTGTTAGAGCAAGTGGGTTGGTGATGGCTCTTTTTTTTTATTGGCAAGAGGACGGGGGGTGGGGGGATGGGGGTGGTGTGGGGTCAGAGTCTTATCCAGCTATTTTCAATGCTCAATTAATTTGGCAAGACTGGAAATTGTTGCTGTTGCTTTTTTGTTGGTTGGTCTGCTTTTATCAGGAGGCACATAATGTCTGGGATTTCTCTTGTGTATAATTTGAGAGCAGCATTTCTCACTCCTTCACTCACTTCTCAAAGCTTTTCAAGAGTTCCATTTTTGCAACATCTCTGTTAAGCACTAAAGATAAAACTACAAGTGATAGACTTGTGGGCCTGAAGAGGCACACAATCAATATATTTTCATTGTTTTGGTCACCAATTGCATAAATGTTCTGCCAATGTTAATTGAATGGTAACCATCTTCCAAAAGATGCGGGGGGTGGGGGGAAAACTTGCTTTCTAAAAAAAAAAAAATCAGAGGAAGAACTGCATTGCTTGAAAGCCTTCAGTATCATCAGGAAGGAAGTTCACTTCTTTTTTTTTTTTTTTTCTAATGTTTATTTTTTGAGAGAGAGAGAGAGAAGGAGACAGGGTGTGAGCAGGGGAGGGGCAGCGAGAGAGAGGGAGACACGAAATCCAAGCAGGCTCCAGGCTCCGAACTGTCAGCACAGAGCCCGACGTGGGGCTCGAACCCACAAACCGTGAGATCATGATCTGAGCCAAAGTCAGACGCTTCACCGACTGAGCCACCCAGGCGCCCCAGAAATGAGCTTCTTGTAATGTCTTTTTTACCTTGTGGTATCAAAATCATTTTCAAAGTCTCACTGTGTGTTTTTTTAAAGAGTTGTTAGGTAGTTTGAGGACAGAGGTTCATTCTCATCTAGATGCAGTGCTTTTTTTTTTTTTTATTGATTCTTTTTATTTTTTTTCTTCCCTTCTAAGATGGAAGTTGCCTTAACAATCCTTCTGAGGCTTACAAAAGAAAAGGAGCACAGGCAGAGAGAGTTTAGATGTTCTCTTCCTGAGAAACGGGGATTTTGTAATGAGAGCGCAGAACACAGAGTCTCCCTGAAGGCAGAAGAGTAAGAGCTTAGCTTTCCAACGCTGCATGTGAAATGACTCGCTAATTAGTAGTCCTAAATGTTAGGGGAGAAGATAGAGGCATAAAAGCCGGGTGGATGGTGTTTGGTGTTATGATGGAAGTGTTGAATGAAGCTTCGCTTCTTCATGGAAAACACCACTCTGTAAAAATCCGGTCCTATACGCTGTTACTTAAGCGGGTTCCTGCAGCTGCAGACTGATTAAAACCCAGCAGGTAAAGCGATAATAAACAAATGCCACCTGCTGCTGGAACAGGTGTTTGTGTCCTCATTTAGCAACCAAAGTAAATGAGAGGATGCGGAGGGGTTAAGGAGACCGTTGCCTGGATTACCAGGAGCGTGGCATTCTGCAATTCATTGCTGTGTGTCCTTGAACCTAATGCTGGGGGTTTTGATTTACCAGGTTAGTTGATGATGCCTCCAGGATTAAACCTCCATACAATTAAGAAGACCTATATCTTCTCCTGGTAGGATTCCCCCCATTCAGTGTCTGCATTTTTTTCCTCTGTTTTATTGTTGACCTCTCTTCACCCTGCACTACTTAGAAATCAATTACAGAGCACACGTTATTGAGGAGAGAATTTCTTTCACCTTCTGACAACAAATGAGACGAACCTCTATATATAAGATACATTAAAAAAAACAGAATATGGTAGATAGAACCCTATGAAATTTAATAAGTACTTGTTAAACACCATGGGTTATGTGATATTAGGTTCTTTCTTTTCTCTAGGCTCGTTTCTTCTCCCCCTTGCAACTACCCAGCCCCCTTACCATTTTTATGTTTTACAACTATTCTAACACACTCACCATTTGCTGAAAGGAGGAAAAAATTGTTACTTTCATTGTAGCAAAGCCTTTGGGCCGCTTCTTTTTTCCTTAAATAATGTAAATGCATGGAAGTCGTTTTAGAATGATTCTAAGAAAGTATAATTGGAAGACTCAGGACATCTTGGGGGGGGGCAAATATTTTCCCCAACTTATTTTCAGCAGTTGTTCTTTGTGGTGAGTCTCAGTTATTTTATGGCTATTGGTGTAAAATCCAAAAACAAAGTAAATGTGGTAATGATTTTGCTATTTATTTCCAAGAGCTAAATGACTACAAAAGGAAGCTGAAATATGTGTGGTTCAAGCCCATAGAAAACAGATACCCCATTTCAAACTATGTTGTGAGACACCTGCCAAAAACTTGAAAAAAAAAAAGGTACAGGAGAGGTTTCATGACTCAAAACTTTTGGCAGGGAGTAGGGGGTTAAGAAAAAAAAGAACTTTTAGGAGACTACTTGGAAAGCTGACTATTTATACCCTTAGGATCTGGGATCACAGTGACATTATGTGCGACTCCAACCTGTGAAATTGGAAGAACAAAACACAACTGGTAGCCGCACTGACAGCAGAACAAAGAAGTGGCTGCTTTGGGCAGCTTGTGTGCCCAAACTCTGTCAGGGCAGACAACTGGGCACTTGCTTACCTTCACCCAGATTTAGGCCATGCCCATGGCGTAACGATGCTTGACCCTCCTATGCAAGGGCTTTATGGAGTGATGTTTCAGTTAAATGTATGCTGGGCTGTTGCTGTAAAGACATAAACCCTATACTTTCAGAGGCTTAAGAAAATAGAATTTGATTTCTGCTCATCTATAGTCCAAACGGGCAGGAAATTCAGGATCCAAGGTCCTTCTCTTGCATGGTTGCTCTAGGCTTCTAGATTTCTTCTCCTCAAAGGGTTAGCCTCAGAAGTTTTTTCCTACCAAAGTAAACATGGAGGTCACTGCCCGTGCAGCCATTGTTTTCCTCCTCCCTAAACTCTTTTCCTTTTCTATTTTCCTACCCTTAATCCCAGTCCCTACACTGTTGGAGTTAGAAGAAACCTGTAACAAATTGTAAGAGAGAACGGAAAAAAAAAAAGTGGACAGAGAAAAGGAGACTACTTCTCCCCTCTCTCATCAGAGACCTGTAGACCTATAGCCTTCTCAGGATAGAAATTGAGTAACTTGGCAATATACTTCAGCAATGTATTATTGTACCGAACTAGGCAATAGTTTCTACTCAAGAGAGCTTTTGATTACTTGAAAGTGAAAAACAAATAAATAAATAAAAAGACCGACCTTTAATTTCAACCAGTAACATGGGAACACTCTGCTCCAGAGAATGCATTTAAGAGGTAGTGAAAAAAAATGCCAATTTATGACTATTCTCCATGAATTGGGCTTGTTTAATCAGAGCAGGGCATAAATAAGAGGTGTTATATTGACCATACGAGGGAAAACATTTTGCAGGGGTATGAAGTTAAAGGTACTGTTGGTCAGTTTTCTTGTTAGATAAGTACCGATTTCCGTACTCATGGTATTTATTAATGGTAGGTGACTATTTTTGAATACATTTTTCTTCCTTTGTAGAAAGCTAGCATTATTTAATCATTGGTGATTTATAATCTTGGAGAGTTTCAGAATCACTCTAAGGTAATACAGTCAGAGAAGAAATAGGACATATTAGAAAAACCAGCTCTGTTCTTAAACTTTTCGTAACATTTTTTTTCTCTTTTCGAGGTAGAATTGATCAGTCTGTCTTGCCTTTCACTCTGTAATTTGTACATATCTGTTCCTGCTGTTGGACTTGAGCGTTTTGAAGGAAGTGATCTTCAAATTCCCTTTATCTTCAAAAATACCTCATATGTAGAAGGTCTTGTAAATTTAGGGATTTTATAATAAATCCCTAAAATTATCTTTTTTTTCTTTAATGAATTACTTTTTTTCTCCTAAAAGTAGAACAGAGGAAAAAATCAGCTAATTGAGGCTTTTGGATATCAAGTTCCTTTTAATCAAAGTTTTAATGAATATAGATATAGAAGATAGATGAAGAATTTGACAAGATAATTCTCTTGATATCATAATGAAGGTTACTATGTTACAAAAGTCCCTGTAGTAGATACCATGTGGGAAATAGATCACAAAAATTGTTCCGCACATAATTCAGAATTCTCTGCTTCATTCTCTTATACACGGTGATTCCAGAGTGATAAGGGCATCACTACAAAGTTGAGGAATCCTAAGGAAAGGATCAGTACAGTAAGGAATGACATTTCCAATGGGGCACTGAGCCTTGGAAAAAGTCAGCACATTTGAAGCTTGGTAGTAGTTATGCCCTGTGTACAGATGAACTTTCTTGGTATACTTAGACTTCTCTTCCAACCTTCAAGTCTGTGTAGCCATTGCCTTCAACATCAAATTATGAAAGCCTTGCATTCCCAATATGAGAAAGTAAGCTCTTTTAAGGAATTATGTTGTCAGTAACCCATACCCGTGTCTTTTTGTTACATTTTACATTCAATGAAAATTATTTAAGATTTCTGGTACTTTAGTAAGAAGTCAGTATGAAAGAGACTCCAAGCTTAACATCTGTTGCCTTTGCCAACCTAAATAATTATCTTAGGGAAGCAGATTGTACAGGAGTGACAAAGGATGATTTGAAAGTAGAAGTATATTATCAAGGTGTTAAATTAACTATGAAGTAATCTTAGCGCTTCTAAATGTTCAGAGTCCTTCTGTTACATGTGAAAAGAAAGTGAATACAATATGCTCAATATTTTTTTCTACATTCTTCCTTTGTCTTTGGAGGTCACCAATTGTTTGTTTGTTTGTTTGTTTGCCAGTTTTCTTCCTATTAGGTAGCACATCAGAATGACTGCCTTGTTGAATTTCTTTGATGCTGGACATTTATGACATGCTGGACTTAATAGCGCTTGAGGCTGTTTCCAGCACATTCTCTAATTACGTTTACGTAGGAACTTGCTCCTATAAAATAGCAAATCGGGATTTCTAGAGCAGAACAGTTAAAACAACATTGGTGCAAATCCAAGAGTGAGGTCAAACTTGAAGCCAGTTCAGCCAAGTATAACACCGTAACAGGAAAGCAATGAATTCTTCCATATTTTCCAGGGGACATATTTTAGGGCTTTCATCTTTTGGCCTCCCTTAAATACCTCTTTCCTTTAACACGTGTGCAATTCATCAATGGCCAGTACCCTTTCAAATAGACAACCTCAGCAGTTTAAATGCAAGAGTTATTGAGCTTTGTTGTTCTTGTTCAGTGACGTAAGACACAAAATCTGACATTTGCCATCGTTGTCTTTACAACCAATACCAAAAACCAGGTTTGTCTGCGACTTATCGTATCCTTTTCTTGGGATCTACATATGCTGTGCAAAATGACTGAAGAAAAATTTCTATCACAAAACAGCACCAGAGAGAATGAGAGAGAAAGAGAAGAGAGAGTAAAGAGACAGAAACTTTCCCTAACTTATGGCATTCCTTTAGGCAAGGCACTTACACTTGTTTGGGTCTCAGTTTTACTATTCATAAAATGAGAACTTAGGTTGAATTGTTACCTCCCCCCCCCCAGACTGATTACCAACTGTTTTATTACGTTATTATCACCACCATTGATTTCTGCTTAATTTATTTTATTGAAGTATAACTTCATACAGTAAAAGTACCCAAATCTTCGGTGAAATGCTCAATGAATTTTTAATATGCATGGACCCGGGTAACTATCACTCAGATCAAAGTATAGATTTCCAGCCCTCAGTGGATTCCTTGGTTTCCCCACTGAGTCCATATTCCTTACCGCTCTCTTAACTTCTGACGCCATAGCTTAGTTTTACCTGCTTTTGAACTTTATGTAAATGGAATCAGTCAGTATGTCTTTTTTTTTTTTATCTGGTTTCTTTTGTTCAACAATGTATCTGTGAAAATCATCCGTACTCTGATGAGTAGCAATACTTTGTTCTTTTTCACTGTGGTGCTTTATCCCATTGTGTGCATATACCATCTGAGTTGTTTTCAGATTTTCGCTATCATGAATAAGGCTGATAATAATAGTTTTTGAGTATATTTTGGTGAAATAAGAAATAATTCTTCATAGAGGGGACATATATAGCTGGACACAATTACTAAATTATAGGTTAACCATATTTCAACTTTAGCAAATATTTGTACTTGTACTGTTACTTACCTTAGGTTTTTCTTTAAGTTCTTTTTAAATTTATTAAACTTGTGGCTGTGCAATGGTATATTAGTATGTTTCTGTTAATGTTTAAGCATTTTTACTTAAAAATATATTTCATATCCCTGAAATAATAGGGTTGAGGTGATAATTATGTTTTTTTCTAATTTACATTAAGATAAATATAAAATCATTACAATACAAAATATCCATCTGTATAGAACTCTAAATACTCTCATGTTAACCACATTCATTCTAAATGAACTGTTCCTAGGTCACTTCTCTGAGAACTTTTAATTTTATAAGAGATTTCTCCTACATTATCAATATTTTCTTTAAAATCAAAGAAAATTTAAATGGTTGTGATTTTGTAGCTAAAGTTTCTTGTTTATTTATTTTTAAAAGAGAGAGAGAGCACGAGTGGGGAAGGGGCAGAGGGGGGGGAGACACAGAATCCTAAGCAGGCTTCAGTCTCTGAGCTGTCAGCACAGAGCCCGACCCGGGGCTTGAACTCACAAACTGTGAGATCGTGACCTGAGCCAAAGTCGGTCACTCAATGGACTGAGCCACCCAGGTGCCCCTGTTTATTTGAGCTTTTTAAGACACCAATGAAAGTGGATATTCACTATATTCTTAAATATCTATCCATGAAATTTTTGTTAAATTTCTATGGGTGATGGTGTAAAAAGCCTACTGAAAGTCAGATGGAAGAAAAAAGAAATGATACTGGCGAGTCAGTGCTCCATCATGTGCAATGTTTTTTTTCATGGGTTTCGCTGTAGATGCACATGCTCATGCATTACACATACACTAAATGTTAAAGTATATGATGTAATGTTTTTCCCCCTTTTTTAATTTTATTTTTTATTTTTTTTAAATTTACATCCAAACTAGTTAGCATATAGTGCAACAATGATTTCAGGAGTAGATTCCTTAGTGCCCCTTACCCATTTAGCCCATCCCCCCTCCCACAACCCCTACACCAACCCGCAGTTTGTTTTCCATATTTATGAGTCTCTTCTGTTTTGTCCCCCTCCCTGTTTTTATATTATTTTTGTTTCCCTTCCCTTATGTTCATATATTTTGTCTCTTAAAGTCCTCATGTGAGTGAAGTCGTATAATTTTTGTCTTTCTCTGACTGATTTCTCTTAGCATAATACCCTCCAGTTCCATCCACATAGTTGCAAATGGCAAGATCTCATTCTTTTTGATTGCCTAGTAATACTCCATTGTATATATATACCACATTGTCTTTATCCATTCATCCATCGATGGACATTTGGGCTCTTTCCATACTTTGGCTATTGTTGATAGTGCTGCTATAAACATGGGGGTGCACGTGTCCCTTCGAAACAGCACACCTGTATCCCGTGGATAAATGCCTAGTAGTGCAATTGCTGGGTTGTAGGGTAGTTCTATTTTTAGTTTTCTGAGGAACCTCCATATTGTTTTCCAGAGTGGCTGCACCAGCTTGCACTGCCACCAACAATGCGAAACCAAGTCAGTTAACATATAGTGTAGTAATGGTTTGAGGCGTAGAATTTAGTGATCCATCACTTACATAAAATACCCAGTGCTCATCCCAACAAGTACCCTGCTTAATGCCCATCATCCCTTTAGCCCATCCCCCACCTACTCCCCTCCAACAACCCTCAGTTTTTTCTCTGTGTTTAAGACTCTCTGATTTTCCCTTCCCTTACCCTATGTTCATGCGTTTGTTTCTTAAATGCCACATGAGTGAAATCATATGATATCTATCTTTCTCTGATTGACTTATTTTTCTAAAATATATAAGCCTAGGGGCATCTGGGTGGCTCAGTTGGTTTAACTTCAGCTCAGGTCACGATCTCACAGTTTGTGGGTTTGAGCCCCACATCAGGGTCTGGGCTGGCAGCTCAGAGCCTGGAACCTGCTTTGGATTCTGTGTCTCAGCCTCTTTCTGTCCCTTCCCACTTGTGCTCTGTCTCTCTCTGTCTCTCAAAAATAAATGTAAAAATTATAAATAAATAAATAAATAAATAAATAAATAAATAAAATGCATATGCTTAACACCATCATAAGCTAATATGAGACAGCTAGTTTTTGAAAAATTGTAATTACAATGTAAATCTCATGGAAGATTTTTGGTCTAGTAATAGCTAAAGGCTTTGTCGATCATATATGGCCCCATGACCACAAGTGATTGTAAGACAGGTGGTCACAGACTGGGACTCTTAATGTCCATGGAAAGGATGGACCCTTGAAGTAATAGAGTCCTCATTAACTACTTCACATCTAGAATCCAGGAGACCATGATTAACTGGCAAGACCAGAGGGGCAGGTAAGGGGTCTTGACCCACAGGGGGTTGAGGAGATATCATCCCTAAGAACAAGATAGATGGGCAATCAATAAAGGTACTGCTTAACATCTATAACATAAGGAAGGAAGGAAGGAAGGAAGGAAGGAAGGAAGGAAGGAAGGGAGGAAGGAAGGAAATGAAGGAGGAAGGAAAAGAAGGGAGTAAAGACAAAGATGGAAGATCAGGAAGCAAAGAATGCCCTCTTCCCCCAATAAAAAGAAGTCACAGTCTTTTGCTAAGTTTGTAAAATGGAGCCAATTTTTGGATTGAGAATTATATAATTGAACAGTAGATAAGTCTGTAAAAAGAAAAACCTTGCCCCAATTCCCTCTACAGAAAGACCCATGGCCATTTACTCTGGTGATTATACACTGTGGAAAAGAGAATTTGAGGACTAGGTACCTTAGAGGCTCAAAGCCTCTCTGCAGCCCTTCATTTGAGTGGGAGCTTAAGGGTGCCAAATAATACATGAAGCTCTGGCTGAACACTGGTTTATAGTGTACCTGGTGGATACATGGACTCATCCACTGGCCATTTTTTCAGTCCCCGAGTGCATATTGAAATCGATATGCTTGGATAGTCCCCACATTGTGTCTCTGGATTGTCTGTAAGAGTTATTGTCCTGAGAAAGGTAAAGGGGAGGTTTTAGAGTTAGTCCCTCCTCCCCAACCACCAGCGTAAGTCTAAAACCATTTTGCACTCTAGGGGATGGGGGCAGCAGAGATTTAGTGCCACCTTTAAAGAACTAAAGTATACAGAGGTGGTGCTCCCCACTGTATTTTTACTTGATTTGCCTATCTGGCCTCTACAGACACTGGCTGGGTCCAAAAGAATGATGGTAGAGGACTTCAAGGTCAACCAAGTAGGGGTCTCACTCACAGCTTTTGTGGCAGATGTGGCATCAGTGCTCGTGCAGATGAATAAGGTGTCGGAAACATGGCTGGCGGCCACTGATTTGTTACATATGTTTTCAACTTCAGTTACATTGCCTTCATGGGAAACAGGCAATATTTATTTACGGTTTCACCTCAGGGGTGTTAACTCTCCTGCCCACTGTTATAATATAGTCTGAAGAGATCTGAATCTCCTGGATACCCCAAAGATAATGACATTGACCCAGTATGTCAATGAATTTATTTGTATTGGGCAGAACAAGAAAGAGACAGTTAGTATGAGGGAGGTCTTGGTAAAACACATGCATTCCAGAGGGTGGGAGATTAACTTTATGAAGATTCAGGAACTTGACTGTTCTGGAACCAATGACATTTCTGCAAATGTTGTGGTCAGGGAGATCGTCTCCAAAGTATAAGACAAATTACTGCATAATTCATGTCCCAGCACCGACAAGCAATCATGACACCTGTTAGGGTTTTATTGGTTCTGAAGAAATTCCACTTTTAGTAATACTGTTTCAGCCCATATACTAGACAACATGGCAATTTTGGTCAAGGACGCTGTCAGCCTCACCAAAACATTTTCAGAACTGCATGGCTTTCAAGATCTTTTCTTCCCCTTTCTTAAGAGGAAAAAAAAAAAACTGCATTGTGGTCTGAATATTCTCCTGTCCTCCTCAGAAACTCTCCTCATTTGCCCTCAAAGGCTTTTCCCTTAATAAATCTCTTGTGTATCTATTCTCATCTATCTCATTCTTGGAGGACACAGACTAATTAATGTGTGTTTTCAAGCATGTCCTCAGCCATTACATATAATTTGGGGGACAACTTTATATTCATCATTGCATATTAATTTATCAGTTTTAATTTTTTGGATGTGTTTTTGTGTATTAGACATACAATAATAAGAACCAAATAGTAGATCCCAAGCCAGCCGAAGCACTGTGGAGAGAAGAGGGCAGAGTGGATATAAAACAGAAGATGAACTAATTCCTTTTTTAACATTTTAGGCTAAGTCATTGACAGACAATGACCATTTTAATAAGAAGTCATTTTATTTTAAAACTTTGTTTAGTAGTACAGCATTCTCTGCAGCAAAAAATGGAGTACTATGTGGCAAGGAGAAAGAATGAAATATGGCCCTTTGTAGCAACGTGGATGGAACTGGAAAGTGTTATGCTAAGTGAAATAAGCCATACAGAGAAAAACAGATACCATATGTTTTCCTTCCTTTAAATGATAGATAAAAATGGGTGTAAAATGATTTATTTTGACAAATACCTACAGACCCGTTGTTAAGTTTTTTAAGTGTCATTCATCCGCCTTTGAGTATTTCCATTATTTGCCCAGTGCCTGAGATGATACATATCTTTCCATTTTCTTATCACCTCGACTCAGATTCAATAGTTTCAAGGCAGATGGTTTGGTCTTGAGGGTTAGCCTTTTGTCACAGAACAAAACCAAGATGGCTTGTTCACAGTTTTGAGCCCACAAGATTGTTCTCCTTGGTTAGGGTAATTTTGTCATCATCACATTCTTTTGAATCTGAATTCAGAGTATTAATATATATTCTTGGGATCTGCAATTTAATGTAGATTCAATTCGATTACATTAGATGATTAGATTAGATTAGTGGATAGATAGATAGATAGATAATGCACAAATGTATCACATCTCCTTTTAACATACCCATAATTCAGAGACTATTATAGAGACGCTTGCAATATGTCCAAGGAGTCAAAGCCTTTTTGTTTCATTTCAGACTCAGTGTTATTTTGATTATAGACTAACATATTTTGCCTAGGTTCATCTACTTAGTCTTCTACACATTATATTATGCTCTTCATACAAAAGGGATAAAAAGACTTAAGAAATCCATCCCCGGATAAAGGTGGATATCCACTCTCCACCCTCCCCTCTTTTTTTTTTTAAATATCTATAGAAAATTCTCTTGGTTTTTATTCAATGTGGAGACAGCTTCCATCTTCTCCCTGTTTCCTGTGCCCCCTTTCCAAGAAAAGAAGAGAGAGTAAGAAAAGAAACATGTGTAGCCTAGCCCATGGAGCATTTGTCTTCAGGACAAAGGTTTTTCTTTGCTCATTCGGAGAGTAAATATATCATAATACAACGTATTTTTGAAAGGGAGGACTTTGAAAATCTAGCTGTGCTGGTCATGGCATATGTTTGTGTGTCTAATCAAGTAAGTTATTTTTAGAGAATCTGGTTAGTCACAGTGCTGTTGCATCAGCACATGAGGATTTCCAGAAACAAAGATGGAATTTTAAACTCTGATTTCTGCATCTATCTATCTGGTGGTTTTGGAGTTGAGGAAGAGATGGAAGAATGGCGTAAGAAAATTTTAAGCCCCACTCAAAATGCCTGATAGTACAGCAGCCATGCCAGGACAATGAAGCAACAAGAATGGGAATAAATGAAATACAATAAGGCTGGTAAAGGTGAAAGACAGAAGGAGCCTGTGTGACAGATAAAACATTGAGTAGCTGAAACAAGGAAAGTGATTGCCTTCAATTTTCACATTTTATGACAAAAGTAAACACTCTTTAACTACTATTGGTTAGGTTTTCTACTACTTTAAGTTGGAAGCAATGGATGCATATAAAGTGTTGGGACATCCAAGACAAGTTTACATTTATTCATTCACTCATTCATTCATTCAACAATTTTACATGTTTTATATTACCTTGTTCTACTGTACATAATTTAATTTGGAATATACTTATTGACTTTGTGTCTGTTTTTACTAGAATAGAATATTATTTTCTGCTGAATCCCGGTGCTTAGAATGCTGTCTGATATTAAGTTTGTGCTTCACAAATACTTAGTGAGTGAATACATAATACAATATTAAGTAAATTCTCTGCTATCAACTAGGTATACAAAGAAAACATGAGGAAGATAATGAAAATTCAAAAATATGATCCAGGGTTCAGTTGTAGATGAAACGTATGAATCTGTAAAATAAAAGGAACAGAGTTTTCCTCTTCACAATTCACTGATCTGAAAATACTTTTTTGTTTAAGTTGTATTTATTCAAGTTATCTCTATACCCCACATGGGGATCAAACTCATGACCCCAATCTCAATAGTCACATGCTCTTCCAATTCAGCCAGCCAGGTGCCCCAATCTGAAAGTTGTCTTATGTAATCCTCATGGGTATCAGACTTCTCTATTTTAACGACTTTCTGAAATATAATTGAAATACAGCAGATAATTAAGATGTATAATTTGATCAGTTTTGGAAGATGCAGATGCTTGTAAAGCCGTCAAAGAATCAAGAGACCAAATATTTTTATCACCCCAAAAAAGTTCTTAATGCTCTTTTTTAATTTCTTCTCTTCCTCCATCTCCTCACATGTGTCTGTGTCTGCACATAATAACTAAATTGCTCTTGGTCATTCAAAATGAGTTTGCCTTTTCTCTAAATTTATAAAAATGGTGTGTATAGTATGTATTTTTTTTTGGCTTGACTTCTTTTCCTCAAGAAAATAATTTTAAAACACATCTATGCTGTTGGGCATCAACAGTTAATTTTTAATTGCTAAATAGCATCCCATTGTAAAAATACACTATAATTTGTGGACAATTGGATGACTTATACTTCTGAGTTTTTTTCTAACAAGGATTTGCCTACATTAAGGTTGCAAAAATTTCCTCCTGTGTTTTGTTGTAGAATTTCATGTCTTAAGTATTAGGTTTTATATTTAGGTCTATGGTACCTTTTGAGTTAATTGTTTTGAATGGTATGGTAAAAGAGATAATATTTATGTTTCTGTTTTTTTTTCCCTATATATGCGCATTCGATCTAGTTATATTAATAAAATAGATCTTCTTTTCCTCCAATTGATGTCTTTTAATCTTTGTCAAAAATCTCTATTCTGGGGGCACCTGGGTGGCTCAGTTGGTTAAGCATCCGACTTCAGCTCAGGTCATGACTTCATGGCCCGTGGGTTCGAGCCCTGCATCGGGCTCTGTGCTGACAGCTCAGAGCCTGGAGTCTGCTTCAGATTCTGTGTCTCCCTCACTCTCTGACCCTCCCCGTTCATGCTCTGTCTCTCTCTGTCTCAAAAATAAACATTAAAATAAATAAATAAATAAATAAATAAATAAATAAATAAAATCTCTATTCTGATAGAGTGATCTATATTATTTCTATGCTTTTGCCAATTCCCAACTGTCTTAATTGTGGTTGCTTTATTATTTGTTTTTAATTGTGTGTAATGTTTATTTATTTTTGAGAGAGATAGAGCATGATGGGAGAGGGCCAGAGAGAGAGGCAGACACAGTATCCAAAGCAGGATCAGGACTCTGTGCTGACAGTGGGGCTGGAATTCATGAGCCATGATATCATGACCCGAGCTGAAGTTGGATGCCTAACTGACTGAGTCACCAGGTGCCCCAATTGTGGTAGCATTATAGAGTGCTTTTTAAATTATAGAATCATCTTAATTAATTTCCACACAAAAAAATATCTTGGTGTAATTTTGATTGGTATGAATTGAATTTATAATAGATCAGTTTGGAAGATTTGTTATAATAACAGTAAATCTTCTGACCAATGAGCTTGATATGTATTGCCATTTATTTATTCTTGAATTTCTATTAGAAATGTTTGTAATTTTTCAGAAAAGTGATGTTGGATTTGTTTTTGTGGAATTTTTCCCTAGGTGTTTTATGTTTTTTATATTATCAAACTAAGATTTTTAAAAAATATCATTTTCCAATTGTTTTATGTATGTATATTAAAATGTAATTGGTCATTCTATATTCATCTTGTATATTCTGGCCTTGTCAAATTCAATATTGAGTTCTAGTATTTGTGTTGTTCTAGTATTTGTCTTTGGAATTTCCTATGTACACAAATTCTACATATAGAGAGTTTTACTTCCTCCATTCTGGTCTTTATAATTTTTTTCTTTCCTTATTTCCATGATTAGAACTCCAAGTGAAATTTTGAATAAGAATTTGCGAAGCAACCATTTTTCCTTATTTTTCATTTCAAAGAAGCTGTTCATATTCATTTTATATGAATTTAATAAGTTCAGAAAAATAATAGATATGTGCTTTGGAAAGTACATATAGGAATTATTTATAGTGAATGGTTTTTAATGAGAAAAAATATTTAAATTGCTTAGATATAATAAACCAGATAATGGATACATATAATACATATTCAGCAATTAAAGCAATTTGAATTTATATGAATCAAGTAGATAAACTCACAAAAGTAAGTTTGAATGGGGAAAAAAGCAAATCAAAGAAGACTGCCTTGGTAGGATATCATTTACTTAAAGATCAAAACCATGTGAAATGTCACAGACTCTAAGTCTAAAGTTCTCCTTTGACCAGCAAAAGAGCTGGATGCAGGATTAAAGCAAGAGATGGCTAATGTCCGGGAAAAGACAAGAGCCCTGAATAAAAGTCCTTGCCCCATTTTTATTAGGATCAGAAGGCTTACAAACATGCTCATGGATGTGCACAAAGAGACAATGAATCTGTGAACATTAACTTGTGGACATGAGGGAAAGGGGGCCTTGAAGATATTTGGGGTTAGGAGTTTGGGCTAATACAAAACAAAATCCGGGCTCCAGACAGTTGGGAGGAGAGTTGTTAACAGTAGACATAAGGCAGCACCTCTGTTTATCTTAGGTAGCCTCAGGGATGAGACAGGTAGGGAAAACAACCTCAGAGTTGACAAGGCACCTTTTCTTTTGTTAACCATCTCTGCTCTGGGCTGTTTTGCCTGCAGGGCAGCGGTCCATAGTCCAATTCACCAGTTTACCTGACCTGGCCCTATTCTCCTGTGAAAGCAGCTTTTCTGCTATAGTACCAAATTGGGGGTGTTCCACCCTGAATATCTAATCTTGTTTATTTCATTTATCTATGTATTGGGCACCTTTGCACCATTCCTATTTTAAGCCTTTGCCTCTCCCTCTCTACTTTGGGGACTCTGCACCCGATCTCTATTTTGGGGTGCCTTTGCACCTCCCTGTACCTGGCACCTTTGTGCTTCCCTATTCTCAGGGTGCCTTTGCACCCACTATTCTTGGGGTGCCAATCTGGTTTACCGAAACTCAGGTGTGAGCATTTTATGGCTTTGTATTTCTTCATGCCTTGTTAACTCATTAGTGTCACCCTACGGGATTCCTAAGTTTATCCCCCACAGTGAAACTGAATAGCAGAATTTTAAGTGCTAGGTAGGTATATAGTAGTAAAACTTTTTTTTGTCTTGTTTTGTTTTTATCAAGGGAATGAAAAACACAATTTTAAAAGCTGTGGTACACCTGAGAGGTATAAAAGAAATGTTATCAGGAAAGTATACATAGTTTTATTTTAATATTTTTAAAAAAATAATCTCTATTCCCAATGTGGGGCTCGAACTCACAACACCAAGATCAAGAGTCACATGTTCTATCGACTAAGGAAGCCAGGTGCCCTACACAGGAATTTTTAAGTATCAATAGTGTTTCATTTGGTAAGTTTGATGGGAGATACATGTGTTTTTTCATGTTATTATTTGTAATTAAGAGTTTATTTAAAAAAGAAATTGTTAACCATGTGGTAAGTAGTCAAAGGTAACTTCCTTATCTGATACCTAAAGAAAGGATGTTTTGATAGTATTGATAAAGCATGAAAGTCAATTAGTTCATATACTTAAATCTAAAAATACAGTTTCTAACAAAATTTCTAATTCAAAATATGTTTAATTTCTTTAACAAAAATCTTTGCATGTTTAAATAGCACTTATGTATGTGGGCATGCATTTAAGTATCAAAAATGTTTATGACAAAACACCTTCTGAGTATATAGTACTACTCACATAGTTATAATTAGGTGATAAAAAAATGACTGAAACTCTTGAAGAGGTACCTGTTTTCTCTTCTAGTTGAATGAATGGGTTCTTGGGCTTTCTATTATGATATACACACTTGTGAATAAATCTTTGAAGTTGACCAATAGCAAAATACAAAATTATGTTAATCTCTATATGTTATGGAAATTGAAGATAGCAACGTGAATCCTCTGACACAGGTAATTATAAGATACATTTTAAAACACAAAGTTTCTCACATCTTAACAGGTGTGGATCTCCTGTGTTCTACTCTTGGCAGTTATCATGCTGAAGTTAAAAATAAATGCTGCAAACAAATTCTTTGAATTTGAGGTTGAAAAAAAATCACAGTTATTTTAGAGCCTATATGTTCAATGGAACAAAATTAGCAAGTGCTTTAAAATGTTAGACAAAGAAAAAAGTGATCCATACCTTCCTTAAAAAAGTAAGAAGATAGGAGAGACAGGAGTCAAAGACTGAGTTAACTCAGTAGATTACTGGCAAAGTTGCTGAGTTCTATGAGTACTGTACCTGGTCAGATTGCCATCCAATTGGGCCCAGGCCTGCTAGGGGTCCAACATGTCCTAGATATCCAACCCCCCATCCTTCCCGTTCCTGAGTGGTTCCCACATCCTTGCCCAGAAGATTCCCCATATTTGCAAAACTCTACCTATATGTGTGTCTCTTGTGATGCCTCATGTCTAGGTCAATAACCCCTGTAACATGAGGAGTGAGAAGCCATTCAAGACCTCTGGTTTTAAAGCACAAATTTTCAAGAACATATTCCTCAAAACAATTCAGTGAAATAGTGATTGCCAACATCCAATAAGAAAGATGGGGTGTCCAGGTATATTGATTTGAGTACCAGATATTAACAAATTTTTATGTAACTTTTCCCCTCTAAGATTAATTTACAACCAATGAATTTGGATGAAAAATTATATTTCCTCAAAGATGTAAAATCCATATAATATTCAGAGAGAACAGAAATGTATCATCAGGTAGTGCAACATCCATTCTCACTACACATAGGAGAAAGCTGATACTTTGAGGAGTTGTTTGATATACCAAACGTCTCAAAACAAGTTGAGAGCATAGCTGTTGGCATTATGTCTCTTCCAATAACGCTTTTAATTTACAGTATAAAAAGAAAGAAATTATTGAAGAAATAGATAACTAGAAATACAGATATACCTTGTGTCACCTTCTGCCCTCTGCTTTTTTATCCTTTTAAACATGTTTCTAAACTTGTTACTCCTTCCCATGCCTATTCACATAAAAATCAGTTATCCCATCCAATACACTCCTTTGTAATAAGTTCGTGAAAAAAATCTATACTTATACAATTATTTCTAATGTCCTAGGGAATTTTATTTTTAAAACTTATTTTAATGATCAAAAAAAAAAGAAAAGCACTTATATGTCTGTTGTATATACTAGATCAGAAAATAGTTTTGTACTTTGGAGAATTAACAATATAAATACACATACAGAGACAATACTTCAAAACTGGGTATTGTTTCAGTGAAGCTTTGACAGCTCATTTTCTTAGTATTTTCATCTGTAATGAACCTTTCAGAAGGGACAATTGTGCGGAGGTGGGGGGCAGCATCTTAGAAATGTTATTTGCCTTTCTACAATTATCTCTTTAAAAGGTAGTGTTGTGCCTTAAGCAAAAGAATTTATAAATTAAAATTTTTGACTCTACTTCCATAGAACAATGTAAAGCTTTGACAGGTTCTCAAATTGCAATTATTATAGCAATTATTTGACTTAACAATAATTGTGTTTTTTTGAGAGAAAGGACAAACATTTGCCTCCACAATGTTTGGGATATGGAAAAATACTTGAAATACTTTGGACATTTCTTGCATAAATCCCTATTAGTATTCTCATCAATATAGAGTTTCTCAGTATCGAGTGTGTAATGTTTTCACTATGTCCTGGGAGTTCCAATTAAAAGCTGCATGTTGAAATCCATGTTATATCTATTTGTTTAGTACCATAGTAGCATATAATATTATTTGTTATGTTAATGTATTATCTTATATTTTCTATAATGTAAACAATTTATGTGATTGTTCCTCCTCTGAAGCTTTTCCAAATTTATTGAAGAAATTCAATTCTTCTTCCTTCCTCTTCTCAGTCTGAACTCACAATCCTTGACATTATTTTTGTATAGATTTACTACACTTAGATGTTTAATTCCTGCTTTCCCACCTGAAAAACTTTTTGCTCTATATCTGTAAAATATTTTACTGTTATTTTATGTCCTGGGTATTATTTTATTTTTTAAATTTTAAAATAATTTTTGAATGTTTGTTTATTTTTGAAGGAGAGAGAGAGGGACAGAGTGTGAGCAGGGCAGGAGCAGAGAGAAAGGGAGACACAGAATCCATAGTGGGCTCCAGGTTCTGAGCTGTCAGCATAGAGGCCAATGCAGGGCTTGAATTCACAAACTGTGAGGTCATGACCTGAGATGAAGTCGGATGCTTAACTGACTGAGCCATCCACATGACCCTTTTTAAAAATTTTTTTAATGTTTTTTTTGGGGGGGAGGGAGAGACAGAGTGTTTAGCTGTTAGAGCCTGAAGCTGGGCTCGAACTCATGAACCATGAGATCATGACCTGAGCCTAAGTTGGATGCTAAACCGATTGAGCCATCCAGGCGCCCCCTGGGTTAATATTTTCAATCTGATATCAGGTAGGGTTTAAATAACCATTGAGTTGCAAGTTAGCAGAAGTAATTTATACTCTTCACTCTATTTATACACTGTTTTCTATAAGTCAAATATGATATTGCTCTAATATTATTTTTCTTGTAAAACATTATGTCCTAGACTGGGTTGTCACTGGCTATCAGAGTCTGAACCAAGGGTTTATTTGGTAAGTGTGCCAGAGACAGAACTTGGAGATGGGGACAGTAAAACAGGAATGAGGAAAGGCCAACATTATGGTGTATTCTCCAGTTGGTTAAACAGGAGACCACTGAGGCTCAATCTTTTTAGCTCTTTTGCAGATCTGTCTAGAATATGTCTTAGAATGATCCACAGAGGGATGGAAGAAGGGAGAATTTATCTTCTGGCCCCTATCACCTATGTTCAAGGATTGCTACAGGACAGGTTATGGCAGAAGTCCAGGGAACGAAGGGAAAGATATATGGAGTAGTGAGTCAAGGTACTGTCAGTTACAACTGTCAGAAGGTGCTCGCTGAAGCAAGCGATGATGTAAAATGTGAGCTGAAGTGATGTGAAATGGGACACAACTGATGTCTTAGTCCAGAGGTGTAAATAATTCATATTGCCATTTAGTAAGTATAGTCAAAACATACTATGATCCTGGAAGAGAAAGCCTTGATGATATTCCCCTTTTTTTCTTTGCTGATTAATCCTCATTACTCAGCAATTATTGAATACTTCCTTTCATTCATTCTTTCACCTATTCATTCATTCATAGTATAATTATTTAACATGTACAATGCAGAGGTAACTGAGCAGTCATTTTCTTATTTGTCTTATTTTACACTTGCAATTTTTCTTTATGTTTGCAAATCAATTAGTTTTTTTTTTTTTGTTTTTTTGTTTTTTTGTTTTTTTTGGTCAATTCTCTCTTCCAGTTAGGATGTTTAAAAATAGTCAATAGAAACATCCATTTCTGTAAATATGAGGTAGAAATACTTGTCTTCATTCCTCCTACTAAATACAACTAAAAATCATGGGTATTAAATATAATTTCCATATTGCATAAAGCAAACATAAGAAGATTCTGAAACAGGGAGAGAAGAAGACAAGTTGGTAAAGATTTTGAGACCCAAGGAATAGTTAGATTGTGAGTTCCTGGGTTTGTTTTTTGCCTCAGATAGCCCCACGCAGAGCTGAAGAAACTAGCAACCCAGAACCATCGATGGACAGAGATAATAAAGTCCCCCAAAACCTTCCCTCTATGACCAAATAACCAGGGAATGTACAACCTAGCAAGACTGAAAACTTGTAGACAGACACTGCTCTACTGAAGTCAGACATCACAGAAAAAAAAAATGTGGCCTCATACAAGTCAAGTAGCAAAGGCTGAAGGGGGAGCTTAGACTTTCATACTCTCCAAGCTATAATGAGCCCCTTCTCAGTGTAAGTGAAGACCACATGATCAAACCTAGACTTCAATCCCTACCTGGAACTAATGAGGTACTTCAACCTTGGCCACTATAGTTTTCAGAGGAGAATGAAGGCTTTCACCCCTTCCAGTAGTAATGAGGCAAGGTGGGGAAGAACACTAGGGAGAGGAAGAACACTAACTTACCACTCTAGGGAGATATTAGTTGAGCCCTATTGGTGAGCAAGAATCTCCACATTAACTCAACAGTAGTTAGGTCACCCCTTCATTAGGTATGAATAAAGGAAAGTGAGTAACATAGACTGCTATCTCCTCCTGGAAATAGTGAGGTAGGACCTCCCCTTCTGCAGATTCAGTGTCAGAATATGCTATCTAATACAGAAGGTTTAAGTAAGATCCAGAGTCTATTAACAAAAAACTCAAAGTGATCAGGCTTCAATGAAACCCACTTGTCATACCAAGATCCAAGTAAAACTCAAACTGAATGAAATAACTCAAAGGACACCAACACAGAAATGACAGATATGAAAATTTTCTGACAGAGCTTTTAAAGGAACCATCATCAAAATGCTTCAGTGAGCAAGTGCTTGAAATCAATTAAAAAAAAAAAAGAAAGTCAGCAAAGAAATACAAATTACGTATCAGAACCAAATAGAAACTTTAGGATAGAAAAATAAAAGAATGAAATGAAAAAAAAATAAGTTCAATAGCAGAATGGAGGTAGAAGAAGAAAGATTCAGCAGATTTTTTTTTGATTCAGCGAATTTTAAAATAGAACAATAAATATTACTCAGACAAAAAAACAGGAAGAAAATAAACTAACATAAAATTCAAAACAAAACAAAACAAAACAAAACAAAACAGGGTGTCCGGAGACTTTAGGGCTATGACACAAGCTGAAACATTTGCATTGTCAGAGTCCCAGAAGAAGACAAAAAGAGTGGGTGTAAAAAATTCTCTAAGAGGTAATGGCAAAAACTTCTGAAGTTTGGCAGAAGACATAAATCTACAGATTTGACAAGCTGAGGAAATTTGAAAAAGATAAATTAATAGAAGCCCACACCAAGACATGATAGTAAAATTTCTGAAAATTAAAACAAACAAAAAATTCCTGGAAGAAGGGAGAAACAAATCCTTACCTGTAGATTAAAAAATAAAATAATTACTGAAGAAATAAAATAAAACTTAATGGCAGCATATTTCTCATCAGAAACTATGGAGAATTGAAAGAAGTGACATATCATTTTACTAGTGCTTGAAAGAAAAAATATATATATATATATATGGTCAACCCAGAATTCTATACCAAGCAAAATATCTTTCAAGAATGAAGGAAAAATCAAGAAATTAACACATTAGGGAAAACTAAAGGAATGTATTACAAACAGACATCCTCTAAAAAAATAGTTAAAGCAAGTTCTCTAACTGGAAAGGAAATGGAAAAGAAATGGAGGTAGAAGGAAGGAAGGAAGGAAGGAAGGGAGTCTGCTTGGGCTTCTGTCTTTCCCCTGCTCACATTCTCTCTCTCTCTCTCTCTCTCTCTCTCTCTCTCACACACACACACACACACACACACACACACACAAATAAATAAACTTAATTTTTTTTTAATCTTGTGATTATATTGGGCTGACTTGAATAATGCCGGGTAAATTTTTCATGTCACTATCCTTAACTTAATCGCACTGCAAAAATTCCCTTTGCTACTTATGGTAGTATATTCACAGGTCTTAGGATGTGGATATCTTTGGGTGAGCATCATGGTCTTGACCATAAACCTTAACATATCAATAATCACACTAATATAAATGTTCAAAATGTTTCAGTTAATAGAGAATGTCAGAGTCAACTAAAAGAAAAAAACAACAACAAAAACCCAAAGCAAGCATGGCCTATCTATATGCTCTCTGCAAGAAACTCATTTCAAGTATAATAAAATAGGCAGTTTGGAAATAGAAAGATTAAAAAATATATATTATACAAACCTTAAGGGAAACAGGAATGGTTATATTAATATCAGATAGATTTCAAGATTAAAGAAAATTACCAGAGACAGAGAGGAGCACTATACAATAAAACAGGGTAATTCCACCAATAAGATATAGCAAAGTTGAAGAAAATGTGAAGTCAACACACCGGAACTGAAATGAGAAATAGAAAAATTAGCAGTTATATTTGAAAAGTTTCACACCCCTCTATCAATAACTGATAGACCAACTAGCCCAGATCAGCCAAGGTATAGAGGAACATAAGAATGAGCACCATCAACTGATAGGATATAATCAAGAACATTTCACCCAACAATAGTAGAATATACATTATATTCAATTGCCCCTGAAAAAGTGGCAAAATAAGCCTTATATTGTACTGGAAAACAAACCTGAAAAAATGTAAAAGAATTTGTATAAGATAGTGTATTCTCCAACCACAATGATATCAAACTGGAAAACAATAAATGGGAAAAGAAAGGAAAATATCAAAACACTTGGAAACAAAACCAGGCACTACTAAATAATCCATACGTTAAAAAGCAAGGCTCAAAGGGAAGTAAAAAAATGCACACTAATACCAAAAAAATGAACACAGATCATATCATAATACAGCTAAATTAGGGCCAAGAGAGAATTTATAGCACTAAGACATGCATTAACAAAAGATATAAGTCTCAGATCAATAGTCTAAGCTTTTACCTCAGAAACCAGCAAAAAAGAAAAATAAACTAAAACCAAACAGAATAAAGAAAATAGTAAGGAAGAGAAATTATTAAAATTGAAAACAATTCAGAAAGTTATTAAATTGAAGAGTTGGTTTATTAAAAGATTGCTAAAATTGAAAATCTTCTAATAAGCCTGATAAGGAAAAAGATAGAGACAAAATAAAAATTACAAATATCTGGAATGAAAAAAAGGACATCACTAGAGACCCTGTAGACATCAAGTGGGAATAAAGGGATATCCTAAACAATTTGAAATACATAAATTTAACAAGTCAGACAAAATGCACCAATTCCTTGAAAAGTGCAAACTATACTCCTGTATATTAAGCAAGTAACTTGAGAAGCCTTTATACTATTTTGGAAAATAAATTCATAATTTGAACATCCCCTCCAAAAAAACCCTTCAGACATAGGTGGTTTCAGGGGAGATTTCTACACAATCCTACCCAATCTTTCCTAATCTCTTCCAGAAAACTGAAGTTGATAGAACATTTAATTACTTTTATGAGGCTAGTATCACCCTGATAATGAAATCAGATAAAGAGATAAACATAATACAAACTCACACACACACACACACACACACACACGAAAAAAAAGAAAAAAGAAAAAAGAAAAAAAAACCAAAGAAAGAAGAAAACCATAGACTAATATCCCTCATGGATATAGACATAAAACTTTTAAAAAAATCTTAGCAAGTATAATTCAACAACATAAAAAAGAATTATATATAATGATAAAGTGGGGCTCAGTTCCAGTATGTTAGAAAATCAATTGATGTGATTCATCAAATTAACAGGCAAAAAGGAAAAATTGCATGATTCATATCAATCAATGCAGAAAAAGCATTGGAAACATTGAACATGCGATGATAAATAGAACTCTCAGAAGAATTGAGATAAAAGGAAAATCTCTCAAATCGATAAAGATTAGGTACAAAAAAAATCCACAACTAATATTATCCTCAATGGTGAAAGAGTGAATGCTTTCTCCCTAAGATCAGGAACAAAGGCAGAGATGTCTGTTCTCATCACTACTATTTTACACAGTGATAAATGTTCTGCCCAGTTTAATAAGGCAGGGAAAGAAAATGATAGACATACATATCAATAAAAAAGAAATAAAGTAGTCATTTGCAGATGACATAATTGTCTAGGCAGGATTATCCTAAGAATCTGCAGAATCCTTATAGAACCACTAAGTGAATTCTGGAAGTTTGTCTGACACAAAATCAACATACCAAAGTCAATTGCATTTCAACCTACTAGCAATAAGCCTGTAGACATTAAAATTAAAAGTGCAATATCATATATAATTGTTGCACAAAATGAAACACTTAGACGGAAATCCATCAAAACTTGTACCGGATTTGTATACTAAAAACTACAAAACATTAACAAAAGAAATTTAAAAAAAACATAAGTAAATGGGCACATATGCCAAATATTAGAGATTTTGTCCACCAGTTCCCTATGGAAAAAAAAAAAAAAAACCTGTAAGTTATTTAACTTCTATATTGATTATTTACAGTTCATAATTCTGCTTATTTCTTAGTGTTTACAAATTTCATTATATAAAATGTTTTATTTTTTTAATTAACAATATATAAATGTACATTTTTTAGGTCATCAATAAAAGTACATTCTTAGTTAAAATAGTCAATGCTGGGGCGCCTGGGTGGCTCAGTCGGTTAAGCGTCCGACTTCGGCGCAGGTCATGATCTCACGGTCCGTGAGTTTGAGCCCCGCGTCGGTCTCTGTGCTGACAGCTCAGAGCCTGGAGCCCGTTTCAGATTCTGTGTCTCCCTCTCTCTCTGCCGCTCCCCTGTTCATGCTCTGTCTCTCTCTGTCTCAAAAATAAATAAACGTTAAAAAATTTTTTTAATAAAAAAATAAAATAGTCAATGCCATAGAAAAGTATATAGAGCCAACTTGACTTTTCGTGTTTCCTTCTTTCTCACAATCCAGTATCCCTCCTGAAATGTTAAGTACTCTTAACATTCAGTGTTTATCTTTCTGGTGTATTTTTTTTACATTAAATGAGCATTCAATTTGTCAGTTTTGTAAACAAATAGTATCTCTCATTACCAGGATGACATTCAGAATGGTCAACAATATATATAGTACAGCATGGACACCAATTAAAAAGGACAGATCATAAACAACCAGAACACATATAATAGGCCATATGAGCTGAAGACAGGTCCCATATATTATCATTTTGAACATTTTCAAATACTGCCGATATGAGGTCTTCTTTATGTCTTGTGTATTCTTCCATTATTATGTCAGCCCTAAAAGTTCCCTCTAACCTCTGGTGATTAAAACATACTTCTCCATAACTTTAAGTTTGTCAGAACGGGATTGACTGAACTAGATTGTCCTACAATCATCTGGAAAAAAGAACAAAGGAAAGGCTACTTAGGACCAGACTAGACTTGATGGTCCTAACCTCTTTTAAATGTCCTCTCCACTTGACCAGAAGCTGAGAATGACTGGCAGTAAAGGGGTTTATCCTGTGATTACATTGGCAGTGATCAAAATATCTGATCTATTTTGCAGAAGCAATCCTCAGACCCATGAAAATAGCCTTCAGGGCCTGGATTAAACTAGTCCTATAGCGCGTTCTATTTAAATAAATAGCTTGCTTAATCAAATGATAGCTCCCCTAAAGAGCTCACTCATTGAATGAACCTTTTCCTCTTAGGATTCTTTTCACTGCACCCAGATGTAATTTCTTTGCAAAATGCCTCTGGCAATATTTTTTTTTTGTCTTAATGTACAGATTTGATTTTTTTTTTTTTTTATATTCGGTCTCCATAGTCTTCCGTGATTCCTAACTGAAGAGGTTTTCATTGAGAAATATTTTACACCATGGGAATCAACTGTCCTCTCTACCTGACCTAATCTACCTGAGACATCATTTAAATAAAATAGCATCGGGATGCCTGGGTGGCTCATTCAGTGAAGGGTCAACTCTTGATTTTGGCTCAGGTCATGACCTCACAGTCCTGGGATTGAGCCCCACGCCAGCAAGGAGCCTACTTGGGATTCTCTCTCTCTCCCATTCTCTCTCTACTCCTCCCTCACTTGTGCACTCTGTGTGTCTCCATCTTAAAATAAATAAATCAATAATGAATGAATGAATGAATGAATGAATAAATAAATGAATATAAAATAAAATAAAATAAAATAAAATAAAATAAAATAAAATAAAATAAAATATAGTATCATGGCATACACAGATCTCAACAGCAACAGTTGATTAACTATGTCCCATTCCTTAAATTATTTTTGATTAACTATTAATTGTTTCAGGTGAGGGGATATTCTACTAAGCACTCTAGCAGAGCAAACTTGCCAAAGAGTGCTGTTGGCCACAAGATGGCTCTTTGCCTGCAAAGAGGTTAAGTCAAAACCTCCCAGGAGAATCTTCAATGCTTCGTGTTCTGCCATGAGAAGATCTGCTCTGAAGCTAGTGTTTTGTTTGTTTTGGTTGTTTTCTTTGTTTTTGATCACAACTTACTCACCCTTATGTGTATTTCATCAATTCATAAACTGGAGCTTCCGTTTCCCAAATTTATAAAATAGTAACAATCCTTTATATTTTACAGTGTTGCTACACCGATTCATTATGCCCAAAATGGTGCATCACACTTGGGAAATGTTTAATCCATGTTGACCCTTTCTCTCTATTCATCTATTTGTTCTCTCCTTCCCTGTCCTCACCTTCCCCTCCCCCTCTTCTTTTCTCTCTTCCTCTAATAAGTGAGGCATCATTTTTCTTCCTCCTACTTTTGATTCTGTATTTTCAACCAAATTTGCAAGACAAAATAATGTATGAATCCTGGCTAGCTGTGTTGACATTATACATGTAACCAGTGCAGCAAACTGCCTGTCATACAGCAATTGCTCAGTAAATACTGTGTTATCACAAAGAAAGAATCATATTCATTAGAGTTGTTGTTGTTTTTGTTGTTGCTGTTGTGATTGTCATGGTTATTGTTATTGTTTCATGGGGGGGGGGATTCTTATTTTGCTTGGTTTTCATCTAAGGGAGCATTTTTGTGTCATTCTCGTTTCAAGAACTTACTCCTGAATTCAGTTTACATATTACCACAATACTTGATAAGTTACTCATGAATGTATTTTTTTTCCACTATTGCTACTATCATTGGAAATAATAATTTAAGTGTATTTCTTACATTTTTATTGCATGATATGTTCTAGGAACTATACTAAGAACATGACATATACTGCTATGTTTAATTCCGCAAAAGTTTTATTAAAACTGAAGCTGTAACCTAAAGAAGTTAAATATTTTGTCTAAAACTATATACTTCAGGCTTGGGTGGCTCAGTAGGTTAAGCATCCAACTCTTGATTTTGGCTCAGGTCATGACCTCGCAGTTCATGGGATGGAGCCCCACATGAGGCTCTGTGCTGACAGCATGGAACCTGCTTGGGACTCTCTCTTCCTTTATCTCTGCCCCTTCCCAACTCATGTGTTTGTGCATGCACACGCTCTCTCTCTCTCTCTCTCTCTCAAAATAAATAAACATTTTAAAAATAATAAATTAAAATTACATACTTAATGAGTACCAAATCAGAATCCCCATTCCAGTGCTGTCATCCTCAACTAACCCTTAACAACTCTGTGACATTATCTATATTTTAATACTTACAGTAAAGGATGTTGCAATGCAACTCATTTGTCTCCTACAACTACCAATACCCTTCATCTATGTTTCGTATTTAGTATACAAAGCAATGTATGTAAAATGTAGATCTTATCATCTCCCTTCTTTTTTATCCCCTAAAGTCCATCCATGGCCCCTCGTTTTTTTCAGGATAAAGTTCAATCTCCAAATCAATGTTGTGCCTCTGTGAAATGTTCTCTGTTTACCATCTGCATGTGCCAAATTAAACTATTTGCAGTTTCTTCCCCCCCAAATCATGATTCCTCAAGCTGGCTGACATTTGTATTTGTTCCTTCCATCTGGATTTCTTTTCTATCGCTCACTCTGTACTTATCTTTCAAGACTAGGCCCATCGATCATCCACTCAAGGAGGTTGTCTTTGATTCATCCAGGCTGAGTGAAGTGTCCCACACTGGTTGCTCTCAGAACACCTGGCGCAAATTTCCATTCTAGCATAAATTTTGCTCTCTTACGAGATTTGGTGTATTTGTGTTTTATATAACAGGATATGATCTGCTTGAAGGCAGATTTGTGTTTTATTCTTCTAGCAGATTGCCTGTCAAAGAGCCGGTGTTTACAAAACAATCAGTTGATTAGAATGGAATGAAATCAAAAGTCTATTGAGAAAATACACTGCCAAATCAGAATTGTCAATCACATACTGATTCCACATGAAAGACTGCTTAGGGACTTGTTCTCTGGGATTTCTCTCTAAGACTGGAGCCACTCTGATGCTGTGACACAGGTAGGAAGGTTCTGCCTCTACTGTTGAGTAGGAGCTTGAGGTTTCTGACTCCAGGGTGTCAAGGGAAATGAAAAAAATGATATTGAACTGCGAAATTTTCAGATACAATGAGCCATGACGTTGACACATCAAGCAGACCAGAGTCATCAAAAAAATCCTCATAATACCTGAATTTGTCATATAGAACCCAGAAACTCCTGAATAGACGGAACAATATCAGAAAAGATGCAGAGAGTTAAATGCTTTGTGATGTATTCTTCAGATTGTATTATGTTTCCAGTCTGAATCCACTCATTGTCTATGCATCAAGAATGCAACCCTAAAAACAGTTACTAAGTATTACGATTGTCATATTTTGCATATAGTTAAATTAGCTTCCTTTTTATCAAGCCAAAACATCTGGAGGTTATATTCACTGAAGTCCCCATTTCAATTTTTATCCTTCCAGCTGAAGTAAAATACACCTGTCAGTTGATATGGGTGTGGGACGTAATTATGTACAAGTCAGCTATAGCAGAAGAATGTCAAATTTTCCCCTAATAATTCTCGTTATTCTCCTCTGGATCCTGTCCAAGACTCTTAGGATAATTTTGAGGGGAGTCCAAAAGTGGACATCACATTTCTTTTTAATAAGAAGATGATTTCCCTGACCCAAGTTTGCCCTCCTTTCTGTCACTAGGACTTCAATCTGTTTGCAGGGGATGGTGGAGATATTTATAACATCCACTCTCTGAGTTTCTACATTCGGCTTTTCCATTATAGAATAGATAGCAAGCATACTGTACTTTATGCAACTGCCATGAAGCCCTGTTGAACTCATCACATTAATTTGTATTAATTAATGCACAAGTAAGAAGGATGGGAAAGGTGGCGGTCCAGCATTTCTGAAGCTTGAAATTCCTTAGTCAGTAAATGCATACCTCAAGTTAGTATATTAGGTTATCAAAGAAGTTTTAAAAACCTGGGGACTGAGAGTAAGCAGAATCCATACCTGGCAAGATTTATACTTACATGCTAATGTATTCATAGAAGAATTTTGCTCACTCGTTGCTATAGATAATGCTCTTTAGACAGGCTATTATTATTATTATTTTCTTGAAACCATGGTAGATGATTTGTTTAGTTTTGACATAAGTTGGATTATTTGGATTCCACAATCCTACATTTCGTATGCAGTACTGCATCTGCTTAAAACAAACTCAGTAAAGACAGATTTAATACGGATTTGCACCTAGCAGTCTGTCAGCATTCTTGAATATTTCATTATCAGAACTAACAATAATAATGTTCCAAGTCCCAAGTTTATGCCAGTAGCTGAGCTGAAATCACATTTAAGAAGGATCCATTCCTTTTTAGGTCAACATTTAAATGAGAAGAAAGGGAGAAAAAAAACAAACAAAAAAAAAAACAAACCATGGTCTTCAGACCATGAAATTTGTCAGCCAGTGATTATATATCCTTACATATCTTATGGCGTGACAAACACCTGCCTGTTCTAATTGGTTTTAGGAGGATGTTTACGGGACACTGAGGTGTTGAGCATGAATAGTTTTAAAGCATTCACAATCAGCACTTCTAGAGAGTATCTTCCTGCTGAAATTAAGTACTGCAGTTTATACCAGTGTTAGGATTAAACTCCACTAACGTGAGTTCAGGAGAACAAATTCAATAGTTTGATTTCAGTTTCAGCTGCCCTTCATGCATACATGATAACTAAATTCAACTCACAGCAGAGACTCGTGTCTTACAAACTCTTGAATGACCCTTTCTTCATCGTGGTTACCCATCGCAGTCTTCCATAAAACACCCTCGGCACTGGAGAGGGAATTTAGGCAGACTAGGTATTTTTGCCTTTGAGAAAACGGAAAAGACACAAATAAGACAGCAAACACCACAGAAACGGTGGAGTGCAGAAAAATAACATTGTTTTCTCACTGTCACATCTCTTTTCCCATCTCCTTGGCTGCATATTGATTGGCCACTTCTTCAAATAACTTTGCAACTTTGGTTGTCACATTTTTAAAAAATTTAAAGATTGTGTAGATTTTTCTTTGCAAGGTTGATCACCATTTCTTGTTGTTCATGATAACAAAAAGTGGTTAAGTTCTCATTGGCTGTGTAACTTTAAGCTTGATGAGACGTGCACTTTAAACAGTGTTACCAAATTGGGAAAACCTCTATCAAAAAGAAAACCTCTGTACTTATTGGACACTTACTGAAGCTGAATTTTTCACTTATTTCATGTGTCTGGTGATTGGCAATATCTTCTGGAGCGTCAGCCTCCAGACATTTCCTACCTTGTTTCTCCTCTACCAGCCATGAACTTTTGGCTGCTACCACAATTACACGTCAATGCACAAGATTTTGAATCCCATAGCTATACTGGAACCATACCTATACTGGAATGGCTGACTATGCATACATGGATAACATAAATATACCCCATTACATTTAAATTAAATGTATCTCCAATTCACTATCTCTTTATTGGAATACAGGAAAAAACAAAAACAAAAACCTAAGTCCACTCTAACAACAGATAATAAAGGGAACATAGAGTGGAAGATGGAATTCTTCACTGACTTCTGTGAAAATACTGTATTTTGAAGAGTTTGTAAGTAAACACAACCAGCTTATTGCTAGGGCCCTTTGAAGGTGTTGGAAGGGATCTATTTAAGGGAGAGCCCTGAGATTCATGTGTCGTCAATTTCACAGTAACCTATTTCTTTTGCTATGTTTTATTCAGGAATTCCATGGGAGGGTTAAAAGAGAGAAGGAGAGAAATACATTTATTAAGTTTATAGAGACATAACATTAGAACCGAATGAAATAACCCTTTTAGGAAACTAGCGTATTTTGGAATTCTTCAGTAATTTCCATTCATCAGTATGAATTTAAAACCAGAATGCTTTGAAAAGCTAGAAAGTCATATATAGAATTTCCTTTCTTATAATCTAGTTCAGGAATTAACAAACTTTCTGTAAAGGGCTAAATCATAAATATTTCATGCTTTGCAGGCCAGGTGGTCTCTGTGATAACTACTCAACTCATACATGAATATGGTTGTGTTCCAATAAAACTTACCTATATAAACAGAGGACAGACAGGATTTGGCTCATGGGCTATAGTTTGCTAATCCTTGTATCGTTCATTGGATTTGAACTTTTAAACATGACTTTTAAGAGCAGTAGATAATACCTATATGTTATGGGCAATTTAAGTGTTTTTTCATGGGAATTTTTTACTATTATGATATTTGCCAAGGCAGTGATTTGAGATCCTAATATTAGCATATGTCACAACTCCAACATCTGTGGATTATTCAGAATCCTTTGAAGATAGTTAAGTTCTCCAGATATATTCTGTAGAATTGAAGTGAACCTCAGAAGAGATTAAATGGTATAAAATCACTAAGATGCTTAATGATTATATGCATGAAACAAAGGTTTGAGAATAAGCAAAAAAGGTAAAACCTATTGTCTAAGCCGACTGCCTTTCTCCATGATAGTGCAAATTACATGTAGTCAGATTTCTCTCTCAGGTAAGAAAATGCCATGCAGGAAAAATTTTGTTTGTTTATTGTTTGTTTTTTGAACTAACAAACATGGCTCAGGATAAAGAGGCTTTGGCATTTTGTTAACGCTTTGCATACTTTCCATTGCATGTATCCTTGCCTACAGCTTCCTTTTTCTGTTTTCTGTTTGTTTTGTTTTGTTTGTTATTCAGTAATGGGATTAGAGTGAGGATATAGCTATGCTATCTGATCAACTTAATAAACGGTGAAGTTATGGTAAAGTTTGTGACTTTTTCTATTGCTAAAATTATAATGTTTACGAAATACACATCCCCGTGAAGGCTGTTACTATTAAAGAGGGAAAAAAAATGCCTAAAGTCTATATAAAACCTTAAATATGCTGGAAGACAAATAAAATAAAAATGGGGGGGGGGGGATATTGCTTTAAATAATTCAGGGAAAAAAAATCTCTATTGTTGATTTCTAGGTCCAGAACCACTGGCACAGGATTAAAACAATGATAATATAATTATAATGCTATCCACTCTTCTACTAATATGTTTTTGACATTGCAGATGATTACCTGAAAGCCGATCATCCCTCAAATGCTAAGACAAAACCCAACACCCCTTTAGCTGTGTCAATGATACTTTATAGTTAAAGAATTCTACTAGCAAATGTATACACATGAAATTGCTCCATAGCCTATAGTTTTTGGCCTGTGGTTTTACCAATAAAATAAATGCTTCCTCTTCAAGCATAGTTTTGATGTTTCCTTAGAAAAGTAACGCTGGGGTGAAAAATTACTGGCTGAGACTATTAGCACTCACATATGTGTTAGTCAAGATGGCAGACGCTCAAGTGTGTTGCACCCCTTTTACCTTTAAAGAAAATAGTTTAAAACATCTCTTCAGAGCGATTTGCCTGGCAGATGATGAATGCACGCCTTTCACAAACAACAGAGTGCTAGACTTGAGAGGCAGGGCCATCAAAGTGCTGTTTCTCTTGGGTTAAAATTTTGGGTTAATTTGACATGCTAGATACAACTCCTATATTTATAGAGACACTTATGGGTATTTATAGTGTAACTGCTTTATGTTGTCCTTGTCATAATACAAATGTAAAGGTTGGCCATGGTATTTAAAGTTAACTGAAATCACAATATACCCTAGCCAAAGACATTGGTGGCTGGTGTCTTCCTTGTGTCTTAAAATTATGAAGGATTGGGGCTCCTGGGTGGCTCAGTTGGTTAAGCAGCTGACTTTTGATTTCAGCTTGGGTCATGATATCATGATTTCATGAGTTCAAGCCCAGTATCTGGGTCCGTGCTGACAGTGCAGAGCCTGCTTGGGATTCTCTGTCCCCTCTTCTCCTTCTGCTCCCCTCCCCCACTCATACTGTCTCTGTTTCTCTCAAAATAAATAAATAAAATTTAAGAAAATAAAAATAAATAAAATTATGAAGGAATCTCTGGAAATCCCCTTCTCACACTTCCCACTACATTCCCTCTGAGTAGGGATTTTCATTGTTTTTTTAGGATTTTATGAGTGTTGTTATTGTGCTTGTAAAAATGTCATCTCCCAAAGTATAGCATTAGGCAGGGAGTGGCTTCCAGAAATGACATTTCAAAAGGACTGGTATATTAGTATTTAGTTTGGGTTTTTTTAAGCAAAATATCCAAGACACAGCTTTCCCCCAAAATATACTCACAAGGCAGAAGATACAGTAAAAAGCTGATAGCAAAATCCCTTCCTTTTTATTAAAGAGAAGCTCTCCTTCCCAGATACTCAGATGTGTGGGTTCTAGAGCTAGGACAATTTCATGTTCAGAAGAAGATGAAAAGAGAAGAAGGGACAAACGTGAGGAGAAAGGCCCCTGATGCTTCCATGCTATGCAATCACTGAAACACAGACTTAAAACTTCACTCCACCTTGTTATGTTTTATTAGGTCTTATTTTAAAGCATGAAAGATATGATCCACATGAGAACTCTTGCCACATAATATCCTTACAATGTTACAGAAATTGGTAAAATGTATACACTTGTTCAGGCTCACCTGAAATTGCTAACAAGCAGGTCCCCGACCCCCCATAATAGGACACTTTGAAACAAAATGGCCTGTGTATCCATTGAGTATTTGGAAGGAAATATCTATCATTCCCCCTCCTGCAACATAACAAGTGATAGAAGGCCAACAGTGGTAAAACCCTTAGAATCACTACACCATCACAAATGAGCCATCACAAGTAAAATCTAACTCATCTGAACAGGCCAGTAGAATGCATGAAGTACCAGAAGCTATTGTGAAACACCAAAAGTTTCCTCAACCACTTTTCACCAGGTGTAGAAATCAAGGCAGTTTATTTTTAGTAAACTTTTGATTTTTTATTAACTCACTTAATCCAAGGTTTGCAGCCAAAGCCCCTAAATTAATAATAATGAATGCATTTATACTAAATGTAGTCTGGAAGATCAAAAGGAGTCAGGACCACCTGAAAGTTATGGACATAAGCAAGGTAAAAGGGTCAATGTAATGATAAATATTTAAGCTTAATATTTAATTGAGCTTGTTGATGAAACTGCTAAAAATCTAAAATTTTGAACAGTAGGAAAAATATGAGATAATACGAAAAAGATGCTAAAAGAAGTCTCATGTAAGCAACACTTTCACTTCAGAATTTTATAGGCTTTGTAGTACATTTAAGATTAATAAATTTAAAGTATATAGGGAATAGGGGACAAGGCTGTATTGAAACAGCACAAAGGAATACAAATAAAAATGCCATAAAGAATATTTATAAAGGTTTTTGTGCAGAATGCATTGCAATGTAATGCCTCATAGATACATTTCCAAATGTAAAAGTCAAACTAACAACAACAAAAACTACTAATGGATCACATTAAGTAGCAGGTCTCACTGAATTTCCATTAACTGCTGAAATTAATGTTTTCTAACCATTTACAAGACTGCAATCCTTTTGATATGTCTTTATTGTATTAACCTCCAAAACACAAAGTAAAACAATAACAACAAAAGGATGAAAAATAACCTTAAGTTGGTTTTGTTAGAATAATGGAAATTTTGTGGGTGCTCCCAAATGTGATGCCTTCAAATCAGATTGCATTTATTACCATTCTAAACAGTTATGATCTCAGTGATTCCACCATGCACGGAATGGGATTAAAAGATAGCACTACACTACTAAATTACTGCTAAAGTCTTTTCTTATTTTGTCTATTTCCTATTATGTTGTCATGTGTTTTAAAACACTAACAATTCCTTCATAAATGCGATATACGACTAGCAAGGGCTCATTTCTCGCTTTGATTTTATTACAAATCTGTAGGCAATAACCAAGGTTGACTCAAGGTTTAATTTCTCTTCTTTTACCTACTAGAGAAAGTGCTTAAATGAGAAGAAACAGTGACAGGCGACAAAATCAAGGGTAGCAGAATATCTTGATAATCATAAGTAGTCAAGATGACCCTACTAGTCAACCTAGGATGTTTTTTCTTCAAAAACTCCCTTTAATGAAGCCAAAGTAATATATTTGATTTTTTTTTACAAAGCTTCCCTTAAAATGTTCTAATTCATTTCCAAATGAGAATTGTACAGCAGAGCTACTAATATCACATTTCTAATTAAAATCCCAGTGTATTATTTGTATAACCATGACCTAAATTTCAGCATAGCCTTTAAATTTTTATGAAGAACATACTTTTAGCGTCTGTCTCAGTGTTGTTTCTGATTTCATTTAAAGCAACCCAGGACATTTTTGAAAACAACATCTACCATTTACAGAGGTTATTATTTGTGAAGCTAAAATTCAAACTCAAGTAGTCTAGATTCAGAGAGATGTTTGAATGGAACAATGAAGCGTAAGGAGTTTGTTGGCTCTAACTCATGACTCCAATGTATTTCAAATGTGTGAAAATAAGCATTCTGCTTCAGTGGGCTACAGAGATAGCTATTTGTCTACTAGAAGCAATACACATGTTCACTTACTTTTAGGAAGGTCATTCTGAGCAGTAGTCAGGGAAATGTACTGAGTAATGATAAAGAATAAAGGGGTGATTGCTGATTACATTTCAGGACTCTGTGTGTACCTTAGTCTGTTCATGCTGCTATAAATATGCTATAAACTGGGTGGCTTATGAACAACAAATAATTATTTCTCACAGTTCTGGAAATGAGAAATCTTAAGTGCAAGGCATTGGCAAATTTAGTATCTGAAGGTAATTATTTTGTTGTTCACGGACAACACCTTCTCCTGTGTCCTCATCACGTGGTGGTGGAAGGGCAAGGGAGTGCTCTGGGGCCTCTTTGTTAAGGGCATTAGTCCTGTTTATGAGGGCTCTGCCCTTACAAACTAATCACCTCCCAAAAGCCCCACCTCCTAACACTGCCATATTGGACATAAGATTCTAACATCTGAATTTTAGTGGAGGTCACAAATAATAGCCATGGGCACACTGGAATAGTTTAACTGGGAAATGGATAGTGGAAGTTGAGTCTTTGAGGAGATATGCATGCAATTATTGCGTTATGAGATTTGAGATACTACCTGAAGAAATTTTAGGCTATGGGAGTGATTGAGTTAAACAGAAATGTGAGAAATGATGTATTTAATACAAAAATGTCTTGGCAGTATTGAGCATTAGAGCCTGGAGCTTAGAACCTGAAACCCTCCCGCATTAGTTTAGGAAAAATTTGGCAGAAGGTCTGTGTCTGACTATGTTCAGAGGAAGAAGAAAAAAACACTTATGAAAGATAACTGGATTGGGGCACCTGGGTGGCTCAGTTGGTTAAGAGTGTCCAACTCTTGGTTTTGTCTCAGGTCATGATCTCATGGTTCATGAGTTTGAGCCCCTCATCTGGCTCTGAGTTGGTGGTGAGCAGTCTTCTTAGGATTCTCTCTCTCTCCCTCTCTCTGCTTCTCCCCTGCTCGCTCTCTCTCACACCCTCTCTGTCTCTCTTTTTCTCAAAAATACATTAGTTAATTAAAAATAATGATCCAAAAATACAGCAAATAATAGCTGAAGAAACAAAATAAACATAAGATAGTAGCTTCATTAATGAATGTGGTGACTTTTTTTTCTTCCCAGGATATTATATAAAGCCTGGAAAGAACACTTTCTCCATATAATTATTCTTAAATACTATGGATTTTGGAGTCAACATATGCTACAATTGGCTACACCTTTTTTTTCTCACTTTTGTGTTGACTATGGAAATTTCCAGTCTTGAGCAGCATGCACAGCAAGAGAAGGTGTATAGGCTGGGCCAATTTCCAAAATCATGTACCCTTCCAGTAAGTGCTTTATAAGTTTTAGTTTCCATGAAGCTCAAAATATCCATTATAGTTTATGTCATACAAAGCCTAAAGCAAACCTCAGAATCAGAGAGGAGATCACCATGGTTTTATTCTCCTTTTAAGAAATAGTTCTTGATGAATTAGTGGGCCCTTATAGAACAGAGCATCTCACCTGAGAGCCAAGCTGCCATCAATGGCTGTCTTTTCACTGCCATCAAATGTCTTTTCACTGACCCATCAACTGACTAACCAACAAGATTCCATCTTCAAGTAAGAGTACAAGGAATGGATCTGAGCAGATACCGGAGTCATATGCATATTTCATGATCAGAGAACTCATACTGTCATCTGGCTTCTACTGCCACAGTATCGACTTTCCCTCAATACACCGTCATGATCTCATGGAGAGTTTCTTTTCACCATTTGAATAAAGATTAGGAAAATGGTACACAAGTCTTTTTAATAAATGGCACCACATGCAGTACAAATACTAGCACACTGTGTGGCTAATGTATTGGATTAGCATTCAGAGATATCCTCGAAAGAAATTAGAAATGTTAAGACTTCTCATTGGCTGGACATCAAAAGTACATCTTGTTTTTTCACTTTGCCAGCAAGAAAATTGGCACACTAGAATCTAAAGCAATTCATGGAGGGAGGTTAACTTATAAAAATGGTCAAGGACTTTGTGAGAGCAAGAAAGAATAATTGGTCATAAGAAGTTTGGGAAAAGATTTTATAAAGGGTCTTTTGAGAAAGGGTCCAGAGCATGAGAACATGCGTAGCTTATAAATACTTGCCATTAGCTCCAACCACCACAGAAGCTCTTACATATCAAATGCAGCAGGTTAAAAACTCCTCTGGGAATGTGAGTCAGTAAATGTAAGGTTTTCCCAATGAAGTTAATAGCAAAAAGGACCACGATAAGAGGGAGGGGGTATGAATAGCTTCAATGATAGCTCTCTCTGTAGCAAGGCTAGACTAAGTCTCTTGTTGCTAAAGTACAAAACTGATGCTAAGCAAACAACTTTACTCTCCAGTATGATCCCAAGGCTGTATATTGGAGATGACAGCAATCACATATATAGTGCCTGCTACATGTATAACTAGTACCTTTTGTGCTGTCTCTGTCTTTTTCAAAATAAATAAATAAACTTAAAAAAGGGGGGGGGTCATTTGGGTAGCTCAGTCAGTTAAGCGCCTGACTCTTGGTTTTGACTCAGGTCATGATTTCACAGTTCAGTGAGTTTGAGCCCCAAGTCCGGCTCTGAGCTGGCCACACGAAGCCTGCCTGGGATTCTCTCTCCCTCTCTCTCTGCTCCTCCCCCACTCATGATGTCTCTGTCTCTCTCAAAATAAACAAATAAATAAGAAGTAGCTTTTGTGATCACCACGATTGAAGGTGTATATGCATTATATCAGATCTCTTCCAAGGTGAAAGAGAAGTCATTTATTCTTGATGGAATAAATAATGTTCATTTTCCTTGGGATGCCTCTACTAACACCACCATCCATGGGCTCAAAAAACAAAACAAAACTTGCATTGTTAAGGTGAAATATAGTCTATGATATAAATTGGATGTGTGTATTCATGAACCCACTTGACTCTTCCTGATACCGCCACACGGAGTGAGAGAAGCTAATGGATAACCTAAGCAGACATTTAGGGAGGACTTCAACAGTCACATATTTCTTGAGGAGACAGACTTTGATTATGTAATGCATTAAAGTATCTCCCATCCAACTGAAGTGATGGCTGGAGGAAAAGGGAATGTGAAATGGATAGCAGAGTAGGACCATTATAATGCAAATTTTGGTCCATTGACTGGTTGCAGCATGAGGAATGTGGTCTCCAACCGATTTCCTTTTTTCCCTCTTTAACTGTGAAAAGTGTTGGTGGTGCTCACCTTTAAGATTTTGATTACAGATTGTCACATACAGAAGAAAACTTTCTGGACATGGAGGTAGGTGTTGACTGAAAACTTTTGTCCCCTCTTTGGGAAGAAGGTAAGACCAGGTCTCATTACCCCATTTATTTAGGCCAGATCATATTTTGGGGAATATAAAAGGAAGACTTATATGATTACTTAGAGTTAAAAGTAGTGAAGCACAGCGTTTACCTGTATTTGATTTGGTTTTTTAATTCGAGCCTCAACTACCTTTTTAGCTTTAAGAATTCTCAACTATGTGAATTTGGAGAAACAGAAGGTTCTGCCCTCTACTCTAAAAGCTAAATGGGGCCAGAACTCGGGTCTCCTCAGCTACTGTGAACTGGTATACCAGACTGTGGTCTTGTCTCAGTCAACCAAAGGCTGTTAATTGATTTTGGATGTGATGTTAGTGACGGAAAGTCTTAGGACATTTTAGAGATGATATCACCAGGTCTAAGTGTCCCCGGAATAATAGATTACTTAGACACACACACCCAAGAACAGAATTCCCTTCAGACTGTTCCTGTGGTCGTAAAGTTGGGTATATTTTTGGCTGCCTGGCTTTACCTGTTTTGTTTTGTTTTGTTTTGTTTTTTTCCATATTCTGACTCTGGTCCTCCAGGCTTCCTTCGCTGATTCTTTGAGTCACCAAATATCATGGCATTAATTTTACCTGGTACTCAAAAACAACGTTGGTCTTGCTTGTTACTAATCTTTTTAAATAAAGATATGATATGTAATATAATCTATGAAGAGTCTGGCATCCGGCAGCATATCATGTATTCTATAAATGATAGTTCCATTCTTTATATTTCCTACGGATTCTATGGAAATATTATATAGCTCTGTTAATAACATATTCAGTTAGGGTAACTCTAGCTATTCTAACAAGAGAAAGCATACAATATAGATAACGGGTGATATATCATATTTTATTTTTAACTCAGATATAACTCCAAATGGGTGCTTTTCCCCAATTGGTGTTTAAGGGATACCAAATTCTTCCATCTCATGGCTCTGTCAATTTCGACACATCATTTTAAGCGTGCTGAGCTTGTCTGGTAGAATGAGGAAGAGCATGGAAAAACCCACATGGCAAATTTCCATGGGCCAGGCCTGCAAGTAATGCTTGTCACTTCTGTTCACATTCCATTTGCTGGACCTCCGTAACATGATCACAGCATAATGCAAGGGAGGCTGGAACGTGTCATCTATCTGTTTGCCTAAAAGGAAGATAAATGAATTTGACAAAGAGCCAATATGCCTCTGCTAGAAATAATAATCACCCTTTTTGTATCTTCTGGGAGCCAGTAATATACCCAGCATGTTATATAAATAATGTAATTCATTAAATAATCACAACGAAGAGAAATAGACAGGTTTTTTGTTGTTCTTTGTTTCTTTGTTTTTATTTTATACAAGATATCATTCAGATTTTGATAATTTAATTTACGGAAGATTGTTTAGCTTTGCCTCGGGACCAGAAAAGATATACAGATGATTCTGCCTGAAAATGGATGTTTGTCACATTAGAATACACTACCTTTTCAGTTTCATCAAAGCTATTACATGTATCGCATCAAACATACTTAAAACCAAAACCATGGTTGAATCAGCATTATTGTTGAACTAAATCCTTTCACCAGTAGTCACACAGCCAAAAACTCAAATAATATGTTTCTTGCTGAGCTTTATAGAAAACAACAATTGGGACCAGAAACACATAAACTGTTAGAATGCCTGAATAGATGCACATCTCCTGTGCTTGACATCTGATTTCCAATCTCTGAGGTATTCTACAACAGAAATCACCCAATGCGTGCCCCTTAATAATTTCAAATTTAGTTTGAAGGCCAAAGAATAATTATTGAATACTTCATGTTTCATATATGACAAATTGAGAAAAGACGATCAGAAAAATCCTGACGATTGAAGATATGATATTTCCCGAAGTAAAAGTATAGGTATAAAGAAGATATCATATATACTTCTTTATAAATCCCCACCAATTATCATAATTACTATGTGATTAGCTTATGAAAGCTGCTTACCTTCAGAAATTATTTAATGATTTCTTCAAGTCAATTCCTTGTTGCAAAAAAAGTTAAGATTATTATTTTTTTTCTTTACGGGGTAACTGTTTTATTTTCCTGATGTTTCTACAACGAAAGATGAGTACGCCTTTTACATCCACAGGTGAAAAAATATGGTGAAATGAATAAGAAGCAAAAAATATAATGCTTTTTCATAAAATACATTGCTCATTTTGTGAAAGGAAAGGCAGTCTACAGAGGTGACGCCCAGTGAGGACACCTTAAATGGATTTTTATTCAGAAACAAGGACTATTGAAAGAACACGTTTTCTGAATGGCAATTGAAACTTACATGGAATAAATGTAAACTGTCTCTCTCTGAAAGGAATATCTGATAAAGGAATAAGTCTCATGATCCATGAAGCAGAAAGTATAACATAATCCCAAAAGTCTTCAATTTTAAATAATAGATTTTTACAGACTTCGTCAAACAATAGCTCACAAAGTAATAGACTCCTCTTAAATGAAGATATTATAAAAATCATTTTAAAAGAAGAGAACATTTTTTTTTGAGGAGTAAAGTTTTCCACTCAGTTTCTTTCTGTTCCTAGCTTACTTTCCAAACTCTGAGATCTTGCAAGTTGAAGGGAATTCATATGCAAGTATCATAGATCTCTGTAGCCAGACTTTAAAAAATATGAATTATATAGCTTTTTTATTATTCGGTCAGAATGGTCATGTACTCTTTCTTTTTCCATGTAATTAACAGAGAAAATTATAGATTTTAATTTAAAAATTTTTTTCCAACGTTTATTTTTATTTTTGGGACAGAGAGAGACAGAGCTTGAATGGGGGAGGGGCAGAGAGAGAGGGAGACACAGAATCGGAAACAGGCTCCAGGCTCCGAGCCATCAGCCCAGAGCCTGACGCGGGGCTCGAACTCCCAGACCGCGAGATGGTGACCTGGCTGAAGTTGGACGCTTAACCAACTGCGCCACCCAGGCGCCCCTAGATTTTAATTTTATTTACTATCTTCAAATGACTTTCACACTTCCACAGCTATCTTTGTGGATGAGTCCATCCGTAGTCCTTAGAAAAGGAACTATTCAAAAACAGAAAAAAGAGAAACTAGAGTGATAGGATCCAACAATCCACCTTTCTTTGTTCCATTCCCTTCTATCATGAAATAGGTGAGTTATTCTTCTTCTGGGGCCAAAACTCAATGAATAGAGTTTCCTTATTAATTTGAAGTCCTTTATGTGGTAAGTCTCTTCTATTTTTTTGTTTTGTTTTGTGTTGTTGTTGTTCATTTGTTTTAGAGAAGGAGAATACAACAGAGACAGGTTTAGATAACCCTTTCCTGGCATGAGTCTTCATCAACACACACACAACAAGAGAACACACATATGTAAACCACATACAAGGCGTGCGCACACACACACACACACACACACACACACACACACCACACCACCTATCCATAGATTATGATCTCAGATATAGAAGTAAATGACATTTCTAAGACTATGTTCTATGGAAAGTGCTAGTCCCATCACCTACAAAGCATCCTGCTACTACCTTGTTTTGCTTTCTGAGTTGGGATAAAAATCAAAATTGTATCTTCATGTTCTGTAACTAGAGATTAGAAAAAATGGGAAAGCGCCTCATCATTTTAGTGATTGCGGTGTGGGTTCTGACTCTCTATAATAGCTCCAATTCATTCTACCTTAGGTGCAACACTTGCAAATATCACTATTCAAATAGATATTGTAAACTCCGGAGGTAAAGAATGAGTTTTCACTGTTTTTTGCCTTATTTGATGGCTAGGATGACTGCTTGAACAATGTCAGCTTTGGAGAGGCCGATATAAAAGCAAGAGACATTGTTTAAGAGTTTCTTTAAAGCATGAAACTCGTAGTAAAAAAAAAAAATACTCTCCATGAAGGCCACTTTGCATCTGGCACACTTTCCGTGGCCTTTATTTGACTAGATATTGACAGAAAATTTGAATGAGAAATGATGTCTAGGACTTCATTAGTCAGTAACAAATGATCTTTTGCAAAATGCCAATATGTCATTAACACCTTAACAAAAATTACTTTATTGGATTTATCATGTTACCCACTAACTTCCACTTTCAAAACTCCCAAGGGTTCGCTAATTAGGTAGTTTGTGCTTCTTAGAAAGTGTAATACTCAAGGTTAACAGGCTCCTGATAGACCCTTTGATCATTTTCACTCTTACACCTGCACAGGCAGCTCCAAAGTGTAGCAAGAATTATCCACACACACACACACACACACACACACACACACACAGGACTATAGTCAATATCCACAGTCCCTGAGAAGTGAGTCCCAGGAAACTATGCAAAGAAAAATGGCCAGTGTCGCTCCTGTGCTCTAGGACGTGCCAACGTAATTTCAAGAACTGCTGCATGTGCAATCTTTAAGCTCTTCTTGCAAAACCATGCTTGTGATGCCCCACATGATGAATACTCCAATCAGCTTCTTTCAGCAGGTAGAGGACCTGGCAGGGTGTTTGATCATGCTTAACATGGATTGTTTTGCACCTCCCCAAGTCTCTGTTTCTACATTATATCGATGACAGAATGGAAGAAGGGAGCTCCATTGTTATCAAGATCACTCTGTGAATTCACACTGAGCAGAGCACATTCTAGTAGTGGGATACTTTCCTTGGTTTTATGCATGCAATTGAGAATCCTTGCGATGCTCAGATCTATTTCATCTAGCTCATCATTCAGGACACATTTATGTAATGGAAAAAAAAAACAAAAACAAAAACAGAGGAGGCAGTAGTGATGACATTACAAAAAACTGCTCTGGATATTTGTGTATAGTCCCTTAAAATATATTTTTATTTTCTTGGTTAAAGATCTAGGAATGGAATGACTGAGTCATGGGGTAGATACAGGATCAAATAAACTGTCCAACTTGGGCATTATCTCAGAACATTTTCCTTTCTCATTAAGTAGTCTTTTATAGCATATTATCATTGCCTTGGGGACATTAAGTCTTGTGGTTATTCCATAATTTATTAAAATATTCCCCAATGACTGGATATTCAAATTATTGCCATATTTTAACCTACTAAAATATACCAGTAAAGAATATTTTTTATTTACAAGTCTTTATCTCTAACTCTAACAACTTCTTTTTTTTTAATTTTATTTAATTTTATTTTTTTCACTTTATTTTTTTAAGCAATCTCTACAGCCAACCTGGGCTTAAACTCACGACCCCTGAGATCAAGAGTCACATGCTCTTGCTGCCGAATCAGCCAGGTCACCCCATTCTGATTATTTCTTAAAACAGACTACTGTAAGTGGAATTATTGAAATTATTAGATCAATCTTGTTACATTTTTAAAGACTTTTTCAAAAGCAGTTTTAGGTATACAACAAAATAAAGAGGAAGGTAAAGAGATTCCCCATATACCTCCTACCCTACACACATCAAACCTCCCCCACCATCAACATCAATCATCAGAATGGTACATTTTGACCAAGAATGATCCTACACGAACACTTCACAATCACCTAAAGTCCATAGCATAACATAGTATAACTTAGGAGTTGTGTTAAGTCTCTTCTTATGTAGTATCAAATTGATTTTCTGAAAGCTTGCAAAATTATATACTTTCAAAGAATGAAAGAAAATATCTGAATTAGACTTTACTTTATCCCCATTTTTTCCACTACATTTTACAGAGTTTCAGAAGCAAAAAAAAAAAAAAAAAAAAAAAAAAAACCATGGTTTTCTTCTAACCCAATATTTTACCTGGCCCTTAAGTGTCCTCTGTAGCAAAACTAGCGGGTACTTTTCGGAACCCTGCTTGGAGAAAAAAGCATATGGCTTTTGTCTATTGTTAGGCCGGCTTCATTATTGAAAAGAGTTTTCTTCCCATAGCACTAAGCTGCCTCATTCTAGCACCTCCCATGTTTTAGGAAGTTTCCGATAAGCCGAAACCACAGTGCGGCCAAAGTTCTGAGCTCAATCTATATACTTCATGCACAGTAGAAATGAACACATAGAGATTTTCTCTTCCCCCAACAATGTTCACCTCTGTCCTTCACTAGTTCCCTGACCAAATATCAGTCTTTCGTTGAGTAGAAAGAATAGGTTCTTAATTAATAGGGAACATAAAATAGCTAGCTCAATGTTTGTCACAGTTTAAGCACTGACTGATATTGGATGTTGTTTTTATTTTAATCACTATATTACTTGTATGCATGAAGTATGTATTTATAATGTATTTCTAATTTTGAAAAAATAGATGAGATAAGCTTAGTTGCTAATTGTTCTGTCTTTTGTTCTTCAGATCCCATTAACTGGCAATTTTCTCTGAGCCAGTGGGGGCTGGGGGGTGGGTGGGGAATACCATTCCTAATGTGATGGCTAACTTTATACGTCAACTTGACTGGGCCAGGGGTGTCCAGAAAATTGGTCAAAAGTTGTTCTGGGTGTTTCTGTGAGGGTGTTTTGGATGGGATAACCATTTAAATTGGTAGACTGAGTAAGGCAGATCGCCTTTCCTAGTGCAGATAGAACATATTTAGTCAGTTGAAAGCCTAAATAGAACAAAATGGCTGACCCTTCCCCCAGTAAGAGAATTCTTCCCGAATGATAGCCTTTGAATAGAGACATTGGCTCTGTCTTGCTTTGGGACTCGCTCAAACTAAAATATCAGTTCTTCCTGGGTCTCTAGACTTTCAGCCTTCGGACTAGAATGATACCATCAGCTCTCCACAGACCTTGAGAATTGCCAGACTCCATAATCATGTGAGTCAATTCCTTATAATGATTATCTTTATTAATCTTCTCTCCAGGGATCTCTGATTAATATGCGTAGTTCATAGAATTTAACAGAATGAACTAAGCACTGTATTTGGAAGTGTGGAAAATGCAGACTTCTAACAGTGAGCCAGACTACTTAGAATTCGTCAAGTTCAAAACCTAGAGATTAAGTTCTTTGCTTCTTAATCAGAAAACAAATTTGGAAGAAGGCTACAAATAATTGCTTGCACACACACGCACGCACACACATACACACTAAAAGCAATTTACCTGAAAAAAAAAAATGTCGGTACAGCTGAGAAGAAAGACCTAAGCTCTTCTTCCCAGCCCTAGAAGGCATTCTGTTCTCCTGTCTATTTTGACTGAAAGCTTTAATGCTAGTTGTAAGTCAGGCTAAGTGTAACTAGCAAAAAAAAAGGCCTTTAGAACTCATATGAAATCCATAGTTTGAAGAGGAAGAAAAATTACTAGCTAGTGAGAAAAGAACTCATTTCTCTGCAATTACTTGCCTGAAGAAACCAACTGGAAATCTGAAGGACAAAATAGAGCTTCACTCAACTTTGGTGTCACCCCCTCACCTACTCCCTCCAAAGAAAAGCTTATCTAACTGTACAGAAGGAAAATTGACAATCTCTCCAGGTTGACCTTTACCTTTAGACAAGTTTCTTTGTAGTGGTGGGGTGTTCCTCCAAGGTCTCAAGAGGTTGTTTTCAAGGAGATATTAGTTTATTTTGGAGAGGCACAGAGATTTACTTTCTAACATTCCCGCTGGATTAAATGTATTCAAATGCATTATCTCCTTTGAAATATGTTTTTGAAAAGCTTTGTGGCCACCCTGCATTCATCTGTCCTGAAGTAGAAATTAAGTACACACTCCTCCATGCATTCGGAATATCTGTAGATATCCTTCTTATAAGTTCTTTGTATTATTATATTTCAAAGAATATATCAGAGTGGCTTCGCTGAGATATGTTAAAAATGATTATTCAGTTATGTTATTTAACTAGATGGTATTTTATTGAAACTTTCTAGTGGAGTTTTCAAAGAATTTCAGAGTACTTTAAAATACCTTCCACATTTGAGATAATCCTTCTTCAAAACAGAGAGCAGAGAACAAAAAGCACCTTCTTTGGATGTTCCATTTCTTGCAAATAAATGGGGCCTTTGCTTTACGCACTCCTGAGGCAGTTCTTGGAACTATTTATTCATCAGTAATTCAATAAATATCTATTAAATAGCTTCTATGTACAAAGTATTGTATTCTGCCACTACATTTTTATATTTTATTATGCTTCTGCCCTAGAAAACAAGGCCTATCTGGGTAACTTGGTATTATATATTTTATGTCAATTGTGTTGATCGGAAATCATTGAATTTTGGAGGTTTATTTATCTCAACACCTTTAATTCCCTAATTTTCAGGAACTCTTTCTGAGATATGTAAGTCCTTCATGTCACTTGACTACTGAGACAAAAAAAAAAGTGGTTTTCTATTATATTCCTGTTAAAGTCTGACCTCCTTACCAAGACTGAAATTCATTCAGAATCTTTTTTCAGCCTCATGTCATTTTCCTTCCCAAACATATATGTTTGTGTGTGTATATGTGTGTATCAGATACATATACGTACACACATATATACATAAATGTATATATATCTCCATCCCTGTTCTTTGGCTTTATCTTGTTTTTATAACTAGTCATCGGTGGGCATTACTTCTTTGAAAAGGTCTTATTTCCTTACTTGGACAACAGAGTGAGGCACTTAATCCACTGGTCTCCTCTACCAAATCTTCATTAGAGGGCTCTGGAAATCTGAAGGATAAAATAGAGCTTCACTCAACTTTGGTGTCACCCCCTCACCTACTCCCTCCAAAGAAAATCTTATCTAACTGTACAGAAGGAAAATTGACAGTCTTTCCAGGTTGACCTTTACCTTTAGACAAGTTTCTTTACAGTGGGGGGGTGTTGTTCCTCCAAGGTCTCAAGAGGTTGTTTTCAAGGAGGTATTAGTTGATTTTGGAGAGGCACAGAGATTTACTTTCTAACATTCATTGCATCATTGCATCATTTTGTACATTTTTATTTATTTTTTTAATGCTATGTTACTTTGTGATGTCCATGAAGTTCTTGAATGTAGACGGTTTTCCTGGGGCTATTTGTAAACTGATTGGAGCTTGGCATATAGCTGCCACTCAGTGCATACCGGAATGGATGAAAAAATGATGAAATGAATAGAGAAACTGAGACCTTGAAAAATCAGGTGATTTACTCAAAGTCAGGGGCAAAATCAGAATTGGGATTCAAGTTTTGCTAGTTTTTGTACAGAGTTCATATTTTTACTTCCTTCTACCTAGGTAATGATGGGTGACCTTTTCTAGATTCATGCAGGGTAGAAAAAAATACAGTGTCCATACCTTTGGGCCAATAGCTTAAAAACAAAGATAAAAATAAGACAGATAATAAAAAATGGCAATAATTTTTCCTCCCAGCAGTAATTTGACTGAGAGCCACACACCTGCTTTTGAGGCCATTCATTGGCACATTCCAGATTTCTCCCCCTTGGAGGAGAAGCTGGCTTAACTCCAGAAGAACTACTGAGGGTGGCACATTGCCTGTCTAAGAACACAGTGCCATTTTACTGCAGCCTATGAATCAGGGAGGGGCCCACTTTCCTGGGGATATGGTAGTAGGGGAAGGTATGACATCAGTTACTAAAAAAAAATAATAAAAAAAATACCCCACTAGATCTACTGTGATTTTTTACTACTGTATAGACAATTATATGCCCATAATTGTCAAGGCTCTAGCTCTAAGCTAAAGTTTGATTAAGCAGAGAATCAGACCGAAGAAGCAAGGAAAGGAAGGAGGGAGGGCTGAAAGGGTGGGGCGGGGGGAGGAAGGAACTATAAAAGAAAGAGAAAGAAAAAGACTATTCACTATATTTCTGAAGGCATAACCCTATACAATCTGGAGAGAAAAGAGATGAATATGACAATAACTAAACAAAACAGGGTGTCTGTCAATATGCCATTAATTTCAAATTTATCCTGAGGAATTACTTGTCTATGGTTAGGATTTTAGAATATATACATTTGTTAAATGAAATAATCTTCATTAGAGAGGGAAGAGGTAAGATGTCAGAAACCCATGAACAAAGGCATGAAAGTGTGGTGGAGACTGGATACAGCCTGGTACTAATAATATCACTCAATATTTATTTAATCAAAAATAGAGTGATCAAGGAGAACCTGCCTAGGTCGGTATGGGGTGGGGGGAGGGAGTGGGAGGGGTGGAGCAGAGCCTAGGGATGGGTCAGGAAAGGCAGGATCCCAAAGCAGAGGCTTGGCCCCCTGTGCTGGGTACTGTTTGGGGACGCACCTGTACTCTATATGATACAAGTCTAGGGGCATTGCCTGCTGGTCTAGGAAAGCAAAAGGTGCCTCGCTGTCAGTCTCAGGGGCCAGAAAAAAAAAGGAATGATCTAAATTTAAATTATACTTTAAATAGCCATAGCCTCAAAGTTAAGAAATAACAAGACAATTTTGTTCTGGTCTCTATGGCATAATCTTTTCTCAGTCAAGTCAGTTGGATCTACTCAGTTGGATTGAGTAGATAAAGTGACCTAATTTTACCCAGTTTTTTTTTTTTTTTTGGTGGGGGGGGAATTCAATATTAAATCACTTACACACAAGACATATATTAAACTTTTATTTGTTTTTGGGGTTTTCCAAAACACATGGGGAAAATCTTCTGACACTATCATCATTACAAATCTTAGGAATGACACCTGTGTGCAACTAGTAGAATTTTATTTAATCAATAGATTGAAAAAAAAAAAAGCTGTTTAGCAGTAATTGAATACTTAGTTGTAGACAGTAGTCTGAGCAATTTGCACACATTGTTTAAAGGTCGAAACAACCTTAAAATAGATTCTATTATTATTTTCAGTTTATAGATTTAAAAACTGAGACATGAAGACGTGTTCTCAGAGTCACAAAGTGTGTCTTCAATGTCGTCTAGATAGGGCGATGCCAGAAACTTGGCTCTTTGCAGACCATTAGACCATGGTCTCTTTCATCTGGTATGGTCATTGAGGACATTTTAAATGAGCATTTCTGTGCATGTCTGTTGAGATTATTATTGGTGAACCTTTACACCCATACAAATAGCTTTCAGATAATTAAGAATACTTGCATTATGCTTTGCTTCCAAAAGGAAACTTTGAACAAAGAAATTCAAAAATCTAGAATCATTAGCTATTATACCATTCATTCCACTTCATGCCAACTATTCTCTACCTCTATGTGGAGTAAAAAATACTGTGACTTTAAATATCATTTCCTAAATACTAATCTAAAGCAGAATCTTGTACCTTCTCAAGCATCTATAGTGTGATTTATCCTGTGGGGTTATTCTGAAGTTGAAGTGGGAAAATATTTTTTTGCAAAATAGCAAAATGTATTTATATTAGTTTTGATGGTGGCAAAATTCTTTGAGTTTATCAAACAAAAACTTTCAAGGATAAAAAGATATCCCTTAAGTCCTGTCCAGGGTAAATGCAAAGTGAGACAAAGAAAACTGAATTGCTCTGCATAATAAAAGATGCATCCATAGCATTTTCTTGTCACAAAAGAGAGGTGTGGTAAATGGCCTGGCAAGGAAAGAAGCTGGATCAGGATGTGCATCATTAAGGACAGGGGAGGAATGACGAACAATGTAGGATGGGGTTTTGTGGAGGGAAGAGCATTCCAGTAACAAAAGCAGCAGGTTTATTTTCGGTCAAAATTGTCTACGATTCCATTTTATTTATTATTTATTTATTTATTTATTTTGGTAATAAGCGATAAAGAAAAGTTTCCTGGTGTAGCAGGAAATGTTTACCTCAATACCTAGGGTCTGCTGTCTCACCATTTTGAAGAACGAAGATGTGGACACAAAATGAACAGCAGGCAAAAGTTTGTTAGAGTCAAGATCAGAAAGGAATAATAGTATGAAAGCTCTCTTTACAGAGAGGGGGCATTTGAAAGTGAATGCCCGCGACAATAGGCAAGGGTCCCTGTTTTATAAGGTTCTAGTCAGCCCCCTTTCCTTCCCCCTGGTTCCTTCTCAGGTTTTACCCTTATTGGCTTGATTGCTCTAGGTGTTGGATTGTCCATTCCTGCTTGGCTTGATTCCATTGTATGAAGGGGTTAGTTAGGTATTTGGTCAAATTCCTGAGGGAAGCCTGAGGGGGAATATGTGGTGTCTGTCACATTCTTAAGAGGAACCTTATGTCTGAGGGGGTTTGCTGCGGTGAGACACTCCCAGCACTGTTCCAAAATATGTGTTTTTCCACACCCAGGGACCTCAGGGACCTAATCTTTCCCTCTCTGCCTACCTAATCCTATCTTTTCCTATCATATTGGCACTCCCGAAATTTAGTCAAAGGTTTGTATACACACAGTCTTATGTTGTTCATATTTTGTATGGGCCCAACAGGGCAAGCATGATGCAGAATACAGTCAACATTCTCAGAAGGCCAGACCAAAAGGGAGATGGAGAATTCCCTGGAAGCAGAATTCCGGTTCAGAGGTTACAAAATGGAATGGATGTTCCTGTTCCTTTTCCGAGACAACTCCATGCCAGGTTTCTGGGCCTCTGAGGGACTACAGAGGGAAGAGAAATGGTAAGCTAAGTTTTGCCCTCAGCATTGATGAGGGAGAATAAGGCAAGCTGAGGGCAAAGTATAGGCTAACAGCATCCCCCCTCCCCCAAGTGGGACATGTAAGCTATTCCTTGGACACTCCTGGCTAGCCCAAAATAGGAAAGGACAAAAAAACAAATGGTTCAACTCATAAGAGTCTCCACCAGTTTGCAAGAAAAAGGCAAATCCATCAATGGCCTAAAGTACAGGAACTCCCTACTGTCTTAATGCTAATGTTTTGCTAGAGGGAAAAACAGCCTTAGCTTGTCAATAGCTAGGCCTTCAGGAAGTCTTTAATAGGTAAAAGTCTCTTTGGAAACTTCCTCTTGACTTTCTCTCCACCCTCAAAAAAAAGTCCACATCCCTCCCCCACCCCTTGTAGTGCAGCTCTTCCTGCCCACAGGTCCTGTCCCTGTGCTTTAAGAATTTCACCTTTTTGCACCAAAGATGTCTTCAAGAATTCTTTCTTGGCCATCAGCTCTGAACCCCATGAACCCACCATCACCCCAAAACTTCCTCAGTACCACATTTTAAGGGTTTTCTATGGTTCCCTGTATAGAATGGGTACTTAAAAGAGACAGTCCATCTTTCTTCTCTTTCACCAGGATAGGGAAGCAAAAATTTCACTATTTGTCCATCCTTTTCTCTTGTTACCTTTTTTGGTTTTGTTGAAATTTAATGCTGGGCAAAACTGGCAGAAAGAAGGATTTTTCCTTGGTGAACACTGGATGTTTAAATCCATGGTCAGGAATGGCCTAAGTTGTCACTACTCCCCGTATCATGGAATTTCCCAAATTGACCATTATCTCCTCCTATTAACTTCAAATCCTCAGGCAAGAAACACTGCTGAAGAATAAGTCAGTTGCAAATCTCACTGCACAGTTCTTCAAGAGTCATGTCTTCACTCACCTACCGAAGCAGTGTGCCAGGTTATCTGCCTAACTTTGGGCACGACATCTGGAGGCATAGGAGAGGGCTGGGACAAGGTCTTTGGTTTTGCCAGGGTCATAGACCCACTCGCGGGGTAAGAGTAGAAACAGCATATTCATGATGGGGATGCTATGCCGTAGATTTCTTGTCTTATGTTACACTATATAATATTGTGTGCTATATAATTTATATAATGGTACTACAATGGTAAACTCACTACTATTTTGTCATTTATTCATTCAAGAAACATTTATTGAATAAACTCCATGTCCCAGGTACTTTTCTAGTACTTGGCAATGTGACACACACCCAACATGTAAACACACACACACACACACACACACACACACACACAAAATTCCTGCCTTTGGAGAGGTTACATTGTACTTGAGGGATAATAAATATAAAAGTAGATGGCAGTGCTGATATTAGGTAGATAGATAGATAGATAGACAGATAGAATGATGGATAGCTAGGAAGTCTCAGGTAGTTTTTAGTTTACAAAGAAATTTAGGTGACAGAAATTAGGTCAGGGTGAGAAACTCAGGAAGCTCTCCTGAGAAGGTAATGTTTCAGCTGAGAACTAAGAAATGTGAGTCAGGCAGCTTTGATATCCAGCCAAAGAGGGATCAGGCTGTGTAGTGACCCTGTTCCTCTGTTTCCTGATGTATGTGTAAACATATGTGTATACTTTAAGCATAGGCATGTATATTTAGTATGTATGGAACACACAGACACAAATGTATATATGCTTGTGTGTGTAAATTTTAAAGTGGTAAAATCTCCATAAGGACTTAACTGTTAATTGATTCATGATCATTTCCAAAGTGAAGATTAAAGACTAATTCAAGTTTGAGATGAATAAAAAATACAGGATGGCATATTGTTTTTCATCTTAACAAAGAGCATATTTCATCAGTTAAATCAGTTGTTATTAGAACTTAATCATAGTATAAGTCTCCTTAATATGCATCAAAACTTATAGTAACAATGAGTTTACAAGCAGATGAATTGTGGATGAATTCAATTGTTGAATGCAAAATTCCAAGTGAGGATTACATTCATGTTTTTTTTTTGGATTTATTTCATTAAAATTTCTTCAAACTGGACTTGTTCTTATTTTCTAAAAATCATGTTCCCACTTCACCAATAGAATTAACGTGTATGATTTTTGTCTTTGTAACAAAGTTACAGAAATTAGTCCATTAAACTAATTGCCTAAATTTATATTGAATACACTATGTGTCTAAGCTTTATATATGTAACAACAGCAATGGGCCATCAAATGAGAAAAAGTCGTCCAATATAAAGTAGTTTGTATAGAAAAGAGGATAAAGCAAACAGACAAAGCATCTGAAAATGACTCTATGCAGCTTTGGGTCTGAGGAAAGGAGAACCATAGACATAACTGCTGTGAGTCTGATATAAACTGGGAATATTCTCGTGTATAATTCGAAGAAAGCACTGGAGAATTTTTCACCTTTTAGCTGCAGATGACATTGAGGGAAGGATGGATAAGTACTTATTTAGCTTTGGTCAAGATGTTTGTCTGCCTGGATATATTACTACATGTGAGACATCTCTCTCTCTCTCTCTTTTTCTCTCTCTCTCTCTCTCAGAGAAAGAGTGTGTACATATGCATGTCAAGAGGGCAGGGCAGAGGGAGGGGAGAGAGAGAATCTTAAGTAGGCTCCATGCTCAGCCGTGTAGACTGACCGACATTGGGCTCCCACAACCGTGAAATCATGACCTGAACCGAAATCAAGAGTGGGACACTCAACCAACTGAGCCACCTAGGTGCCCTAAATTTATATCTTACTCTTAAAAAAAATGAGTGAGAAGAAACTTTTGGAAAAAAATCTATTCCAGAAATTTCCATTAGCACACACAAAAAATTGGTATCATCAATATCAAGATTGGAAATTATTTAAAAGTTCATTTCCATCCACAAATGGATATCCAAAGGAAAAATTAACTTTTATAAAGGAGGGACATTCATAACCTTTCAGAGACAATTGGGCAGGCAAACTTAAATTCACTTCATTACTTCAATCTCAAAATCTATTAATTGTGGATTCTTCAGTAAAATAGTAGCTGTAATATCAAAATATATATTTATCATAATGAATATAAAGGATTTTAGTAATTTTAACTATATTAAAATATTTTTTAGACATTTTATTTGACAGTCAATTACTTTCCTTATTTAAAAAAAAATAGGTTTAACCCAAAACCGATAAAGCTTATAGCAAATTCTCAATCTTCTGCACTGGTTGAGAGGTGTAAATAATTCTGTTAATTGAATATGTGCTTGGATGATTTTTTTTTTAATATAGGCAAGATGCTTATTGAAACACATATACAGAGTTTATTTGATTTTAAATCATACAGTTCTATACAATCTAAAATGTTCCAAATGAATATTGAGGTGATTTCTGCAGTTAAAATATTTAGATTTTTCTGGGGTACCCAACTTTTTGAACTTCAATGCAAATATAAGGCTTTTGGCTCCATAGTTCTATATGTATCTTCAGTAAGACAAAATTTAACCCAAGATATTAACTGTTCATGTGAGTTAATACTTGATTATTCCTTTGTAAGTTGAGGTTCTTTTCAGTTGGTGATGTAGATCCAGCCATTCTGCATGTAGCATCACAAAGTACTACCTGCAAAATGCCAGGGAGTCAAGGCAAACTTTTGAATATGAGATCTTTTGAAAATGTGTTAGAATTAAAAGATTCAAAACAAGTTCAAGCAAGCAGAGCTCAGGTGTTCTCACAATATGATGACGTCTCTGAGAGACTGGAATCCCTGCCAGCTTTCACTCTTTATTTCATTATTTCAGCAATAGGTTTATTGTCCTCACCAAACTTACAAGCAAAATGATTGAGTGCTTCAGATAATGCACTTCCTGATTTGACACGGGTTTATAGAAATATCAAAATCTTTTCTTCTTGCTCAAAGCTAGTTATCGGAACTCTCACCATTCTGTCTGATAGACAAATCATAATAGGTTAAGAATGTTAGATAGACAAAATCATAATAGGTTAAGTCTTAGTTGAAGCAAAAATAAATTATGTATTTATGGGGAAGCTAAAGAAACTGCTTTTATGTTTTAAATATACCTTTACATAGTGTGATTCAAAAAAAATATTTATTGAAAATCAAGTGGGACCTATAAATTTTGCTAGGTGCTGGTATTTTAAAGATGAATTAAGACAATGCTTCCCACTCTCAAGATGCTTCAGTTCCAGTCGGGGTTACTTACAGTAAGCCCACACTCTAATACAGTATATATAGGAGTCTCACCGTGGCTTACTATTTAGCTCTCTGAGAAGTACAGTCCCAAAAGCATTCTCTAATGTCCCAATTAACACATACATACTTCACAGAGTTGCTTTGGGGTATGTTTAAATTCTGATAGAGGAATACTATGATCTCTAATGAAACTGTAAAACTTGTTTGACTGTATTTTTTTAAATGTATGTGCCTTTGAAGAAGCTAATTAAATCAGTTAAAAGTTAAAAATTGGATCATTAAGACTTAACAAAAAATATTTTTTTGTAAACTCTAATGAAAAGTGTGTGTCTCCCACAAGCTTTGGAGAAGTAATAATTAGCATCTCCCTTAGGGTGCACAAAAGAGTTTCTTTAAAAGAAAAAAAAGTATTTTGAAAACATGAGGATGTTTATTGGAGTAAATTTATTTAGTATGAATATCAATCTGTACCTCTTACTTATTCTTACATTTAAAACATAGACAATATTCGGGTTAGAAACATTAGGGAGTTCATCCTGTTTCCATTATTTGGAGAGAAGACTTTGTGTTTTATTTTGTGAATCATTAACAGGTTTGGTGAAACATAAACAGCTTTTGCTATGCTTGCAACAAAACTTTGCGGAGAGCAACTCTATGGTACATCCGGGACCCTGGGGGTGGGGGGGTGGGGGAGGGGTCCCCAAGGGACAAGGGATAGGAAGGTGTAGGACGAGAGGAACAGGAGTTCTCCCTGAGGGGAGTTTGGGATTCCCGGGGCTCTCTCCTCCTGTCTTTCAGGGAGCTAAAATCCTTTTTTTTTTCCCCTTACCATCCATGAGAACCTCATAAGCAAGAGGGTGGTAGCTCCAAAATAAATAACTTAAAATACAAACACTAAGGTAGGAAGGCATCCAGATCCTCGGGCTCCTTCAGCAGTTTCAGGGAAGAGGGATCATCCCCGGTAGGGAATGAGTTCTCTCCCTGCCATTCAGAAGGAAAGCTCAAGAATTCTCTACCTTTCCACTTCTGTTTTGTTTGTTTGTTTTTTAACAAAAACTTAACACAGTGACTAGGCAGGGCAGAATCGTGGGTACCCGGGAGGCGAGTTTCTGGTATGGGATGGGGAGGAACAGAGCTGTTCCAACTCCTACAAAGCCTCATGCGTTGTGAAATTGTCTCATCTCTCTTCGGGCCTCTTCCAACATCAGCGTGAGCCTATTGGGCAGGTTGCAAATAGGAGAAGTGTGACTTTGGGTAGCGTCCCTCTTCCTGCTGCTCCCATTCAGAGCTTATGGCTGGGCATGCCGCCCAGCCTGTCCCCAACTCCCCTAGGAAAGGAGAAAGGGAGCAAGCAGGCACTAGAATCCTTTCTCCCACACCTCCCCACTCCAGACTGGAGAGGGAGACTCAACGGGTCACTAGCACTCCAGAGGTGTTCCAAAATAGTTCTGGCGATCAATGGCCTTTGGGGTGGGCATCTGTGCCCACTGCTGCCTCAGCTTTTCCATGCTGCTGACCAGTTTGTTAAACGTGGACTGATTCTCATTGAAGGTCACTATATCCAGGCGGTCCTTGCCCAGAGCAGTCATTGTCAGGAATAAGATCTCATGAGAGATGTCCCTCTGTGGGTGCAGCCAGCGGGAAGTGGCTCCAGAGTTTCCAGCAGGAGCTGGAAGTCTCATGGAGACTGACATGGCACAGGACTGACTCCAGCAACTCCAGGCTAAGGGATGCAGGTGCTAGGCCCGGCTGTACCAACTCCTAGGAGATCTGACTGCGGACCCTCCAGATTACAGAGATAAGTGGGTAGCTACCGGCATCAGGGGTCAGGATATCCCACAGCAGCCGCACCTGCACAGACCCCAGATCAGGTATTAGCCAAGGAGATGGGACCTGGGGGACGGGGGGTTGAGGGGGGACCAGGGGCCTATCGCAGGGAGCCAGCAGCAGGTATGTCAAAACACTGGACAGGCACAGTCGCCGGAAATAGCACAGAAGTTTCCAGAAGGTGATGGGATGGGCGACAGGCAGTTCAGGTAATGCCAGCCACTCACTGCCCTCATTCTCTACCAGTGGCTCCAGCTCCCTACACAGCACCAGGGGTTCAGGTATACCCAGGTCCCGCCCCACCAGGAGGTGCCCCCCATGTGCCCATTGCAGCGCTGAGGTTCACTGAGGGCAAGGCAGAGCACAGGGCCTCTGTACCCAGGGACAGGTGCGTCTTTGAGGACACTGGCAGCAGCAGGGGTAGGCTTGGAGCTGGGGTCAGCAATCAAGGGGTCTGGGCACCGAGCAGGGGCACAGAAGGGCAGGCACAGAAGGAGAGACATCTCTTAGCTCTTTAAAGAAGTATCTATGTGGATAGTCTGATCGTGTTCTGGAAAGAGTAAGATACTAGTTTTATTCAGAACTGGGCAATTTGTGTACTTTTAAATGCACTAAGAAGATTATAAGATGAGTTATTAGTGGTCATATTAAGATTGTTCTGGACTAGAGGAGCCAGGAATCTCCTAATTGTGGCTTTAATCCAATCACACCTCTTTCCTGGCATTCCGAGGAGATGTCTCTGCAAAGAAGCACAAGAAATAGACAGAGGAAATTGTGCTCCATTAATAGGTTCACAGCACTGGCCAACTAGACTGGACCAAAGTGAAAGTGCTCTGCCTGCACTCAAGGTTCTAACTAGAAAGAGTAATTGAAAGTGACACATTGCAGTAGAGGAAAAAATATCAACCAGAAGGACAGGGAAAGGATGCACAGATACCTAATGCAATTTCCTCTCCATCAGGTCTACTCAGGCTGGGGCTGAGGAAGATGGAGATGCCCAAAAGGAAGACAAAGACAGTGGATTTGACTCCAGGAATCAGGATCTACTCCGTCTTCTTTCTCCAAGCTTATGGAGGGGACAAAAGACGAGGTACAAAGCCTCATGCATTGTGAAATTGTTAAGAGTCTAGACAAGAACAAAAAACTAGTTATTGACATCACTTAACACAAAGGGTCCCCCATGTTAAGCAAGTGATGTGCAGGCAAGAATAACAAAAGACGGAATGAAATGGGTCTTCCGTCGAATCCAATGTGGCTTGATTCTCATGCTGTTCCCCACGTACATACAAGCTTGAGATTAAGAAAACCTGAACAGAAAAGGAACATAGTCAATGATGTTGTGATAATGTTGCACGGTGACAGATGATAGCCGCATTTATGGGGAGCATAAGGTATAAATGTGTCGAATCACACGTGAAACTAATATCACGTTGTGTGTCAACGATACTCCAACCAACAAAATTAAAGAAAGAAAGAGAAAATCTGATTAAAAAATGGAATCTTTGTCTGTAACGTCCTTTGAGAGTGTTACACTGTGTTAACTTTAAATCATCACTTATGTCACATAGATCCTAAGCAAATTTTACTGATGCTTCTATTTTGCTCTAGAGATTATCATCTTCACTAGCAGAGAATATATTTGATGGCCTGATTGTATAGTTTACTCAATTAAATTAACATTTACTGTGCCTAGTACAATGAAGAAAACAGGGGTATTAATATAGTTTTTTGTGGAGCTTACCAGGGGGGAACTAACTCAGGCACATATACATATGTATATATGTATATGTGATACATAGTAATATAACTATAGTTATATTAGTAACTATAGTAACAGTAGTAATATAACTATATAATTAAAACTAAGGTTAAAATGAAAGAGTTGTCAAATTTGGCATCTTTCCTTTTCTCTCTCTCTCTCTTTCTTTCTCTGATCTGACCTGCCTTCTTAGGGAAGGACCTGGAAAGCTGGAGACAGCAAGGCTCTTCTCAGGAGCCTATGTGAGAAGCAGCAGAAACGTGAACAAGTCCTGGGCGGCTATGCTCACTGGGGGCAAGGGAAACAAAGGCCTGTCCTGTCTTCCCGATTAAAGATATTTGGGATCCAAGAGAAACTGACACATTAAGGACACTTCCTACTTTTCCTATTATTCTTTTCTCAGTTTGCAGGTTTTTGAATAAATCCAGGTATCTTTCTGCCGTATATTTCACCTCCCCTTTTGATCTTTAGTTCAACATGTTGCCATTAAAAATTCCTGGTATTTGGTATAAATACTCTAAAGATGACCCCCTTTTTGCTTAGATCCACCATACATGATTGCTCTCTCCTCAGGAATTGATACCTTTTTATAAAATATGAACTGTTGTGGGGCACCTGGGTGGCTGAGTCATTTAAGTGTTCGACTCTCGGTTTCGGCTCAGGTCATGACCTCATGGTTCATGAGTTTGAGCCCCACATCAAGCTCCTCTCTGGGCATAGAGCCTGCTTGGGATTCTCTCAGTACCTTTTTCTCTCTACTCCTGCCCAACTCTCTCTCTCTCTCTCTCTCTCTCTCTCTCTCAAAATAAATAAATAAACATTAAAAACAAAACAAAACAAAACATAGGGGGACTGGGTGGCTTAGTCAGTTAAACATCCGGCTTTGGCTCAGGTCATGATCTCATGGCCCATGAGTACAAGCCCCAAATCGGGCTCTCTGACTTCAGCACAAAGCCTGCTTTGGATCTTTTATCCCCCTCCCTTTCTGCCCCTCCCCCATTGGATCTCTGGATCTCTCTCTCTCTTTCTGTCAAAATAAATAAATAAATTAAAAAAAAAAGAAACAAACAAACAAACAAAAAACATGAACAGTTGTTTCTGGAACATTTAACTATTGGCCATTGGGAATAAACCTGTAAAACTTGACTGCACAGCTTACTGTCCTAAATACAAGCCCTGTGCCTACTGGCTCCTTCATCTTCCTGGGAAATTTACCCAGTGCTTCCATTTGGCTTTGTATCTACACTGGTCAATATACAAATGGTTTGCTTTGATGTGAATGGACTGGATTCTAACTTACGATCAGCGGACGGACCAACTCCTACCCAAATTTTCTGTCATTTGTTTCATTTATGTCTAATTAATCAGAGCCAGGTTCTTAAGCCCTGAATATCTCAGTTTTTTTAAAAACATGTTTCCTTGCTGTGTTTACATAAACAACTCAAAAGATGACTTTCCTTTTAGCTCTTCAGTATGCTTCTTTAATTTTTTTATTTTTTTTTTACCTTTATTTATTTTTGACAGGAAGAGAGAGACAGAGCGCGAGTGGGGGAGGGGCAGAGACAGAAGGAGACAGAATCCGAAGCAGGCCCCAGGCTCTGAGCTGTGGGCACAGATCCCGACACAGGGCTCGAACTCACAAACCACGAGATAATGACCAGAGCCGAAGTCAGAGACTTAACTGACTGAGCCACCCAGGCACCCCTCTTCATTATGCTTCTTTGAAACTTTGTAGACATTTCAGATCATTTTTTTAATTGTTATGTTTCTTCGAATTTTCTCAATACTCTTTCTCTGAGCATACATGCTTCATATTCATTATTTTATTTTGAGTAAAGCACTAACAGATGCTAAATTGCTATATTTTAACATTCCTTTTCTAACTTCTCTTCCTATTACCTGCACCCTAATGCCCTATACCTGAGATACCTTGAGGTAGGTAGTTGTCCACCAACATTTATTAACTTCTTCCATAGTACAGATTTATCACTCAAAATATGGTTAGTCTTCCAGCCATGCAATATATTTCTTAGTCCTTACTCCATCTTGGTTTAACCATGTGACCAGGTGCTGAATGAATGAACATATAGATAGGTATCCCTGTTCTGGCTCAAGCCTTTGCAACAGAAATCTTCCCTCTCCGTGCTTTCTTACTACTTCTACTAGCTGTGTAAATGATAAATAAGATTATTTTGGGGATATTATATATTAGACATAATATTATTATCACCACATGCTTGCCTTGAAGAACAATGCAAATCTTTTTGGCCTGAATAACTTTGATGTTTTTCTTTTGATAAATCCTTTGTGGCCTTTTCTGTATTAGGTTGGATGTTCCTGCTATGTGTTCCTCTAGTCTGTGTTACACCAGGTATCACATTCTTCATTAAGCCAGACTTCCTTGTTTAACTTTAACTTCTGCAGGTAGACTGTGTTTGTATTTGCTCACAAAATAGGAACAGTTAGTTTCTGCCTTGTTTCAGATAACGTCACCAGTACCTAGCCTTGTGACTTGGAACATATAAAATGCTAAATAAATATGTACTCAAATGATAAATGATTGAACACAAAGGATTGGAAAGTCACATTGATTTAAGATTCAAGGGCTCCAGTGACACCTTAGGAAGTCAACAGATAACACTAATTTGAAAAGTGTTTTCTCCTGGTTTATTTATTTAATTTCTTTTTAAATAAGGTCTTTCAACTTCATCAAAAGTATTTCCATTTGAAAGTTTATGTGAGTTTTTTTTAATTCAATGATGTATTTTTAGAATGTGAATACAGTCAATAATATGCATAACACGATGTGAGAATTAAAAGAAAACAAACGTAATGAATGACCATGCTAATTTTTCTTACTTGCTACAAAATGGTAGTCAATATTTGTGTCATGCACATCAATATGCCTCATATACCAATTTAGCATTGATATATGCTAAATATAAATCAATATTAAAAGTGTTAGTGGCTGTGCATATCTGCATTCAGTATGATTAATTTCCAAAAGAAAAAAAAAATTATCAGCAGCCGAAACACTTCAAAAGTGTAGTTCAGAAATGCAAAGAAGCTTTTACTATATTAACCAACCATGTGAAAGTAGCATCTTTGAACTATAGATATTTTTGCTTAATATGACAGCTAACTAAGCTTTTTTTAAGTACAATTTTTCTACAGAAACTGAAAAGCTTTTCCAACTCATTTATAGATTGGACATTTTTATATATTCAAAGGGAGATGATGCTCGCTTCCTTACCTCTTCAATTTTAGGTACTTGTACTCCTAAATAAAATGGATTTTATTCAGGTTAATCGCCTTTAGCCAGAATCTGAACTGTTTCCTGTTAAATTCTTTTGCTTTAAGGCTTAAACTACTTCTTAGATGTCCCCTTTCATAATTAAGATAAAATCCTCAATTAAAATCCCTTCTGAAAGAGTTCTGGTTTATTGTTACACTGCCAAGACTATAGAATGTAACCTAATTCACTTTTAGATCTCTAGACTTTATGGTGTAACTGAAAAATGTGCAGTAATTCACGTTCATCTGAGTACATTTACCAGTTACAAGTTGAACATTTCTTTGAGATTTAATAAGTGTGTCCTTTCTTTTAAGCCTCTTACTTCCAAGTTGTTAATCATTTTCTAGTTTTCCTAACTTATGAATTCTAAAAGCATCAACAATTTACCATTAATTTTCTTGAGGTTTTTATTTTTGAATTATCCTTAAGAAGAAAAGAAGATAGGTTAGATTAGATTTTGTATCCAAGCTCTGTCCGACATATCTGGTCAGCCTTTGAAATAAATGACATCACTCATGATTCTTACTGCTCGGTACAACTAAATAGAAATATAGAACTCTAAGTATCACTTTTGTAATCAAACACTTACTTGTGTTTCTCATGCTTGTACACATGTATCTGAGTTTATCCTATTACCAATGAACGCTTTCTTCATTTGTGGCAAGTTTATTTGTTGAGCTTTGAAAGCAAGGCATAGGGACGTAAATCATTAGTTATGATTCAGAGAGATCTAAACAAGAGAATCCTTTTGAAAATTAAATTATAATATGTTCCTTATGATATTTGTCTCAGTACTTTGGAATATTTAAAAGTTGTAGAAGAGTTTACAAAGTGTCAATAGTACAAACATTAAGATAAATCTGGACAATACGTAATCCCAAGAGTAAAACTAAATCAAAATGAAATAGAAGGCAATTTTTATCAACAAATGTAAACTGACTTTGTAAAAGCTCAGGGTGTTAATTATCTTACTTTTCTTTGCATATTTCCTTCATAATAGAAAAAACAATGTTTTAATTTTATCCTTTTGGAGTATTGTATTGTGTCTGTAAACAGCATGCATGAAGTGATTAACAGTATTTTTGAACAAAGGGAAAAAGCATACAAGTCTGTATATGCTGTTGAAGTGTTATTCTCTTTATCTAATCATGTGTAGATGGCTTTTCCACCATCTTACCTCTTCTTTCTTATTTAACTATTTTTGGTCTTTTTCCAATATCTTGAGAATCAATATGGAGTTTTCATTATTTCACTTTTCCAATATAGTGAATCTGTTTTTTGTTTTTGTTTTTTCTCTAAGGATCTGTGTGGTTCTGTGCATGAAGATAAAATAGATTACATATGCATTGGTTTAATAAATAAACTGCTTATCCAAAAGTAATCCAGAGAATACCATGTAACAAAATATGGTAAAGGAAGGCCATTGTTATAGATTAGGCTTCCCGAGCAACAGTCTTGGAAATGGAGGTTAGTATGGCGGAATTTAGTTGGTGTAGAAGTTGAGAAGAAGTTGGCCTATGACAGTCATTTAAAAAAAAAAAAAGAAAAGAAAAGAAAAAGAAAAAGAAAACACTTTAGCTGATCCAATGGGATATGCTAAAGAGGAAATGACCCTTCAGAAGTTTTCTAAATTGGCAAAGAAGCCTTGTCTTTATACCCAAGCTTCTGTCTGTCATTAGTTGACCTTTCCAGGAACCAGTTTGTCCTTCTTAAGGTGATCGTTTTCAGGAGAGGCAATTGCCAAAGTGAGCTCACAGGGAAAAAGTGTCAGCCGACAGTCCTTCCCAGGAACTGAGGGAATAAATCCTCTAAAACTGAAGATGGTATCTGGGCAGCACAGCATCCACAATAGACAGTATGCATAAGCTGATCGTCTTGACATAAAACTGAAAGTTATTTAAACTTCACGTATAATTAAAATCATAAACTCAAAGTTTACAGTTGTTCATATTTAGACAGTATTGTCACCTAAACAGATTTTATGTTTCTCCCCTTCTTCCATTTTTTCCTGGACCCAACTCTCCCTTCTCAGTAATTTTTCTCTCTCTCTCTCTCTCTCTCTCTCTCTCTCTCTCTCTCTCTTTCTCCTTCTCTCCCTCTCTTTCTCTCCATCTTTCTGATAGATATCTACTTTCATCATATTGCCTCTCTGAATTCATAATCCCTCCTCCTTCACACTTCAACTATCTTTTCTTCAAGGTCTTGATTTCAATTAGCAGCCTTGGAGTAAATAATTCTGAAAGGTATGTAATATAAAGAAAGGTATGTAATATAATGTGTACATCTTCCACAACAGTAATTGAAAACAACTCTCACAAAACGGTTTCCCCTTAAAATGAATATGGTGCATCTCTATTTGTGTCACCTGAACCGCTCTATCTTATCCTTTACATCTTCTGATTGAAAAGACATCCCAGTAGTGATTATTTTCCTAATCTCACATGCATCTCATAACCTCTGATTTTACAGACATGTGGGATGAATGAGCTTAAGTCACTTTTCCGAGGCTGCAAAACTAGTTACTGATCTTTTTACTATATCGTGATTTTTAGTTAGTATCCATGGCTCTCACAGCGGCTAGAGCATAAGCAGTATTTGAGAACTACTTACTGTTGAAAGTAGAGAGGGAGAGAGACAGACAGACAGACAGAAAATAAACAACAAAACACGACTTTCAGTAATGGAATTCCAGGCAACAAAGTCAGTAGAAAAGGGGGCTATTCTGTGGTCAAAATTTTAGAACGCGTATACTATTATAACATTCACAATGTATAAACACCTATGCCAACGTATAAGTAAAGGTTATGCAGTAGTCCCCGCTTACCCGTGCTTTGTGTCACTCTGCTCAGTCCTGGTCAGAAGCAGATGACCCTCCTTCTGTTGTATGGTCAGAAGGTCAGGAGTAGCTAGATATTACCTCCTAATGCCTACGCCATTGACTCACCTCATCTCCTCATGTAGGCATTGTATCATCTCACATGATCACAAGAAGAGTGAGTACAGTACGAGAAGGTATTTTGAGCGAGAAAGACCTTACGCACATGACTTTTATTACAGCATATTATTACAATTGATTGCTTATTAGTTATTGCTGTTAATATCTCACTGTGCCTTATTTACAAATTCAACTTTTACACGTATAAATTAAACATATGTAGGGTTGTGTGTATAGCAATACACATGGAATGGATCGTGTTTGGTACCATCCGCAGTTTCGGGCCTTCATTGGGGGTATTAGAACATACCCTGCATCAGCAAGGGGGGACTACTATATATTCTGGATCATAAGTACCCTTAGCAGCTGTCAAGAACTTGTAAGGAAGTTAATTGGGCTCCTGGCCATCACAATATTAAGCTTAAGTTGATTTTAGGACAAATAAAACAAGTAAATTAGGTAGCAAGTGGGAAACATTTACTGATTTTACCTTTCCCTTTTGAGTTATTGTTCTAGGAAAGTGAGAAACAGAGGGTATCTCTGGTCGTGTAAACAGGACTAGGTGATTTTGATAATGACTCTGGTAATCTCCCAACATCGGTTTGCCTTAGAACTATATCTGTCAGGTCTTGAAATACCTCTGAGGTTCAGTTTCTTCCAGCAGGAAACTGAAGGACTTTCTCTATGGTCTCTGAGGTTTCTCCCAAGTACTACAACTCCAATTTAATTTCTCTCAATTTATGCATACCCCTTGCACATTTCCATGTGCATCAGTTCTCATATATGTGTTTTGCTTTCTTTATACATGCTTTTAAGTTTGCCAGTTTATCATACAGTATTTTCTGCAACCTTTCACATTTCCTCTGGGCAGATTTGCTCATACATGAAACCTATCTGTAACTAAAATATCAGAATTCTGCTTTTGAGACTACCTGTATGTTTAGCTTCTGAAATTTTAAAATATGTTGATGATAAGATGTTGAGTCAAACTCTGCAAATAATATTATATAAGTCATATATATTGTGTTAACTTTCTATAATCAATAAAACAAAACTAAACTATTCTGAGTACCAAAACACTCTGATTCTTTTTTTAGGAATTCACATAAATATGCACCTGGATAGATATCTTACAAAATAAAGATTTTGCTATTCTTATGACATAGATATGGACTTTTAGTTAGAGTGGCCTTTACTGATTTTCCTAAAATTGCCAGCATACGACTTTTTTTTCAGTGTTTATTCATTTTTGAGAGAGAGAGAGACAGAGCACGAGCAGGGGAGGGGCAGAGCGAGAGGGAAACACAGACTCTGAAGCAGGCTCCAGGGTCTGACCTGTCAGCACAGAGCCCAACGCGAGGCTTGAACCCACGAACCACGAGATCATGATGTGAGCTGAAGTCAAATGCTTAACCGACTGAGTCACCCAGGCATCCTAAATGAACAAGATTTTATTGTTCCATCGGCTAAATCATTACTTTTATAACCCCATATCCCTATTACTTTTTACCTTTAATTCTCTGTAGGGCTAATCAGATATCGCAACTTATTATTCTAGTATATAATGCCGAAGCAAACACTTATCTTCCACTTATCCACCATATTATACATTTAATTCTCTATTTAAAAGTAAACACTAGGATAAATAGACTTTGCAAAGCTTTTCTGATTGCTTAAGTTAGTTCTGAGTTTCAGTCTTTGGATATTTTGCCGTTGTTGCTATGATCCTTCAGAATTTTTTCTGCTCAGTCCAATGAGGTTTTCAGTTTGAGACCTAGTGTTAAGTTCTGGAACCAGATCCCACAGAGTGAAGAAAGGGCACTTATTGTTACAGAGCAGAAAGCCTTGAAATGTTCCGCAGCCTTACATGCTTGCTATGCTAGCAAATGTTCATCTTCCAGGGTGCACGTTTTGGCATAGTTATGCTAAAAATATGAAGTGCTTCTGAATAAATCTATGATATATTCTTTAAGGAATAATTCTCCCAAAGTAGCCCATGAGGAGAAATACAACAAACAAACAAGACACTCACTGAAAAGGATGGTCTGAAATGTAGCTCGAAATTGTTGTACTGCAGAGAGTTTATAATTAATTCTCCAGATTACTGCTATGTTTATTCAAGTTGTAACATATTCTAGCAAAAGTCCTCCCAGTATAATTATAAGATATTTGAAAATAAGTGTCTGTTGTATTTTTTAAACTCGAAAATTTTGTTAATTTTGTGGTACGAAATCATGCAAGTGATATTACCATTTATTGAATAGGCTCCCACTGCTTTCCAAAACTTAAATACTTTCAAATCGTTCAAATCTTTCAACCCATTACAAGTCTCCCACCTTGCTCTTTTTTGTAGAAGGAGGGAAAGTAAAGGTCAAGAATATAGAAACTTCTATAGACTTGATAGTGTCTTACAACAGATTGAGTCCTTCTCTGAGTTACAACGTTTGTCTTCCTTTTTATGATTTTTGTGGTTTAGAAAAGACACCTGAACTTTGAAGTCAGATGGACTTGGCTTTAAATCTCAAATCCTAACGGTGCAACTTCAGAAAAGGTGTCAGTTTCCCTCATGTGTATAAAGGGGAATACTTGGACCTCTCCCATAATATGGCTCTGACCAATACCTGAATTCATGCTCAGGGAGCATACTTGCTTCCTGGTACATCTCAGGAAATGTTAGTTTTCTTTTTCATTAAGTGGAAGAGGAAGCTACGTCTGAGATTTGTGATCTAAACTCTGAGGTTTGTGAAAAAAAAAAAAGTCTTAAATCTTACCAAATAGTTCAGACACAAGTTTTGAAGAAAAAAAATAAAAAGTGGACTTCACACCCAGCACTGAGCCCAATGTGGGACTTGAACTCACGACCCTGAGATCAAGACCTGAGCTAAGATCAAGAGTATGCTTAATCGACTGAGCCACCCAGGTGCCCCAGTTGTGAAATTCTTTAATAAGAATAAGAAGCATGCATTGAATACTTACTATTTTCCAGGCACCACAGAATCGGAGATGAATGCAAAATCCTTTCCCTCAAGTATTTCAGAGTCTGTTAGGGAAGATTATATATATGCATATTTTCTAATATATATAACATACTGTGTATATCCAATTTAGAATATGTGCTGTGTAGGGGTGCCTGGGTGGCTCAGTCGGTTAAGCATCCGACTTCAGCTCAGGTCATGATCTCGTGGTCCATGAGTTCGAGCCCCGCCTTGGGCTCTGTGCTGACCTATCAGAGCCTGGAGCCTGTTTCAGATTCTGTGTCTCCCTCTCTCTCTGACCCTCCCCCGTTCATGCTCTGTCTCTCTCTGTCTCAAAAATAAATAAACGTTAAAAAAATTTTTTAAAAGAATATGTGTTGTGTTAGAGATAAACTCTAAAATACACCTTATCTTTTAAGTTCACTGGCTCATTCTAGTTTTATTAGTATTGACAGGTATCTTAGATTCCATGTATCTAAAGGATAAAGGATACCTCTTCTTGGTAATTAATGATTTTCCATCTTTACTGAGAGTTATCACAAAGACCTGAGATTACTGATTTGCAGACCATACACCTATCACAGGTGGGGCAGAAGTGTATGTTAACATTGATTTCCTTATTATTGGAATTTTCTTTTGTTTGTAACTGAATTGTATTTTTGTCAAAGAAAAATACGTGAATGTTTGAGATATTTTCTCCTTAATATCTCCCAGCTCAACCTAATCTCACCCTGGACAACAAAGTTCATTTCCTTTGGTTGTTACCAGTTACTTTCAAATAACATCTCTGCTTTGATTTTTGAAATCAACTATTTAGATCTTCCTATTTATTTCATCACCTACTAATGTATGACATAGCTATCTTACATTATCACTCTCCTCTCTTTTCTTAAGTTTGATTGATTTATTCATTTTGAGAGAGAGAGCGGGGTCAGGGGACAGAGAGGGAGAGAGAGAATCCTAAGCAGGCTCCACACTGTCAGCATGGAGCCCATGTGGGGCTCGATCTCATGAACCATGAGATGGTGACCTGAGCTGAAACCTAGAGTCAGACGCTTAACAGACCAAACCACTCACCCACCCCTATATCTCTTCTTTTGTCATGTCTTCAAATGTTGACATATCCTAATTTGAATTTAATATACATTCATTCTTACCATGCTGTGAGTTCAAATAATCTTTGATGGTTGCTTTTCCACTACATAATCTTTTTTCTGTGTATGGTGTTATGATTTGCTTTTTAAGATCATTGGTTTGAAAAAAATAAAATAAAATAAAATCATTTGCTTGAATTCAAAAGAATTATTCCTTGTTTCAGTATACCAATTTATGTATTCAATTATATTTCTGTATTCAATATTTAATTTTCAATTATTGGATATATGAGATAATCTATGTATTTATTCATTTATTAATGCTTGTTTTGTCTTCCTGTGGGTTTTTTCTCACCATATTCTATTCTCCTGGTTTAATCTGAACTATATGGATTTAAATGCAAATTTTACATCCTGGACTTTCTTGCTTTTTAGTGTAGGAAATCTTGGTACCTAGATCCTATTTTCTTTCTTTCTTTCTTTCTTTCTTTCTTTCTTTCGTTCTTTCGTTCTTTCGTTCTTTCTTTCTTTCTTCCTCCTTTCCTTTCCTTTCCTTTCCTTTCCTTTCCTTTCCTTTCCTTTGCTAAGAATGATGTTAGTTAATTTGTGAGCCCTTGTGTATTTGAAAATGTTTTACTATCTGAATTTGCGATTAAGAGTTTGGCTAGGTATAGAACACTAGAGTGACAATGTTTTCCTTTTTATTAAAAAGGCATTGCTCCATCATCTCCTAGATCCACTGCTGTTGTTGAAAAGTCTAACTTCTGCTCTCCAATTTTCACTTCATAATTTATCTATTCTTACCAGAATAATTTTTGGTCTTCTATTTGTCACTTGTTTTCTGAAATCTTGCAATCTGATAAATAGGCTTGAGCTTTGATTCCTTGTCAATTTGTCTAGCTCCATGAAGGAAAAAGTCATGTTAGTTAATTAGTATTAGTGCGTCAATTACATGATAAATAGCTTGTCTGTGTTAACAGCTACAGCAAATCTCAGGATCAGAGCCATGAGCAGTAACTTCCGTTAAGTGATACTAGCTTTCTTTTTGTGGTCCTATCATCAAGTTTCCCTTTTAGATATATTTATGTTAAATCAAAAAGTGGTCCATAAAAAATATCCAGGATGAAAAAAGGTAGCGAGCATGTATGGCCAAAATTACAAAGTGGTTCATGGATTTGGCAAAACATACAAAATAGATAACACAGTGACAAGGCAGAGTGAGAAGTAGTGTTCCACTCCGTTGCTTCTCTCCCTTTGTGCATAGGCCTAATATTTCCAGTGCTTAAGGACTATAAGATTTCCCCAAACAACTTTGATTTTGTGTAACAGGTGCATTGTGATTCAGTCTCAGTATTTTTGTTTGAGTTCTGAGTTTCACACCACAGAAATGTAAAACGCAACTGGCTCAGCACCCTTTTGCATCAGTGACACTGTGACTTTGAGAATAGCTTCCAGTTGGTTCTATTTGTTTTTATTACCTAGTCAAAGGGCCCCAGAGAGATGGCTTTTATTTGATATTATCTGACCAAATATTTATAAAATGGTGACCTAAGTTGCACTGTTACGGCTCTTGATATCATGTTCCCAGGGTACAGATTTTGATCGGTGTGATTTACTCAAAGCCTTTCTGGTGGCTGGGAGAGATAACGATGACACAACCAAGTGGCTAATGATTCATCATCTGCTTTCTGGCCGGGCTCTCCATTATTGCTCTTTATAGGAATGTGAACCCAAGATTGATTTTATGTGAGCGTCGATCGCCCATGAGAGGTTTTCCATGCCTGTGTGCTTTTAAAAGGAAAACTGTAGTCACCTGTTTCTCAAATTCTTTGTTTTCTTTGGTTCAACTCATTGAATTAGTGATATATCCCAAATTCCACTTACAGGAACAAAAGACTACTCTTTCTATTGTACTCATATCAAAGTTGTAGGCTGTTAACTAGAAGTCCTAAGATCTTTTAATAACCTCGTAGTTCTACCGTACAAGATACCCTCTTTTGAAATTTAGCTCCTGATCTGCCATTTTCTAGTATATAGAGTCTCCCATAGCTGCTTCATAAAGAATGAAAGTGCTTCAGCTCCAAAAGGGGAAAAACTGGGGTGTGTGCATACATGAGATTGTACATCCTCATACATATATGAGACAAATACAGAAATAGTGAAAATTAGCAGGTAAACTTTCTGTAATAAATCTTAGTAAGATATACTATTTTAAAGAAGAAAATTTCCAGAACTGTAATGAATAATAGATTTTGCATTAAAAAAAAATACAGTAGTTTTATTTATTTATTTATTTTTTATTTATGTTCCAATAGTTTTAAGTAATAGCTTGTAATCAGCATTTTTGGTTCAGATACACTTTAATCCTTACTGGAGTACCACATTTTGGTGTCAGGACAACTTAATATCCATCCATGCTTCCCCATAAGCCAGGGAGCACATATGTTTTAAAACAGTCCATGCAAACTTTATCTGGACAGTGTCTTGCTTGTTTCTTTTATATATATATATATATATATATATATATATATATATATTTTTTTTTTTTTTAATTATTTAGTTATTTTGAGAGAGAGAGAGAGAAAGAGAGAGAGAAAGAGAGAGAAAATCCCAAGCAGGTTCTTCAGTGTCAGCCTAGAGCCTAATGCGGGGCTGAAACCCAGGAACCATGAGTTTATGACCCAAGCAGAAATGAAGTTGGATGCTTAACCTACTGAGCCACTCAGGTGCCCCGGGACTGTGTCTTGTTATAATAATCATTTTCACCCAGCAAATGGTGGGAAAGCACATATTCTTCCTAAATTGCTCTAAATTTAACTTAAATGAAAAATGAAACAATGTTCTCTTTATTTCTCCTTATCAAATATATTCTGGCTTGCATTTAAAAACAGAACATTTAGGGGGGGGCCTGGGTGGCTCAGTTGATTAAGCACACTTTGGCTCAGGTCATGATCTTGTGGTTTGTGAGTTTGAGCCCTGCATCAGGCTCTGTGCTGACAGCTCGGAGCCTGAAGCCTACTTCGGATTCTGTGTCCCATTCTCTCTCTGGCCCTTCCCCTCTTGAGTGCTTTCTCTCTCTCTCTGTCTCTGTCTCTGTCTCTCTCTCTCTCTCAAAAATAAATAAACATTAAAAAAATTTAAAAACAGACATTTAGAAAAATCAAAATAAAAAATAACAAAGTAAAAACAGAACATTTAGGAGTGAGACTATCATATAATTCGTCATAATTGTTTTTTATCATTTTGAGCTAATTTTTGAAATCTCTTTGTTATACCTTTAAAAAGAACCAAAGCCTCCAATCAGATCATTCCCGATATTGAATGCTTCCTCTGTCTCTCATTCTGCTAATCTCTGAGTTTAAGAATAATAAATTTTAACTGGAGATCAAAGGAAACAATTAACCTTGAGAAGAAGCACATAGCACTCTAATTAATGGAAATATTTTTCACATTTTATTCACATGAATAAGATGACCTTAAAACACATCCTGGTTACCACTCTACAATAATAAGAGTTCTATTAAATGACTGTAGGCCACTAAGAAAATCAATTAAATGATCAAAACCTTGTTAGTGGAGAAGTTCCTAATACTAGATTCTGCACATTGTCACATTGATATATGCGGGTTGTGTAAGTTGAAAGACAATAATGTTTTGTTTTTGTTTTTTTTAATACGAAGTTTAATCCTCTGTGGGCCAATGGATGGTGTTATTAGAAGAACCGAAATACATAGTATTAAAGACTTAGTAATTTTAAAGGCTGATAGTGTTTTTTTTGAGTTGATTTATTTATTTTGAGAGAGAGAGAGAGAGAGACGGAGAGAAGTCATCCCAAGCTGGCTTTACACTGACAGCGCAGAACTTGATGTGGGGCTCAATCCCACAAACCACAAGATCATGACATGAGCCAAAATCAAGAGACAGACGCTCAACCAACCAATCCACCCAGGCACCCCAAAGGCTGACAGTTTCTGATTAAACAATGCTGCTCTTGTAAGTGATGAATCCCAGGAATCTACTCCCGAAGCCAAGAGCACACTGCATACACTATAGGTTTGCTAACTGGAGAATAAATTGCGCGCGTGCACACACACACACACACACACACACACACACACACACACAAATTAAGAAAAAGATGAGAGAGACCCAACAGCAAAACGCTGCTTTTTAAACAATTCAGGTTATTTTATTTCCTTTTTTTACATGCTCCCATTTGTTTTTCTGTTTGCTTATTTTGTGTTTGATTTTATTATTATTATTATTATTATTGTAGCAATAGTATCAAATTTCAGGTACCTAGACACACAAGTTACTTATTAAAATATTATTTATTCTTGACCTGGGGATAGCACCCTCATCCATCATTATAACAAGTATCACACCGAAATTGTCACCAGTTGGACTAGTTGTTCTCCAGCCTTAGTGTGCATAAGGATCACCTGAAGGACCTGTTAAAACAAAAAATGCTGGGCCAACCCTCAGAGTTTCTGATTCAGTAAATCTTGACTATTTGGATTCCTCTTCACTTCCCAAGTGATACGATTGCTACTAGTCTAGGGATCACACTATGGATGACAGTGACCCCAACATCTTCCTATTCTATCTGCTAGTTGCCTCTGCCTGAAATGCCCATCCCTCTTCCCTTTATCCTTCTAGCTAGTATCTACCCAATATCCAAAATTCCACTGAGAAGTTGCCTCTTACGGGAAAACTTCCCAAAACATCCCCAGTTTAGATTTGGAACCTGTATCTGTCAGGTGCAAACTACACAGTAATTTGAAAATAAGAAGTTTAATATAAAGAATAGTACTCATAACAAGAGACTGAAAGTAATGAGGCCTTGTCAGTAAGAGTTAAAAGAGAATTCTAGATAATAGAGGCATAGCTGGTACAAGGAGCAGCCACTGCCCCAAGTTCTGTGACCTAGACCTTGCTAGAGAGGAAATGAACATGGCTCACTGAAAGGCAGAGAAGCCCCACTGGCATTGCACCAATAGGACTTGCTGTAAATCTGCCTTCTAAAGTAGCAGGAGAAAGAGCCCCTGGGAAGCATGTTCATTTCTGTGGACCACAGAATCTAGGTGCTAAAGAAGGTACATGCTCTAAGAGCTCGGTGTCAGAAAAGTTCCCCACTGTAAGACGAGGCACTGGGTATATTTAAGGAATCTGCTGAAAGGAGCACACTGGAGGGGTGCCCTGGTGGCTCAGTTAAGCGTCAGACTCTTGGTTTCGGCACAGGTCATGATCACGGGGTCATGCGTTGAAGCCCCACATCAGGCTCTGTACTGAGCGTGGAGCCTGCTTGGGATTCTTTCTGTCTCTCTGCCCCTCCCCTGTTCTTGCTCTATCTCAAAATAAATAAATCAACTAAATAATGATAATAGTAATAATAATAATAATTAAAGGAGCACAGTGAAATAAATATGGAAAACCCCTTCATCTTGCAAATGTCTTGAGCACCCAGCACTGACAAACAGCAATGTCATGCTATCTGGGAAAGAAAAAAAGTGTTTAAAAGGCCCATGTTAATTTTCCCAGAGAAGGCAATAAAGAATGGTTCTTGGAGAACCAATAAGCTGGTTATTGACATTGACCCTGCTATTTGATTCTGGGGATACAGTGTGTACTCAAAAAATACATGTTGAACTGAACTCCCATGGTGATTGTGCCTACTTCACTGATACACTTAATGGTTCATTTAATAGATATTATTGAATCTATAATTCCACGTACCATATTACATTATTGTCTTAACCCCAATGCTCACTAAGTACCTGGAAAATTTTAGGAGCTAAGGAAATATTTATAGAATGCATGACTCCCATGTAACAGAAGTCAAATGCCAAATCAAATATGTTGAAATGACTTCAGATGTTCATATTCTCTTTCAGAGAGAGGTCATACATACAAGTATAAATAGATTAAAAACTTCTGTAAGTAGTCATGTTTTTTAGGACTTTGTGCTGTAAGATTTAGATATTGAGATTACTTTAAGAACCATCCAAGAAATACTAACTCGTGAAAAAAATCATAAATTGATATGGTTTGATATGATGTATAAATCCTTTGAGTAGAAAAAAAAAAACCTAGTCATCTATTAATTCAAAACAAACAAACAAATACCAAAAGACAACATCCTAAGAAGGACTGAACACTGCACCATTTCCTAATTCTTAAGTGTTACTGCTGTATCTTATACATGAAAATATGATATGGTTGTGGCATTCTGAAGAATGAGAAGGATCTTGTAATTCAATCTTCAGCAAAAAAAGTAAAAGTCAGCATTAAAAAGAGGATGGCTGCAGGGTGCCTTGGTGGCTCAGTCAGTTAAGTGTCCGACTTTTGGGTTCAGCCCAGGTCATGAACTCATGGTTCATGAGATTGAGCCCCGCATTGGACTCAATGCTGACACCACAGGGTCTCCTTGGGATTGTCTCTCTCTCTCTCCCTCTCTCTCTGCCCCTCCCCTGCTCTGCTCTTTCTCTCTCTCTTTCTCTCTCAAATAAGTAAACTTGAAAAAAACAAAACAAAACAAAACAGAGGACAGCTGCTGTGTTATTTGATTGCAGATAAATTCAGATAGAGAACGAGAAACTCTTGTATGTCATTAGTAGAATGAAATAAATAAAAGCGTAATGATATTTTTACTCTATCTGTTTGTGTATTTTATGCACTACGTGTAATATATGTGCTACATAGTGGCACACATATTAATGTATTTGCAACCTCCAAGAGAAATAGGCGATCTTATTATCACCGTTTTACAGATGATACCACTGAGGAATCTAGAGATTGATCCCTTGCTTGGGGGCACTCTACTAGGAAGTCTAGGTATTTAAACCTAAGCAGGTACTTTGATGGCCTTCTCTCTTAAACACTACATCTCTACTCCAGGCCATAAGCTAAAGAGAGATGCTACAGGCCTGCACAGGGACGTACTGTCTCGTGTCCAAAGGGACTGAACTGTTACCGTCTTTTGGTGCACTAGAGCATTTCGAATCCAGCTCAAATTCTCCTTTTCACCCTTCCTTCCCAGAACCCTTATATAAACTCGGTCCTTCTGCCAACCTTGTCTTCGTATCATTTTTCTCAGCACATTTTGTCCTTTCCTTGAAAAAGATCATTGATGACCCTTCATGTCCATTGTTACCATCACGTGTGTTTTTTCCATCATCACTAGCTACCAAAAGCTTTCCCACTCTCCACACTGCCTCAATCTCCCATCCACTTGCCTAATAGACATGTAATAGCTGTATCACAGCCAACTCATATATCAGACACAATTTAAACTCCCTGTCTCTCTCCTTTAGCCCAATGGCCCACAAGCCATTCTCCTTCCATTATATTCCTTCTTGATGCTACTCAGGGTCCCTCATTTGCTTCGTCATTAAAAGTACTGTAGAGAATGTAAGAGGAGGATTAATCAAGAATTGAAGTAATTAGTCTAGTTCTTATATGCTAACCCCACTGTGGCGACTGTTTTAATTCAGTCTCTTTTCTTTTCCCACCATGGTTTCTGCCACACTCTTAACCTGCTTCTGTCTTACAGGCCCCAATCGAGACAGATCTTCTGGAAGCATTAAAATATACAAAGGCTCTTTGATATTTCAGTGGAATTTATAATTCCTAATAAGGCACACAAAACCCTGGGCATAATTTCCGTTTCATCTTGCACTAATCCTCAGTATTCTTTGCTCTGAATTATGAAACCATAATTCATAATGCAACTTTGCAAAGGTGCTCTGCCCTTTCTCCTTGATGTCTGGGCACTGACTATTAAATTTACTTAAATGTCTTCTTTCTCTCTCTCTCTCTTTTTCTAGGTCTTACAAATTCATTCAAAGTCAGCTAATTTGGAAAGCCTGTCTTCAGCATTTGTGAAAATAAGATATAAGCCTATCCTTTCTATTCTATACCTTTTTATATTTACATCCATTAATGCGCTTCCAGATTTTAAAATTCATTTAAAACCAATACATTAAAATGACATTTTTCCCACATTTACTTTCGTCTTCACCTTAAAAGTAATCTGTATTAAATTGTTGTAAATTCTGAAATTACAGAGGGTGAGAGTAAGAAAAATATTTTATATCATCAATATAATGAAGCATAGCTGTTTTCATTCTATGCTAATGGTTACACAATTATTCAAAAATATTTTACTTGAAGCCTGTTAGAATAATCTAATGAATGTATGATGCCCCTGGCATTGAGTCTAGAGTCTCTGTTTCTGAGATTAATAATAATGATAGCAAAATAATTTTTTGTTGAGCATTCACTTTAGGCATGTAACTCTAGGGAAAGTCGAAACTAGTACTATTCTTTCACACATTTTCTGAAGAAACTGATATCAGTGATTAAATAGCACAAGCCAGGTCACACAGACCAGCAAGTGGGATGTCAGGAGAGACATTTTTTTTTTCCAGGGAAGATGTGTCTTTTTCACATGAAGCTCACAGACACCATTGCTTCTCTGCCTCCAATATGCTCTGCAAAATGCTGATAATCTGCTTTACTTGTTAGTCCCGGGAAAATGTCTGGTGTGTGTGCCTGTCCCTACAGCTTTTCCTGACCTGCGTGCCCTGTCCTTCTCTTTTTTCTCTCTTCTGTCTAGAATCCTCTTTCACGCCGCAGTGATGAAAACCATGATCTGTTTAACTGCCTCTAGGGAATAGAGATACTTGTGGGTTTGTCTTCAACAGGAAAACACAAATAAACAAGATAACATGAGAGTAAGGACACTTCGTGGAGTTATATGGAATTATACGACGGTTTCTTGACTACGAAATACTAGTTTTTGGTCTTGTTTTTGTTTTTTCCGTTGTTGTTTTTATTGTGAAATAACCAGTGACTTCTAAACAGCACGTGACACTCTATTTTTTTTTATTTCTTTTCCCTTGTCCTACTAAGTTGCTGCCTTTTTGAGCCTTTATTGCATTTTCAGAACAGACAAAAAAAGGTAAGCACATAGAATAGTCAAGAATTGCTTATACGAATCAAGTGATCAATGAACAAAGGGCTGGGTCCTATTATGAAAGAAAACACATGCCTTAGCCACTCAGAACCATTCGTTTTGCATGATCCAACACCGGCCGGCTGTGCACAAAAGGTATCTCCTTTTGTGCACAGTCTCTGAAGTTCAACACTCGGGATAAATATTTCCTTTCTTCACCGTTCCTGTATAAAAGGTAAGCCCTCCCGAATTGAAACACCATAGTGACAACTTCCAAGGTGTCAAGTTCTGTTCTCGGAAACAGTAGTAAAGAACCTCAGCAAAACAGGCCCCCAATATCTGAGTCTATCTGAGCGCTAATTCACAAAGACATTACAGAGCTCCAACCTATAAATGAAGTTTATGGAAAACACAGAATAATCTCTAAAATGTAGATATACTTAGCTGACAGAAATGTGTGAAACTTGTTAGTTACCTGTTAGTTACCTGTTAGTTAAAACCTGTTAGTTTACTGTAAGTATTAGAGGTTCCTATTCATTTGTTGAAAGCAAGGCTTCTCATTCTCAGCAATGCTGATATTTTGGGCTGGATAATTACCCGTTGGTAATTATTTTTTGTCGTTGTCCTGTATGTTGTGTGATGGTTAGCAGCATCGCCGGCCTTTTTCTACTAAATGCCAGGAGCAACCCTTCTCAAGCCGTGACAAACAAAAATGTTTCTGGACATTGCCAAGTGTTCCTGGAGTGGCAAACCCTCACACTCCAGGTCGTCAAAATCGCCCAAAGTTCTTGCAGAAACAGACTGCTGGGCGCCATTTTCAGAAGTTCTGATTCGGTAGATCTGGGTTGGAGCTCAAATATTTGCATTTCCAACAACTTCCCATTTGATCTCGGTTATGAAACAGCTGGCTGGTTAAAGGCCCCCACTGTGAGAGCCAACACTCCAAAGGGCAATGCATTGTGGCAAAATAATCTGTAAACTCAAAGAAAGATTTGCCAGTTTTCTGGCCTGATTATTTATGTCTGTTTTGGTTGGTTTGGTCTTTACAAAAGAGAAGTGATATGGAATCCAAACCACTGTAAGTCAGTCCTTAAAATTAAACCACTTATAGTCCCACGTTCCATTAATTCATGCTACTTTTTTCATCTATAATGACGGAAGCACATGCATGGAAATGAAACTGAACTAAACCATTTTCTAAGGCTTAAGTAAAATAAAATTGTTATTCTGCTACAACCATTCAACAATTGTATATTTAGTTCTTAAAGTTTTTAAAAAAAATTAAGTTTATTTTTGAGAAAGACAGAGGCAGGGAGCAGAGAGAGGAGACAGAGGATCTGAAGTGGGCTCTGAGCTGACAGCAGAGAACCCGATGCTGAATTCAAACCTGCCAACTGTGAGATCATGACCTGAGCCGAAGTCGGGTGTTTAACTGGCTAAGCCACCCACATGCCCCTTTAGTTCTTAATTTGAACTGAACATAAGCAAGTATATGCCATGGTTACCAAGTGAGCATGGAAAAATAAAGCAAAAGGGTATTCACCATATGAGCTTATGCTGAGTATGTATGCAACCATGACTTACCCTGTTTGAATAATTGAAATATAATGTATCCCAAGTATATTCTATAACACCTAAAAAGTACAAGAGAAGCAAACATCTAAATAGTTTAGGCTAATTGGAGGTATAGAGAATGTTGCTAAAAGATTTCAGCTATCCACTTACATGCTGTGATTTTTTTTTTTCTCAATCTGTCTTTGTAATCTCATGTTAAAATTTAGAATGAAAAAAGAAAAAAAATAGAATAGAGCCAGTGTTACATTTGTAAGGGTAAGGAAATTTAAGGTTGTTTTATTTTATCTTTTAGCTAGTTATATCTGGTGGCAAATATTCACAAAGTTTGACATATTCCTAAATTGGTAGCCAAAGGGTGAGAAATACATATATTTAACCAATTATTTTATTGTATTTCTTATCAAAATAATATACCATAGGCTAATATAGTATATATGCCAAATATATATAAAACTGTGATCATTTCATGTTTTCCTATTTTTCCTTTTTTCTTAGAAATCTGATCCAATGTATTCCTTGTACAAAAGTACAAACTAATGTTATATTACCTCAAACAATAGCGTTACCTGTTTTACTAATATGAAAACAAATTTTCCATGGTTCAAAAACATTTGGAAAGCACTGTGTTAAATACAAGCCAACAGTTTTCCTTAAAGCATGACTTATCTGAATTATAAGATGTGGACTTGTTTGTATATCACCACTCTTATGGTGGCTTAGATTACAAAATATTGTCTGAACGTATTTGACCATGGTTTTCTTTCTTTAGGAGCAACTCCTGGGACCAAGAGTCTTTAGGATACTATTTGAGAAAGAGAACTTTATAGTATTTAAATCATGTTACATAATCACCCTTTAGTCAAGGCAAGAGCTACTGTCTCTATAGTAAATATAAGAACACCAAAGGGCAAAATTTCAAATGACATATACAAAGCTACCAGGTAGAAATTTGTGACATCAGTGCTAGAGTTCAGGCAGACTAGAGTTCAGGCTCTTCAGCCCAGTCTTAGTCTTCCTACTATGCTCTCGTTTGTAAAACAAGACTCCCATGTCCACTAGTATTCAGACAGCATCACCCCTACATACACATGCGACTTGGCAATAAGTGCACGAATATTGTCTGAGTAAAGTACAACAAGTGTATACTTGGGAGATATGAGATCTAATGTGTAGTAAGGAGGTCTCATCAGAGCATATTACTCAATAGGAGTATATTTTATTAAGAGCTGAAAGAAACTGATTCGATTTGACGTGAATAATGTATCTGCTCTGGATTCTACCATGGCAAAAAAGATTTGCTTTGGCCTTGAAGAAAGTGCCTTTTTGGGGGTGCCTGAGTGGCTCAGTTGGTTGAGTGTCAGACTGTTTGCTTTTGGCTCAGGTCATGATCCCAGGGAACTGGGATTGAGCCCCACAACAGGCTTCGTGCTTAGCATGGAGCCTGTTCGGGATTTTCTCTCTCTCTCTCTCTCTCTCTCTCTCTCTCTCTCTCTTTTTCTCTCTCTACCCATCTCCCCCCTCACACTCTCTTTCATTCTATATAAATAACAAAAATGTAAAAAAAAAGGATTTTTTCTTAAATGCAGGGAGCTAAACCATCTTCACTTCATACGGAAGAATATTAAATAGTACTATATGCTTAAATGACATTGTCATTTTGAGGTGAAAATATTTAATAATACAAAATCATTAGGAAGATGATATGAATGTTGTCTTTCTAAGTACAGTGCAGGCACTTTGTGGGCATGCACTGTCTTTCTCTTATTTATAATGTGTTGAATTAGTACTACATGATAACCCAAATGTTGGAATTGAATGATCAAAGATGTAAATGCCTTTGGTAAACTAAATCACAATTTTCTCCAGTCCTTTTGCAACTATGGAAAACGTCATTGATGACGTGACTCCTCCTTTCTCCTCATTGGTTAAGCTGATATTTATTAATAGCGTCCATGATGTGGCAGCAAATAAAGACCACGTCCTTCTTCTCCTAGAACTTGCTTTCTGTGCGTGTGTTAATAAAATGATTGAACTAATAAACAACACATAACACTCAAGCTATGCTAGCTTAGCTGCAAGGATGTTGGTCTCTAATCCTAAGAGTTTTGGGTGGCCATGGAAATATTTAACAAAGCAAATGTCATGAGGGAATTTGAACTTTGAAGACAATTCTTGTCGCAATGCAAGGGAGGAGTGCTAAAGTGTTTTCTGAGAGATCAGTTGGAGGAGTTGGCAGTGGCCATGGGGATGGGAAAAGAAAATAACAGTATTTGAGGAATAAAATTAATGGCACACACCGTGTGATAGAATACGGGCACTGGAGAAGAAGGGAGCTATCAAGGACACTTTAGCCTTTTAGCTCCTATAAAGTGTTTTTCTCGCCTATGACATTATTTCAGAGAGGACAGATCATTTGTGTTTTTAATGAAATCTGTGTTATGATTTTCTGGTAACTAAAGTTCCTACTACTTTTTAATAACAAAAGTCTAGGATTTTGCAATGTGAAGGATACTCCAATTAGTGGAATTACATGACAAAGAGACAGTCGTAGGGCTGAGTGAATTCTAGTAGGAGAAGACCCTGGGGTTAAAATCCACCATGTTAAGTAACGTGATAGCAAGGAAAAGCCTACATATTATATTCGGGAATTTTTTGGTCTGTTTAGCCTATCCTGGCTCCCCCATTGCCAGTGGTACTCTGCCCTGTCAGTGAAAAGGTATTTTCTGAACAATGAAGATGAGTTTATGGTAACCGGGGTTAAACTAATGGAAAGCATTGAATTGATCAGCAGGAAACGCGAGAAAGGTTAAAATCGCCTCCATTTTTATGTTGCTGTACGGTAGTGAGTGATGTTAATTGAATTCCCCTTGTGAGATTCTAAGAGATTTTTCCACAGGATCCTGTGCTGTATAAAAAGGAAACAATGGCTTGTGGTAAAGTTAATTCAAGCTGAGATACATTAACGGCACCACATTATCGGTTGCTAAGAGTGCTATTAACACACATCACCCACTGTGTAGATTTGTGAATTAGGAGGTTTCCTTGTTAATGGAAATGAGACACTTGCCTTGAAAACATCAAGCACCGCGGACGTTGCGACTGTTTTAAGAAGCACAGAAAGGGAAGAACACATTTATTCCGTTTGTGATGTGGCTCCTCTCCCTTTTGAACCAGCACTGGTTTTACTACTGCTTTGTTTCTCTTTGGACTGCTTACTGTTGCTATTTTGTTGTTTGCATGTATGTATGTATGTATGTATGTATGTATTTACTGGTGGTCGGGGGATCATTTTGATTAGACTCACACCATGAAAACACTTGCATTCAAGTGTGCTAACCCTTTCTGAATTTTCCAAAATAAAAGCTGCTTGTTACTAAACGCAACAGAAACACACTAGATAAGGAGTTAAGAAATTCAAGTTCAGATCTCAGCTCTGGCTCTGCCTACCCATGTGCCTGTGAGAGTGAGGAAGAGGAAAGCAGCACTAGGCAGGCACCTGAGTGATTCAGTCAGTTGAGCAACCAACTCTCGATTTCGGCTCAGATCATGATTCCCAGGTGATGGGATTGATCCCCCCCCCCCCCCCCCCCGCACTGAGCATGGCGCCTGCTTGAGATTCTCTCTCTTCCTCTGCACCCATCCCCCACGCACACTCTCCCTCTCCCTAAAATAAAAATAATAATAATGATAATAAAAGAAGAAGACGAAGCAGTATTTATGGAATGCCTGTAACATACCAGGCATTAGCTTTGTTTATGTCTTTTCCTTTAAATTAATTATTTTTTTTTTTAAATCCTGTGACCTATATTTTTCTCTCTCTTTAAGACTCAAGAATCTGTGACTCAGAAAAAGGCAGATCCTGGGACACCTGAGTGGCTCAGTCATTTAAGCGTCCAACTTCGGCTCAGGTCATGATCTCACAGTCTGTGAGTTCGAGCCCCGTATCAGGCTCTGTGCTGACAGCTCAGAACCTGGAGCCTGCTTCGGATTCTGTGTCTCCCTCTCTCTCTGCCCCTCCCCTGTTCATGCTCTGTCTCTCTCTGTCTCAAAATAAATAAAAACATTATTTTTTTTAAAAGAAAAAGGCAGATCCTTAACTGATCTATACAAGAGGAGCATTATGGCTAGGTGAATTCTGTGCCTTCTCTACTTGTGACTCTGCACGCAGAAAAACACAGACACCTGCACCCAAACAGTTCTTGTTTTTTGAAACAATTTGAAAGGTGATACTTTTTATCATTGTCTTCTTGCAGTAACTTGACATGAAATAAATACTTCAGTATTTGTTATTTGTTTAATTAACCCCCTCCTTCTAAACTCAGGCTACGGCCTCGATTATTCTACCAGATCTTCCTTACCCTTCATCAAAATCCAAAAAATAAAGCACTTAAAAGCAATAATTCAAAAAGGATGTTACTGACATTTTCACACTACATTTGCTTTATTCCAAAAGTGGACCCAGGGTATGAATATAAATGTAATTCTTCACCAATTACATGGAAACAAATGACAGTACAATTACATGATTAAAAATGAATTTTATTTATGCCTTTCCATGCATGAAATCTACATACTTCCTCTCTGGTTTATAAACAGGCTCCAAAATACTCTTACAAATGTATAATAACTTTCACTGGTGACTTTCTCATATAATTGCAACTATGTGTGAAAAAAATTATCTTCTAGTACTCTCAGCTAGAAATGGAGGAGGAGCGACATGAAAGAAATTCGGAAGGTGTGCTTTAAATTCTGTAAGTGGTTATGTCAGCTACATAGATTCCGAAGCCACTGGTACAACAGGAACACCTGTTTGGTTTATTCATTGATTCGAATCAAGTATGATAGAGGGAATCCTGGTTCACAAATATACTGTGGAGAATACTTTGCACTATTATTAATCAAACGCGGGGGACAGATTTCAATATAAAATTTTTCGGTTATGCGCATAAACATGTTACCTAAAGGAGATACTTTTTGGTAGGTAAGTAGAAATAAACAAAAACTTCTCTGGGAAATTTGCCTGAAAGAAAGAATCGTAATAATGGTTAATAAAACAAGAAGAAATCAAATGGACAGGAAACGCAGACTGCATAGAATTCTGAGCATTCCGACATGTTCTACCCCACTTCTTGCGCCAAAGAGACAGCTAGCTGCTCCCTACAACCTGTTTTCTTTTCTTTATGAGCATAGAGATAAACACATAGTTTTCAGTTTCTCTTGGTCTTGGGTTTGACATGACAGCTGGTAGAATGTGAACAGAGTCATACATGTCCTCTCAAGACTTCCAGGACAGGTTCTTGGGGCGCCTGGGTGGCTCAGTCGGTTAAGCGTCCGACTTCAGCTCAGGTCACGATCTCACTCTCCCTGAGTTCGAGCCCCTCGTCAGGCTCTGGGCTGATGGCCCAGAGCCTGGAGCCTGCTTCCGATTCTGTGTCTCCCTCTCTCTCTGTTCCTCCCCCGTTCATGCTCTGTCTCTCTCTGTCTCAAAAATAAATAAACGTTAAAAAAAAAAAAAAGACTTCCAGGACAGGTTCTTAATCCCTCCCAACTCCCCACCATCCCTGCTATCACTTTCACCTTGTCTTCTGTGCTGGGTCCCGTTGACTCTTTTGCTTTTGCTTCTTTGCTAGCTGGACATTAGGACATCCAAGTTTGGGTGGGATTAGAAGCCATGTGTTGAAGAAGGCAGAACTCTCTCACCTGGCTCTCTAAATAACAAAGCGTGTAGACCCACACATCAGGAGCGCCTGGGTGGCTCAGTTGATGAAGTGTCCAACTCTTGATTTTGGCTCAACTCATGATCCCGGTGTTGTGAGATCCAGCCCTGTTTTAGGCTCCATTCTGAAGCATGGAGCCTGCTTAAGATTCTCTGTCTCGGGGCGCCTGGGTAGCTCAGTGGGTTAAGCATCCTACTTCGTCTCAGGTCATGATCTCACGGTTCATGAGTTCAAGCCCCACATCAAGCTGACAGCACAGATTCTGTGTCTCCCTTTCTCTCTGCCCGACCCTGCTCATGCTTTCTCTCTCTCTCTCTCTCAAAAATAAATAACATTAAAAAAAATATTATATTTCTCCCTCTGCCCCTCTGCCCCAGCTCTCTCTCTCTCTCTCTCTCTCCCTTTTTCTCTCAAAAGAAAAAGAAGAGAGCTGCACATCAGCCAATCGAGAAATTATGGATTGCCTATGTGAGAAATAGCCTTTTATTTTACTTAAGTCATTGTGATTTGGGGCTTCTAATTTCAAGTAGTTACCCTATCTTAATAATTAGCATAGTTCAGTTTCTTACTCATAATCCAGAGGATACACATAAAAACAACGTCTAACATTAGAACATCAAAAGAAAACAATGAATAAGCAACTACATATATACATACACAATGCATAAATGAATATAATTATTAGTATAATTATAAAATAAATACAAGGTCTATACGGATTTCTCTAAGTCTCTGCCCAATGACCAGATCTAAAAGATGTATCAAAAGGATAGTAGATTGGAGTGCCTGGGTGGCTCAGTCGGTTGAGTGTCCGACTTTGGCTCAGGTCATGATCTCAAGGCTCTTGAGTTCAAGCCCCGCGTTGGGCTCTGTGCTGACGGCTCAGAGCCTGGAGCCTGCTTCCGATTCTGTGTCTCCCTCTTTCTCTGCCCCTAACCCACTTGCATTCTTTGTCTCTCTCAAAACTAAATAAACATTAAAAATAAAAATTAAAAAAAAGGATGGTAGATTGCTTAAAAAGTACAGAGTACATGGATGTTCAAAAATTACCTAGTCAGAAAACGAATTGAATGACCGTCACAGTCATCCACTTTCTCCTTATTGGCATTCATTGAAGAGCAAATTATCCCAGAGCAACCCACACTGAAAGGACTTTGTTTAAAAGCCAGGTGTTTGGCCTACTCCGTGTGATTCAAGAGAAAATAATACAGCAAGTGATGTGTTTTTTTTTTCTTACTCTTGAACATGTTTGGTCTCTTTTACTGCTTATTAGCACTTGCACCCAAATTGGTTAAGGAGGAGAATCTGAAAATCAGCACTTACCGATATCGATCCACGAAATTGTTATTAGTCCCATCACCTTTACTACCTTGCCTGAATGACCACTCAGTGTCAGTCATGTTTTGACTACACCACTTCAGGGCCTGGATTCTAATTTGAAAAATGGACCAAGCATTGGCAGCCGCAGACGCCAGACTGCATTTGCTGAGTGCTGGCCGCAGAGAGAGACCTGCAGATGGCATTTTCCAGACCACGGTCAGTCCATTTGTTGCTATGAAGAAAACGTCTCCGGTATTAAGAACCCTGTATTGCAAAAAGCTGAAAAACATTCATTAACTAAAATCAATGCTTTCCTTTTCTTCCAAACAACACTGTTTGCTTTGGGGAAGAGCTGAAATTTTCTGCTGCTCACTAAAATGTGTCTCTACCCTTTTGTCAAAGATAAACATTTTATGAAAGGCCTTGCTTTAGCTATCATTTTAACCGCTGTTTCCTAAGAGACACATGAATCTCAAACAAAAATATGTTTTCTATTCCATTAAAACTATTCATTTTGACTGACTAGTATTAGGATATATTTTTTTATGTATCAAAGTTTTATAATCTCTCCGGGTCGCCTTTTTGTTCTAATTGTATTGCTAGTGTGATTGTTTCTATATAGTGTTTAACATTTTTGTTGAACACCTATTATATGCAAGACACGGCAGGAGGTGCTGGGGATATAAAGATAATATGACACAAACCAGTCTCTTATGACAATAAACATAAAGAACACAAGCATAAATAAACACAAGGCCAGAGGTGTGACAGTGTCCCCTAGAGCAGGGTCTTGTACGTGACAGCCAGCCTCAGGTTTAAAATGAGGGTCACTCTACTATGATTTGTGATGTGTTTATGTCCTAGAGGGCTGCTTGGACACTGAGAGTCTCATCTGATTCTAGAAAAAGGATATCTAAAAGAGTGGAACGTCGGTAATAAAGACAACATTTTCAATTGTTGTATGTAAAATTTTAATCACCCATGAAATATTTTCATTGTAATCTGTTAGACTAATAACTTAAAAATTGAGATTTCATTAAATGTCATCGGCTTCTCTTATGATCACCTACTTGTTTGTTTTCTGATTGTGAACGGTAATCAAAGGCCGAGACATTTTTTCATTGTCCCGAATAATCAAAAATAATTTTTTTTTGACACAGGTTAAAGATGAGGCTGCAAAATTGTTTTTAGGGCTTCTAAGCCTATTTCCAAGATATTTGCGATACCGTTTGTCAGTTACATATCTGCATTATAAATGAACAAATCTTTATAAAAGTTACTATTCTTTTTATTATTTATATATAAACCCCAAAAATATATAAAAAGCAATCAATTATTTTATAAATGTAAAATTAAAGTAATTAAAGTAATGTTTATTTGAGGGAATATAAGAAAAATCTATGGGACTTACAAAAAGCGTGGATTCCATTCCTGGATTTTGGTCTCGTATCTGTCACTAACATGGTAGACCAGTTAGTAAGGCATTTATTTTAAAATGTCCACATTGGTAAATGAGGGAGTTAGATTTTATTCTTTGGCTATTTCCACTGATAAAATTCTGTGATTCAAAATACCTTCCCGGAGAGTTCTAAGATATTTACTGCCAGTTTGAACTTGGGTCTCCTTTCCCAGAGCCAGCATACCCGATATGGCTTTCTTTTTGTAAATGCAACTCCAGGGGGTGGAATTAAAGGTATCACCAGGATTCTACATCTTCAGAAACTGAAGTAAAGATTTTTGTTCTCTTTAAAGCTTGTCTGCCTCTAACATACCATTTCCAGGATTTCTTTTTTGACGGTTCCAGAAAACAGGTAAGAACTATTTCTCTTCTCCAGATCTGAGGTAGTTAGAATTAATTGTGGAATCACATCCTTTCTTTGGATGCCACACAAAGTTTTATTTTAAGACTATACTGGAGACTGTCCCATGGTTACATTTTGAACACGGCAATGAAACTAGAGTTACAGGACTTGCTAGCTGAAAAAACATGATTATTGGAAAGAGCATGGGTTTGGAGTAAGACAGATATAGGTTCAGATCAGTGTTTGTTGTTGTTGTTGTTGTTTGTTTTGTTTTGTTTTGTTTTTTGTTTGTTTTTCTTACTACTTACTGGATGTCTGCTTAAATGATATGAGGTCTGATCACTGGAAATAAGTCTGATACAGATATTGTAAGAATTACTAAGGCAGAATATTTCAAGGATGCTTCTTCATCCTTACTGTTTATCTTCTTTCCTTTCTCTTATGTTCTCAGTCCACTCATTTCCAGGGGAAAACATTGTGTGTTATTAAATATAACCTGTAAATGTTACTAGGTGCTAGAGGATAGGGCTATAATACAATTTCTCACCACTCTACCTGTCTGAATTTTATGTCGAAGGAAGTATATAGATGAAGAAAAAAATGCCAATTAATGAAAATAAATCCATTTAACTACAGATTGGGAAGTTTTTAATACCCCACAATGAGAGGATTGGTTAGTAAATATACAAAAGCACCCTTAGCAGTTCAGGAAAGTTGAGCAAGTGTTCTATTTAGTTTTCTCTCAATTTATTATTTTTTAAAATTGTTTAATATTTATTTTTCAGAGAGAGAGAGAGAGAGGGAGAGACAGTGCGAGAAAGTGGGGAAGGGACAGAGAGAGAGGGAGACACAGAATCTGAAGCAGGTTCCAGGCTCTGAGCTGTCAGCACAGAGCCCGTCCCAGGACTTGAACTCATCAACTGTGAACTCATGACCTGAGCCGAAGTTGGACACTTAACTGACTGAGCTACCCAGGCATCCCATTCTCTCCATTTATGATTGCCAGCTGTATTGAATTTTTACCTCTTTACAAATATGTGGTGGGGCAGAAGGGGCTGTAAAGGACATAGAAAGGATTAGAGAGCTTTTGTGTTAGCTATTCCTCCTACGAAAGAAACATACCCAATGACATGTTCTGCTCGTTTACATTAACAACTTGGGCCTTTGATAGGAGTTAGGAAGAAAAAGGATTGCTTCTCTATTTTTTTCCAAAACAACTATTTAGGAAAAGGAGGGCGGGAATTAGCCACTCACTCTATTTGTTCGCTTTTGAAAAAGTCCAACACTGATAATCATATCTTATATTTCAGGAGTCAAGAAAGCATACGTACACTTCTGTTATAGAGAAGTTATATTGCAAAAGATCTGATAATAGAAATTTAACTTTTGTACTTTGAGAATCTAAAATGCAGCAGACCATAATCAATTGGAAAAAAGCAAAAACTTCTTGGTTTCACATTTTAATAACTTCAAGTTATTATTATTAGGGATGAGAGTTGGAGAGGGACATAGGGTCCTAAGTCATCTACCGTATAACATTTGCTATGATTGCATTAATAGAGTAGGGTTCTCAATGACTTCACCTGTGGTGCACAGAAATAGTTTGACATTATGAACTCTGTCTTCTGTTTTATTAATTTAATTGTATTTAATTTAATTTAATTTAATTTTTAATATTTATTATTATTATTATTGTTATTATTATTATTATTTATTATTATTTTGCAACAAGACAAAATGATTTAGTAATTAATAGTCAGGCTCTGAAAACAGAATATCAGGGGTCCCCAAATTTTACTATTCACTGACTTTATGACAATGATCAAGTTACTTCACCGTGCATTACCTGTGATTTTCACCTTAAACTGTGATAATAAGAGTCTTGCAAGGATTATGCATGTAAAGTTCTAGGAATAATGCCTGGGAATATAATGCACTATGTAAGTATGGTAATTTTATTATTAACGGAATCACTTTGAAATTCACTCTTAATGAATCCCATTGATACATTTTTTTCCCAGTAGAAAATAAACGTTAAAAGGGTAATTTTTTTTTGTCTGTGCTGCTATATCCTCAGAGTTTAGAAGTCCCTAACACGTGTTTAAAAATATGCTAAATAAGGCAAATGAAAAAGTGAGTTAATTTTTTAAAGCTCTGGGGAATTATTGCTTATATAATAATAATAATTTAATAACCATAACACAATTGCTTATTGGTCAATTTCTATGTGCCAGTCTTTGACTGCATTGTTTAATAGAAATCCCACAGGAAACTTGAAAGTGGTTATTACTATTGTCCCCATTTTAGAAACAAGGAGTTTGATGTTTAGAAAGATGAAGTATATAAACTGTTCAAGATTGCTTACTCATTATTGGTTAAAGGATTTATGCCCAAGTCAAGTAGGACTTACGTACAAAATATGATTTTATTCTTATTGGCCAGGGAGTATTACCATTTTCAGATTTTTACAGAAATTTTATGTTGTAAATTACAATAGCCGAGTTGAATTTAGTAATTAGATGTTGTCATTTTAAAGTAGAAAGTTTCAAATGTTTTCATAAATGAAACTTTTGGGTTCATCACAGCATGCACAGCAAAGGGGACTCAAAATGGCATTACAGGAATGAGAAACTCCTTAAACTTTAAAAAAGGGAGTTTCATTGATTTTTGTCCTGGCTGAAGGCTGTTTTGAAATAAGTTGGTATGTAGCTCATAAAACACATAATAAAAAACAACCAACCAGTCAGGAGGCCAAGTTTGAAATTATTTAGCAGTCAGAATTTTCCAGGAGAAAAAAATATATATTCTTCCACATAAAATAGGGAATAGAAATTAATCATTTTATGCCTGATTAAAAAAACAAACCAAATAATATCCATTTACTTACAGATCTAATTGATGGTTACGTATCAAAACAAAGAAAGAAAAATGAAACACTTTTCTGATTTTTGCAAGACTGAGAATTAAGCCCCAAATAAAATATGTGAGATTCTGGAGTTAAATTTATAATAATATATTTATCAAAAGTTTTTATTGACTTAGTCCCATAGAAAAAGCCTCTATAAGATGATAAACATTAGACAGGAAGGTTTAAATTCAATGAAAAGCAGCCATATTCAGAGATACGTAAGTGGGTTTTTCCCTAATGCACTGTACCAGAAACCTTTCAGTGAATTTCAGATTAGCAAGAATGATTTATAAAGGAAACCTTAGAAATTATACAGTTAGGAGGATGTTAAACATTTTTAATCAATTACATGATGACATTAAAAATAACAGCAAACACTCTATAAAGTCACAGAGATTTGTGAAAATATCTAAGAAAAAATGGTAGCAGAATAAAAAATGCTGTCCACTCAGCATTCAGCAATATTTATTGACTACCATGCACCAGCCAGTATGGTAGTGTATGATTTATAATGACTTTAATTCTAGAGTTTATAATCTAGTCAAGATTAGATGACTTTGCCAATGATTCAAGATAAAGAGGAGAGGAACAATGATAAACAGTAAGTTTAATAGTGAGAGCAAAATTCCTAATTTAAAAAAAAATTGTTTATTTGCCTTGCACACTTCTTTATTTTCCTTACGATTATAGTGCTATCCGTTCAAGGCTATGAGGCAAATCTGAGTGAGAAGAAATGAACTAATTCATCAACTGTGTTCTCATACAAATTTTAAATGCCAAGGAGTCAACAATGGAAACAAAATACTTAAAATATAACATCATCCATGAAACAATTTCAGTGAGTTGAAGCAGAGCTCTGAGCAGCACATATTCAAAAATGGTGTTAGGCACAAAACACCCCCAAATCATATCTGCTATAAATATTGAGACAATGTAATTATTTCTACAAGTTTCATTCAAAATGAAATCAAGATTTACTATATTCTACTAGTTAAACTAGCGATATCTAAAAATATAATCAGGAGAAAAAAAAAATCCTGCGCTGCACATGCTCAGATTTCATTCAGAGCATTAAAATTTTGTAGATGATAAATATAGATAAAGATAAATAGACAGATGATAGACAGATAGACAGATGATAGATAGATAATAGTGACAGACAGATACAGTACAATTAAGTATACAGGACTCAGAGAGAAATAAGTGTTTAATTGTGCTTGGAGAGGACAGGGAAGATTTCCTAAGCAGTTACTATTTTTTTCCTGAGTTTCAAAGGAAAGGAAACTTTTCAGACAAGTGCAGTAAGAAAGGTGGACTTCCCAGCAAAAGGAACAGTCTACAAAAATGTATATCAAGCTTCAGGATTTTATATAGGTTCAGAGAAGCAGGAATCCTGGAATATATGGGAAATTTGCAGTAACTGAAACTTGAAAATGAGAAGTGGTAGGTCTTAGAGAGCCTTGTTCTCACATTTATAGAGTTTGGATGATAGGGAGCTTGTCTGATTGAGACTGGATTTTTAGGATGATCACTGTAGCACCCATGTAGAGAGTGGTAGGTAAGAGAGAAGAATCTAGAGCCAGAGATCCTGTAACAAGGCCATTAAAATGGTTCAAGGAAAAATTTATACAGGCATGAAATAAAGCAGTGACAGTAGGGAATAGGTGAAGGTGAGGGATTAAAGTAATTAAGAAGTTAGACCTGAAAGTGTCGTTTTGTCCCATTAGATGCGGGGGCTAAATAAAAACAAAGAACCCATGCAATGAGTCTAAAATCCTCTCCCTCCCCATTAAATTTCGGGTAGTTTCAGAATTTCTGGTAGTTCTCTCAAATACTCTGAAACTCAAACCCAATGTACCGGCCAGGGTTCAACCAAAGAAAAAAAAAACAGTAGGAGATTATCCCTATCCCTATGCCTAGCTCTATCTTTATCCCTTTCCTTATCTCTATTCCCTCTCTCTATTCCTATCCCTATTTCTAACTCTATCCCTATCCCTATGCCTATATCTATCTCTGTCTTTATAATCTATTTCTATCCCAATCTCTATCTCTATCCCTATCTATATGTCTGTCATCTCTCTATAGATAGATAGAATATAGATAGATAGATGCATATATATATATCCATATATCCATATCTATATGTATCTATATCTGTATCTATCTACTGCAATGCATTAGCTTTCACAAGTCTATGTGTCAGCTGTCAGGAAGGGCCAACTAAACTCTTGGTTATTGCTGAAGCTACAGGTTATGACACTCTCTCTTGCTTGAAGTCATGTGATTATTGATTTTAATCGCATCTACAAAATAGCTTCATGGAAACATGAGATCGATGTTATATTAAGTAACGAGGAACTTAAACCCATTGACATAGTCAAAGAAGACCATCACATGCAAATACAGACTTCAACTTAAAAAATTTCCATTCTGAAATGATTTCCTAGATTTCTTGCTTAGAAAATTAGAATGATTGCTCAGCAATTAATCAAAATAGGAGAAAGGAAGAAAAGGGGAATAAGTAGGTTTTTGGTAAAGAGGAAGAGTTGTATGTTGGATTGCTGATTGTGATGTCACCATGGAGGACTAAAAGATTAAAATATGTTCAATATTTGAAATGAACTTAAGATTTGATGACCTACTTTTGCAACAGACTAATAGAAGGGAAAGAACTTAGCACACTTTCCTTAAAGTAGTGTTGTATAGTAGACAGGTGATAATGGAAACCCTGGTTTTAGTCCTTGATAGGACACAATGTGTCTGGGAAAGATACGTAAACCTCTCTGGATGTCACTGTCTTTGTAAATTAAGAGAGATAGACTATATTGTTATGTCTTCTATTGTATTAAATGATTAATGCATTAAAGTGTTATTCCCTAAGTGGGATTAAAATAATTTTCTTCAGATTTATTAACCAATTCTTTACAAAGATCCCACAATCATTAGTGGATAAAATATGGATAAAATAGAGAAATGGATGCCTATATGAGAGAAACAGAGAAGGGTGAAGGGAAGGGGCTTTCTCTGACTAATCTAATGACTCAACCAGTTTTTTTTCTTTTCTTCTTTTTAAATTATATTTCATTGAGTAAGATTGGAACTCAACAGACTCAAAATTTTGAAGCTATATGCTTCTAGAAATATTCCTTACTGGTCTTCCATACTTCTTTTTTTCGCCCAAATTGGATTTAATTTAAAAAAATAAGAAGGGGAAGATAAAAAAAATGGTCATACAAGAGAAGGAGAGAGAGAGAGTGAGGACAAGGAAAATGTAAAAGTGAAGGAGGAGGAACTCATAGTTACACATAGTTACTACTAGAAGCCAAATCAACACTGGTAAGTTTTTGGTTAACTTTGCCTTTGACATGCAAAACAAAAGACAGCAAAAACATTTAAAATCACTGTTACAATAAAATATCACATCTCATTTAAATCTTCTCTGTACAAAATTTCCTAGATCGATGGATTGTTGTTTAACAAAATGTGTGTTGGCTCTGAGCTGCTGAATTCCAGTTCCATTCTCTAATGCTACCCCCAAGATGGCAGTTTGATACAAATTCTGGTGGGGCTGGTGCATAAAATACACTGCTCCTGGTTTTGTAAGTCTCTAAGTATTGACAATTTTCATCGTATCGGCTGAGACCTGTCCTGGTCAGCCATGCCACAATAGGTCAACTGTATATTTGAAGTGAGATAAACCAAAGGGCTATTACTCAACAAGTATATTTTCTGTGTCTCTCTCTGTACACGTTGTGTTATTTTGCATTGTGATTCTTCATCATGTTGTAGCGATACTTGTGGACATTTACAATGAGGTTTAGTAAGTAAAAAGAAAATTTTCACCTTAGTATAAAGAACAAATGTGAGCTACCTTTTCTAGGTTCAATTTTGCTCAAGAATGGACAAACTCATTAGACAGTAACTTAATTATCTTCCAAGTACATTTTAATGACACTTACTGAACTATTGTTTTCCAAGTGGCCCAAGCAGCTCCCTCATATTTTGTTTGACAATAACCAAAACGCTTTTTGCAAATAATACTTTTCACAATCATATCAACACACTTGATCGCAGGGAGTATTAGGAGCAGGATAAAGTAGAAAAATATTTTTTGAATTTTATTAAGATATTTACTTGTTTATACTGGCTTTCCATCTAGGCTTATTTTTTTTTAAGCATTTAAAAATACGGCCTACTAATTGGAATGATTTTTTGAGTACTACTTTAACTTCTTTGCTTAACGAAGGAAATCAAAGATTAGAATGGTCCAAAATGATGCACATTGTAAAAATGATGTTTATTTCATTATGGAACGTATTTCTGTTTTCATATATTACCATCATTACCTAAATGAATGGGCATTCATTCGCAACCTTGAAAATAATGAAGCCCCTTGGTCCTTCATCTCCGATTTGCTCTAGGCTGTCATTCATATTAATTGTAAACAGAATTGGTGATGATATTATCAAAGATTTTACTTGCTCTTAGGGACTGATAATTTCTCCGTGATCATCTTTTTTGAGGCTATTCAAAGCTTCAGTGCTTAATCACATTGGCACCTTAATCATATATAAGGCACTTTAAGATTTAATAAAACAAAACTTATCTTAAAGATGAACATGAAAGCAGATTCGTTTTCTGAAATAATATTAAACTAGACCACATCTTCTATGTATTATCAACTTCTTTTACCACTATCTCTGGTCACACCTTAAACAATAATATTCATACAGTTAATATTCACCTGATTCTTTGTGCGGCAAAGCGTAAGTCAAATCACAAAAATGCAAAAACAGGGACCTCTGGGTGGTTCAGATGGTTGAGCATCCGACTTCGGCTTTGGTCATGATCTCCTGGTTCTTGGGTTCGAGCCCCACATTGGGCTCTGTGCTGACAGCTCAGAGCCTGGAGCCTGCTTCAGATTCTGTGGCTCCCTCTTTCCCTCCCTCTCTCCGTTCTCACTCTCTCTCTCTCTCTCTCTCTCGAAAAGTAAATAAACATAAAGAAATTAAACAAAAACAAAACCAAAATAACAAACTAGAAAACCTGCTGTTTATGATACCCACACACTCAGGTAAATACAGGATGTAGGCAGTCCTAAAACCACCATAGAGAATGAGCAAGCTATGACTGAAACGCAGGATAGAAAAGGAACTATATATCATATATATCACATGATTGGGAGTTGTAGTGGAGACACCCACTGATTAAAAATCTCTTTTCTATCAACAAATCAAAATATCTACAATTTTTCCTTGTTTTCTTTTAGTTAAGACATGACACCATCCATAGTCTACTGTATATTTATTGCTTCTGGAAGATAAAAGCTAGCGTCAATTAATCTCCTTGATGGTTTGCACAGGTATTTAATAACTTTGAATGATAATCATTTTATATATGGTTGGATTTTCTTATTCTTTTGCATCCTATACCATATGTTCTGTTCCATAATAGATACAAACCAAGATAAATTATCTTCAAATGTAGAAATAGAACTTCTGACATAAAGATGTCCTTTTTTCTCCTCTATGAAAGGTGAAGTAGGCTCTGCTATGAGAAGGACACTTTGAGTTTCCTTTCATCTATTTTTCTTTTTCTCTTTTTTTCTCTTATTCTCTGAACTAGAGAGTCAATCTTTGGACCTTGGGCCATATGGAGTCTCTTTGGCCACAGATGGTAACTAAATCTAATTATTATAAATGTGCAATAAAGGTGAAAAACTGGCTCAGAAAGAGACTTGATGACATGTTCTAGTTGGGTGGGTGTGTTGGGGATGGTGGTGGTGTAGAGGGTTGCATGTCATCAAGTAGTTGAATTCTGCTACTTGGCAATGAGAAAGAATGAAATCTGGCCATTGGCGCAACGTGGATGGAACTGGAGGGTATTATGCTAAGTGAAATCAGTCAGGCAGAGAAAGACAGATACCATATGTTTTCACTCATAGGTGGATCGTGAGAAACTTAACAGAAGACCATGGGGGAGGGGAAGAAAAAAAAAGTTACAGAGAGGGAGGGAGGCAAAGCATAAGAGACTCTTAAATACTGAGAATAAACTGAGGGTTGATGGGGGGTGGGGGAGAGGGGAAAGGTGGTGATGGGCATTGAGGAGGGCACCTGTTGGGAGGAGCACTGGGTATTGTATGGAAACCAATCTGAAGATAAATTACATTTTTAAAAAGTAGTTGAATTCTTAGAAATGATAAAATGAACCTGTGGAGTATGAATGTTTTTTTGAGAATATACTTATCTATATATGTTTCTTCTTATTTCTATATTTCTATCATTCATCTATCTATCTATCTATCTATCTATCTATCTATCTGATCTATCTATTCATCCATCTATTCATCCATCCATCCATCCATCAGTCCATCTATCTACCTATCTTCTTCTATCTAAAATTAGTTTAGATGCACTTGGCCAAAGTACAGCACGAACAGTGTGATTCTCACTATGTTAACCCAATGTAGGTTGGCTGTGTTTTTCACAGACTGCTCCAGCCAAAAGATATACAACTGTCAATGATCACGTATTGTAGTGTAAAGCCATGACAGTTTTATTTTTTTTTCTTTTTTGTAATGCAACTGCTTCACTCAAGCTTCGATTGCCAAGACATCCATTTTAAAGAGGCATCCCACATTACCAGTCACGTGACTAGATACAGAGCCAGGCCACCTTTGCCCACAGAGGCTCCTTTGCTATCGCGATCTTGTTTGATTTCAATAACTGACCTTTTGAGCCACTTCCCTTTTCTCTTCCCCCTTTAAATTCCAGCTCTTTTGTTCTAAAATTCACCAATGAATAGCCAAAGTAATGTTGTAAAGGAAAACCAAAGCTGGAGGCATCACAATTCCAGACTTTAGCCTGTACTACAAAGTTGTAATCATCAAGACAGTATCGTTTTGGCACAAAAACAGACACATAGACCAATGCAATAGAATAGAGAACCCAGAAATGGGCCTTCAAATATGTGGCCAACCAACCTTTGACAAAGCAAGAAAGAGTATCCAATGGAAAAAAAAAAAAAAGATGGACTCTTTAGCAAATGGTGCTGGGAGAACTGACAGCAACATGTAGAAAAATGAAACTGGACCACTTTCTTACACCATACACAAGAATAAATTTAAAATGGATGAAAGGCCTAAATGTGAGACACAAAACCATCAAAATCCTAACAGAGAACATAGGCACCAACCTCTTTGACCTCAGCCACAGCAATTTGTTGCTCAACACATTTCCAAAATCAAGGGGAAAAAAAATAATAGTGAACTATTGGGACCTCATCAAGATAAAAAGCTTCTGCACAGCAAAGGTAACAATCAACAAAACTAAAAGGCAACCAATGGAATGGGAGAAGATATTTGCAAATGACATATCTGTTAAAGCGTTAGTATCAAAATCTATAAAGAACTTACCAAACTCAGCACCCAAAAAACAAATAATGCAGTGAAGAAATGGACAGAAGACCTGAATAGACATTTTTCCGAAGAAGACATCCAGATGGCTAACAGACACATGAAAAAACGCTCAACATCACTCCTCATCAGGGAAATACAAATCAAAACCACAATGAGACATCACCTTACACCAGTAAAGTGGCTAAAATTAACAACTCAGGAAACAACAGATGTTGGCGAGGATGTGGAGAAAGGGGAACCCTCTTGCACTGCTGGTGAGAATGCAAACTGGTATAACCACTCTGAAAAACAGTGTGGAATCTACTCAAAAAATTAAAACTAGAATTACCCGACAACCCAACAATAGCACTACTAGGAATTTATCCAAAGGATACAAGAGTGCTGATTCATAGGGGCACCTGTACCCCAATGTGTATGGCAGTGCTATCACAGTAGCCACATATGGAAAAAGCTTCATTGTCCATTAACTGATAAATGGGTAAAGAAGAGGTTGTAATATGTCCAATGTGATACTACTCAGCAATGAGAAAGAATGAAATCTTGCCTTTTGCAGCATCATGGATGGAACTGGAGGGTATTATGCAAAGTGAAAATAGGTAGTCAGAGAAAGACAGATATCGTATGTTTTCATGCATATGTGGAATTTGAGAAACTTAACAGAAGACCATGGGGGAAGAGAAGAGGCAAAATAGTTTCAGAGAGAGAGGCAAACAATAAGAGACTCTTAAATACAGAGAAAAAACTGAGGGTTGTTGGGGGGCAGGGCAGGGGAAAATGGGTGATGAGCATTGAGGAGGGCACTTGTTGGGATGAGCACTGGGTGTTGTATGTAAGCAATGAATCATGGGAATCTACTCCCAAAGACAAGGCTACGCTGTGTACACAGTATGTTAGCTAACTTGACAATAAATTATTTTTTTAAATAATTAATTAATTACTTAACCAATGAAGAGTGAGTGCACAAAACCTTAGGTTTCCACACTTGACCCCAATAAAAGAACATTTGACCCACACTCTCTCTTTACCCATGACCTCACTATGTGGCCCAAGGTGTGCTGCATAATTTTCACATCTTGTAATTAACAGACATTTATATTTTCAAAGTTTTCTGATGATTGTTGCTGAAAAGCATTTTTTCTATCATAACACTAACCACAAGGGTGGGTCCAAATGCAACATCGATTGTTGATAGGCTGAGACCATCACAAAACAAATATTCAAAGACTGTAGAGGAGGAAGCGCCACAGATTCTCTGGGTCAGGGTTTCTCAACAGTTTGCACATAGAAAATATATACATATATAGAAAATAATAGAGTTTACTTGGCACAATGGGGTGGACTGGATTTGGGAACATTTATTTATAAAATAAGGCTTGTAACAAAGATTCATTTCATTTTCTAATAAAACAAATCCAGTTTTAATAAACACATTAAATATTTAGTTTGTTGCAAGTTTTTAAATAAAATACTCTTAAATTTTTAATGAGAAAAGTTGTGCTTACATCGGTGAATATGACCTTTTTTTACACTTCAAGTAGTTATTCACAATACCTGCTTAAGATTCTTAATGACCATCTCTTGAAAACTTTCAAAGGTACCGTTCACAATAACAACAGTAAAAACAGGAAACGAAACAAAACAAAAAAAATGGATTACCAAATTGATGATAGTTTTAAAAGAGATCTTTGCAATCATGTAGAGGTTTATATTTTAGAATTTTTCATTCAGATAATCTAATAATTCCTTTGCTTTCATTGGCAGATGAAATGTTAAATGTTTTGGTGCCTGCAAGAATAGGTTGGAAACAGATTTGGCATTTCCGTGGCAAGGTGAAGCTGTAAGTCCAGAATGGGCATGAATTGTTAGGATAGTCATTAGGCCATAGCTTGGCTGTCAGTAAAAGAGCCTTGGAGACAAGGAGACAGAACCATCTAATAAATGTGAATTCAGCCATACAGGTGAACTAGCTGGACTTTTGTCTGCCAGGAGTCACAGCATAACCTCTTTACCCCAGACTACGGCTGGTTATTCTTCATCCTATAGAACATTCCCCTATAGTATCTGCACCAAGGGAAAGTCCAGCAGCTCTACAGAGACCTTGTCCATTGGTGGACAGAGGCACAAAATAAGGCTAGTTGTTAAAGTAGACAGATCCCCATATTCAGCACAACACCGTTCTCCCTGCCTTTGGGGACAGCACGGAGAACCCTCAGACCTCTGTCAGTTAAGGACACCTTGAGGAGTAGCCTAGGAAGTCAAATTTTGGAATTATACTTATAACCCATTCAGAACAAACTTGAGTAAAATAGTTCCCTGAATTGGAAGCACTATCTTATCAAGTAGCTGTCATGGGAAAATACACTCTGGAAAAAAATCAACCAGATCATTGTTAGCATAAACTACTATTTATATTATTTTTATGTTATGTTATGTTATGTCATGTTATAACTACTATTTTTAAATGCCAGGCACCAGATACCACTGAAAGAAAATTCTACTGTGGCAAAATGGGGTATACATTTTACAATTGGTCTGGGAGTGAGGAGTCATATTTCAACTGATTTCAGAAATTGTTTAGTCAAAGATAGTTCCTGGAGAACAAAAGACAAAAAGAAAAAGTATTGTGGTGGATTAGCAGCCAGGGTTTGGGCAAGTTGGATCTTCCTGAGTGGTGTGGGAGGAAGATGTAGGACGGAAAGTCATGTGTAAGAAGGGATAGAGAGAAACTGGTATGGGAGAAATGGGCATGTGAGGACCACCATCGAAAATTCTGTCTGGGGACACCTGGGGGGGCTCAGTTCATTGAGTGGCCGACTCCTGATTTCAACTCGGGTCATGATCTCCCAGCGAGATTGAGTCCCACGTCGGGTTCTGCACTGACAGTGCAGAGTCTGCTTGGGATTCTCTCTCTCCACTCTCTCTGCCCCTCCCTCACCCGCGTGCTCTCTCTCTTGCTCTCTTTCTCAAAATAAATAAATCAACATTAAAAAAATTCTTAGTATTTAAAGGTTTCTTATAATACCTCTGCGAATGTGTGAAAATCTATGTCCAAAGCCTTCACTTTTCTAGCCCTCTTAAATGTATAATATTAGTGTTAGTGGAAATAATTCAACCTTTAGAGTCAATTCAATCTTAATGCTGAATTTTAATTCTCTCTCTATAACTTGTGAAAATATATTATTGGACTAGTAGGCTTCGGGGTTCTCATTTTAAAAATTGCTCCTGTGGGTCGCTGCAAAGAAAAACGTTTTTTTTTTTTTCTTTTCTATGTAGGGAAAGAAAACTTTTTTTTTCCTACTGTGTCTTTCTTCCTCGTGTGTCTCCTTTACTTCCCACATAAAACACTTCATTTCTGATCATCAAATATGTACATGTTCTCCCCCACGCTAAACAATTCTCTTCAACACCAGTTGGCTCTCCTACAATTTAACACAGGTCTGACACCACCTACGAGAGATAGCATCAGATCCACAGGTTAGTCTCACAAGGCTCCTCCCCACTATACTTTAGATGCCAATTGTATAAAGTAACTCCTAACGTTATTCAGAACTTCCATCTGATTTGTCTACAAACCAGAGGTTCCTACGATCCCCTCCTCAGATATGACGAATTTGATAGAGCCACTCACAGAGCTTACAGAAATGCTTACTTATATTTACCAGTTTATTAAAGGATATGATAAAAATAGAGATGAACAGCCAAGTGAAGATGTACATAGGGCAAGACCTAGAAGGGCTCTGAGCACAGAAGCTTCTGTCCTCACCGAGTTGGGATGCGTCATTGTCCCTGTGTTAATATGTTCGTCCACACAGAAGTTCTCCGAATCCCATACTACTGGGATTTTATGGAGGCTTCCTCACATATGCATGATCATTAAATCCATTTCCAGGCCCTGTGACCTTCCGGAAGATGGGAGATGGGACTGAAAATTCCAAGCTCTTAGTCATGCTTGGTCTTTCTGGTGAACCACCTCCATCTGGGAGCCATCCAGAAGTGTACTCAAAGTCACCTCAGTATAACTAAAGATACTCCTAGTCTCTTATCACTTAAGTGTATACAAGGGTTGTAGGAGCCCTGTGTTAAGCATGGGGTCAAAGACAAAAATTTGAACAAAAGGTGCTATGAGGCTCTTGTCATTTAAGAGTTTCTAAGAGATCAGGAGCACTGGGAGCAGAGACCTATATATATATATATATATATATATATATATATATATATACACATATATATTATTATTTCACAGCCACTCTTCAGATTGGAAGAGTAATATGCCTAAAATACAGACTCTTGCTTCTGGTTTAGAATAGGCATCCCAAAATGTCGACTTATTCCTCTCTGTTTTCCCTTCCTCTCTCTTCTTATTCCTTTGATTGGGTGAGATCTTACCAGCTAACAAGAAAAAGACTAATTTTAAGGAATCCATAAAAGCATAAAACACCCTCAAAGCATAGTCATACTTGTATCTTTAAATTTTTCATCTTTTCTTGCCGTTGACCCTTTAGTAAAATTACATGTTGTTGTTTTTATGATGCATAGAATTATTTTTTGTTAACAGAAAAATAAAATATCTATGGAGAGAGCCCAAATGTCCATCAAATGATGAATGGATAAAGAAGATGTGGTTATATGCTTCATCAAAAAGAATGAAATCTTGCCATTTACAATGATGTGGGTGGAGCTAGAATGTATGATGCTAAGCGAAGTAAGTCAGAGAATGACAAGTACCATATGATTTCACTTATATGAAAAAGTAGATGGGGGTGCTTGGGTGGCTCAGTCTGTTGAGCCATCTGACTTCAGCTTAGGTCACGATCTCGCAGTTTGTGAATTCATGTCCTGCATTGGGCTCACTGCTGTCCGCATGGAGGCCCCTTTGGATCCTCATCCCCCTCTCTCTCTGCCCTTCCCCCACTCTCTCTCTCTTTCTCTCAGAAATAAATAAACATTAAAAAAAGAAAAAGAAACAAAGCAGATGAACATATGGGAACAGGGTGGGGCGGGGGGAGAAGAGAGGGAAACAAACCACAAGAGACTATTAACAATAGAGAACAAACTGAGGGTTGATACAGGAAGGTAGGAGGGAGATGGGCTAGATGGGTCATGAGTATTAAGGAAGGCTCTTGTGATGAGCACGGTGTGTTGTATGTAAGTGATGAATCACTGAATCCTACTCCTGAAACCAACATTTCACTGTATGTTAACTAACTCAAATTTAAATAAAATAAAATAAAATAAAATGAAATAAAATACTTTAATTGGGAATGAAGGATCCATTCATCTATTCAATAGTTAACATATGAAACACCTGCTAGATTCCAGGCAATGTCCTAGTAGTTGGGGCTAATCTGTAAACCTAACCATGTAGTTTAACCATGTGAAATTTTCATTTTAGGGGAGAGGCATACCATAAACACAAAAGTGTATCATATATGAACATATAGTGATAAGTGATATGAAGGAAATGAATCGGTGCAAAAGGTAGAGAGTGACAGATCTGGAGAGGGCAGGACTGTTGTTTGTGAATTAAACTGATAAGAGACAGATTAACAATAGAGAAAGAAAAAAACTGTTAATCACATACAATTGTAATTCACAAAGAAAATGTAGCTCAGGAAGGTGGTTGGATAATTAAGGCTAATATACCAGCTTAAGCTAAACAAAAGAAAAGAGATTTGGGGATTCTCGGCAGAGGAGGCAAGTTATTGGAAAGTGATGGTGAAAAAAATGGTAAACAATAATTGTTCAGTAAATTATGCTATGCTATGCTATGTTATGTTATATTATGTTATGTTTTAAGTTTTAAATCAGTGCCTTCCCGTTAATAAAATTTTTTTTCTCTTCTTGGAATGGGAGTGACACATACCTTTACAAATAGAAATTTCCTTTATGAATGTAAATTCTCATTACAAAAGAAAAACTCATGCCCTTTTTTAGAGATTTTCCAGGTCTGCTGGTTATCAGTGACATTTGGCTCAAAATATTCCATATGGGGGGGCGCCTGGGTGGCTCAGTCGGTTAGGCGTCGGACTTCAGCTTAGGTCACGATCTCACGGTCCGTGAGTTTGAGCCCCGTGTCAGGCTCTGGACTTATGGCTCAGAGCCTGGAGCCTGCTTCCAATTCTGTGTCTCCCTCTCTCTCTGCCCCTCCCCCATTCATGCTCTGTCTCTCTCTGTCTCAAAAATAAATAAAAACGTTAAAAAAATTTAAAAAAATATTCCATATGGCAAAGAGGTATATTTGGTGGTGACACACTTTGATCATTGTAATATTACATTGCAAAGACTCCTGTCCACAATTTGTTTATGTTTTGCATAATAAATCCTACCTGTAGAATTCAGTATTATAGATGTTACTCAATATGCAAATAGATCAAATTTTATTATTTTCGGATAGGATTTCTGCAAGATGATGAGCTAAGCTTATAAATCTTACTTTATTAGGCCTTATCTTATATAAAATGAGACTGAATAGGGAAACAAAAACCTAAAATAATTGATGAAATAACAGAACTCTTCAGTACGGTAGGGTAACAACAACAACAAAAAAGATTAGTCACTAAAAAGAAAAATGCCTTGCTATGAGATAATATGAAATATTTTAGGGTAAGGCAGCTGACCATTTTTCTTACTTCTCACTTTATCTCTCCAATCAGCTAGTACTCAAATGTCCTGAATATGTGAAAGCATCAATTCCTCCCAGATCTCTTTCCATTGTGCAGCTCAGCAGGTATCTTTTTAAAGGCAAAATGTTCAGAGTTATCATTAACAACAGTAGAGATCTGTGGCCAGGGTGAGTGCTTCCTTTGTTCCCTCTGGAACTTTCTCTGACAGATTTTCAATTCTCACTAGTAAAATTGAATCTATCTTTTCCAACTGTTCATCATTGTGTAATTGCATTCCTATTTGGGTAATTATCTCCTTAATGAGAAAATTATGATTCTTCTCAATTTCTGCTATATTTCTGAAAACCAATTTATTTAGTTCAGTAATAGTAAAGGTCAACTACCTAGAAATATTTACCCTTTTTAAGTCTTAGAACAGTTTCCTACTAATTCACATGATTTTTAACTGAACTCATCTTACTCTAGGAAGACTTAGTGTGATCATCCCTGATCAAATAAGTGCTTATTGTTCTTTTTTTCAAATTCTCAGGAAAGAGTTTCCTTTGGATAGTCATCAAACAAGTAATTTATTTCCTACGTTTCTTGTTTTTAAAGACTAGTTTCTGTTTTGACACAGAAATTAAGCATTCTTTTTTTAAATAATTTGGTAATTTTGGGGTTAGAAATTGGATGTAGAGCTGTTGTGTTCCTGCATTGCTTTATTTGGAGTTGCAGTTGGGGACCTAACCATTTCTCTGATAGGTGAATAGGATATAATTTTATGTGCTCTCAGAATTTCAAAAAATTTTGTATAGTTCTTGAACACATGGAAAGTAGTTATGTTAATAGTGAAAAATATTTATGATATACCATAGTAACAAATTTCAAATGATGTTCTGTGCTCCTTCATCAGAGTGATTAGTTAAAACCAGTCAAATTTTTTGAAATATGGTTTAAAAGTTTTCGGATAGGTACAAAATATGGTTAAACGTTTAAAAAAATTGTTTAACTTTCTTAATGTTTATCTTTGAGAGAGAGAGACAGACAGAGACAGAGATGGAGACAGAGTGCAAGTGGGAGAGGAGCAGAGAGAGACACACACACACACACAGATTCCGAAGCAGGCTCCAGACTCTGAGCTGACAGCACAGAGCCTGATGCGGGCCTCAAACCCAGGAACCGTGAGATTGTGACCTGAGCCGAAGTTGAAGGCTTAACTGACTGAGCCACCTTGGTGCCCCCAAACGTTTTGTTTTGAATGTCACAACACTAAAATACAAGTTTCAATTTCAAATATTATCCAGGATAAATACTAATATCTACATAAAATATATGTGATCTTAATTTTTTTTGTAACATAAAATCATAAAAATTAACTTGATATGTCATTTAAAGGATCACATATAATGTATTTTAGAGCAATAAAGTCATCAGTCTGACTCCAATTCCTACCAATTTGTAGCTTAATAATTTTGGGTGAATTACACAACTTCTCTGAGGGTTGGGTTTTACATTGGTAAAACAGAGGTTATGATATCTGACTCATAGGGTTGTTATAAAAACAAAATGTGCTAAATACATCCAAGCTGAGCACAGGGCCTGAGAAACAGTGAATATGCAATACATTTTATTTTTGTTCATTCATCTATTCAACATATACTTCTTGAGCATTTCCATCTTTTAATAGGTTTAAGGAAAAAAAATAGTGAATGTATGCATCACAGTAATGAGATGAGGATGAAAGGAATTGACAGGGATATCGCAGGGCTGGAAATTGAGCTTTCAAAATGGTGGACACAGAAACCTCACTAAGAAGATGAGATTTGAGCAAGGACCAAAATCTGATGATGATACAAATCATGAGACCAAATGCAGAGTGTGAAATCCAAGCAGAGGGAAAAGACAAGTACAAGGGCTTTGAGGAGAGAATGTGCTCAATGTATTTAAGGGGCAAGAAGAGGTCACTGGGTAGTGGAGACTGAGTGGAAGAAGGAAGAAGGAAAACAGTAGAAAGTAATGCTTATTGAACACTGACAACGTGTCAGGAGTATTGTAAGTGCTTTGTCTTTAACTGATTTAATGGTAAAAAAAAAACACAAAAAATAATGTAGATATTACTACCCCAAAAGAGGTAGTAGATATTACTACCCCAAAAGAGGTGTGCAGAGATTGAATAACACCTGCTAAGTGACGGGGCCACGATTTGAACCTAAGAAGTGAAGTCCTGAGACCATGCTCTGAACCACTGCATGGTAGGAGATGGAACTAGGATGGCTGGCCAGGTGAAGGAAGAGTCATTGCATGTACTTAAGGCATTTGTTTGAGATGAGAAGCCACTGGATGATTTTGAGACAGGAGTGTCACAATTTGCTTTTCGTTGTAACAGGATCTCTGTGCCTATGTTGTTAAGAACGACTATGAGGGCAAAGGAGAAGCAGGGATAATAGCTAAGAATCATTTGTAGTAATGAAAGGGCACAATTGTGGTAGCTAAGGCCAGAGTGAAAAAGTCTTCAGAATCTGCATATATTGTGACATTAAAGTCAATACTATTGGCCAAAAGGATAAATGTGGGGTATGATGCATTCAAAGATAACTCTTTTCTGCCACAACATCCAGGAGAAGGAAGTTGTCATTCGTTGAGATGGGAGAACGAGATCTAGGGGGGTAGGTGAAGAGCTTAGATTCGAACATTGATACATTTCAGTTTTTTATTAGACATCTAAGGGGAAATTGTTGAATGTATTGTGGGATGCACAGTCTGGATTCTTTAGCACATAGATAATACTAAAAGCCATGAAACTAAATGAAATTACAGTAAGAGTGAGAGTGGATCAAAAAAATCTAAGTCCAAGGATATTTCTGTAGGGACTGAAGGCAGGCCACTCAAGGATGGGCCACTTTGTATGCAGATGATTTTGAGCTGAAGGCCATTGAGACCCCACATGGCCAAGAGAAATTGTTACCCCTCCATTAACTACATAGACAAATCTAGGTTGGAGGCTTTTTTCCCTGAGTAAGGGTTACTACAAGAGATAAACTTGATCTGAGTGATCCGTTTGTATCCTAGGGCAGACATCTAATCGCCAAAGATCTGCTCTTCTTATTGTGTATGAATCATATTACTTCCTTCTGAAGTCTCCCAACCCTGCCCCCTCTCCTTAGTTCAGGATGGCATAACTACCTCATTTTGCCTGACTGCCTTTGGAATTTCCATGTCTGTGTGGCTTCCCTAAATATCCACTAGATTTTCTAATGTTAATCCCTCTTTCATCAATTTGGTTCTTAGTCTATCTGGAAGGACCCTAAAAGGGACCGGGTAATCTTGTTCCCTGACACTTCTGACATTTAACAGAAAGGAGATAAGAAGAAAGTAGGAGAAGGCATGAGAAAGACAAGCTAGCAAAATAGAAAGTAAACAAGGAGTTTGTGGTATCATGCATACCCAATGGAGAGTTCCTAGGAGAGTGATTGCGTTAAAGGATGCTGAAAAGTGACCTAAGATAAGCAAGTTAAACTGGCCATTAAATTTAGTAAAATGGATTATTCATAAGCTTGAGAATAGTAGCTTTGACGGAATGTTGAAGGTAAGTAAAAATAGATAAATGATAGATAGATAGATAGATAGATAGATAGAAATGTACTGAATCCTATTTTAAGAAGCTTTACAGTAATGAGGAACAAAAATGGTGTAACTCGTGTCACATATGGAATCAAGAGGGGTTCTTCATTTTAAACATGGTATATATAAATATACTTTATATTTTTATGTATGTATTTTACATACGTATATTAAATATATTTTATGGTGATGTGGATGGGCCAATGAAAAAGGAGAGAAATGACAACGCAGCAGAGAAAGGGAATATTCCTAGAGAGATAGCCTTAGTTAGGCAAAAGCCGACGAGGCCTAATGTACTCATGGATGAGTTGGGTTTGTAATCACAGAGAACTCATATACAATAAAATGGGAAGAAATAATCTATGGAGGCTAATGCAGGAAAATGAGTAGATGTGATGGTGTGGATATGTGGAATGATGTTCTGATTGCTTTTATTTATTCAGCAGCATCAAAGAAAGGAACAAAAAAGTCAGAAAGGAAAAAAAGAACTGTTGTGGGAGTTAGGTTTCAGAGACAGCGAGACTGCAAGGGGAGGAGACGATGGTGGAGAATGGAATATCTAAAATTGAGATTGTGGAAAAGTGCAGTTATCTGTAATGACAAGGTTTGATCAGGACCGTGAAGTCACTTAAGCCGAGGTAGAGTGAATGGCACAAGAAAGAACTCGAGAGACAACAGTATTAAAATGACCATCAGTCTAGATATTGAAAACAGCTGGAACTGTGACAGATGCAGTGTCAGAGGCAGGAACATTAATCCAGGAGATAAACTTTCAAAGAAAAAAAGAAGGAGTAGCTCGGGGGTTGCTGAATGATTTCAACAAGGTGCGAATAATTACTATTGCATTATGTGTTTAAGCTTCATAGTTAAGTTAACTTATCCCCTTCAAATTTCACAAACCATGGTGTTCTTGATAATATATCTTTGATTTCTTTCCGGAAGCTGAGCATTAAGGATATTCCATAACAGAGGGATCGACCACACTTATTCGTATTATTACAACTGTGGATAATGACAAATGTTGAATTTTGGAGATGTGGCAATTTGCTGAAATAACAAATATTTTTCTAGCTGGTGTTCTGAGTGTTTTTTTTTTTAGCCCAAAGCAAATGCCACTGTCTGCAAGCAAAAGGGAATCATTTGTATCACAGCAGGAAACAGAGAAGATAACAAAAGAACAGTGTGAACCAACTCCTTTGCTATGATCACTCTTCTTTCTTTCGCAACTAAGCTCAGTAATTAAAGAGAGCTTGGATTATTTATTGGATGCCTTGAAAAAGCAATTCAAGAAAAAAAATTGTAGCTGAAGGGAAAAAATAGATTTTTTTTCCTGTAACCAAAAATATTAGCTACTTGAAACAACATAGTAATTGAATAATTTTGGAGAGGTGCGGAACATTCATTTTTATGGCAGCTTTCCAGTAACTCTTTTTCAGGAAAATGCCAGCATTTTTCATTGAAACATGCTTACATTATCTTTCACCTGCGTTTTGAAACACCTACAGAAGCAATGGGTTTGATTTTCCTCTCAAGAGCTGGGAACCATCTCTCTGAGCATACCTCGAGAGGGAAGATTGGAAATGTGAGTGTGGACCTGGTTGGAGGGAAAGTCTAGAAATTTATGTCTGAGGTAAATTTAAATACACACAATTGGGGTGCACACAGTGTAGTATGTTCCTCCATTCCTAAGGAGTAATGTACTGACAACAGTCTCTCAAATCATCTTCTTATGGAATTCCTGGCCTTCAACTATTGCTTCTTCTGCAACCTATGAAAGGGCTCTCAATTTAGGCTACCACGTATCTAAGAACACCAGTTGAAATTTTAGATATTGAACAAAGCAACATATAAGTTGGAGAGAGAACTAGGTAGTTTATTTATTTCTTGAATGAATAAATGAAAATACAGGCAGAGAAGAAGAAGCATCCAGTAAATATATGTCTTTAGAAAAAGGAGACCTGAGTGACGCTATATACCCCAAGAGAGTCCCTACTATTGGACTCATATTATAGGAATAGAAAGAGATCATTTGAGATTGAATTTGAGACTGCTCCCAGGAAGGGGCGGAGGAACAGGAAATAGTTGTATAATAGTATGATAAACAAGAGGTTTATTTGTTGGAAAGTTTAATCAGCTATTAAATAAAGACATTACAAGAGCAAACATTAGGATAATGTATGTGACTGCCCTTTTTAATCTAGCTCCATGCCTAGGGTTAAACGGAGTCAGCATTTTGGTATATGTTCTTCTAAGATTGTACTTGAAAAATGGGTTTTTAATTTTAAATCAGTTAATACATGTAAAATGTGTAACATACATGAAGCATAACCGTATCATTAACAATGGAACAATTGCAAAATTACATAAACTTCTAAAATTCCCTGTCTGTCCCCTAATAGCCTTAGCTCTTATCCAAAGATACCATTGAATACTGATTTACACTTATTTAAAAAATCACTTTCTTGCTTTTCTTTACATTTTTACTGGATATGTATGTATCCATAAACAACATATTTAAAATTTTTGTCCTCCTGTAACTTGCTTTTAACTTGTAATTATTCTAATAGTTGTCTGTGTTAATGTGTGCAGCTGTTACTTCTCCATTTAAAAATACTAATTAAAAAAATTTTGAATATGCTGCAGTGTATTTATCCATTCTCTTGTTGGATATTTGGTTAGCTTTTTATTTGTTTGCTATTATAAACATTCCACCTTAATCATTCTTTTTTTTTTCTTTTCTTTTTGAGAGGAGGAAAGGGAGAGAGTACGAGCAGGAGGGGAGCAAAGAGGCAGAGGGAGAAAGAAAATCTCAAGCAGGCTACATGCCCAGCACAGAGCCCAACGTGGGGCTCAATATCATGACCATTAGATCATGACCTGAGCTGAAATCAAGAGCCGGAGGCTTGATTTCACCACCCGGGGGCTCCCACCTTAAACATTCTTATGTGTGTCTTCTGGTGTACATGGGAAAGAGTTTCTAGAAAGTATGCATAAAGTATGTACCTTCAATAATGTGGATTGATGGATTATATGATCTGGAATGTAGAACTTTACAGTAGACACCTCCTAATTTTACAAATTGTTTTTAATTTCACTCCTACTTTTATTAATATCATGTTTCCCATTATATCGCATCTTTTTATTTATTTTATTTACTGATTTTTCTCCATTTTTCTTTTCTTTCTTTTTTTTTAATATAACTTATTGTCAAATTGGCTAACATACAGTGTGTAAAGTGTGCTCTTGGTTTTTGGGGCAGAGCACTGGGTGTTGTATGTAAGCGATGAACCTTAGGAATCTACCCCAAATGTAACATCCTTTTAAATTTATTTTACATCATTTCATTTCATTTTTAAGCTTTTATTTTAATTCTAATCAGTTAACATACAGTGTTATATTAGTTTCAAGTGTACATTATAGTAACTCAACTTCATACGTCACCCCGTGCTCGTCGTGACAAGGACACTCCTTAATCCCCATCACCTATGTAACTCATTCCTCCACCTACCTCTCCTCTGGTAACCATCAGGTGTTGGCAAGGATGTGGAAAAAAAGGAACACTTGTGCACTGTTGATGGGAATGCAAACTGGTGCAGCCACTGTGGACAACAGTATGGAAGTTTCTCAAATAGTTAAAAACAGAACACGTTGTGATTCAGGGATCACAATACTGGGTATTTACCCAAAAAATACAAAAGCAATAATTCAAAAAGATACATGGATCCCTATGTTTATAGCAGAATTGTTTATCATAGCCAAGATGTGGAAGCAGGCCAAGTGTCCATCGATTGGTGAATGGATGTAAAAGATGTGGCACCTGTATATAATGGAATATTATTCAGCCATAAAAAATGAAGTCTTGCCATTTGCAATGACATCAATGTAGCTAGAGAGTATTATGCTAAGCAAAATAAGTTAGAGAAAGACAATTTTCACGACTTCACTTACATGTGGGATTTATATCACATTTTAAAAGCTCCAGTATGATCAGACATTTGAAATATTTGTCAATCTATTGGATGCAAGATTATTATGTCTCATTACAGTTTCAATTTTCATTTCTCTATTATTGAAGTTGTAATTATGGTTTAAAAATTTTTAATGTTGGGGCGCCTGGGTGGCGCAGTCGGTTAAGCGTCCGACTTCAGCCAGGTCACGATCTCGCGGTCCATGAGTTCGAGCCCCGCGTCAGGCTCTGGGCTGATGGCTCAGAGCCTGGAGCCTGCTTCCGATTCTGTGTCTCCCTCTCTCTCTGCCCCTCCCCCGTTCATGTTCTGTCTCTCTCTGTCCCAAAAATAAATAAACGTTGAAAAAAAAATTTAAAAAATTTTTAATGTTTATTTTGTCTTGAGAGAGAGAGAGCCAGAGCGTGAGCTGGGGGAGGGTCAGAGACAGAGGGAGACACAGAATCCAAAGCAGGCTCCAGGCTCTGACCTGTTAGCATAGGAGCCAGACAAGGGGCTCGAATTCATGGACCGTGAGATCATGACCTGAGGCGAAGTCAGAAACTCAACTGAATGAGCCACTCAGGCACCCCTGAAGTTGAATTTATTTTAATACCTCCTGTCATCAATGATATTTCCTCTTCTCTGCATTAGCTATTGTAATTGTCATTTTTTTATTGGCTTGTCATCTTTTTTTTCAAGAATTTTAGGAATTATTTCTCAATTTCAATCTTTTCTGAAATATACAGAAATTATTTTTTCTAGTGTATGATTTGTTTTTAATTTGGACTGAAAAACACATAGTACATGGACATATATGTTTAAAAAATAAAAATGACTCTCAAAATTTTACTAGCAGTAAGAGAACATAAAAATGACTGGTACAGTATTTTTACAAAGTAAATATATAAGCTCAAATCCTAGAATAAATAAATGGCTAACTTATAGGTTAAACCACAGTGTAAACCCAAATAAAAAGAAAATTGGTAAACCGGTTTTTCAATCTAAAGAAAATATGTAGAACATAGTACAGAATGGGAAAAATTAAAGAAAACAAGAGACATGGAGATTAGCTGAGTAACCACATTATAGTTTTTCTAGTTTTAGAAGAAAGAAAATAGCATGGTTAGGAAGTAATATTCAAAAGGACAGTGACTAAGCCTTTTCCAAAATTAAAGAAATGAATCTTTAAGATCTGGAATCCTGTTAGGAATGGATAACTCATTGGCTGAGAGATCTTAATAACTCTGTGAAGTGTAAAGAAGCATCATTTTAGACCTTCCTGGAAGATTAGGCGTCATTAGAGTGCTAAAGCCTTACTTTACAGGGACTCTTAGAGATATGGAGGTATATGGCTAGATGCATACAATTCTGGCATTTAGAATGAGGACCGCCTGGGGTCCCTGGGTGGCTCAGTCAGTTATGCGTCTGAATCTCAATTTCTGCTCAGGTTATGATCTCAGGGTCGTGGGATAGAGCCCCAAGTGGGTCTCTGCACTGAGCCTGGGTCCTGCTTAAGACTCTCTTTCTCTTCCCTTCTCTCGGTCCCTCTCCCTTGTTCACTCTCTCATGCTCTCTCTCCAAAAACAAAAGAAAAAAAAGAAAATTTTTAAAAGGGAAAAAAGAAAAAAAAAAGTTTAGACTTGAGGATTGCTACCTTCAAGAGTTCCATTTACATGACGGCAACTGAAATGTGTCCCTCAGAGCTACTCTGTTCCTTGGCTTACTCACCAGACATTAGGAATACCCAAGGGCATACCCTCAGGAGTTAAAAGCAGAACCAGAGATATAACATACAGTGCGATCTCATTCTGCTAAAACAAAACTGTCCTCTTCTCAAAGGCTAGGCGTGTTAAATGGACATAGTTGTTAAGAGTATATGAATTAAAATCTTACACTTGGTGTGACAAGAACTAATTTTGAAAGGAAAGAATCATGATTCATCTCTACCCTTCTTACTCTTGCCTTTGTCAGTTGAAGCCTTATTTGAAACAGACTTTGCACCATAGATTTATTAAGCCTCGAGGTGCCAGGTGGGAAAAATCAAGCTTATATGTGGAAAAACTATCAGGGCTATTGATTGGGTCATCTAGCCCCAGAGAATTACTAAATGTGTTATTTCTCAGCTCTGTGTCCAGGACCTGTCCCATGGAGGTGTCTCCTTTCCTTCAGAAAAGGAAGAAGTTCTGCCTGAGCTTTAGCAGACATGATATTTTGTTGTTTTTTCAATAACTGAGAAATCAAAGAGACAAATTACTAACTCAAAAAAAAAAAAGAGCAATTTAATTCTGAAACTGGTGGCAGAGGTTAGAAAGGCACGGAGAAATGAACATTTTTCTTCTGACTTTGTCTGATATATCTCCATGATTGCTTTGTATAAGGTTTGGATCCCTACTTTGCTATAGATCTTGCTCACAAGATAAAAAGATAAATCATTTTTTGTCTCCATTGTAAGTCTCTGGCGTGCCTATGTCTCTCAGAGCTTCTCAGACCTGATTTTTCTTCTCCAGATGTACAATAGACAATTATATAAAAAGAGACATCAATTTTATGATTTAAGGGCTCGGCTTTAGCCACTAAATACCAATGGTTTTGTTCATTTTTGGCTATTATTGATGGGAGGGGAGGAGGGGATCTTGCTTTTGTTCTTAAGCTAGTTATCTGCTCTAAATACCTTATGCAACTGAAATAACCAGAGCATTTTGTGACGTCCTCCAGACACACTTTGCCACTCAACTCTTGTATTGAAGTTCAAATTAAAACCAGTTAAATAAGAAGGGAGGGCAGAGTTTCTTTATCCTTTGTACTCGGTAACTTTGAACTTGAAACCAAATGCAGTTGCCTAGTGTATGCTTGCTGTGAGGTAACCTCAAAGGCAAAGCCGTTCAAATGACTGGTTTTCCAGGTTACTTCTTAATGGTACTGCCTAACCTTTTATACCCACGCTGTATGGCCTTTGTACAATTGGTTTAATGAGTATATCCTCTAATTGCCCCCCAAAGTGACTTTTCATCTGGAACATTAAGGATTTTAAGAGGTTAGTCAACCTTTTGAACTAAGATCTGTCCTTGAATTCAGAATGTGTGTATCCTACTCTATGTATTATTTATGCACTTCTAATGAGACAATCCCTGATAGAAACCTTTGAAAAATTATTTTCATTATTGAAGAGCAAAACATGATATTTTTTCTAAGTTGTAAGTGTGTTTTCTCTATTTCTTGATGTTATTTTGCCTTTATGATCCTCACCTACTGGCTCTACAGAGCAACAAGCAGGCAGGCACATAGTGAAAAATACTCAGTTGCCATCTGAATCCTGGAACCTAAGTCCCGGAAGGACTCACAAGATGATTCCATAAATTAATAACAATACTTAAAATGCAGAAGACCAACAAAAAAAAACAAATAGGATAATAACACAGTGATGAGAGTGAGGGGGCACTACTTTGGGTAGGGAATTCATTGAAGGGCTTTTTGAGAAAATTGAAGAAAGTCCTAACTGTTGTGAAAGAGGTAGTCATGAAAATCTAAGAGGAAAAGAGGGAACAATGTGGAAGAAGAATCGGAGAGGTTCAGATGACACAACATCTTGCAGACTTATGGTGAAGTGTCAAGATTTCACTGGGAAATAATAAAAGATTTTAACAAAAAGATGACTCACATTTTAGAAAGTGTGACTACTTTCTAAAGAAAGGTGGCAACTGTCAAAGAAAAAGTGGGAGATTAGTCAAAGCAGTAACAACAGATTTTATTTCAGCAACTACTGCAGTTGGAGAACAAGGCTTCTGCAGTAAGAAAACCTAACTCATGTCCAAATGGAGCAAAGATAGCTGGGGGTTTATAACCAACAAGCCAGAAAAGGTCAGTGGATAGAAAGGTACTAAGAGGAGACATCAAGTATAGGGAGACACTAGGTGTCTGGGTGACTCAGTTGGTTGGATGCCCAACTCTTGATTTCAGCTCAAGTCATGATCTCACAGTGCATGGGATTTTGTGCCAAGTTGGGCTCCTCTTTGAAAGCACAGAGCCTGTTTGCGATTCTCTCTATCCTCCCCTATCTGCTCCTTCCCGACTCTCTCTCTCTCTCCTTCTCTCTCTCTCAAAATAAATAAATAAGCTTTTGAAAAAATAAAAAAAGAAAAAGAAAGAAAGAGAAAGAAAGAAAGAAAGGAAGGAAGGAAGGAAGGAAGGAAGGAAGGAAGGAAGGAAGGAAAAGGAGATTCTTGACAAATTGCCCTAATGAGGTTCTTTCTAAAGGCAGGCAAAGGTCTTAGATATCAATGTGGGAGATGAAGAAACTTATCAGATATCATGAGTAATCAGATATCAAGGATGGGGGAAACTTGTCAAGTCACCCTAGTAGGATTCTTTACTAAACCTGGTTCTAGCAGGGGCCAAGAATAAGACCTAGGCCAAAAAGGAGCGCAGAGGAGACTGCCTAAAATTTCGTCAAGGAGAGAATCTTTGTACTAACTCTACATCGGGAATGTATTCTGAGGGGGCTGAAGAGTCAAGGCAGAGAAACCTATCTATTATGTTACTGTAGATAAGAGATAACGGAAACCTTAACAAAGAAAATGGGAAGACATAGTTGTTCACGGATACAATGTTTAAGGTAAACCTGACTGAAGTCACCATCAGACATGAGTGAGTCTAAGGAGATCATGCAACTTCCTCTGCTTTTAGACTGATCAACTGGCTGGAAATGGTGTCAGTTACAGAGATGGATAGACTTGCTGAGGAATGGCACATGTGGGCTATGCAGGCTAATCAATAGTCCTTATTGGCCAGGTTATGCCTGAGATACTGTCCAAGAACTCAATTGGATAGTGGATAGTTACTTTTGGAACTGAAGGGTTAGGGCAGGAAAGGGGATACAGAGAGAGGAGCCCTCCACAGAGATGGGGTTTAAAGTCATGGGATGAGTGGGATCAATTAAGTAACGAACAGAAATGATGGTATTCCCTCTGCTTCTTGTTCACAGAGGATGGAGAAAGTACTTGGAAGCTGTCATAGCACATATTTTCACACAATCGCCATGTAAGAAGTGTATGTAGAAGCATGACATAGGCTGGTACATACTACAATTATCCAGTGGTAATTGGATGCTCTACCATGATCTATCATAATTTTTTTCTCAAAATTGTTTCATTTAATCATCTGCTGTAGTAGCTATAATTTTAATTTTATAGGGGAGTAAACCAAGCCTTAAAAAAGAAATGTGGCAACATTCTATCTTTTTTTTTTAATATGACAACTTTCTGATAATAACACTGCAGGGCTAGGATTCGAATCCATATTTGACTTGTTAAGAAGCTTGTGCATAGCTCATTCAAGAAAATCTCTTGAATCTAAATTGATATCATCCCCAGTGCATAAAATTAAAATTGTCTCAGTGATTTGTTCCCTGGTTTATAAACTAAGATCCATGAAATAGGAAGGAGCCGGCTGTAAGGTGAGCTTTTAATCTGAGTGAAACACTTGAAAGCACAACGTAGCCATTGAAGGTCAGGTGCATCAAATGGAAGGTGATGTTGGAAAATGGAGTTTTCCATAATACCTCATCCTGGATATACACATTCCTCCAAATTAATGATGACTTTGCTTATTCAAAATAAAATAAATTATGTCACTGTTTTGTGACTCATGTTGCACAGTTAAGAACTATATATGGACAATTTTTTTTTATCAGAGTTTATGAGATCCTTGTCCAGCCAACATGTTATTCTACATTTCAGCATCCTTGTCTTAGAGGTATATAGCAGGGCTTACTATTTTGGATTCCTAATCAATTGATAGTTTATATAATTGACTTCTATTCCCCAGAACTGTCTATTTAAACTGTCTGACCTTGCTGTGCCTTTGTCGTTGTACTGTAAGAGTCAATAAACACTTCTTCAAATCACACAGCTTGAGGAATATGTGTATATGAAGGGATGGGAAGCTAATTCGACAATCTATTCAAATTTTTGTTTTCAACTCACTTCATTAATCGCTTTGATATTTTTCTTAGAACTTGATGACATTTTCATTTTGTACTTGCGTTCTTTTTTAAAAAAATTTTTATTTAAGTTTCTTTATTTATTTTGAGAGAGAAAGAGAGTTTGTGTGTGCACGCATACATGCTCACATGTGCCTGTGAGCATGGGAGGGGCATAGAGAGAGGCAGAGAATTCTAAGCAGGGTCTGAGCTGCCAGCACAGAGACCGACATGGGGCTCAATCTCATGAACTGCGAGATCATGACATGAGTCAAAATCAAGAGTCAGATACTTAACCGACTGAGCCATGGAGACACCCCTGTACTTATATTCTTAAATATTCCACTATTCTTTTTCTTAGGGGTGGATGAGAACATTTAAGTTCGACTTAGGAAATTTCAAAACAATATAATACAGTGCTGTTAAATACAGTCATCTTGTTTTACATTAGATCCTCAGACCTCATTAGACCTGAAGGTTTTTGCCTTTTTACTAACCTCTCCCTACATTCCCACCCCCTACAACCACTTTTCTACTCTCTGTTTCTATGAGTTTAACTTTTTAAAATTTATTTCATATATAGGAGATACAATGCAGTGTTTGTTTTTCTCAGTATTCTTAACCCATGGCACCAAACAGACAAAAGCTTATTCAAGAATTAGATAATTCATTTCAAATGTTTGAATAGTACTTGACATGTGTTCAGTAAATGTGAAGATGAAATGAATTTGGAGTGTGCGTGTGGAAAACTAGGTACAGGGCCCAAGACAAGAAACAATAAGTACAAAGGCCATAAGGCAAAAAACTAGACTTGGTATTTTAAATAACAGTGGCAAAAGCCATTGCATAGGTGGGACTGATTTAGGAATAGGAAAGTAATAGATGTATTTAGAATGATATTCAAGGGCCAGATGATGAGCAGACTTTCTGTCCATAGTAAATCCCTTGGGTTTCCTTCTAAGTATAATAAGTGATTGGAGAGTTTTGATCAGGGGAGTGACATGATTTGTCTTATGTTTTATTAAATGGCTACTACTTAACTGCTAAATATTAATATACATACACACACACCCTGAATGCGCACGCACACACACACACACACACACATACACCCATATCTACCTATCTATATTCTATATATACCTGATGTGATACACATTGTATTTTCAACTCTGAAGACATAGGCAAAAATAAGAAATTATTCTGAATTCTAAGACATCTACAATCTAACAAAGCAGGTAAGTTTCATTTGATGTACAAATATATGTACCACATGATGTAAAGGGACGCCTCAGTGACTTGGTTAAACGTCCAACTCTTGATCTCAGGCCATCATCTCAAGATACGTGAGATGGAACCGTGTGCTGGCTCTGTGCAGATGGTGTGAAGCCTGCCTGGAATTCTCTCTCTCCCTTTCTCTGACCCCCCAGCTTATGCTGCCTCAAAATAAATAAACTTTAAAAAATGATGTACAAAAATATGAATGGCTTGAGGTTCATTTATCTTCATATCCCTCTCAAAGACCTCGAGTCTACCACTTGTTAATTCTGTAAACTTGGATGTGATCGTTAGCATCCCTGAAGCGTTTTTGTTTCCCTATGAAAGAGCAGAAATAACAATAATAGCAAACAGTAATTCACAAATACTAGTTACTTTAGGTAATAATCGTGTATTGGAAAAAAAAGGGGGGTAACACTGTGTGTGGAATGGAGTTGTAATTATCATTAATAAAATATCTTGGATATTAGCGTATTTGAAAGAAATAGGAAAGGAAGGAAGGAAAGAGGGAGGGAAATTAATTTTTCAAATTTTTCAAATTTTTCAAAAACAACAATGTGCTAAATTTATGTTATCACCTATAAAGGTAGAATAATAACAGCTGATAGCGATTTCAGAGTGCCAGACAATACTCTAACTATTGTACACATATCAAGTCAAGTTCATCCTCCAAACTGCTATATGAGATAAATGCACATGAGCGTATTTATTTCCACTTTACAGAAAGGAAAATCAAGTCACAGATTTTGGCTGACTTAGCCAAGGCCATAATGCAAATGACCTGTGTGCAGCAACGTAGCACTATGGCAACATGAACAAAGTTTAGGGTCAGATTGTGCTGTGTCCAAATGCTCTGCTAACAACTCTGTGAAACTCTGCTTCCTCTTCTTCAATATATGGATTTTAATAACGATGTGAGGATTACACAAGGGACCATAGCAAAACACCCTCGTGCTTGAAAATTAGGAATTTTCTATACTCAGTTAATAATTCGTCAAATATGATGTATTGCTTCATATATACCATACATTCAATATTTCTCTAATTTTTATTCATTAAGCTTATCTTGTGAGTACCCTGCTGGGATATTTGGAATGGAAATTTATAATAAACAATACAAAAAACAGTACAGTTTCCAAAATAATACCTATCATCCTAAAGAAGATGTGAAAAATACAACTCCTTCCTTCTCTGGGTCAGTAGGCATTGCCCCTAGTTCTGAGTTCCTGTGAAATAGTCTTATTTAACTAACCTATTAAAGAGCACTTCATCATTTTTATTTAAAATACTATAAAATGACAGAAGCTCATCCAACACACATTCCAAGAGCGTAGCCAACCTAAGTAGCATGATCTTAGATTCTGATCTTACTGATTCAGTTGATTTCAAGCAATTTATTACTTCCAAGAAGCATTTTATTAAATGTGCAACTTAATACGCTTACATTTTATATCACTGTACCTCAGGATAGCTGAATGAATTTTATTAAAATAAAATAAACGTGATTTTTTTAACCAAAATGGTGAAGGGAACTGTGGGCAAGTAATGGAGGGAACGACAGTAGAGAGTATTTGAGGTTCAGCAAATATCCTCTTCTAAGTGCTTACACCATCACCTCACCTCCAGCATGAAGCTGTTGTGTATTAAGTGCTCTGGCCTCTGATGGTTTCCCTTCATGTGATTAGCTGATTTTTGTTTGTTTGCTTGCCTTTTTTCTTTTGCAGGGAACATGGGTTATCCCCAGGATTCAGGACTCTTTGGGAATTTGTTAGTAGACATATTCGCGATGAACCTCACTACGTATATGATGAATGATTCCTCAGGGCAAATATGTCTAATTGGAGGACAGTGGAGAATTTTACTCAGATTGTCCTCAGGCACATAACCCTTTGACCGAGGCCTAAGGTGACAAGGCAGGAAGTTTTCAGTTGGTAATAATGTTTTGCTCTACGGTCCTTGGGATAATGAGAGCTTTATGTGTTAAGAATGAATCATTTTGGCGTTAAACATTTCCATAAGGATGGGAGGCATTTACGTAGGTGTTGTGATGGGTATAAACACTTGGATGCTCAATATTTCTAATGGACAGTCAGAAAGCCAGTGTCAGCAGACTTGCAAAGGCAAATAAGTCAGGTTGGTTGTCATCAATACCCACCAGAGGAACATCATCCCCATTGGTCACCGGCTTCAAAGTGACGACTTTGGTTTTGACCGGGGGCAAAACTGTGGAAGACACAAGGGGTAGACAAAACTTTCCATATACACTGACTATACAAATAAGACTCTCGGGCAAATTTCCCAAACTTTTGGACAAATTGGTGATAAATTAAATTCCAATGGAAGATAGAAATAGAGGCAGTGAAGTTCAATTTGCAAGTATTACTGTTTGTATTTAATCATAGAAATGTGTGGTCCGGAAAATACGAATGACGTAAGTGTGCCCGAGGCCGTCGAACTTAGTACTAAGTGTAATATATGTACAGTTGGCCTTTGAATGATGACAAATTTAGAGCATCCACCCCCTGCACAGTCAAAAGTCTGTATAACTCTCCCAACACTTAAATACTAGTAATCGACTGTTGACCAGAAGCCTTACTAGTAACATAAAAAGTCAATCAATATATATTTTGTAGGTTGTATATATTATATACTGCATTCTTATAGTAAAGGAAGAGAAAAATGTTAATAAGAAAATCATAAGGAAGAGAATACACATTTACAATCCTGTACTGTATTTACAAAAACAAAAATCACATATAATTAAACCCATGTAGTACAAACCCATATTGTTCAAGGGCTAACATACATATATGCATATATACGTAAATACATACAAACATCACCTAAATATCAGAGTTGGAAATTTCCTTGATCCTTGAGACTCTGAAAAGGATTTGCTCCAAACCCAATTTTGTACTCCGTAGGAAACAAAATCACCTCTTCCAAATCCCCGGGAATTCTGTTGGGGCTTTAATTCTTGTTGCCTCCTATGGCTCTGAATTTCTATTCCTACTAAACTACTTTATAGAACTCACTCTGCCGTGCATAACATACCTTTCTGGCAATTTGGTAACCCAGAAATCAAAAACAGAAAATCCCCTTGCTTTCCAAATAATGCAGAGCAATCCGTATAATCAAGTTTATTAAAACCCGGGAAGACCTAAAGACAAAAGTGATTTGTAACAATTAAGAAATTTGGATATTAGCTATTCTAGTTCTTGATAAAAATTCTCAATAATTTCCAGAATTAGAAATCTAGGTCTGTGTTTGCTCACTGTCTCGCTTTTCTTCACTCTGTCCTCTCCTAAGGGCCTATTATCTTTTTCTCAAATTTATTATTCAAAATTTATTTCTCTCCCTAACCCAAATCTCACAACTGGATCTGTCTCTGTAAAGCTAAGGACACTTCAGAATTCCTGTTTATAAAGCCCCATGTAATTAAATTCTTAAGCATGGGCTTTTAATCTCCTAATTTCAATCATAAAAGAGAAGGGTTTTAATTTCTTCTACTTTATATGTAGTACTCAAGGTAAGCTTATTTTGTATAAGGTACGATGAGAAAAAAAAAATATTGGTGACAAAGACTCAGGGCGGCTCAAAATAGAAGCCTGATTTTGTTATTTAATTGTTCCTTTGTCTGAAGCAAGTTATTTAATATTTCTCTTAATCCATTTCAGGGCACCTGGGTGGCTGAGTCGGTTGAGGGTCCAACTTCCGCTCAGGTCCTGATCTTGCAGTTTGTGAGTTCAAACCCCCAGTCGGGCTGGGTGCTGACAGCTCGGAGCCTGGAGCCTGCTTCGGATTCTGTCTCCCTTTTCTCTTCCCCTCCCCTGCTCATGCTCTCTCTCTCTCTGTCTCTCAATACTAATATTTCTCTTCATCCATTTCAATGAAAGGAGGATAAAACAACTATTCAGATGGGTACTAGGAAGAACCAAAGAGGGGACACAGAAGCCAAAAAATAAATGTTAATTCCCCATCTAATTCTCTTTCTTCCTCAAATGTGTAAACTGAGTTTCAAAGGAGTTCTATAACTTGCTGGAAGTCATTAAAATTTTCCTTCTCCATCTTTGAGTTCCTTGCCTTAACAAAAAAAAGAAAACAAAAAATCTGGGAACTTCTGGCAAGCCCGTAATATCCCACACACCCGCTCAAGATGTTAGATTTGTGGTACATGGAGTCAAAAGCCATTACAGGACAAATCATCTTAAAATTCCAGTCTGATGAGGCACCTGGGTGGCTCAGCTTAGCGTCGGTTAAGCGTCTGACTTCTACTCAGGTCATGATCTCGCAGTCTGTGAGTTCGAGCCCCTTGTTGGGCTCTGGGCTGATGGCTCGGAGCCTGGAGCCTGCTTCAGATTCTGTGTCTCCTCTCTCTCTGCCCCTCCCCTGTTCATGCTCTGCCTCTCTCTGTCTCAAAAATAAATAAACGTTAAAAAAATTTATTAAAAAAAAATTCCAGTCTGATTAGCCTAGGGAAAGCAGACCCAAACTATATAGGATAATGGAGATAAATAAGGAAAATCAGCTAACTAAAGAAGTGGAAAGGGGAATAAGGAAAAAAAAAAAAAAGACGCACATAAAATAAATCCAGAGTATTTTTCAGTGGTCATGAGGAGTGTTTCCCATGCTTTTACCCAGGTTTTCTCTTTACTTACGGGGGTCACATGCAGACCCTTTGAGGGCAAGAATAAGAGTGAACACACCAGTAGGACTGTATTCTTGAAATGTCAGGGTTTTTATCTTGTCTGCTTCCTGAATATGCAAGGACCATTTGAACAATGCTGATATCCTAGCAGTTAGTAAATAAATGTTGATTTAGTCCATCTACTCTGTATGCTGAGAAAAATGATGTATTTTTCTCTGCATTTCGTATAGGCTACATCTGAATTCCAAACACATAGCCTTGGTAGCCATCAACTATCCTTTCTACTTCCGTCCTCTTTTCTCCCGCTAATGTATCTCCCAGAACTTAAGGCTCTTTAATGACTGGAAACACTCATTTATAACCTATTACTAAAAAAGTCCAATTTATTCACTGAGAAAAAGATTTAAAACAAATGAAGGAAGGAAAGAGGGAGGGAGGGAAGGAGGGAAAAGAGAGTTGAAGGAAGGGAAAAAGGAAGAGAATAAAATTAACGTTGTTTTGTAAAGAATTTAGGTATTTTGAATTTGGGGAAGCTAGAAAAATGTTCCAAATGTACTGAATTATATCTGAACTACCAACGTTTCCAATTTCTGTTTTCAATCAATTCATGAATCTCTAAAAAGAAAAAATAGTGTCTGCTCATTTGTGTATTAATTTGTACTCTTTACCAAAAGGATTTCTGATTTTTCTCTGATAGTTCAAGGAAAAGAAGAAGAAGAAGAAGAAGAAGAAGAAGAAGAAGAAGAAGAAAAAGGTGTGTGTGTGTGGGGGGGGGGGTTACCAGTATTTTATTTTCACTTACTTTCAGGAAATAATACGGATGTAATTTACCTCTGAAAAAGTCTTCACAAGTTTAGAATAGTCATGGCAAAAATTTGTTTTCTCCTTCAAAAAGCAAGCAAATATTCTTTTTCTTCTACAAAATCCTCTGAAATTTGGACATATATATATATTTTTTTACTCCTTGGTAAGAATGACAAATATTGCCTCATCCTTTGGGCAAAGTAGGATTGTGGTGAACTATGACAATCAGTTTCAGGTCTCTGGCAATTGTATGCCAAAAACTTATACTTTCAGTTAGTGCGAAACTTTATGGTGATCATATAATTCAACATGTAGAAAACTTTGGAGCTCCCATAGTAAGTTCTTTCTTTGGGAAAAATAGAAAAGTTGATGTGAGTTCAAGAATGTTATGAAATCAAATTCATAATACTTTAGAAATTGCAAGACAAAATACTATTTTACTTTACATATACAATAATAGTTTGTTTTTTAAACTATGTCTGAGTTGATTTACAGATAAATTACAAGAGAATCCCATTTTACCTCAGGCTGTCAAAAACAGTGTAAGCGATAAAACTCCATATCTGTATCCTCAGTGGGGAGAGGGGTCAGAGATGAACCATGGCAGATAAAACTGAAGCAATTTTATGTTCCAGTTTAATTCTCCAACAAACGCGTCGACACAGGGAGTGCATGGCCCAAGGGCATCCCTATGGTCTAGGCTAGTGGTAAATCACAACAAGGATTCAACCTTTCCCTTACTGGATGTTTATATACTGACAAAATCAGGTTAATGTGAGCATCAAGGTGAACCACGAAAAAGAAAAGACTTTCACAAAAGGGCAGCCTAAGGTAGAGGGATATTTAATAACAGTAAACAACAATTGTTGGCCAGGTCTACACGCGCGCAGCCCTGAATCCCTCGCATCATCTGGCAGAACACCTCCTTTCTACCCACCTCTTACCCTTTCCTCCCAAAGCATTAGCCATTGTCCTTAATTCACTAAGAAAAGCTCTGAAGATAGTCAGTTAAAAATGACACGTTGCCGGGGCGCCTGGGTGGCGCAGTCGGTTAAGCGTCCGACTTCAGCCAGGTCACGATCTCGCGGTCCGTGGGTTCGAGCCCCGCGTCAGGCTCTGGGCTGATGGCTCAGAGCCTGGAGCCTGTTTCCGATTCTGTGTCTCCCTCTCTCTCTCTCTGCCCCTCCCCCATTCATGCTCTGTCTCTCTCTGTCCCAAAAATAAATAAATGTTGAAAAAAAAAAATGACACGTTGCCAAAAAATCCTTCTTACCATTCAAAGGGAAAGATGAATGTAAATATAATACTGGTAAACCTTGGTTGTTGAAATGAGAATACACCATAGGTTGAGTGTTTCTTTTGGTATGATAAGATTCCGGCAGGTAGCTGAAGCAAGACATATTTATCCAAAACATCGCAAATTTCTTTTTCTTTGCAAAATGAAATGTTCGGGAAGAACACCCAGTTAAAAAAAATAATTCTATAAAGATTTTTGTTATGTGTATGGAGATTTAATTTGCCTTATATCTTAGTCTATTAATATTTTAAAGGAATAGTAATAGAGTAGAATAATAACAGAAGAAACCGTTTAAAACATTTTTAAAATACCGTATTTCTTTGCATGAGATTTAGAACAATTTAATATCTTGGCCAGTTGCCTCAATCAGCGTTGCTAGAAATCTTAGCTCTGCTGGACAGTAAGAATCCAGCAAATGTCACATCACCTCGCCTGCTCTTGCCTTCTTACTCCCCAGGAAGGAAGCAGATAATTGTAAATCTCACGGAATAGTCTGCCCAAAGCATTGCAGCAAGCTGGTCTGAGAGATTATGTCTCTGAAGTTGTCACTTCTGAGATTTTTCTATAGGATGACCTCAAGGAGCGAATATCATTGTAATCACTTACTTGATACAAGAAGGAAACTGGGGTTAAAGGGGGCACGGAGCCTGCTGTTCTGTGGTTACGCTACAGCCAGAGGAAGAAAGAACGGGCTTACGTTGCACAGGTGCAAAGGAGGTTGAAGAAAAGAAAGTGTTTCCTGAAAGTGGGTAAAGTTTTACCAATGAAAGCTGTTCTGGAAAACCTTTAGATAAAATTCTCTACATATAGGAGCGATTCTTACAGTTAGCACCCTCACTATGTAAGGATATGTCTTACACACAGGTCAAGAATGGCAAACTAAGCGTAGAGGTAAATCTTTTATCAGTTCTCACAAATACTGAAAAGGAAAGAAAAGGAAGAAAATGCAGTTCAGGGAAATCCATAAGGGTTCTCACAGCTGGCCAGCAACAGTTACTACCTCTGCAGTCCTCTGACATAAAAATGTAAATACAATCATTTTCAAGAAGCCATCCAAGGATTTTTGTGCGTGCATCGGTATTACATACACATGGTTAGAAGTAAATTTTATTTTTATATTTGCAGTAAATATTATATAAACCTTTAAGGAAACATCACCATTAAAAGGAAGCGGCGAGGAGGCTGGCTTCAGCTGGTCACAATGGATGTAAACATTTTACAAACTTTGTGGGCTCCCTTCATTCCTGACCAGGAACCCCCACTTGCTGGTCCGAATCGAGCTTCTCAGTCACTAAGTGAACCGGTATATCTGCTGCATTGGCCATGCTGAGTGGTAACTTTGTGATTTGAACAAATTTCCATTAGCTTCCAGGAAGAAATCACAAAATTGATTTTCATCTGTGAACTGAGACAGGACGTGAACAATTCCCCAGAGAGAGGAGGAAAGAAAGAAAGAAAGAAAGATTGTAAGCTGTGTACCTAATGCTGAAAATTATTTCAGGATATTTAATGTGGAACATAATTTAATCAGCTCTAATGAAAGCCATGAAGGTGCTAATACATGTAATATGTTTCTTACAGGTTTTTGCATTGTATTTAATATCTGCCTTTAAACAGGGATAAAACAAAATGAGCAGCACCAATGATATATTTAGGTTGGAGCTGGGGTGTCTAAATCACTTACATGCTTCTTCAAGGGAGATTTCAATCCTCCCAAACCAATTTTCCAACACAAGTTTTGTGAGCATAAAAACACTTAATAAGTACCATTGAATGATGATTAACTTCCCAAATTACCAGCTAATTAATCTGCTGTGAATTTAATTGGTGAATTCAGCCCTCCAAGTCAGAAGCTAGTAGGGTGGGCAGTCTCAAATTAATTCCTCTTGAAAAACTAGAAAGCTAGAAAAATTCTATTAATTCATGCTAAATATAACTGATTAGAGGAAAACATTTTGATAATGAACACGCTGTTTTGTCCTCTTTTCCTTTAGTACTAAATAGTCCAGATGCCAGGTTGGTTCTACTTTTAATGGAGTTTTATAATCAAAGTTTATTTTTAAGTTAAGTACTAGGGGTGTAAAGAGTCTACCCAAGCGTTTGGCAATTTGGCCCTGCAAAACATTTTTGAAATAAAAATTGCTTCTTCCAGAATAGCCTGTGATGTGGTCTGCTGGAGAGTCAACGTCAACAAAGTAATTATTTAAGATTATACATATGTGGAAGGACCAAATACATCCTTAGTGATATGTATCAGATTGAATTAATAGTTTTGTCTACTGTTGGGAAAACTATTAATTACTAAAACACAATAACTACCATTTGTTGAACATATACTATGTTCTAGGCAATGCTTAGTGTTTGTAACTTATAAACACCAGATATTATTGAAAACATTTCATACACGAAGGAATTGGGCCACAAAATGTTAATGGCCCAGGATAGTCGAACTAGAATTTAAAGGTAGATGTGTGTGGCTCCACAACCTGATATTTTTTTAACTCTTTCTTACTCCCTCAAAAACAAAATAAACAAAGCAAAATAAAACAAAAACAAAATTAAAAAAATATGAATGAACACATAAACACATACCACTCTGTAAACACTACAGAACACTCCGGCTTCTTCTGCTGTTTATCTAAAATCAACAAAACACAACTGCTTTTAAGTTATTTGAGGGTTGTTTGTCAGTGATTTTGTTTCAAAATGTTAAACTAGGTTACAGAAGCAGTGTCGAGACGTAAGAAGAAACTCATGGGTGAAAACAGATTTCGTTTGATGATTGGCTTTCTGGAGAACACATGGATTTGATTGAAAAAGAACATTTTTTGCTTTCTGTTAAATATCGGAATGAATAAAAGATATAGAGAAGAAACTGTCTTCACTGCCCTAGATTGGTTAATTTCTAAAAGGTCACTTTTTGTTGGCTTGGAAATTCCTATGGTATCTTAGGGCCAAATTAGAAACAAGCTGTTATGTGGTGTTTGCGGAAGAGACAGACTTTTCCTGAATCACTCTTAAAAGAGCTTCACACAGGGGCGCCGGGGTGGCTCAGTCGGTTGAGTGTCTGACTTCCGCTCAGGTCCTGATCTCCTGGTTTGTGAGTTCAAGCCCCCAGTCGGGCTGGGTGCTGACAGCTCAGAGCCTGGAGCCTGCTTTGGATTCTGTGTCTCCCTTTCTCTCTGCCCTCTCCAGCCCGTGCTCTGTCTCTGTCTCTCTCTCTCAAGAATAAATAAACATTCAAAAATATATATATTTAAAAAAGAGCTTCACACAATGTTTGGCACATGCTCTCAACCTCTGAGAAAACTTCACCTCCTTATCTTAGAACTCCCCTACTGTGTCAAAGAAGCTTCGTGAACTGAGGAAGGTAGTTCTGTAGCGGCCAAATAGTGTGGTCGTATGATTTCCTTATTTTTTTTAAATTCCTCTTGAGTATTTTATTGAACACTTCACTACATACTGCTTAGAAACTGATGGTGAATTCTATTCTATTTTGAAAGGAGGTGGAAGGGCAGCCTGAACATAATTTTTACCAGACAGGCAAGATGAATTTAATAAGCTTTTCGCTTATGCCAAGTATGGTTATAGATAGATGGATATGAGAAAACGTTCATCTAAAACTGTTCATTATTGTCTACATCCTTTTACCTGTCTGCCTTGTTGGAGTTCTCCTCTGGATGTCAAACCTGCCAGTGTATAACTAGGAAAGCTAACCTGTCTGTGGCCCATGGGTAAGGTATGTGTAACCTAAGTTTAATCCAATCGCCACGGTTCCGTTTGATTTACCGGTAATGAGTATTTGCTTCAGTTGTAGCTAATGTAACTTGGGGGAAAGAAGAAAGCAATGAAACAAGAAGACAGGAAAAATGAAAGGAAGGAAAAAAGGAAGAAAAGAGGAATGAAGAAAAAGAAGAGAGATGTCACTACTTTTTTTTTTTTTTTTCCCCCACTCTCAATGTGATACACACTCACAGATCCTGTTTTGGAAATACTAAAGGAGGTTTACATTTCTATACAATTCATCTTAAGTCTATACTGGTCCACTACTTTTAATAACAAGTGATCAGAAAAAGATAGATGATAGACATAGAGACAGATGATAGATAGTAGATGATAGATTGATCGATGGATCGATAGGTAGATTTAGATGGCATCTAAATTCAGTGACTCTGCAGTTGTATTTTGGTGTCTATAGTCTTTAAAAAAACTTAATGACGATTCTGATATTGAGCTTTACATGCTATGTATTCATAATAAATGGCAATAGTTGAGTGTAGTATAGAACATAGTAACTTTACTTATCTTAATGTCTAAGTAAAAATTTACTTTTTCCTCAGTGGTGAAGGGATCAATCTCTGAAGGAGTTCTAGATCGCAGAGATCAATATAAAGTGAACTTTCATCAGCATTAAGTCACATCACCAAAAAAGATAAGGATTACCATACAATTCTCAGCGTTTTGAGGTACGATTTATTCAGGTCGATGTTTGAAACACAGAATATTCCACACAGAATTTAATTCATTTTAGATCCTTCCAATCAGTGAAAATAAGGTCGGACTAACAAATGGATGCTTATCTCAAGTATTCAAACTAAAGGTACATCTCAAAGTCATTTCTAAAAACACTTAGTACTTTGATTTGTATATGTTATGTTGGAGATGAATAGAGTCAACTTAAAGAACTAAATTGAACAGTTTGCCCAAGGGATCATGATTTTAATTGACTCAGGAAGCTGTGGGCACTTCACATACTGGAGCTACATCATTTCATAATCACTTTTAAAGAGAAAAGGGTGTTTGTCAATAAATATTGAAACTGATATTTAGGGGGCACCTGGGTGGCTCAGTCAGTTAAGCCTGACTTTGGCTCAGGTCATGATCTCGCCGTTTGTGAGTTCGAGCCCCACGTCGGGCTCTGTGCTGACAGCTTAGAGTCTGGAGCCTGCTTCGGATTCTGTGTCTCCTTCTCTCTCTGCCCCTCCCCACTTGTGCTTTATCTCTGTCTATCAAAAATAAATACATCTAAAAAATAAAATAAAATAGAGATTAAAAATTAAAAAAAAAAAACCCTGAACTTCAGGAAGATGGCAGATGTGGCACATAAAAATAATTTGTTTCCCTCTTAAAGTACCTAGAAATGAAAATTAAAATAGTTTTCAAAAAAGTGCATTTTCAGGGAAAATTAAACACTAAAAATTGAAAAGCCCTTTAAGATACAAAGCATGCAGGCATATTCAGCTAAGAAAACAAAAATCTCAAAAACCTGTCAAAGAAGAATCACTATTCGGGGGCTCCAATTGCAAAAATGATGAATACAGAGAACAGCATAAAGACCTGAGACAAACAACCATCAGTGTGATTATTAAAGAATAATACGGCAGAACTGGACTGATAGGTTCCTTTTTCCTTCTCTGCTTGTGCTCAGCTTTCAATCACTAAGATCCTCATGCACAAATAACAGCAGCCAAGAAATTGGGTGGTTGGGTTCAAAAGGGTTGAGGTGCCCACATTGTAACTTTCTCAACACCCACAATGAACGCTACCAAGGGACACTTCGTGGCAGCACATCCATTTCCCAGAACAAGTAGAAAAATAAGTTCCTAAAACCAAAAAGCCACTCTTTGGCTTCCATCTCTAAATCTCTCACAAGTTCTGGCCAAGTCTAACCCAGGAACATAGAGTGAAGGAGAGTTTGTAAATGTAGAACCCAGCTTACCTTAGTTAGCGCATCTCAACACATTCTCCAAAGCAGCTTGGAAAATGAGAGCAAAGATCACACATCTTTCGCCAAATTCTAGTTTATTTTAAACCAATGAATAAATAAATACGCATGTGAAATAGCTTTCTTTCAAGATGAAACTGACTTATTCTGCCTCGTGAGGAAAACACCCTTACAACGTACATTACCCAAGTTGTCAAATGGAAGCATTCGAATGAGAAAATACAATTGCATTTTGCCTGACATTAATACTGGGGCATCAATAAGGAACAGTAAAATGAGATTTTTAAGAAAGTATTCCCTCTGCAGTCATATGATGGACACATTACAAAGTCAGGTGGTAGGAAAATGGCATGTACATTCTCTGTCATTAATCTAGTCTTTAAGCCTAATAAAAGGAAATGTATGGCATATGATCAGGTTTCCCTGAGTATGTCCAGACCTGCTCACTACCATAAGAAAGGAGAAAAACTGAATAGATACACAAAATTCTAGACATTTTATTTAGGAGTGAAAAGATACTATGTGCACACACACGCATCCTGCTCTGCGTCAGGCAGAATGATGGCCTTATAAAGATGCACGGGTCCAAGTCACTAGAATCTCTCAGTATGTTAGGAGAGTTAAGATTGTACATGGAGGGGTGCCTGGGGGTGCTCAGGAAGTTAAGTGTCTGACTTCAGCTCAGGTCACGATCTCCAAGTTTGTGGGTTCGAGACCCATGTCACCCTGATAGTGGGAAGCCTGCTTGGGATTCTCTCTCTCCCTCTCTCTCTGACCGTCCCTGACTAGTGCTTTCTCTTTCCCTCAAAACAGATAAATAAGCTTTTAAAAAAGAAAGAGATTGCAGGTGGATTTAAGGGTGCTAATCAGCTGGCTTTCACAGGAGGAGATTATCTGAGAACATCTGGAAGACGTGTATTCGTCAGGCCTGATGTCATCATAACATCCTCCAGTCCTGGGAGAAAGGAGACAGAAGTGGAGGTTGGAGTCATGTGGTGACTGAAGGACCAAACTGGCTGTTGCTGGCTTGTCATACGAAAACAGACGAGCATGAACCAAGTAATGCTTGGGTGCTGGAGTGACACACATCTCTGAATAATGTGAAAAAGGTTAAGGTGGAGGATGATGGTCATTGTTTCTGGAAAAACAATCAAGAACAGAGGCACAGAGCTTCAAAACACGAAGCATTCATAAAACTTTGAATAAGTGACATGAACTCTGGGGTATTTCGGGAACATATCATCGAGCCGTGTAAAAATGTGTCCGCAAAAAAGGAAATAATCGGGTAAGATTTGAGGGACAATACAAAACACTGGAAAGAACACGGTCTTCGGAGTCAGAAAGATCTAGGTGCAAAACCATGAGTGCCACTAGCCAGCTGTGTACGTGGACATACTAATCATTTCAAATACCAGATTAACCATCTGTAAAATGGGTAAGGACTTTTAGCTTTATCAGAAATGTTAAGAAGATAAAGCGAGGATGTTATGAAAAGACTAGTACGTTGTCTAAGACATAGTAAGATTTCAGCCAATAGCTACAGATAGTGATAGAATATTTAAACTGTCATTTGAAAAAAAAACAGTTAAAGATTTCATGAGGAGGTAACATTTGAGGAAGTTTAAGAAAAAAGAAAAAGCATGAGTTGGTCAGAAGATGTGCAAGTAATGTACTATTCTTCGTATTGACTCTGTAAATTGAAATAAATCATTATTATATCCTATTAGAGACTGAGTCTGTTTATTTAATGAGCAGTAATATATTGTGACCAACTGGTTTCTATCTGATGCAGTGCATTTTCTAATATCATAATATGTATCTGGTAAAGGCAACAGTAGTTAGGAAGATCACTAGTAATGCAGCAAATAATTTTATAAAATAGAATCATAATTGCCTAAAATGAGCACAATATAAATGTCTTGATGATTTTGGCCTTGTCTTTTCAAATGTTTTCCAAAATGTACTTTAAAAGTCTTTCTATTGCTTTGATAATGGTTGAAGTAACATATTTTGCATGTGATATTCTAAGAGACACTTCAAAAGAAAAAAGAAAATGTGAAGATCCTATAGCTGTATAAATTTAGGAAACATTATATAACACACCCCCTCCTGAAGAGCCAATATGTTGAAACACATTAAGTTTATTAGAGTCTTATGGAGTCTTGTGAAACAAAGCAATTTAACTTTGCCTAGCACTGCCTTTTCAAAAAAATGTCCATTATTCCATTACCAAAAAATTCAATTACTTAACATTTCATGTACTATGTCATGGAACTATTTTTCCACAGAAGAATTATTTGTATTGTACAGACTTAAAATTTAGGGTAAGGCAAGAGAGCAAATCCTTGCTTTTGAAAAATGATGTCCAAGGAAAATTTATGCAACAATGAAAATATCTGAATCTAAGTTATACAACATAGCAGTCACTAGACGTATGTCGCCATTGAGCATTTAAAAGGTGGCCAATGAGATTGAAGAATGGAATTTTTCATTTCATTTCATATAAATTTACATAGCCACATGTAGTTAATGACTATTCTATTAGATAGCACAGTTATAGACCTCTAGCAGTATGACTTTAAATAACTGTCAACTTTCTCACTAATTATTTTATTTATATTATTTTATTATTTTATTTAATTTAATTTATATTTATATTTTATTTTCTTTTTAAATGTTTACTTATTTATTTATTTATTTTTGAGAAGGTGAGAGTGAGGTAGGGGCTGAGAGGGAAAGGGACAGACGATCTGAAGCGGGCTCTGCTAGTGATAGCAGCAAGCCTGATGTGGGGCTCGAACTCACAAACTGTGAGATCATCATCTGAGCTGAAGTTGGATGCTCAACCAACTAAGCCCACTAGGTGCCCGATGTTTATTTTTTTTAAGTTTATTTATTTATTTTGAGAGCGAGAGCATGAGGGGGGAAGGAGTAGACAGACAGGGAGAGAGAATCCCGAGCAGGCTCCATGCTGTCAGCACAGAGCCCTGTATGGGGCTCAAACTCATGAACTGTAAGATCATGACCTGACTGAGATCAAGAGTGGGATGCTTACCTGATTGAGCCACCCAGGCGCCCCTGTCATTAATAGTTTTAACATATGTGGAGACACATGTTTTTGATCTTAGGTGTGAACATTTCAAACAGTTGAAATCAAAGTTACTGTATGATTGCCATGACTTCATTCAATGGAAGAATTTAATAGGACTAAGAAACTCATTGAAAATTAATTATGATAGTTCAAAAATGGATGACAAGTATACAAATATTGCTTGTACATGTGTTAAAACAAATATCATTGAAAATTCAAAAATCCTACTTGAAAAAATTGTTTTCTTTCTTTTTCTTCTTTCTTTCTTTCTTTCTTTCTTTCTTTCTTTCTTTCTTTCTTTCTTCTTTCTTTTTTGGTTAAAACAGTATAATAACAAAAATCTTATTCTGAAAGCCTGAAATATATTGTCATATTTGGGGGTTGTAGGGGAAGTTTAAACAGTAAAAATTTAATTGAACTTTGTGATCTTATGTAGTAATTTTGACTCAAAATTAACCACTGTAAAACTGACCATGCTTATTAGATATATCATTATTAAGAAATATTTCAAGCAAATGTAGCTAACCAGGAGATACAGAAGCCATGAAAATCACTTCAGTCCATCAACGTTAAGCAAACAACAGTTCATAGATACAGAGAAAGATAGAAACCAATCTTAACAAAGCAGAATTATTGTTTTAATTAATTTGTTTTAACAAAGTGGGATTAAATACAGAAAATGTGAACGAGTGATAAAAGCAGGATCTGAAAAACTTGTCATAAGTATAAAAAACAAGATTCAAATCAGTTGTGCTATAGCCAGAATATAATATGCTCTTTTTAAAATATGATGTGGTGTCTGATAAATTTTTCTTCTTAATTAGTTCTTTAAAAGGTTAAAAATAGGTTGTTGTCCACGTTCACTGGGTCCAACATTTGATCTACATTTATTAACTAAATGTACGATCAGATCATTTTATTTTATTTTTAAGGGCTTGAAGTGTCCTGTGTATATGCGTTGTTTTAATTTTTTCCTTATATTTCAAGCAATTTCTACATTTTATATATGATGCTCTACTGTTAGTGATAATGTTTCTTGACAAGGATGTTGTGTGGGAATTAAACTTTGTTTAAAGTAAGACTCTTTTTCCTATTTATCTTTTGCCTTGAACCCTATTTTATAGCAGATTATAATCGCCATCCATGGCAAACCATCATGGGTTACATTTGTCCAGGAAATCTTTGTCTGTTTTTATAATAAACTGCTCCATAGAAAGAATCCTCTCTGGTAAGGTACTTATCAGTGGGGTTTGTTCTACAACATACTCTATAAACATTTAACTTTTATTTATAGATTTTAATCAGAATTCCCTCAAGAACATGCATGAAATTCTGGGCAATTAAAAGCTTGCGGGGCGCCTGGGTGGCGCAGTCGGTTAAGCGTCCGACTTCAGCCAGGTCACGATCTCGCGGTCCGGGAGTTCGAGCCCCGCGTCGGGCTCTGGGCTGATGGCTCAGAGCCTGGAGCCTGTTTCCGATTCTGTGTTTCCCTCTCTCTCTCTGCCCCTCCCCCGTTCATGCTCTGTCTCGCTCTGTCCCAAAAATAAATAAAAAATGTTATAAAAAAAAAAAAAAAGCTTGCCATGTAATTCTGATGCATAGGTACTTCAGTGTACCTTTACACTAAGTTCCAAAGAAACTGATCCGTTTTTTAAAGATGTGAAATCATCCTGGCCACATGTCATGCCAAAATAGCAACTGATAAAAGTTTAAATATATACTGAAAAAGGCAAGCGGAAATCGTTTTTATACTTTCAGATTACCATATGAGCGTTAAGGTGCTACATGGCTTAGTCTCTTCTTTTAAATATTTGCTTTGTTAGAGTACAATCTACGTTGTGGCAAACTCGGACCCCAAAGTACAGAACTTAAAGATGTTACAAAAGTTTTTGCACATACTTCAGAGATAGGTAGTTCGGACACTGCTCTGCTCCAGGAGAAGATATAGGGAACCAGGTTAACTCTGGAATCTTCAACATGCAGGTTCCCTCCGTGCCATCAAGTATGGGCCACTTCCTAACCAGGGACGATGGCCTCAAGGGAGAATGGAACAGAAATGTCTTCCCTTATAAAAATCATATCTGGAATTTGCATACTTCACTTCCGTTCATATCTCACTGGTAGGCACTAGTCCCATTGAAATGTGCTTCTACCTGGATAGCTAAGAGCCTACCTAATTGGGAGGAATTTCTAATACAAAATACAGGAGAATGAGAATTAAGGGGGTGATGACCAACGTCACACATAGTTCTTTTCCTCTACCTGATGCTTAACTGTCCACATTACTCAAAGATCTCTAGTCCTCTGCCCTTTTTACTGATCCTTTCTTTATACTCTCATGCAGTATTAAATCTTCAGCTTACCAAAAGTCCTCAACTCCACTCCCAAATTCTTACCTAATCTCTAAACTTTATATCCAATTGGCATGTGCACGTGGAGGCCCAAAGACACCCTCAAACTCAGTATCTTCTAAACCACACTGGCAAATCTTCTTCCTATCACAGATACCTCCTCCGGTATTGCAATTTTAGTCATTCCTTTCCACATATGCCTCTGGTTACTATGTTGGATTGCAAGCAACTTGAAGGCCCAAAGCAGTTGCTTACTCACTGCGAGTTGAATTAAAGAGGTAGTGACTTGAAGGACTTCTAGAACTGTAGAAACTGCAGAAAGTGATAGAATCTGCACATTTTAAAGAACTTGAAAAGCCACATAAGCCAAACTTGTAACAAGTGCGGGAATTCCAACTATCCTACGATATCCTATTGGTATTAAACACGATTAATTTGTACTAGAGACGGTCTGAAAAGTCGAAGAAATTTCTATCGTTTTTAAAAAGCTGCAATTCTTAGAATGTTCTGTCTTGTATCATGCTGAAATGCCATCTTTATATATTACACACCTTGATCAGAGTTTAGAATTACAATAAAATACATTCCACTCTATACCAAACATTGAAATACAAACTGGCATAGAATATGAAAAGATTTACGTAACTTAAATCTCTTCCACTTTAACATAAGACTTTGGAGTGAACTATCATTACCTACAAAAATGATGCAATTATCATAAGGGAAGCAGTATCCGTATGTATTTTTTTCTCCAATCTTTAAATTAAATGCTAAACTCAGCATCACCTGACCAAGACAGTATAATTTAGATGCAAAGCATTTTGGCTCACTGTGAAACCAATATAATTTACTCACACCAATAAAAGTAATTGCTGAAAAGAAAGATTTATTATTCAGTCAATCCAATATATTATAAACACAAACCAATATACAGTGGCAATCAATTTATTATACTATATAAAGCATTCCATGTGGAAACCAATTTATAATAAACCAAAGACTTAGTGCCAACCACATTTTCAAGAAGCTTGATATAATATTCACATAAATTCCATGCAAAAAATTCAGGCTTCACTTTATGGAGGTCCCAGAAAAGGCCACTGCTCTTCTGTTTTCCCACTGTCATCAACTTCCGAGAAAGTCAAAGATTTGTAAAAGCTAGTTTTCTTTTCATTGTGAATATGAAACAAAGGTATCATTAACAAAACAGAAGTGAATTCTCCTTTAAAAGCTTAAGAACTCTTCAAATCTGATAAGCGGTGGAAGTCCCTGTGAAACAGCAGCTGTAGAATCACATTTTTGCTGACTTCGATTTTATTTAAAGAAACAATTTAGCAGCATGGATTTTGCAAACACTAACACATTTCTCCAATTCACATTTTAGATTTGCAGTAGCCAGAGGAGCACTTGCCAAAGTAATAAAGCCTTTGCAACTTGAAATGGGTAGGTGTTTCCAAAGCATTTCAATTATTCTCTTGATGACTCTGAGAGACGTGGGGCGAAACTGATTTAGGTATGCAAAATGAGACATTTAGAGGCAGTCCCAACGTCCTCCCTCACACAATCCCATCTCTTCTGTCCTTTACACATGAATAATTATGTGCAGAGCTTTCTGGGGATTAACAAGGAAGAAGGAGAAAAATCAGGCAGGGAAACTTTAGGCAGCTTTCTAAATTCATTTCAATGCGATTCCACTGACTCACATTCATTACAGTGTGTCCAATCTTACCGCTGATGAGACAACCAAAAATAATAGTCTTTGTAATCATGGTGGCAAGTCATTGACTCCCAAGTATCTTTCGGGATTTCCTCTAAAAGTAATGACAAGAGCCTTGACTCTCAAACTTGCGAGTATAGATTATGCAGGACTAAGTCTAATTTTAAGATGCTAAATTTATACCCAGTATGATTTATATTTTAAAATTCAAATAAATCATAGCTTCTAGGTAGTCTGAATTTTACCTGGTGACATGGGCAGATGCCTGCTTTTAAAGTGATTATTTCTTGGGGGTGCCTGGCTGGCTCAGTTGGTTAAGTGTCTGACTCTTGGTTTCTGCTCAGGTCATGATCTCACAGGCAGTGAGGGAGCCTGGTGAGATACGGCTTTGAGCTGACAGCTTGGGATTCTCTCTCTCCTGCTCTCTGCCTCTCCTCTGCTCTCTCTCTCAAAATAAATAAAAACTTTTTTTTTTAAAGTATCATTTATTTTATAAAAAGTGAGCTTCTCACTCTTCCTTAATTAAGGATTGTTAAATTAATTAACAAGACGGCCATTGTGGTGGCTGGGGGGTGTGGTGGTGAATAGCTAATACCATGGTAACCAGCATAAACAAAATAAAATGTAAGCCAGCAAATGCCTCAAGATTACCAAATGGAAACTTAAGGACAACCAATCACAAATAACCTTCCAGGCTTTAAGCTATAGCCAATCAATAATTTCCTTACTTAACTTTCACCTTTTCTCTATAAAAGTCTGTCCCCCAGCTCCTGTCTCTGAAAAGTTCCTAAGGTCTTCTGGTTTCGTGCTGGCTGCGCAGTTGGAATGGGTTTTGTTCAAATAAACTCTTACAACTTTTAACAGGCCTCATTTATGGCTTTACTTTTAGACTCTCGGTTTAAAATGCCTCTGGTATTCAGTTTCTCAGCCAAATCAAAATCCTGGTCACTTTCTTGTTCTCTCAGTGCTCAACTTTTCTTTTCTTTTTCTTTTTTTTTTTTTTTTTTGTGCCTACCATATCTTACTGTGAAACCATAGAATTTTACGTTTGGAAAGATCACTGAAGAGTTCCAGTGCATCCCTTGGTTTTAGGATGTGGAAACGGAGGACTGGGAGTGATCAACACTCAGCCTACCCTCAGATAGATGTAAGATCCTTTACCCATTATGACAATGCCTGTGTACCATAATTTTAAAGGAGGTAATTTCTTCGAACTCTATCCACCAAGCCGCTTGCTAAGAATTTCAAGGGTAATATCTCATTTAATAAAAACAACAAGCTTATGAGTTAAGTCATATTATTCCTGCTTATCATTTCAAAAAATGAAGCATATTGAGCTAGGTAGTTTATTAGTTGATTAAAAGTCCACCATGTTTATAATGGTAACTTGGTTATGCAAGATCTATGATTTTTTTCCCCTTCTTTCCATGCTGATCTGAATGTGTAAATAGAGAGACAGAAAATTATGACTAGGCAAAGCTCCCCCATTCCAGCCCCATATTTCCTCATCCTTCCAACTTCTCTGTATTTTGCCCTATTTTTAGGCCACTGCTTTGCTATGGAAAAAATAAAACACATACACATGAACAGGTGAAAAGGGACAATTTCCAAGAAAACACACCTTTGGAGGTTATCTATATATTTTTATTTTTGTATCGTAAATATATATATATATATGATAGTAAGTAATTACAGTAAATATATGAAAGTTAATTAAAACATTGACTTATTGACTTCTGGGAGGATTTACTGAACAAGTCAACTCAGAGGCCATTAAAGTGGGGTTAAAGAAAATGAGAATACTGTGCAAGCTTCTGGAAGGAAAATGTGCAGTTGCAGCAGGGTTACCACTAGCCTACAAAGTAACTTTGTGTTAGAAAAATAGTGCTGGGATCTAGATGGTTACATTGCTAAAAGGAATCTTCTCTAAGGAGACCAATTAGGAAAAATGTGCTCCCTCTTGTTTGATCAATTACAAGGAGGCGTTCTTCTTGCAGCCTGCTGCAGCCCCAGGCTGGAGCCCATGTTCTGCCGTGCAGCCCCTGCCCCTGGGTTTCATCTACCCACCTACTGGGTGCCCTTGAAAAAGGTACTATTTGTACAAATTTATGGGCTGGAACTGAGGCTCAGGAGGGTAGTAAAACCCATCACACCTACAGTGCAAATAGTAAATTATCCTCTGACGGATCTCTGGTAGATTTAGGAATATACCCAGTTTGTACCATAACCTTATTGTTTCCTTTTTGTCCTACTGTAGTAGAAGGGACACCTGAACTTGACTACAGAGTACGAGATGATCAAAGATAATAACACAGGGGTACAATCTTAAAAGGAAGGAAAATTTTTAAATTTTACTAATTTAAGTAATAATAATAATAATATACCAGAGAAGGAATTCAATTATATCTTAAGTTGATATATATAGTTCATTTTTTCAGTCATCATATTGCCTGCCATTTCAGATATCACAGACATTTTTTTTCTCTTGTATGAATTCCATTAAAGCATATATTTTGTCTGTTGTCTGGTTATTTTATCTCCAGCATGCCATAGTACTTAAAAGAAATATTTGCTGAATGAATGAATAAATGAATGAATTGGTTATATAAATACAAATTTGTGTGGTTAGACAATATATTATAATGTGTGGGTGTTGTAATCTGTCCAGGCTGCTATAGTAATATACCACAGACTGGGTAGTTTATAAACACAGAAATTTATTCTGAAGCCTAAAAGTTCAAGGTCCAAGTGACAGCATGGTCAACTTTTGATGAAGGGCCTCCTTCTAGGTTGCATATTGCCAATTTCTTTGTGTTCTCACATTGCAGAAGGGGCTAGGGAGCTTTGTGGGGCCTCTTTTCTAAGAATACTGATCCCATTCATGAAGGCTTTGCCAAAGACCCTTACACATTTGATCCTTACCAAGACCCTAACCATCATCTTTGGGGGCTAGGATTCAGCATAAAAATTTGGGGAAATACATTTTACTGTAAAATAAGGTTGGATGTTTGAAAGGCAAAGTCCAATAATCCTAACCCCAGTTTTCCCATGACTTACTCCCATTCTGCTTTCCTGGACACTCATTGGAAAAATTCTAATGGGGCAAAGAAGGGGGATAAGAATAAAAATAAAGTAGACTTGAGCAGATTTATTTGAAGATAAACTAAATGACCTCATTAGTAAGAAATATATAATGTAAAGCAAGTAAAATAGTCAAATTTAAAAGAGAAAGGGCTATATTGTCATAGTAGGAAGTATTAATTATCTTTTACAATTTATTGACTTGCATTAATGAATTCCCCATCATAAGTCCTGTTTCAGAAAACCGGATAAATACCTTTTAAGATGTATTCATCCATTTCAACTTTTTCAATTATTCATTCAATTAATAAATAATTGTAGAACGCCAATCATCTACCAGATACTAGGTCAAGCACTAATTATGCAATAAGATAAAGATAAATGTTCTTATCCTAACAAATGCAGATTTCCTTAAAAATGATTAAATATGCAATCATAACAAAGAATGACCCAGGATCAGCAGTGAAGTTAGTTGACCACCAAGATTCTTTCCCAGGATCATATTCGGTTCTACTATTGGCTGATAGAGCAGCACAGCATAGAACCTAAGAGTAGAGACCTGAGTCAAGTTGCCTAGGTTTCAATATTAACATTACCAATGACTTATACAGGTATTTAATATTTATGTACTCTGTTTTCCTCATTTATTAAATGGAGGCAATAATTTTTTTAATAATATAAGATTTTAATGAGGAATGAATGATTTTAATAACATACTTATCTCTGATGTACTTAGTCATATAGTAAGAACTTATAAGAACTCATTAAATAAATAACTTTATGGAATCTTTAAAATACTAAACTTCTATGCACATGTGCTTTTAGTAGAGTGAGCTCTCCTTATTACATCCTACACTGAAAGAAGTTCATTGGTAACTTATTCCTATACATAATATAATAGGTTGATTGGTGGACTTCACTGGGACATAGCCTGACGTGAATGTGTTATTTAGTATTGTTCCTGAAGATATTTTAGAAGTCAAATAATTAATATGGTTTAGAACTAACTAAAGGAAAATGCATGTGTTTATTGTTTTAGATAAGTAATACTAGATGAGTGAAGTCAAATCCCATAGAAAGAACCAAGCTACATGTATCTTTTTTAGTGCTTATTAGAATTTAGCTCTGTAGGATGGGTTATAAGCATAAGGCAAGTAGCTTGTGTAATTGAAGAAGTAAAGACAATACCAATGCTGTATTATTAAACAGTACAAAATAATAGGAAATTATCTTATCATGATTAAGAAAAACACAACAACTGCCATAGGAGATGGAAAAAAAGAAAGCAGCTAGAATGGGCCAAATCATATGTATCTGACCTGCTCCCACCGCAATTCCATCTTCTCACCTTTTAAATCCATCTTTCACTTTCATTCTCAAGTGGTTTGCTCTCCACATCTTACCTTGGGCTTTGTAGACTATAGGAGCTGAACAAAAAATTAACTGAAAGTCACTAACTGCTGTGCATTTTTCTTCCCAAGTAGGATGACCTTGTTTCCTGAGAGTTTGAATTGGAAATCCATGACTTATGGATGTGAGCTTCCCCTTCTGGACCCTAGAATAGTCTTATTTGGGAATTCCAAGCCACGAGCAAGAGCAATTTACATTGAGAAAAAATTTCCCTCTGTGAGGAATTTGGCATTTAAGGGTGATTTATTACAGCTTAGCTATGTTTGTAACAGTCTTAAGAGTGCCTTATAGATACATACACCTACATATGCAAACTTGGATTTATCTTAATTCCCTGGAATTAAATATTATTATGCTAGTTGAATAGAAATCTATAAGTATAGTATTTGCTTTATATCCCCCCAAAACTATCCATGTAAATAAATGGAAATATTAATATTTTTTAATCTGGCATAGAAACAGAAGTTAATATTTCTAAGCTTGTCTGATTGATGGCTGCAGGTCATTGTAATACAGTTGTTTTAGGGAGACAAGCCATTACAAAATAGATTCCACGTCCATTAACTTTTGAATGATACCTGCTATTCATTAGAGAAGGGTGGAAGGGTGAGGAGGAATTCAGAGTCATTTAGCACCTAAATTCCTTTAAACACCAGGTGTTTTAAAGGTAGTCTATCACTACTGCCATATAATAAAGATTTTTGTATTTAAAATAACAGCTAACATTTAGAACTTATTATGTACCAGGCACTGTTCCAAATATTAACTCATTTAGTGTGTACTAACTCATTAATACTTACAGCAATTCCAATAAGTAGATTTTTAAAAACGAGGCAGAGGAAGTCTAAGTAACTTGCCTAAAATTACACAGTCGCAGTGGAAACTGATAGTCCATAGTATGATCACACGATCATAGCAGTATGTTCTTAACTTCATACTGATTGACTCATATTTGCATGTATTCAAAGGCAAAACAATTTACATTTTTTTACAGGTGCCTGGGTGGCTCCGTCAGTCAAGAGTGCAGCTCTCGATTTCGGCTCAGCTCATGATCTCACGTTTCATGAGATAGAGCCCCATGTTGGGCTTTATCCTGACAGCGTGGAGCCTGCTTGGGATTCTCTCTCTCTCTCTCTCTCTCTCTTTCTCTCTCTCTCTCTCTCTCTCTCTCTCTCTCTCTCTCTCCCTCTCTCTGCCCCTCTCCCACTCACAGGTTCTCTCTCCCTCTGTATCTCACAAAATAAATAAATAAACGTTAAAAAAACTATATTTTTGCCTTGTTGGGCTTTACTGGACCCCCAAAACTTGTCATGATGCAAAAATAATAAAATAAAATAAAATAAAATAAAATAAAATAAAATAAAATAAAAGTGTCCTGGTGTGAAAGAATTTTTCTTCAGCGATGAGATCACATTGAGGTCATTTCAGGTGTTTCCTTATCCACTTCAAAAAATCAAAAGATGGTTTCAGCCAATATATCAGAAGAGCTGCAGAAGTGAATTGTTTTGAAGATCAAGGACGACAAAAGGTATTGCTGGTTCTTGGGTTGCCATCATCTTACTAGAAAGATTATGCTTTAAGGTTCCTATTTAAGTGATGCATTTAGAAACAGATTCCTCTTGTTTTTTAAGTTTTCTTATTAAAATATGTTTATTTTTGATAAAGGGAGATAGAACATGAGCAGGGGAGGGGAAGAGAGAGAGGGAGTCACAGAATTCAAAGCAGGCTCCAAGCTCTGAGCTGTCAGCACAGACCCGGGCTCAGGGCTCAAACCTACAAGCTGTGAGATCATGACCTGAGCTGAAGTTGGATGCTCGATCAGTTGAGCCATCCAGGTGCCCCTGGAAATGGATTCTTACAAATAAATCTTTTAATTAAATGTGTCTAATTTTAACAAAAAGAGTAATGAGGAAAGTCTGCTGTTAAATAAAAACTATTTTGTTAGTAGTGAAACATGTGAAGAAATTTGTGTTTGTTAGTTGGGTTTGATTTAGTCAAAAAAAATTTATTTTCTTTAAACATATATAAAGAGTAGGCTAGTTTGCAAATTCTCTTAAGAAATAAATTACAGAAAGATGATTAAAAAGGAAATAAAGGGGGGAAAAACGTATCAAATTTAAGGGACCTTGTGTGCAATTTAAAATTTCTGGAATTTCACTGTCATTACCCAGATCATTACAATCCCCCATCTGGTGTGGACTAGTAAGAAAATTAGGTGATTATTTCTTGCAGCCCTTTTCCCATAGTACAGTGACATCTTCTAGGGGTGTGTTTTAACACACTCATTAACAAGATCACGGTACATTTTCCCCTCATTATCTCTAGTTGGTGGCCTTGAGAATTTGTCTGCAGGATTACTGCTCTCATTCAGATGAGAAGGAAAGATACCATTGACATATAGTTGGTTAAAGAATATATACAAATACATAATATAGGAAAGTGTGTTGTTAGGTGTGCACACATGTAGAAGAGTGTTTTGCCCTGTTTTTATTTCAGAAAGGCTTTGATTTTGATAATCATCTTCTATATCTCTCTACATAAATCATATCATAGTACTTTTAGTTTTTTAAAGTGTATTTATTTATTTTGAGAGACACAGGGAGAGTGCGAGTGGCGGAGGGGCAGAGAAACAGGGAGAATCTCAAGCAGGCTTTATGTTGCTGTCGCAGAGCCCAGCTGGGCTCGAACTCATGAGACCGTGAGATCATGACCTTAGCCGACATCAAGAGTTAGATGCTGAAGCAACTGAGGCATCCAGGCACCTCCATAATATAGCGCTTTCCCAAGATCTGCTAGTGTGAATTAATTTACTTTACTGAACAAACTACAATATATTTTTTAAATGATTAAAGGGTCTTTGGAACTTTCATAAAACATTTACTGATAGGGAAAAGTCATTACCCTAAAATCGAAGGTATTCTTCAGATTCCTTCTTTTCCATTACTACCACCACCACCATCAGCATTCTTTGGTGTTGACGATCAACATCACCACCTTCATCTATCATTATAGCAGATTCACCAGCATTGCATATTCTTTCTCCAAATATTTACCCTTCATAAACACCTTGTGTCAAATGATTAATATTAGTCTTTTTTTCAACAAAAGTTGGCATGCTCCATTTCTTGACATATTTTAAGAAATAGACTTTGATTCTTTTCTCTTCTTCATAGTCATCTCTATTTTCATGGTCTTTCCTTCCCATTCCTATCCATTTTTCTCCCCTCCCCCTTTCCTTCATTTCATGGCAGTTATGACTGGCAAAGTCCCTCCAAGAACTGAACTGGAAATGGACTTTTAGGTTCTAGTTAGTAAGAGCTGACCAATTCACCTTAATGGTTAGATTGGAGTCACAAAGTAAGTCATTGTCTATAACCTACAGCAACTACTAGCCAGTGCCGTCTTTATCAGCAACAGTAAACAAATGACAACTAAGGCACTCTAAATCTTTGTCTCATGTTTGCACATCTTTGAAAGAAAATGAAATTGTTTGAAAAATTCAATGAACACGCTCTCCTATCACTAGGCAGTCTTCAGTTAATATTGTGCTACGGTGCAAAAGAATTATAGAATGGCAAATGTGAACCTTTATACTGCATTAAATAACATTTTATGAACAGAAATAGAGCATATAATATGTGAGGCAAAGAGAGAGAACATGAGAATGTGGAATAAGATGTCATTTATTTTCTTAAAATGGCTCTTGTCTATTATATTTCAGTTCCATCTCACTTTATAATAGATATTCTTATCAGACATTTATCTGCCATCACTTTCTGACATAATATACATCTTGTGATTTTCAATTTTATCATACAATCAACTTCCTTTATGTTCTCAAAAATAACATGAGTTAGAATGGACTAAAAATAATCCGCAGTATTACCGTAGGTATTTCAAACTAGAAAACTGATTCTTTGTACTCTAACTGGCTATAAAAAAACGGATTTTGGAGGATTTTGAAGGATTCTACCAAAACATCCTCAAAGGGTTTTATCGCTTTTATTTATAGTTAAACTACAAAGAGAATTTGTTCAGATTGTTACATGGAAACAAAAGAGACAAAAAAGATTTCTCTTTATATTTCAGCCTCTTTTGACAGTTGTCTCCATATTTAAAATGGTGGTTGATACAATATTAGTATCATAAAAGTTCCTTGAAACAATATTAGTATTATGAAAGTTCCATCGCGGTGTTAATTTCCTTGTGACACACTTTTAATTAAAATCGGCAATGACTTTCTGTTTGCATCTACTACAAAACTGATACATAAGCTGAATTTCAAAGTATCAGAGAAGTGATCCTCTGTGTAAATCCCCCAAACGTAATAATATTTGTCCCATCTGTGAAATGTCTCTCTTCTTCCAATTTTATCTTTACAACCATCATCATCATCGCGCTATTGATAACTTCTAAAATCCTGTTTCGTCTAAAAAACTTTCCCAGTAAAGAAATCACATCTGTCTCGTCCTTCTCAGTTAGTCCTGAAATACCCATGGGTCTTCCTCCTAATCTCTTACAAATGGAAGTAAAATTATGTCTTTTCCTACTCTTGGCATATTGGATTATTTTATAAAACGTGTAACAACATACAGGCATTATTTTGTCTGTAAGTGGCTTCTCTGGATACAAGACAGATTGAATCTATTGGATTTGATGAACAATTTAGGGAAATTAAGCATTCAGACCACACACCCATCCTTTTGCCAAGAAAATTAGAAAGAAATGTCTACCTAAGTGGCAATTAATTTATTAGCAGTGACAAATTACAAAATTATGCCTTTGTTATCTGCAAAGGCATATTATCTGTGGTAGTATAAAGTAGTATAAATCCACTGCAAGTGGTCTGATACTTAAGACTTTCTGAATGAATATTTTACTGCATCTACATGAGGTCTACTTGCATAAAGAGTATGAATCCTGTGTCAGACAACTAGGGTTTGAATCCTGATTCAAAACCATTAGCTCTGTTACCTTGAGCAAGAAGGTAAAAAATCATGATAATAATTATAGCACCTGTTTCATACATTTGTTAGGTAAATAAAAGAAATAAAGCACTTAGCACAATGCTTGGCACATAATACTTAAATATTAATTGTTATGCTTATGGCCAAAGATAGAAATATCTATTAACAAATAAAATATATTTTACATATGAAAGCGATAGTATATTTTTTGTCCATTTATTTCATATGTATTCATATATATTCATATAATGTGCCTTAAACTGAAAACTACCACAGGGCCGAGATAAATCTTGAACTCTTCCTGCAAACCATCTAATATAAAACTTCTATAATTAACTTCACACCAATAGCTTTTATGTGGTGAAAATGAATACACAAAGCCCACATTTTTTCCAATAAATTATAATTATACTGTAAGAGAACATAGCCTAGGTGACCCTCTGTAAAAGAAAATCCTCCTAGTACCTTTCTAAAGAAGACACATTACCTAAAAATACTATGGGACTCTACTCATATTTATCATTACCCAACAATGTTATTAAAACTTCACATTCAAGGTTATGGATTCAAACTTTTCTTAAACAAAATATTTATAAAATATGTATCTATTTATTGAATTCAAGGTTAAGAAAAGTTCTCAGAAAAGCAGGATAGAAAAAGCAAAACAATTGTTTGAACACCCTTAAGATTTTCATAATATAGTGCCGTGAAAACTGGTGTACAATTTAAAATTCTGGCAGCCAGCCAAAGAGTTTGCAATAACCATGAGTTTTAGTTAATTAAAACATTAGATCGGCAGTGTTTGGGAACATATTTATCCTTTAAGTGAAATATATTGCCTATTGTTTGGAATCCCTTAACTCTTAAAAACAAACACTAAGTGTATTACACAGAAGTGAATTCCAATACTGATTGACCTTGAGAAACTCTATTTTGGAATTCAAGAATAAACTAAGATTTTATTTAAAGCTAACATAAGACTTGGTTGTTTTGTTTTCTTTTGTTTCGTTTCAGTTTAGTTTAGTTTATTACTTTACTTTATTAAAATATCAAGGTCACTTTCCATTCACCCAGCTTGGTAAGGAGTCTGGTATCAGTCATCATTGAACTCTCTCCAATAGCACGGAATTATATGTGTCTTAAGAACATGAGAACTGCCCGGATCTTAGTTCATGATGGTAACCATCACTGATATACTCCTTGCTACAAAATGCTGCTGAACCCGTCCCCTCCCCACTATCAGACAACATTTTTCAGGCCAGGCAGTTGTGATTTTCCCCCAGGAACCCTGTTCTCTGACTGGAGGTTCTGTCACAAGGGGGCATTGATTCTGTTTGCAAGGAAAGAAGCTTAGTGTAAAAGGACTGCCATTTTCTATTTAGAGTATTGTGTGTATAAATAGAAATCAGAAAATCACTGTGTTGCGAAACATTTCACTTATTACAGTATCTTGGAAAGGCAAGAGAGTTTTCACTTCTCCTACCTTTGGTGTCGGACCACTCTCAAAGCATCTAATTTGGGGGCTGTTTTATGGGACTTTTTACGGTACAAAGTAAAATCCTCCTTCCACACCTTCCACACCTTTCAGTTGCTCTGAAATGCTTGAAAGAATGACCGTCATTGGAAAGGGAAGCAGGAAGATAAAATCACCCTGACGTTCTTCACTTTCGGTTTCTTTCTTTTCTTTTTTTTTCTTTGTCTTTTTTTTTTAATTTGATATATCAGAGCAAGAAAAAAAAAGATCACAATAAAATATCTTACAACACAGATGTAATTATGCTTATACCGCAAAGAAGTCATTTAGGCAACATATTTTTTTTTTTTTACAACTGAAAAGTTACTCATGGTTAAAAAATTGGGGAAAACAGGATTGGAGCTTAGATACCAATTCTGTTACAGTGTTTCTTTTGTTGGCTGGTTCTACTGCTTCCGAAGCACTCTTGATTGAAATTTGAATTTTTTTTAATGTTTATTTGTTTTTGAGACAGAGAGAGACAGAGCATGAATGAGGGAGGGGAAGAAAGAGAGAGGGAGACACAGAATCCAAAGCAGGCTCTAGGCTCTAAGCTGTCAGCACAGAGTCCGATGTGGGGCTCGAACTTGTCAACCGTGAGATGACGACCTGAGCCAAAGCCGGATGCTCAACTGACTGAGCCACCTAGGCGCCACACTCTTGATCAAAATTTGAGGTGGAGCATGTATTGTAAATATAAAACAAATGCTGATGCCAAATGAAATATACTCTAATCCATGGATATGTCCATAGTTTAGGGTACTTATATAAAGAGTTTTTGTCTAATACAGAAGTCATTTTGATATGTGGGTCTTGAATATATGTTCAAGACAGTACTGTACAAGGCAGTAATCTATAATAGCATGATTCGGTTCCTGCTTTTCTTCTCGGCTTGCTGCACACTTTTCTGTTACGAGTGGAGATATAGCATTGAATAAGACAGAAAGTTCCTTCTTCCCATGGAGTCTATCATTTAGTGAGGAAGCCTACAACAAAAGAAATATAATTACATAAAAACATAATGACACATTGTGAACCACGGATGTGGTATGGATGTTGTGGTGAAGAGGTAAGTTCTAGACAGGAAGGTGAGGTCAATAGAACATTTCCTGCTGAAGTAATACCTGAGCTCAAAAGTGCAGGAACAGAAAGAGCCAGACACGTCTAACTGAGGAGGAAAGCATTCCAGATGAAGGGAATGGTAGCCAGCACAAAGTCATTGTGGTAAGAATGAGCATTATATGATTGAGATATAGAAAGGAAGCTAGCCCAGCCACACTTTCTTAAAGTAAGAGAAGGCTACCAAGACATAGATTTGGAGATTGCAAGAACATCCAGGCCATATGGCATTTTACAATGCAAGGACAGGAATTTGGATTTTATTTTAAGTTTAAAGGCTATTATTATAATGTCTTAAGCAGGAACGATGTTTTTTAATGTTATTTTTTGTAGTTAAGGAATGGATTGTAAAACATAAGGATGGAAGCAAGAAGGTTGGCCAGGAGATGATGTTGACTTGGGCTAGGATAATTGTAGTAGACATGGAGAGAATTAGATGCCGAGTCGACCTTGCAGTTGAAGCTAATAGCACTTCCTGGTGAACTCAATGTGTACTATGTTGAAAAAGGAAATATTAAAGATGACCCAGGGTTCTGGATTTGAGCACTTGATTGAATGGAGATGCTGTTTGCTTGCATGAGAAACTCGAAGATAACAGAAATGCGGTATAGACAAGGATTAAGAGTTGGGGTTTGTCTTGGTACAGTCTGAATTGCCTGTTAAGGAGCCAGGTGGAATTGTTAAATAGGCAGGGTCATCCTGGAGCTAGAGGATAGGGAGCTGGTTTGGGCTGGAGTCATACATTACAGGTCTTATTATCGTGTGTTATAACTATCTATCATATAAGTGCCCAGAAGACAGGAACAAAGCACTATGCATTCCTATTCTTTTCACAGTGTTTAAGACACTGTGCTAATGATTAAGTTTTAATACTAATCCCCTAGACACAAACATCCTACAACTTGATTCGAACTGCCCAGGGAAGTTGTAAACCAGTTCTAATACCACTTGTACATCCCAGGGGAAATACAGTATTCAGAGACCCCTGACGATGGGAAACAAAGCCACCAGACCAAGATAGAGACAAGTAACCCCAGAGGTCCCAAGGTCTCTGGACAGTTCTGTTTTTTCCTCCACACGATAAAAGTAAGTATTTTTTATCGTGCTAAAGTATGCACGATACTAAGCAGTTTACAAGTAATTCACATAGTGTAATACATTTAATCCTATAAAGGGGCTACTATAATTATCAACATTTTACAAAACTTGGGAAACTTAAACTTTAAAAGAGAAACAAACAAACAAACAAACAAACTTGCCTTATGTCACACAGGTAGTCCTGGATAGCACTAAGATTTGAACCTAACTGACTCCAAACACTTTAGATTTCTTTGAGTAAAACTGCTATGGCGAAAGGGTTTTCTATTGGAGTGGTGGGGGACATAGGGGTGGATAGGAACAGGGTATCCCTGCAAAGCGGGGAAACAGAAATCAGCAGAAGACACGCTCCACGTGAAAGTTAGCTATCACTGGCCCTCCCCACCAAATATTCTGTTTGTAAGTATCTCCATGGTGAAACCCTCCATTTGATACTTTTATCACTATATCATAATACCTATTCTTTGTACCTTATGGCTCGAAGGGAGTTTTCGATTCAGAAACACTATTCACTCCAAGCATTATCTCCCTCCTTTCTGTGGACTCTACAGATGCACTGGAAACATATACTTGCTCAGAAAGGAGGGGACTTGTATAATTTCAAAATGTAAAAGTGAACAATTTCTGAGAATTTCTGAGAAAACCACAGCTTTCGTTTAAATGTTATGTCAATTTAGTATTCATAATAGGGAAGAACTAACAGCCCTGATTAGAAGCTACCATATACGTCAATAAGTAATCATTCAGCATTCTGCTAGGACACATGCCCTTAGCTTCTTGGTCTTTACAATTCCTTTCCTCTTTTGAATGAAGAAGTAAAAGTTGTCCAAAACAGTGAAAAGTTCTGCAGTGCAAACGCATATATTTCAGAGCAAAATGAGTTTTGTTTCTGCTTATGAGTCAAGAACCATTGATATTGAGGGTTCAAAAATGGAATCGGCTACACGCCTAGACTACCAACTTCTATATTGAGAGTTCGTGGTGCAAATGACAGACTGAAAAGCTCTAAAGGAAAATGGGAGAAAAAAAGGCTATGTAAATAAATGGATAATTTCTTTGACATTCTCTTGCATTTCATGCATGAGCGCAGTGCAGTGAATAGATTAGCACGTTTAGTTTTCAATTCAGTAGCTAAGGTTTGTTATGAAAGTCGAGCAATACAGATGGTAGGCAATTATTCATGCTGCATCAGAAAACCACTATGAAGACACTATTAAAATATGATTGTTGATTAGTAATCATCATGGTTTCTGGGGGAAAAAAATCCTCGGTAAAAATGAAATCCCTGGTGTGTTCAAATGCTTGCTGATACATCAAGTTAAGGCAAGGTTAAGATGTCAGTGTCATTAACTATTAGATCAGATGAACTGGGTCATCATTTTCTACTCTAAAATCTGCTAATTTAAACCAGTGCTTTTATTATGATTATATTATTATCAATGCGCCTTTCCAGGGTATCATGACTCTCATGCAGCCCTACAGTAACTATGATATTTCTCCTTTTTAAAAAAGTGACCCTTGTCTCTTCCTCATTAAAGCATTCATTTAATTGGATTTTGCTTTTAGGAGAGTTTGCAAAGTCATAGTACACGACTGCAATTGATGAACAATCTGCACATAGTGTAACGATAAATTTCATTGTTAACAATAGTAGCTTAAAGAGAGCTCAGTATGAGGTAAATGCCGTCAAACTTGTTCCCCGTAGAACATCTCTTTTTACAATAACGTGCCGAGACCTTATAGACTGAATTGTGTCCCCCACCCTCATTCCCAAATTCATGTTGAAGCTCTAATGTCTCATGTGACTCTATTTGGAGTTGGGCTTTTACAGAAGCAATTGAGATTAAATGAATTCGTAATGGTGGAATCCTCATCCAATATGACTGGTGTCCTTATAAGAGGTAGAGGACACCAGGAGTGCACATACCCAGAGAAAAAGACCACATGTGGACACAGGAAAGAAGCATCCATCTGCAAGCAACAAGAGAGGCCTTAAGGGAACCAAAAAACTGCTGGCATCTTGACCTTGGACTTGTAGCCTCTAGAAGTATGAGAAAATCACATTTCATATTTACACCACCATGTCTGGAGGATTTTGTTACGGCAGCCCTGGCAGACTAATAATACGCTAGGTAAGGATCAGTGTAACTCTTTGAAAGAAAAGGGAATCACCTGTCAAAGCTCAGCCTGGAACATTCCCCATAGTGCCTGTTGTGGGAACCAGCCCTGGCTTGATCAACCTGAGACCTTTCTGATTTTGTAGCCTGGGTCGACCCCTCTATTTACAAATGCTCTCTTAGACCTGAATGTTACTCTAATTGAATTCCAAGCACTCTTGAGGTATATGAAATTTGAGATAAGGGGGTAAATATGTGAGCTTTGTTCTTGTTTTTAAATACCGTGGTGTTTGATGCTACTTTTCTGGCTCTCCCAAGTCAGAAGAGTCCAGGGTGTTTGGGGATTTTGAAGGGATTTTGATTCGTTAACTCCTGCACTCTGTGCAACTAATATTTATTAGTCACCTACTATGTTCCAGGGAGTATTCTATTATTACTGATACAACAAATAAAACCTAAACCTTTCCTAAGGAGCTCCAAGGTACCATAGACCTAGGGGAGAAATAAACACAAAAACAAATAATGAAAATATTTCCTGGCACTGCAACTGAGAGGGTGGTGCATGATCTTATTTCAACCTGCAAACTCTTACTGGTCTGCCATGCAATTAGTATGAAATGTGAGAGAGGGAGTATTTGGAAATTTCTACAGCGATTTGGGATAAATACAAAACCCCACCTTTCTGTGTGTGTGTATTCACAAAGATTCGGCCTGGTCTGTGATCAACAGGGAATTAAACAAGCAAACAGACCTACTAAAAAAAAAATAGTCTTTTCTCACAGATATATTGAGAAGTCTTATTCTATGTGATGTCTCTGTTTCCCTCAGCTTGAGGACAAAAGCTGGAAAAAAGAATCAAACAAGCAAGCTTTTCATTGGCGATTTTCCACATATTTTTATTGTATCCACTTCCACTTAGGTCAAGAGGAAATAAAATTAATACTATACTTGGGATCAGTTACCGAGTATATTTGATTTTAAAGTAAAAAGAAAAAAAACAGATTTTAGGAAAACTTCATGCAGGGGCACCTGGGTGGCTCAGTCGGTTAAGCATCTGACTTCAGCTCAGGTCATGATCTCCCGGTTTGTGGGTTCGAGCCCCGCTTTGGGCTCTGTGCTGACAGCTCAGAGCCTGGAGCCTGCTTGCGATTCTGTGTCTCCCTCTCTCTCTGTCCCTCCCCTGCTCACGCTCTGTCTCTCTCTGTCTCTCAATAATAAATAAATAAATGTTAAAAAAAAAAAAAAAGAAAAGAAAACTTCATGCAGATTGAATCATTTACCTATTTGTATTGGTTCTCTTTTTTTCTCATTCAGTAAAATACAGCAATAGTGCTTAGACAGCAATGAGGCACCCGATTCCCTGGCTCAGTTTTAAAAGGATTTAAGATAGGGGCGCCTGGGTGGCTCAGTTGGTTAAGCGTCTGACTTCGGCTCAGGTCATGATCTCGTGGTCCGTGAGTTCGAGCCCCGCATCGGGCTCTGTGCTGACTGCTCAGAGCCTGGAACCTGTTTCAGATTCTGTGTCTCTCTCTCTCTGACCCTCCCCCTTTCATGCTCTGTCTCAAAAATAAACAAACGTTAAAAAAAATTTTTTTTAAATAAATAAAAATAAAAGGATTTAAGATAACTATCCGGGGAGTCTCTGCTTCTTATATTACATTTTCGCATGGAGATGAACTGGTTAGGAGATGAATCTCCTTTGGAGGCTGGAGCAAGGTGGGAGCTTCGGGATAAGTTTTTTGGTTTAATTTCCTCAGGTAAGTCCAGGCCATTCTTTTTCTGGCTTCCCCAAGATGAGAGAGTTGGGATTCCCGTGCATTATCTTGGCCTGGGAGAATTCACCAACATCTCACTGGCCATCGCTCACGTGACTCCTGAAGAAAACAATGTCTGGACTGTAAGAATATCCTGTTTGCAACCAGGGGAGACCACATCCTGAATACCTGGTCTATGTCATTACTATTCTCTTTATTTTATTTTATTTTTTAATGTTTTATTTATTCTTGAGAGAGAGAGAGAGAAACAGCATGAGTGAGGGAGGGGCAGAGAGAGAGTGGGACACAGAATCCGAAGCAGGCTCCAGGCTCTGAGCTGTCAGCACAGAGCCGGACGCAGGGCTCGAAGTCACAAGCAGAGAGAGCATGACCTGAGCCGAAGTCAGACGCTCAACCGACTAAGCCACCCAGACACCCCATATGTCATTACTATTCTCTTGAATTTTAAGCGATGTGAAAGAAAGAAATCAAAATGCAAAGTTACAAGTCAGAATGGGAAGGTTGGGATAAACTAATCCGGAAGATATTTGGCAACCGATGTAGAAAATCAACGCAAAGTTAAAGGTTGTTCTAAACTGTCTTAGTGTCATAGAGAAAGGAGTAACTAAAAAGATGATACAAACCAAAGCTGAATTTAAAATGATTCTACAGGGCGTTGTTTTTCACGAGTTTTCATTTATTTCAGCTTTTTAAAATGTAAATAAAGAGAGTTCTCAAATTATGAATATATGACACCCCAGAAGTTGGTTCACTAATTCATTTGCTTGTTCTTCCATTCATTAAACAGACACTTATTATAAGCAAGGTCCATGCATTCATGTTATTAAGGCACAAGTCCGCGACGAGCAGTAGCCTTGACATAAGTCAAGGCTTATGGAGGATCCCAGGTATGGTTCCCACCTCCTTCTTATATGTTTATAACTGGAATAAAGTTCAAAAGATTTAACATTACACTTTCGATAAGTTTCAAGAAAAAGTTACTACAACTATATATAAGAATCATGCCCACAGATACTCCATTCCTAATAAACTTTTTTCTTTTCTCAAATTTTAAGGGAAATTATGCTTGAATTTGGAATGCTTTTGCTAGGAGAATTTCTATTTCACCTATTTTAATCTAGAAAAAAACATTGGCTTTTGCCAGTTCTAGTAGAAAAGTTAGTATACTAACTCTCCATGCAGTTCGATGGGCTTTTTTCTTTTATTTCCTCATTTTACAAAGAAGAACTTGTTTTGTATTCCTTTTCTCTTGGCAAAATCAGGTTAGAGTATAATTACCCCTCCCTGGACGTCCCCGGAATGAAATCTTCATGGAGGATTCTTTCCCATTAGAAATAAATCATTTTTTAGGACCTATTCTTCTTTTCCAAGTTTTCTTTTTCCACTTGAGAGTTTATAAATTACAATTTAAATCTAGGATGTAATTAGTTTCTGTAGGCTTTTCCGTACAATTACAGATATTTTTCTAAGGGAATAGTCTTTTTTTTTTTTTAAGTCCCAAGATTGATTTGACTTTGATATGTCAGAATGTTTGTGCAAGACCGTAGCATTTTTTTTATTTTTTTAATTGTTTTTCGTGTATTATTAATTTTTGAGAGAGAGAGAGACAGAGACAGAGACAGAGATAGTGACAGAGAGACAGAGATAGTGACAGAAAGAGACAGAGGGTGAGCAGGGGAGGAGCACGGAGAAGGAGACACAGAATTTGAAGCAGGCTCCAGGTGCTGAGCTATCAGCACAGAGCCCAATGCAGGGATCGAACTCGTGAGCCAGGAGATTATGACTTGAGCTGATGGAGCCACCCAGGCGCCCCAAGACCTTGGCATTCTTACTGTGGATATGTGAATAGACTTTTCAGGAAAAACACGATCAAATATATTGCTATATTTATGTTTAATTGAAAAAAAGTGTTTACCTAGATATGGCCTAAATCCTGAAGCGAATGTCATTGTGTAATACGGAAGATAAAGTTTATCAAATTTATAATATTTTATCTTCTATAAATCACATGCAAAATCCTGAATGTAACAGATGACTACAATTAACATTATGATGTCTCTTTTCCTTTTACCCACTGGTTGTAACATAAAAAGAGAGAGAGAGCAAGGAGTAGTGGCCCGCTAACTGGCAATTAATGAATACAGTTCTCCATTTGGAAGAAACTGTAAAATGTGACGTTTCTCTATATTAGGACCTAATTCAACACCTTGGGTCTATCATTTATTATATTCTGAAACCTGGAAGCTTGTGTGTACCTTCTTCTATTTTTTTTTGTTTTTTGTTTTTTTTTGCTTCAGATTTTTATTTAAATTCTAGTTAGTTAGCGTATAGTATACTTTGGTTTCAGGAATAGAATTTAGTGGTTACTCACTTACATATAGCAGCCAATGCTCATCCCAACAAGTGCCCTCCCTAATACTCATCACACACATAGCCCATCCTTCACCCGCATCCCCTCCAGCAAGCCTCAGTTTGTTCTCTATAGCTAAGAGTCTCTTATGGCTTATTTCCTTCACTTTTTCTTTCCCCTATGTTCACCTGTTTTGTTTCTTAACTTCTACACATGAGGGAAATCATATAGTGTTTGTCTTTCTCATTGACTTATTTCGCTTATCATAACACAGTCTAGCTCCATCCATGCCATTGCAAATGGCAAGATTTCATTCTCTTTTATGGCTGAGTAACATTCCATTGCCTTTTTTATCCATCCATCGGTCGAGGGACACTGGAGCTCTCTCCACAGTTTGGCTATTGTGGATAATGCTGCTATAAGCATCGGGATGCATGTGCCCCTACAAATCAGTATTTTGTATCCTTTGGGTAAATACCTAAAGTGCAACTCCTGGATTCTAGGGTAGATCTATTTTTAACTTTTTGAGGAACTTCCATACTGTTCTCTGGAGTGGCTGCACCAATTCGCACTCCCACCAACAGTGCAAAAGAGATCCTCTGTCTCCGCATCCTCGCCAGCATCTGTTGTTGCCTCTGTTGTGAATTTTAACCATTCTGACAGGTGTGAGGTGATAGCTCATTGTTGCTTGCACATTCTGAATCTCAAGTTGAAACTAATAAATCTACCAGTATTGTTGTGAAATTTAAATGAGGTAAAAAATGAACACATGTATTGCAAACTGGAAGACTCTACATAAATGTAGATTGTACTTGGGTATTTGATATTTACTTCTATGCCTTCCCCATGTAAGACTTGAAACATTTAATTATATTCTCACCTAAGGGGAAAAGTGCCTAATTCACCTTTAAATTATTGACACTATGGACTCCATTGTGCTGGAGAAATTAAGCTGCCAGTTGGGTGTCTTTATTTACACCAATCTCCGAAATAATGAATGTCTTCTTCTGTCATTTTTTTTTCCTTGTGATCCCAAATGTACCTATTTTCCAAGGATTTATCATGTGCCTTCATGAAAATACTGATATTTTCATCCTTTACTACCAATTTATTGCATAAAAATTTTTTCCAGACTTTGCTCTTCAATTGGCATGGTAGTCAGAGGCAAAGACTCAGGATCCAATATATCTGAGAAGTCAAAACTACGAATCAGTCTCCAAATCAAATGGAAGGCTTGGTTAGTACAGTGTCCTTTGTCCCAGGAGTTTGATATACTTTAGCAGCTAGGGCAGTCTAGAAAAGACAAACATCTGTCTGGTTGCTGAGACCTGGAAGAATTTCATTGCCTCGTTTAGCAGAGGGAATCTACCGACAAATCACAAACTTTTCAAAGAAGAACATTTGACCCAAGATTATATATGTCAAAGAAACATTTTCTCTCTTAATGTAACACGGCAGGAGTCAGGATTCTGGGTTCTCTCTTCTGTTGAGCTTTATCACCTTTATGATTTCCATGGCTTACAACATCCCTATCTTGAATTTTCAGTTTCTAACTCTCTCAGACTGTTGGAATGAGGATTAACATTAGGCTTTTGAAGACCACAATCTGTGGTAACACCTCTGGGAGGTGTACATGTGTAGTTTAGGGTGGGCGTTTGTCTGTGAATCTATTGGAGACGACCTTATTAAAATATCTACAGGGCCAAGAAATATGAATCGTTCTGAATTACTTAAACATCATTAGCCACAAATAAATGTGGATTTACATCTTTTGGATATTCCAGCTGACCAAGCTTCCTGCTATGTCAGCAACTTTTTCTTGCTTCTTTCTGCCTGCTAAGTCCACCAATGCTCCCTGCCATCCTGGGCCCTTCCCTGCCCCCTCCACGTTTTCCTCAGACTCATTCCCAAGCACTCTCCCATGCCCACCCCAGAACTAAAAATGGCTGATTCCTTCTTTACACTTGGTAGTCTGCTTAAACAGAGGCTTTTCCTGACCACTCATCTCCACTCATGTTCTCAATGGTACAAAAGCAGTTAATTTAGTCTAAAATTGTACACTGTTGTGTGTTTCTAGAATATAGCCTCATTAGGGCAGAGATATAGACTGTCTTGTTCATCATTGAACTGCCAGTATCTGAAAAAATGTTTAGCATATAATGGTTTTCAATATGTACTGGTATTGACTAATTGAAGGAATTCAAGTTCTTTTGACTCTAAGGAAAATTTCAGATTTCCTCGAAATGAAGGAGGATGGATAATTAAGAAGCTATTTTTCTTGGCATTGTATTGAAGTTGGTTTATGTTGAATATTTAATCTCTTACAACTTAAATCATGCTAAAAGAAAGATACGGTACGTGCCATAGGAGGTAGGTACAAGCTAAATCAACTTATAGTTCAATTATTTATAAGCTATGTGGCCTGAGAAGATGCACCTATGTAAACCTCGGGTTTTTCTATTGTGTATTGGGAAGAATAATGTTTTCATTAATGATATTTGTGAGGTTTTATGTATGAAGATACTTTTCCAGTCCTGATCTCATTCAAAACTCAAGATTCTTAGGTCCAACTACTTTCTTGAGATTTCCAGATTCATACCTAATTGATATCTCAAAACAAACTTCACAGTTCTATGTACAGTCTTTAATATTGTCTTTTCTAAGTTTAAAATGTATCCATAATTCAACTACCCTTTGTCAAAAACCTTTTCCCTGGCTTGTAAAACTGTAGGTGTTTTGGTATCCTCGCTATCAGCCTTTAACTTTCTCACCTTAGTTTGAAATGTTAAACACCTCCTGCTTGAGGATCTTTTTCCAGAACAACTGTCTCCAGATATCTATAGGGCTAACTCCCTCCTTTCTTCCTCATATCTGCACAAATGTCAGTTCATTAGAGGGACATTTTATGACTACCTGCTATGGACTGAATGTGTCCCTCCCCCCACCCCACCACCAAACTCCAATGAAGTCCTAATGTTGGAATATTTGGAAGTAGGGCCTTTCTAATTACCTTTGGGAGGTAAATAGATCATGCAAGTGGAGTCCCCATGATGAAATTAGTATCCTTATAAGAAGAAGAAGAAACTAACCCTTTCTCTTTCCATCATGTGAGTAGATAACAAGCTGGTATCTATCGCCATGCTAAGAGAGCCCTCACCAAGAACCATATCTGTGGGCACTTTGATCTGGAGCTCCTATTGGAGAACCATGAAAAATGTTTGTTGTTTAAGTCACTCTTTCTGTGGTAATTTTTTATAGCAGTCCACATTAACGAAGACATGATCCAATATAAAACAAACAAGCAAACAAACATAATTTCCGTCAAAAAATAAAAATAAAACATACTTTCTGTCATCAGTCTCTATCCCTATATCCTGTTTATTTTTCTATAAACTCATAGCAGACTGATGTATTCAGTATGCATTTATTATTTATTTACTATCTGTTTTCTCCCAATACAATGTAATCTCCTTAAACTTAAAGACTGTCTACTCACTGCTTAGGACAGTGACTGGCTCACAGTAAGTACTCAATTGTTATTCTTTGAATAAATAAATGATCATTTTTGACCCTTAGAAGGTTCTTAGTAACTAGTATACTTTATTATAATGATTACCTTCATACTAAATTATGAGTTTCCATTCTAAAGATGTGTCAAAGAATAGCATGTTTATTTTTTAAAGAAAGCTGATATTCAAACTAGGTTTTTAGGTAACTATTATCCTTTATAATAAGGACTAATTCACATGTTCAGAATTCCTTATGGTGAAACTCATTGAACTCACAGACGATAAGTATCTGTGGGAAATATGTGAGGTTCAATATGTGATTCCTCAAGACTAATCGTATTCTTCCTATATATTTTCATCTGAGGTTAAAATTAATGTTAGCATTTCACAAAGAGTCAAATTAATAATAACTGGTTTCTCTTTCACATTATTTTGTATTTATCAAGTATGAAACTTAAGTGAAATTCTCATAACTTATCAGAAATATATACGGTAAGCAATCTTTCAAAATTGTTCTTAAGATTGAGATAAGGGTTCCTGGGTGGCTTAGTTGGTTAAGCCTCTGACTCTTGATTTTGTGAGATTAAGCCCTGCATCAGGCTCTGTACTGATAGCACATAGCCAGCTTGGGATTCTCTCTCTCCCTCTCTCTCTGCCCCTTTCTTGCTTGTTCATGTGTGCACACACTCTCTCTCTCAAAATAAATAAATGAACTTTTTTTTTTAATTGAGATATTCTGATACAGGTACTTTTTCCCAAAATTCAAATGAAACCACCATTTCAATTCTAAGTATGATATATCTCCCTTCTTTTCTTTTCTTTTTTTTTTCTTTTCTTTTTTCTTTTCTTTTCTCCTTTCCTTTCCTTTCCTCTCCTTTCCTTTCCTTTCCTTTCCTTTCCTTTCCTTTCCTTTCCTTTCCTTTCCTTTTAATTTAAATTTTGTTAGCCAATATACACTGCAATATTGCTTCCAGGAGTAAAATTCAGTGATTCATCACTTAGTATGGAGCTTCCTCAAAAAACAAAAAACAGAACTACCTATGATCCAGTAATTTCACTATATTCATCCAAAGGATACGAAAATATAGATTCAACGGGACACTCCAATGTTTATTGCAGCATTATACAATAGCCAAACTACGGAGAGATCCAAATGCCCATTTACTGATGAATGTATAAAGATGTGGCACACATATACAAGGGAATATTACTTGGCTATCTCTTACTTTCTCAAAGGCTCTTTGAGAGATCTCAAAAAATTATAATTTAATTTATCATGAAACTCACTGAGTATGGGCCAAATCTTTAATTCTAGTAAAATAAAAAAAATTGCGTTTTTTAACTTTATTTATTTATTTTGAGAGAGAGAGCAAGTGGAAGAAGGGCAGAGAGAGAGGGAGAGAATCCCAAGCAGGTTTTGCACTGTCAGCACAGAGCCTGAGGCGAGGCTCAAACCCACAAACTGTGAGATCATGATTGAGCTGAAATAAAGAGTTGGATGCTTAACAAATGGAGTCATCTAAGTGCCCCACAAAATAGCATTTTTACCTCTTTTATAATCTATAGGTTGTATAAGTTGTAAGTTGTGTTAAGGGTCACACAAATTTCTCTCTCTCTCTCTCTCTCTCTCTTTCCTTCCTTCCTTCCTTCCTTCCTTCCTTCCTTCCTTCCTTTTCACTCTCTTTTCTCTTAATGTATCTTTAATTAATGCATTCTACATTGGTTAGATTTCCAATTCAAATGCGAACAATTAAAGACACAAAGGTAACTTCTAGGAATAGAGTAGATCTGTGGATGGATCTCAGATCTCATTTCAGAAATAGGAACTCACTTAAGAAGGTGTTCACACATTTCTAAGTAAAGCACATGTAAATGAAATAAAAAGAATATGAGAAATCCATTTGGCTATCTGGAAAATACCACTTATTCTACTGGAGATACAAATTTACTTTCAAACATAATTTTATTATCTAGGCATAATACTCTAGGATTATGGGAATCTTAAAGTTCAAAATCATATAACTAGTTCTTATAAGACATTAACATTATAACTAAGGAAAATGGTCTGTGTTCTTAGAATTTTTAAATCGTATTATTTATTATAGAATCCACCTTTCTTGAAGCCTAACCTTGTTGACTTTCTAGTAATTGTGTACCTCTTTTTTATGTGATCTTCCTAAATGGTTTTGTAATACCCCATACATATGTCAAGTCACATTTAAACTTAATTTTTATGAACTTCTACAACACACGGGCTGTTTGGTTCATTTCTTTAATTTCTACCAGGAATTATACCGTGTCCAGGTAAAAAGTAACACTTAATGACTGAGGTGAAAGAGCTGATGAAATGAAAGGACAATGATAACTAATTTCCTTCTTTACAATTATAAATGCCTTTCCTATTTGTAGACACCAGTTGATAAAAAATAACCTTTGCATGAGGAAAGTCATCACATGAGTAAGGCCCATGACACCTAATAATGTCAAAGTAATTTTAGTGATGACAATGATATTTGAAAAAACATACAAAGTTAAAGTGTAATCTTCAACATTCATGAATTTAATTTTGATAATTCTTCTCCATGCAACACTGTCCTCCCCAATCGTCCCTTTGCTATACATGAACACACTTTCAAGGATATTAAAGTATTCCTTCTATAATTAAAAGAATCCCTTATTAATAAAAATATGTGAACATTATTTTAGCATTTTAAGTTTGGAAACGTCCTGACTTCTCGGTCGGTCCCCACTGCAACGCCCAGAGAAGATCTTCTTTCATCATTTTGACAATAGGAATGATTTTGTAAATGCTCCTTGAATTTATTTCACAGGTCAGCACTCTCACTCCAATATAGATCTCCATCTTAGATGGGATCATAATTTGTTTTCGGCTTTACCTTCACCCTGACGTGCTATTTCATATAATGAAACAGTAAATCGATAGAATCCTTGTGGGTGGGATTCAGTAAAGAAAACAACCGGTGTTCTGCTTAATTATAAACTCATTAAAATGAGAACATGACATTTCCAAAGCACTGATTTATTCTTACAAGTCAAATTCCACTGAAAGCTAAGTGTGAGGCTTACTGTCCTGAAAACAATCTTAATTAACTAAAACCAGGCACAAACGATCACTGATCTGGATGGACTTCAAGAGCCTACTGATTTTGTCCTCCAAAAGATTATAGATATAGTAGGTCACAGATAGTAATCTGCTCAGTTATAGGTGGAATTTCTACCTAGTCCAGACTCTATAAATAGAAAAATGTATATATTCTCAGATAAAACATTTTTCTCATATGATTTCTGTGTGATTTCATTACAATGTCAAGGAGAAAAACACTTGTAAAAAAGACTGTAGCTATGTTTGGCAATGGTGTTCAAGAGTCTTAATATTCATCTATAAATAGATAATTCATAAACTATGAATATGAGAGACACTTTAATTTGATAATATTTATTTTTCTTTTCTGTGGTCTCTTATTAATAGGTTAGTATTTTATTTTTTGGAGAAGAGAATTACAGCACAGTAAGCCTTGGTGATTGGCTCAAGGTCAAACAGGTAGCAAATGACAGAAGAATGTGGTCCTCTTGTTACTTCTGGAAAAGACATCATCCTGTGTGTCCAAACATATGGACACATGGAGCGACTTTTCGCAGACTATATAACTTGCCAGGCCTGTGATTATTTTGAGTCAGTCATAAGGAGAGACTCTTCAAAGGGCTCACTCTCCTAGAATCTTCCTTTGGAATTCAATGGCCATTTTGCATTACGAACTTCACTTACCATTCTGCATTACCATTTGAAGGAACTGTATGCTAAAATGTAAGCTAAAATGCACCACATTTAAAATCAATCTCCACCAATATTCTGAAAATGTGAAAAACAAACAAACAAACAACAACAACCATAAATCCTATCAATCTCACTCCTGATCCATTTTTCTTAACTGATGTGTTCCATATTTTGGGCACTGAAGGCTTTAAAAATAACTTCAACAAATTTGTATTTGCTGTGACAAGATAACTCTCTGGGTTTCAATACTTAGCAGATAGATCATATATATAGACTATTACTGTCTGGGTCATTGTTTTACTTTGGAACTAATTTTCTTAAGGAAATAATGAAATATTGTTAACTTCTAGGCTTTCTCATTACATTTAAAGGTCAATTTATTAAAAAAGAAAGAACAGTGTTTGGGGTGTTAGGGGTGCCTGGGTGGCTCCGTTGGTTAAGCATCTGACTTCAGCTCAGGTCATGATCTAGCGGTTTGTGGGTTCGAACCCTGTACCCAGCTTTGTGCTGACAACTCAGAGGCTGGAGCCTGCTTGGGATTCTGTGTCTCCCTTTTTCTCTGCCCCTCCCCTGCTCAACCTCTCTGTCTCTCTGTCTCTCTCTCTCAATCTCTCTCTCAAAAATAAATAAACATTTAAAAAAAAAAGCAGTGGAGGGCATCTGGGTGGCTCAGTGGGTTGAGTTTCCTACTTCAGCTCAGGTCCTGATCTTTACTTTGGAACTGATTTTCTTGAGGAAATAATGAAATATTGGTAACTTTTAGGCTTTCACATTACATTCAAAAGTTAATTTGTTTAAAAAAAAAGAGCAGTGTTTGGGGAACCTGGGTGGTTCAGTCAGTTAAGCATCCAACCAAAAAATAAAATCAGAAATAAAAGAAATCACAACCGATACTAAAGAAATACAGAGTTATAAAAGTCAAAATATAAAGATTATAAGTCTGTTAACCAATTACATGCCAATAAATTGTATAACCTAGAAGAAGTGGATGAATTTCTAGAAACATATAATCTGCCAAGTTTAAATCATGAAGAAACACAATATCTCAAAAGACCAATTACTAGTAAGGAAATTGAATTGGTAATCAAAAGCCTCCCAAAAAACAAAAGAAGAAAAAATAATATGTGTTATAGATGTAGAATGGAGCACCACTTGGTTATGAAAAATGAATGAAATCTTGCCATTTGCAACAACATGGATGGACCTTAAGGAAATGCAGAGTGATAAGTCAAGACACATACCATATGATTTCACTTACATGTGGAATCTAAACAAACAAAACAAATGAACAAACTAAACATAACAAAACCAAACTCATTAGACACAAAGAATAAATTGGTGGTTTCCAGAGGGGAAGGAAGTTGGGGTGGGCAAAGGGGGTCAAAAGCTACCAACTTCCAGTTATAAAATAAGTAAGTCATGCATTGTAATGTAGAGCATGACAACTATAGTCAATACTATTGTATTGCATATTTGAGAGTTGCTAAAACAGTAATCTTAAGGTTCTCATCATAAGAAAAAAAATTAACTTTTTATGGAGATGGATAGCAGCTATAATGATTGTGCATACAATTATTGAATTATCGGGGCGCTGGGGTGACTCAGTCAGTTCGGTGTCTGACTTTGGCTCATGATCTCACAGTTCCTGAGTTTGAGCCCCACATCAGGCTCTCTCCTGTCAGCACAGAGCCTGCTTTGGATCCTCTGTCTCCCTCTCTCTCTGCACCTCCCTGGCACTCTCTCTCAAAAACAAATTAACCTTGAAAAATATGTTTCAAAGAGCAGGGGATTAAACAGCTGGACTGAAATTCATATTTCACATCATCATCCAAATGTGATGTCTTCCTATGGAAATTAGGTGAAAACCTGTCTTGTAAGCTGTTATTCACCATGTAACATATCTCCCACCACTAAGTCTGTTTTATCCTCAGGGAACAATGAAAAGAAGCATCTGCAAGGAAGTACAAAGTGTTCTTTGGTGGCTGATATAATTGGATTGGGTATATTTATGTTCTAGCAGATCAGGGTCAGACTTGAATTGAGTTTGAAATTGCATTGTAATTCTTGCTAACTGAAAAAAAAAATTTGGAAGAAATGATCTCTGAAATTATGTATTTAGAAGTTCAAGCACCCAAGCCTGCAAAATGTTTGCTTGAAATATACCTCCCCCCTCCACCCCAGGTCAATATTCTAAATAAAGACATCTACATTTACTCCTTACTACAAATAGCTGATAAAAAATAAACCACAAGTCAAAGAGGACTATGTTTAAGAAAGCTGACTTCTTTATGCTCTTTTTATATCAGAAGTAAAGAGACAGGCATTGGAGTGAGAAGTAATTACTTTTGCATTATTACAGCATCTGAAATATTGTATTTTACATTTTTGTGGCTTTTAGAAATATATTTAAAGATACATAAATATAATCAATATATAAATATATATCAACTCTAACTATACAGTTAAATATATTTCAAACAGAAATGGATATTAATCAATAATTTTTATTCTTCTTAAAATACTAGTTCCTGGAGAAAATAAGGCTGCTGCAGCAAACAAAAGAGGACTTCTCACCAGAGCTCAGTTTATTTAGATGTATGCATGTACAGTCAAAATGAATGTGAAGATTAAGAATGTGGACAAAGGAGTTTTGAAATGCTGATGTATACATTTAGATATACATAATAGTTTTTATTACCCTTCCATCTTTTGGATTCAGTTACTACCTAATTGGCCAAATTTCTACGGTGTAAGATGTTAACTTCATTGTTTCTGAAAGCTACAGTACAGTCATTAGGTCAGAAAGCTATAGCTTTCAAAATCTGAAGGCATGACGGGCCACCTAAATGACATATGACCCTTTATGCATCAAGACATTGCATTGTGGAAAGAAACACATAATGAAGAGGAACCGAGGAGCTTCCTCGGTTGTGGCCTATGGAAGAATGTGTTTAGAACTTCATGGTTCACTGCTGAACATATTTTCACTCAAGAGGCAATAAATAAAATCAATTCTGTGTTGTCATTTAAAGGGAAGAGATATACTTCCAAGGTCCAAATGGAGTTTTGATATTTCATAGAATGAACAGTTTGATACGTACATCATTTAGTACCTCCCATTGTGGGATGCACCTCCTCAAGATTTTCTAGTTAGGATATTTGCTTCATTGATAAGGGGTTTCAAAGTGTTTTACATGCACACATTTGGTAAACATTCTTCATGTCTTCCTCCGTGGAAGAAGACTCTTAACTAGTCACTAAACTTAACAAAAAGACATATTTCATCAACCTTTTGCTAGTGTCTGAATGTGTCCCTCCCTAAATTCATATGGTAAATCCTACCTTCCAAAGGTGATGGTAGTAGGAAGTGGGGTCTTTGGAAATTGATTGAGTCATGAGTGTGGAGTCCTCATGAATGGGATTAATGTTCTTTTCAAAGAGACCCCACCGGAGGTCCCCTGTCCCTTCTACCCTGTGAGAACCCAGTGAGAAATAATTAGTCTGAAGCACCTGAGAGACCTCTTACCAGAACATGACCATGCTGCCACCATAATCTTGGAGTTCCTAGCTTCCAGAATTGTAAGAAACAAACTGTTGTTTTTAAGCTCCCCGTTACGTGGTATTTTGATATAACAACTTAAACAGACTAAGACAGCTTTCTAAATATAAAATTAAAATGAATATACATGTGTGAAATAGCTATCACAATTCCTGACATATATTAGAATGACACAAAATATTTGGTGTGTGTGTGTGTGTGTGTGTGTGTGTGTGTGTGTGTGTAGGGACATATACAGAGTTAATATACAGATGAAATATTTCCTAATAAAAGGATTGATAAGATATTTAGTTATAAATAAATGCCCAAGGATTTTATGTACCCAATGAGACGTAGGGGAATTTTATTGAATAATATGTTAACTCCACATACCCTCTGTCACATTTAATAATCTGTGCCAAGCACTGCTCTGGGTTGAAATACCAACCATCCTGGGCAACATGTAGGTCTTTGTAGAATTTACAATTTGTGAACCCTCTTAACACAACCCATATTCCCCTGTGTTCTCCAAAATTTCTCAGTAGTCATGAAGGGGACACTGGGGAAATTACACAAATCCAGTATAAATCATTCAGACAAGAATTTTTCAGACTCACATCTATCCAAAGAGTGTTCAATTCTATTTGGAGATCATATGTCATCCTGATTTATTTTTAGTGCTTTATGTATATCCTGCCATGCTATAAGTCATCTTCAACCTGCCCTCCAGATAAGCGATGTTATTTTCTTTGTATTTGTAAAATGCACATAGCTTCTTGTTGATATTTGTCTAGCAAGACATTCTTCACAGGTTATACCTTAAGCTCATTGAAGAGTGCCCTGCTTCAGCAACTTGCCATGTTATAAACAAATATCTATGCTAATGATTTCTCTACCCAAATCACCAGTGACAAACTTTCAACCCCTTCTATCTGAATCCACTTCGTTTTCATCTTAAATACTAGGCTGTTCAAATCACGGTAAGCGTGCATCTTCTAAAAGTCCCAATGTTACTTGATAAACACACGAGTGATTAACTATGGAAACATTGTTAAATAAGGCTAACAATATGCACACTGATTTATGCTGGAGGATTCAGATAGCTTTTGTCCTTGTTTCTCTACTCGACGTCCATCAAAATATCTTAGCAGAGCACTGTGTACTCAGTGGGCAATCAATAAAAATTAATGAGAATTCTTATCACTCACAAAGAGACGTTACAGCATGAGTAACAAAAATATAAATGACTACCACATGGAATTTTTAAGGTAAATGTCAGATATATATTTTGGGTCAATGTTTACTTCCTTTGTAGATTGGACTTGATGTAATACTTCAGAAAATATAAAATACTATATACTGAGGACAGAGCTTTTATATTTCCTCTGCCCATTTCTTTCCAATTGAATGGTGTCCTTTGAATCTGAGATCCAATTATCATCATTTGGGGAAAGATTCTGACTACCAATTTAAAATAATTCTTTTTTTAGCAGTCTGCAATGATACATGGAGAGAATGTAACTATGTCTTTATTTAGTACTAAATTATCTACTTCACGTAATAAGCAAATGTTGGAAATGAAGAAAAGATATTCTGTACAATTTTTCTCAAATGACAAAGCGTGGATGTCCAGTAATTGGCCCAAAGTCCTGATTTTTGGTCAATTACTTACATTTCAGACCACATTTTATATATCAAGTTTAGCCTCTCTTTCTTGAGCTTTTACTCCCTTAATAGATTGCTTCCTCTTTATATAATGCCTAGTTCTGAAGACTTTGATGTAATTTAGGTTACTCATTAATCCTGCTAATGTAATTTCAAATTAAATAATTATGCCTTTACAGTGATGGAAACTGAGGCAGAGATAATTTTAGCGACCTTCATAAAGTCCTACCATCTCCCATTTGTGACATTCTGCCTTCGAGGAGGACTTGTCTCTTCATACGCACTCAGCACTGGTAGGTCACCATATTCAAAAGTTTCCATAGAGACTGCCCCAAACTTTTATTTTTCGCAGCTCATTAGCTGAGAGAGATGCTTCAGTTTTTTTGCTACTGCATGTATGTCTGGCAATAAAAATCTCCTCTGCAGTCACTAAAGCAGGCATAAGGAGAAGACAGAGAGTGTTCAAGAGCCTCACTGGCACCAACAAGGCAAACTTCCTCTCCTCATTATTAATCCCTTGGATCTGGTTGTGGAGCAGGTATGGGTGGTCCCCAACAGAGGTCTAGTGGCTTAACGTCTCAGGCAGTAACATACTATGCCAGCAAGGAGCCACAGGATCCAGGGCTAACGGTAAGAGTCCTTGGAATCCTACTGATGGTATTTCAATTTTCAACATATTTAGTGTATTTAGCAAGATAAAAGCTTCAAGTTTCCAGTGGGAAGCATCCTAGATGACAGTCACGGCCCCTTAACGACTGTGTGAATCTCTGAGTCCTTTATTTTCTTATAGACAAAATGAAAATAATAAACACAGATCTGAGACCTGACCTGCTTGAATAAGCATCCTGAAAGAAGGAAGGCAGGCATCCATACTGAAATTTGTCCCTATAGAGACAACTTATTTTTAAAGAAAAAGAGATGTAGAGCATGAGATGATATACCAAAGAAAATGTTCATATGAGAACACTTATAGGAATCATGTCAGATTTAAAATAACTGTCCAGTACTAGTTACGATGAATGCTGATGGTCCTGAGGAAGTGGATATGGGGACACAGGATATAAATTCCAGTTGCTGGCTACCTGATAACTTGCTGTAAGATGCTATTGTTTTGGAAGACACATTTCTAAAGATTTCTTTGTGCTTCTGATTTTTCCCTTTTCTATTAGTGACCTAGATTTGAACTAAGTGACTAATGTGGTATTAGAACACTAGCCTTCATGTCGATATTTTCAGAAAATAAGCAGTGCTAATGCACGGTCCCTGTTGAATATCTCTAAAATCGTTAGAAGTTCTGGATTTGTTACATGTATTTAATAAAGCCATGGTTTAATTTAATATAATGATTTAGTATAATTTAATAGAATGATTTGAAAAAAACAGAAAACGGAGCTGACCCCACATATTTATCATACTCGTCACAGAAGGAGATAAAGAAAACCATCGACAATCTATTCAAGAGAAAGGGAAGTAAACTCTGTGTCACACAGCCAGGGCTGGAACACGGGCAGGTGACTTTGCTCCCTGCAATGCAATGGGAAGGTTTGAGAAATGAGAAGTAATACAAGCAGAAATGATAGATGGAGAATTTCTGCTTGAAACAATGCATGCAAGGTATTATCCAAATCACCCTCTGTGAAAGGCGTTGTTGCTCTTTTTGTAAAAGCAAGAGGAGAAAATCGATGCAGAATATAGTGTTAATAGTTTAGGGTGTTTTTTTTTCAGGCTCGTTTTTCCAAACATTTCTGCACAGGGTAAATCATACTGATGTCTCCCCTAATCTCAAGATCTTAACACCATGCTTTTTTTTTTTTTTTTTTTAAAGTACCAAATGGGTGTGATGCAGTAGGTCAGGGTTTGCTAATTACCACCTCGGGTGTACTGAGAGGTCTTAGTAAGTTTCAGGTTCCAGAACTGATTCCAGATCTATTGAGAACTACCCAATACCCTCTGCTACTGTAACAAATTACTACAAATTTTGTAGTTTACAACAATATACATGTACTCTCTTACAGTTATGGAAGCCAGATTCCAAAAATGGGTCTCACTGAGCTAATGTTAAGATGTGAGTAGGACTGGTTCTTTCTGGAAGCTCTAAAGACAACCTGCCCTTTTATCTTATCCAGCTTCTAAAGGCTCAGCATTCCTTGACTCTCAACCCCTTCCTCCATCTTCAAATCTAGTAGTTGGCATAGCATCTTTAAATCTCTCTCTCTCCCTATTTCCTAGTCACATTGCTTGTTTTGATTCTGACCTCTTGCCCCCCTCTTTGAGGAGCCCTTGTGATTAAGCCCACCTGGATAATCTAGGCTAATCTTCTTGTCTCAAGTTTTTTCACTTACTCACATCTGCAAAATTCCTTTTGATAGGTAAGGTAACACACTGACAGGTTTGGGGGATTAGGACTTCTGACATCTTTGGGCCATTATTCTGTCTACTACATCAAGTTTTGGTAGAAGAAGATGATCTCACTAAGCAAATGAATTCTATAATTCTGTGTTTACCCACATTTCTGTTAGTACATATAACTATTTGCTTATTCATTCATTCATTCATTCATCAAATCATTAATTTATGTACTCATTCATTATTCAATAAACATTTGTTTAAATCTACTGGATGTGAGGCCCGGAGCTAGTCTATGGAGACACAAAATGAATTCAAAAGAAATGCCTACCATTATGGAATATCTTTCAATATAATTCTTAAATTGAATTCATGTGTTTATTACCTAATACGTGAAGGGTGCGGTCCACTTACAAATAAGTATACAGAGTCACGTAGTAGACATAATATGTGATATATTGTTTTCCTTGATATTATAGTTGTTCTTTCAGAAGTGGATTATAAGACAGTGTAAAGAGTTATCCATGGGGATACATCATAGATTGCTCAGTTAAAAAGCCCACTCCCCACTCGCCTCCAAAAAAAGAGAAAAAGAAAACAAAAACAAAAACAGAAAGAAAGGAAGAGTGAAAGAAAAGGAAGCTTGTAAGACTACAGCCTAGGGAGATATACTGAGCAATTGACATACAGCAAGGGTGTCAATAAAATCAAATTTTGCCCGTTAGAAGAATAATGAGCTCTTTTCTCTCTGCACCCAAGGGAGATTAATTCAAGAACATGTATTTTATTCATGTTCCTCACCTCTCCCTGTAAAATAAAAGCTCTTAAAGTGGTCATCTGGGGGTGGTTTTACTTTTTATTCTCTCTTCTGAGAAGAAACATGTTGCATAACTTCTACTGCACACAGAATAGCATAATAGACATTGTGTTGTTTGGATTCCTGGCCAAGTGATTTAATGAATGTTCAATTAAAAGGTGTGTGTGTGTGTGTATGTGTGTGTGTGTGTGTGTGTGTGTGTGTGTGTGTTATCATATCATAACTGACAGAAAAGTTCCTCTACTGTTAAAAATGTCCAAAGTTAGACAACAATCTGCAAATGCCATGCACAAAATGAAGCAAAGCCAGTCACTGAAAGACAGTAATCAATAGCTCTCATTTTCCACCATCAGCCTTTTCTGAAACACAGCCCCAGGAACCCCCAACTAGCCTTAGGCTCATGCTACCTGTTTCTCTAAGTTTCTATCTGTCCTAATGTGACCACACATTTCCCCCATAGCTACTGTCTGCTCTTCTTTTGGGAGAGAGCAGAGACACGTTGGATGCAACTTCAACCCTACGCCACATGAGCAGTTCTCCTCCCTTCTGCTGTTTTATCTTTAGGCACTCTGTGCTTTGAAGCATCTCCCTAGATATGTAGGTGTCCTTTGGAGTTTGCTTCACGTTTTGAACTTTTCCTGAGCAGTTCTGTTTCCTCAAATTTGTCTGTTGTCTTTTCCATCATCCTTGCATCCGAGTGAAGAAAACCCGATGAGGTTATCTGAGCTCTATGTGAATGTGTACTACTGATGATATGATTCCATTCTTAGAGAACATGTTTTTATTTTAACAGGAGCCATTAATACCAAAGTCCTATGCTTTTCAAACACCTATGGACTAGTAAATTCAAGACATCAAAAGGTAAACATAATGCATCTGTCTGAAGCATGCATCTTACTTCATCCAGATTTAATTTATTAGAAGTGAATTACAGCATTGTTTTTGTATTATTATAAATAATGTAGAAGTCTTAAAGCCAACTCTTCCACTTCTTATAAATCTGGTCCTTGTGATAGGCTATTTTAGAAACGTGTATATCTCACACCTTCTCTACAGAACCCCACAGAAAATACATTTAACTCATCTGATACCATGGATATTTCTGTAAAAATGTTTGAGAATAACTACCTAAAAAATGTTGGAATGTACCTTTGTTGGATGATGTTTGAGAATCTCTCATTATCCATTTTTTATCACTACCAACCTCAGGCCTGGAGGGAGAATGCAGTGGTTAGTTTTGAACTCTGTGTTTAAATAAATTTTGAGTAATGGCTTCTTCAATAATAAAAGAAACAGTTGAGAAGCAGAGGCATCAGAATAAAAGGTGACTGCAAAAAGAATGGATCATACTAAGAGGAAATAGTTTTTTCACATCTTAGTCAATATCAATCACACTTATGGCAACCACAGGGAATCAGACTATGAGTTGAACATTATAAATTATCTAGAACCACATTTTACAGATGAGGAAAATGAGGCATGGAGAAGGAGAGAAGAGTTTTCTTGGATCTCCTAATCCCTCATTGGAAAAATAGTAGCCTCCACACAAATGGAATTAGCTTAGAAATCTTTCTATTATATTTGAAAACCCCCATATAGAGGCACCTGAAGGTAAAAAGGAAATTTATTAAGTTGTATAAACAAATCATGAAATGAGTGGAAGTTGAGCTGTACTGAGGGTTGACTGGGACTAAGTGCTTGAGTTTCGCCTTTTTCTCTGCTTTGTGTGTTGGCTTCATGTACTCTTTGTGTGTGGAGACTTTTTCTGAACCTCAAAAATATAGCAGTAGACATCTCATGCTTTAATTTCAACAGCTTCTTACCTATGAAGGAAAACTATTGTTCCTGTTCCAGAATTTAAAACCATAGGGAAGAAGTCAAAATGGTCTGGCTTGAGTCACATGACCTTCCCCGGAACCAAGGAGATATGAGTTAGATTAATTTTCTCATTCTGTGTAACCAAGAAATAGTTTTTAAAGGGAAATAAAGATGACAGGGTGTTGGGCAGCTATAACAAAGGCCCCTCCCCTGGCTGCTGGGACTCTAGTGAGAGGGACGCACTGGGTTTCTGAAGTGTATGTGTTTATTCTCCAGCAGGAGTGTTTTCTACCCAGCATGCTCCAATTTTGTCCACCAATTTCTTCCATCATTATAGAAATCAGTTTTAATAGGGCTAACAAATTAGTTTGGTTAAAAGGGGTTTGAAGGGGTTATTAGGGATTAGAAGGATCCACTTTTCCTTCCATTACCATTCTTTAAAAAAAAAAAAATCATTGTCTGAAACTCAATAGCCATATATTGTATGAAAAAAAAAACTGTATGCAGGTAAGTAAATGGTAATTTAAGATTGCATCAAATTATCAATTTACTTGTCAGAAGCGGCCTAATTGAGATTTCTCCCCAAATACTATTTTTCCCTACAACCATGTTTGATGCTTTCTTCAAAAAGATCTTCTTGTCTATTTTAAAATATAAATTAGGGTAATATTTAAATGAAATGCACCTATTTCTACTGTTCATGCATAGGCTTTATCTTGTGAAAGAGTGTCTTATAGCCCGGTCATTTTCAAAACAATAAATATATTGCTTCCCATGGGCAGGTGCCTCAACGTCTACAAGAAATGCACCAATCCTCTTTACTGGATCAGATATTAGTAAGGACAAGTCAAATGTTACTGGGTTCCCAACTACCATAATCAGCATGCTAGTGATTATAATTTAAAAAAAATTATAATTTTTGGAATGTTTAGTTTTGAGAGAAAGAGATAGAGACGGAGTGCGAGTAGGGGAGGGACAGAGAAAGAGCGAGACACAGAATCTGAAGCAGGCTCCAGTCTCTGAGCTGTCAGCACTGAGCCCAACCTGGTGCTCGAACTTATGAACTGCAAGGTCGTGACCTGGGCCGAAGTCGGACGCTTAACCGACTGAATCACCCAGGTGCCCCAAGTTTTTAAAAATTTTTAAATGAAATAAAATTTTTCTGGTATAGCTGCTATTTTCTGCCCATATGTAAAATTTTGAAATTTTATTTAAATATAAGGAAGAAGAAAAAAATTCTCTGATGTCTCTTCACAAATGGGATATAGAAATGCAACATCAAAAATATATGTGTGTATATATATATATATATATATATATGTGTGTGTGCGTGTGTGTGTGTATGTATATAAATATATGTGTGCATATATATATCTATATCTGAATCTATATATATCTCCTTTAACAATAAAAGCTTACTTATACAGTCCAACTTTAGACCTAATTAGTGAACTTCAGTGAACCTAATACAATGTTAATTATGGGTTCTATTTCTAGAGAGAAGAGGCAGCAAATTATAGAAAAAGTGCTTTATGGGTGTAATCAGGGCACTGGCCTCTACCCTGCTCTCTGTGATCTTAAGAGCACCACTGTCACAGATATCAGGGCCCTTTCTCCTCATTCACGACAATAGCTCTTTCATATGACGGGGTAACATCCAGTAAAAAATAAAGGGAAAAAAAAAAACATGCCGCCAAAAAACTAATCTTGAAGCATTTTATTAGGCAAATCGTGCTTACCATGCCTTAGGAAAGTGTTGCTTTTCTACCTGCCGTCAATGACAGAAACATTCACGAACATCTCACAAACTAAAATTGTACATTCCGCTTCTTCATTCCGCTCTCAACTCAGCACCTCGTGTAACCATAGCAACTTACATGTACAAAGAATGGGGACAAGATGCCCCTGACTCTGGCTTGTCCAACTGTCCCGCCTGATGCTTGATATTCCCTGCCTTATAGCTCCCGCAGCAAATAAAGCATATAATGTTCTTGCTTTCCAATTCTGTGATTTTTCTTCCTGCTTTTGAAACTGCAGTGAGGGCTATGGAGATGATCAGCCGTGCCTCGGTTTGAATCTCCCCATGTTGGGTATGGTGTCTGGGTTCTTGTAACTGGCTGAGAATGCCATCTAAAAGACTGGAGCTGGTGTCCCCACAGATTGTATGACACTGTAAATCTGTCTTCTCAGACATTGAATAAAAGAACAAGAGTAACAGAGAACACATCGTACAGTAGAAAGAGCTTGAACTTTAAAGTGAGACTGGCCTCTTTTGAATCTCAGTCCTGTGTATCCTACTAGAAAGAATTTAGGCTAGTTACTTCCATGACTGGTACCTGTTTCTCCATTTTCAAAACAGAGAGATTGAGAGACACCTCTTAAGATCATTGCCATGATTTAATGAGATCGCCTCTAGAAGTCCCTTAGGATAAAGTAAGCTGAACTACAAAAAAATGCAGCAAATGGTTTGAATCCGTCTCCCCTCCCTTTCAATAGTTAACCAGAAAGAGGAGAAAATGAGAGCTGCGATGCGGTTTGGGGTAACAGACAGACAAATAAAAACCAAAACTTCAGGAAAAAAAATCTCAGATAAATCTGAAATATCTGTTGGTGCGTTGTCACTGATTCCAACGTGACAAACCCAAGCGTTGCTCCCCCTTAGCAACTGAGTGTGTCCCTTGAATAGCCTACAATAATCTCCTGAGTCCTTCAACTGGCTCTCCTCTTAGCAATATCTGGAAAAGACAGCCTGACGAGGTAGCCCCACTGAGCTTTCTAGGGGGAACATTGATGTTATCAACCATTTAAAGGAACTGATCTTTTAAAAAAAATTTTAATGTTTATTTATTTTTGAGAGAGAAAGAGAGAGAGAGCGCGCGCGCATGTAAACAGGGGAGGGCAGAGAGAGAGGGAGACGCAGAATCCGAAGCAGGCTCCAGGCCCTGAACTGTCCACACAGAGCCTGACACGGGGGCTCGAACTCACCCACCACAAAGTCATGACCTGAGCCGAAGTCAGACGCTCAACCTCCTGAGCCACCCAGATGCCCCAAGAAGAACTGATCTTTTAAAGATTCAAACTCTCTAGAGTTACCTTAAGAAAGCAGGTCTGGAGACCAGGGAGCATCATACGTCAGTGGTTCCCTCAATACCTCACGCTGTTTTGTGAAGCAGACACCGTCCAGCTGAGGTCTGTGTTCCTTGTGGCTCTCACACTTCCCACTGCTGATAGGACAGAATGTTATATAGCATGAAAGCCATCAGTCTCTCTCAAGAATTCCTTTCCCAGGCACCTAAGGGCTATGGTCAAAGTCCCAAATGCCTTCTCGCATTTCTTGTTCCTGAGAGCAACCCCAAATATCCCCAAATTCCTTGAGGTTGGCGATGCGAAAATAAACTTTCAAGCAGCCTCTGGATTACTATTTCAATAATCATGTTATACTCTGAGAAGTGAATTTTAAGCCACCAAGGTCATGCCGATATGTTACGAGTCATTTTCTAGCTGCCGTGGGGAAGGGTAGCGTAGAAAGGGCCCTGCATTCCGTGTCACCTGACAAGGGTCCTAATCCCAGCTCTGTCACTAGGCAATTATGTGAATTTATGTGAATCATTCAATAGCTCTGGACCTAAGGGCCCTCATCTATGCAGACTAAATTATTTCTGAGCTCCTATTCAGGACTAAGTTTCTGTGATCTGTACCCTCAATTTGCTATCGCTTGGATAGCCAGGTGGATCGAATGCTTCTCAGAAGTGCTAACCATCCTTCCGGAGAACGCTTGCACACAAGGTTATTAGGTAAATAAAAAAGTGTTTCTGTTTGAAGGAAAAAAAAAAACCTTTGCACTGTGTCTTCAAATTAATATTTAATGCATTAATATAAAGTTCATGCACACAATGTTTTCTATTCCTTTCATTTTATTTGGCAAATGTGGACTGGGTGAGTGTGATATGCTAAGCAATATATCAAATAGATGACAGATGTATCATTTGTCGATCATGGGCTCTTTAAATACTCCCAAACTGGAGACACTGTTCGATAATTTTATTTTACTGTTAATTGTTCAGCAATGATTTCATTTCTGTTTTGATACCCAACTTGTATGATGAGTTTATTTTCTAACTCAGTAGATATTCCATCATCATCTATGGTGAAGTGTTCCTTCACCAATTAAAATACCAGTGGATAATTGGATGACTTTGGTTTACAAGAACTGTAACTATGAGTCATGAATGGATTTCTTCACTGACACAAATCTAGTAACGCTCACATGTGATGATGCCACTAATTATAGGTCACAGCTTCTACTGATTTTCATTCCTACGCACTATGTGGTTCCCCAGTTTAAATTCACAGCTTTCAAACATCATATAGGGTTTGTACAAGATTGCATTGGAGCAACTTGCTGTACATGGTACAATAATATCTACAAACTCCTGGTATCCTGGGCTCAGATGAGTGATGCCAGACCCGAGGCACTTTTGTAATCCTGCCTTAACCACTGCTGTGAAAATACTTAGACAAAAATATCCCAATGAACCATGTGAAATAATTTTCGGGGCAAAATTCTGCAAGTCGTATATTTATATATGCAATCACAGGAACAGGTGGAGCCTGTGTATGTCCCGATCTAATTTTCTGTATTTTTTTTTTGCTTTATGCATTGTTAGAATTATTAAGCTCCTTTGTAGCACTTGATATTCATAGTCACAACAATAATAGATGCTGCCAAACCCAATTATAACTAAAGAAGCTTGACTAATAGTTGTTTTATCAACCAATAGAGATATTTCAAATCTTAATTGCAAGGACTTATGCTTTCTTATCCATGAATTGCCCATAGTCAGAGGTAACCCTAGGGAGAGGTAAAGCTTGTTATCTCAGGGATATTGTAGGAGTCTTAAGGACTTCAACAATAACCTCTGGGGAGGACACACAGAAAGGGGTGGTTGATTTGCTTATGTACCATAAAATATGTAGATTTTAATGCTAGTGTCACCTATGGAGTATCTATACTAGGTCAGCCACCCTGTTGCACGTGATTATATACAGTGGAGGCTGAGTCAAGGAGCTTCTCGCAATGGCCTCAAGCAAAGGAGAAGAGGAAACAGACGCCAATTCGTATGACTGGTTCTCTTTTAGGTGCCACATGTGAACACCTGCTGTGATGCCTACCTCCGCACAGATGAGGGGCATGCATCCGAAAGAATGGTATCTAAAAGAAAGTTCTTGGATGAATAGAAAGATGTCATCAGAGAGGCAATAAAAAAACTGATATGTTTATGTCTTAGCTTACATATACAGACTTTTTTGAATTTTATCGACATGAGGCAGCCCATCAGAGCTGGTTTATAGGTAAGAGACTTTACTAAAGCAATTTTCTACATCAGTTAACTGTAACCTAGAATTTAGGGTCAGTGGTGACTTTGCATGGAAGTAAAATACTAAAAGTTGCCTGGTTTCTCTTTCCATCCTTTTTTTCTCAACACCCCAGCAGCTGTGACATATATGAGCCAAGTGGGTAATGAGTTTATGCAACAACAATAATGCATATTCAGATATGTATAGCTCATATGGATCTACAGGTGGGTGTGACTAGTCCCTAATTCTGAGATAGAGAAAATAGTCATATGAACAAAAATTCCCAGTACTTAGGTGATATGTGATTTAGTAGTTATACACAGAAGAAACTTTAAGATCACAGGGGAAGAGATGCTTATGTGAACTTTCAGGGCCGGTTTAAGTTAGTGGTTCTGACCATACGAACGTTTGTGTGATTTCTCTCCAATGATAGACCATTATATTGACGTGATTTAAAATGCTCAATATAGGGGCACCTGTGTGGCTCAGTCAGTGGAGCATCCAACTTTGGCTCACATCATGGTCTCACGATTTGTGAGTTCGAGCCCTGCATCGGGCTTTGTGCTGACAGCTCTGAGCCTGGAGCCTGCTTCAGATTCTGTGTCTCCCTCTCACTCTACTCCTTCCCCACTCACCCTCTGTCTCTCTCTCTCTCAAAAATAAATAAATATTAAAAATAAAATGGTCAATATAATGCTGCAATAAACATAGGTGATATATTCTTTTGAATTAGTGTTTTTATCCTCTTCAAGTAAATACCCAGAAGTAAAATTACTGGTTTGCATGGTATTGTCTATTTTTAATATTTCGAGGAACCTCCATACTGTTTTTCATAGTGGCTGCATCATTTACAATAGTCAAGACATAAAAACAATCTAAGTGTCCATTAATAGATGGATGGATTAAAAAAATGTGGTATATACATATAATGGAACATTACTCACCCATAAAAAGGAACAAAATCTTACCACTCATGACAACAGGGATGGACCTACCCTACCCTTAGAGTACTATGCTAAGTGAAATAAGTCAGACAGAAAAAGACAAATGATGCATGATTTCACTTCTATGTGGAATCTAAGAGACAAAACAAACAAAAAAGAAATGACAACAACTACAACAAACAAACAGACTACAGAAAACACCCTGGTAGTTGCCAGAAAGGAGAGGGTTGCGGGAGCAGGCAAAATAGAGGAAGGGGATTTAAAGGTACAAACTTCCAGCTTAAAATAAGTAAGTCACAGGGATAAAAAGTACAGCATAGGAAATACAGTCAATAATTGTGTAATGACTTTGTATGGTGACAGATGGTAATTATACCAACAGTGGTGAGCATTATCGTTAAATCACTATGTTGTGCACCTGAAACTAGTATCATATCGTATGTGAACTATACTTCAATTTTTAAAAATTAGGTAATTACTGATAAGGAAGAACTTTAAAATTAAATAGTCCAATATATCAAACTGGAAACATCCAGGCAATATTCAACGTGCAAAGTAACTTTCAAACTGCAAACCAAATGGAGCATTTATAGAGTGACTGGTTTCAGAATCATGTACATTCCCCACATGCCTTCTTCAGTACATCCCTTAGCATCACTGGTCATGCAGAATGTGGATGAACAAATCAAAAATTGCTACCAATGTGTTATTAGCATTGGCCGAATGCTTTCCTTGAGACAATGCCAACCCCAGTAAAAATTCACTGGGGTTTGAAGAAATCTCAGGAACTTTTCTTGGTAGAGTTAAGTATGAGTTTCTATAAATAGGAAAGGCAAAAAGGAAAAACTGTTTTTTACCAACAAAAGAAAGAAAATTGTGCAAAGATGTAAAGCTACAGCCTTTAAGGAGAGAAAAAAATACATATAGCACTTTTATTGTAAGAAAGTGGGAACCCATTTAAACGTTCTTCAGATGGAGACTATGGCCATACAGCGAATAATGTGGATAATATGACTCAATATCAGGAACAGTGATGATTAAGTCTATTGTTTATAATTGGAGATGTTTCAATGTTATCATATTTTGTTTTCGTTAACTGATTTGTTCATCTTTCCATTCATCCAGCTTTAATTAGGCCGACTCTATGTATATTCATTCAACATTTATTAAGTGTTTACACTTGCTGGCTATTTTGCCAAACCCTGTGGATTTTGAGATTCTTTTTATGGAGGATGGATAAACAATAGCAACTAACGTAAAATCACCATGTGAGAGGTAATGGTATGTTGTCATTGAAGAATTATTTCACCTTTTATCTGACATGATACTGTGTGTGTGCGTGTGTTAACCACAGTAGGTTGATGTAACTGTTTAGTATCCAGAAGCTACAAGCTGTTCCTTTTTGCATATGCTTGCCTGAAGGGAGAAAGGTATATATAAACATTATTAACTAGAAGTAAACTTAATTTGTTAGTAGAAAATGAAATTGTTTCCATCCATTCCATATGGAACAGTTCTCGGAACCCAAAATTATGAAGTGAGAGTTTATTTTTTAAGACTCAGACCATATTTGTTGAAGGTTATAGGAAGAGACAGTGTCGACATTAACTTGTCTGTCTAGTTCATAGAAAGTCAAAATGCTATTATTTAAAAACAGGCCCAGCTTAAACACTACCCACGAGCCATCTGATCTTCCTGCCTTTTGAATTCACCCTTCAGTTTGGTGTTAAATCTCAAGCACTTTCTCCCAAAAGTAAATTTTTGAGTTTGTGGGGTTTTTTTTTAGTGAAATATAACTGACATTCAACATTATATTCATTTCAGGGATTACAACATCATGACTCAGCATTTGCATACATTGTGAGATGATCACAATAAGTCTAGTCACCATCTGTCACCATACGAAGTGACAAATGTGTTTTGCTTGTGATGAGAACTTTTAAAATTTACTTCCCTAGCAACTTTCAAATTTGCAATACAATATTACTGACTATGGTCACCCTGCTTACATTTCCATGACTTATTTATTTTATAAGTGGAAGTTTGTATATCCTGATCCTCTCCACTTATCCCCTAAGCCTCCTCCCTTCTAGCAACCACCAACCTGTTCTCTGTATCTCTGAGTTTTGTTTTGTTTTGTTTAGATTCTATGTCCAAGTGAAATCACGTGGCACTTGTCTTTCTCTGCTTGACCTATTCACTTAGCATAATGCCTTCAAGTTCTATCCGTATTGTCACAAATGGCAAGATTTCCTTCTTTTTTTATGACTAGGTACTATTCCATTGCATGTATATGTATGTGATAAATGTAATCCTTATGCATTCATCTATCAATAGATACTTAAGTTGCTTCCATATCTTGGCTATTGTAAATAATGTTGCAATGAACATAAGGGTGTATGTATCTTTTCCAATTAGTGTTTTTGCTTTCTTCAGATAAATACTAAGAAATATGATTGCTGGGTCATGTAGTAATTCTATTTTTAATTTTTTGACGGCCCTCCAAACTGATTTCCATGGTGGCTACCCATAGAACAAAACCTAATGGCAACAAAAGCAAAAATAAACAAATGGGACTACATCAAACTAAAAAGCTTCTGCACAGAGAAGGAAACCACCAATAGATGAAAAAGGCAACGTACTGAGTAAGAGGTGATATATGCAAATAAATTATCTGATAAGGGGTTCATATCCAAATTTCTGAATTTTTAACCTCAAAAGACTGAAAAAAACTTGCGCCAGTTCTCCCAAGCACATCCGGTACATTTCTCCAAAGCGTCCTTGACATGGGGAAGATGTTATTTACATCCTGATGACAATAAGAACTGAGAGAAAATAAACGTGTTATCACATAATGATATGTTGAATGAATTGATCAATAAGCATTTGTTGTGTCATGTGCCTTTGGGTTATTACTCAAAGAGGCAAAATGCCTTACTCATAAACAATTAAAATACCCATGTTCCTTACCTGATGTACCGCTTTCTCTTTTGCATACTTGATAAGAAAAGACTTTTTTAAGCCAGCTATTCTACTCAGTACTGGTAGAAGCTTCGTGTATGCAATTCTAATATGCCAGTGGTTTTGAATATAAAACGGATTTAGCTCTGCTAGGTAGCATTTCTTCCAAGCACGACAACAAAGAGCTAGATGCATAAGGACAAAACCCCTGCTGTAGGTGCGCTAATTATTTAACTGTAGAAGCAGATCGAGGCACCAGTATCTACAATAGAGGGATGCATATCCGAAGGGCCAGATGCTCAGTTCAGTTGAACAAGAGATCTTGTTTGACTGCTAGGGCTAAAACGTCCGATTCTTTTCTAATTCTACACAGGCTATTTTATTATTTAGAATACGGTTTGCGCAGAGGACATGCCTACCTCTTCTTCAACATTATTAAACGGTCATTAGAGGCTGCTGCATAGGGAACATATAAATGAAATGATACGATAGGTGTAGCCGTTTCAGGAGTCAAGATGATAAATGACTCTGAGGAGAGCTGGCTCGAAGAAAAATACCAATAAGGGCCTCTGGTAGAAGGAGCCTTCACAGAGCGCACAGCAACTCAGCTGTCACAGGTTACTGGGTTCTTGGAGGGCTGACAACGAAGTCAGGGAATGAAGCTGATTTCCATAGAATGACTCAAACCACAGGCTTCAAAAAAAAAAAACACTCACTAAAGTCGCCATTGCCCCACGTTCATCTGGACCTCTTTCCGACAAAGGTAGAAATATCATCACTCAGGGGAAAGGTTGATGTCGGTCCTCTGGTGTGGAGCGTGGGTAAGATATTCAGAATTCTGAAAGGCAAATAAAGCTGGACAGATGTTTATTTCATTTTACAGCAGTCTTCACCTTACTCTCTCCTTGCAGGTGCCCCACTAGGATACGAAAAGGAGTCAGAGTGACCGTGGTACCCACCATGTGACAGAGGAGTGAAGATTCAAGCACTAGGGATATTTTAATTCTTGGTGGGGAGGGCTACACCACCCTTCCCGGGTTGTTCCCGTACTAGAAGTTACTGACAGAGGAAGGGAGGAAGGAGGAGAGATAGATGACAACAGAGGCAGACAGACAAAGGCAGAGACAGACAAAGACACAGCACACAGAGGGGGAGAGAAAGAGAGTTATCAGGAATCAATGAGGCTCCTTCAATGCCAATGAGCTGGTGTTTCCCGTCCCGGTGAGAGTTTATGGACAGCACAGGCAGATGATGAACAATACAGGGAGAATTCTTTAAGGTAGTGGTTTTCAACCTTGACTGCACTGTAGAATGACCTAGAAAAGCTAATTTATAATCATCCATTCCTGGGTCCCAACCCAGACCAATTAAATCAGAATTTCTGGAAATATAAATCTCCATAGGTAATTCTAAAATGAAGCAAAAGTTTGAAAACTACCAGTCTAAAAGTACAGGGGGGAAATGAGATGTATTTTGATACAGTTGACTATTCATCGTGTTATTTGAATTTGTAAAGTTGGAATTTGTAAACATGTTATGGTAGTAAATAATCTCCATGCCACAGCATCAAGAATAGATATAATAAACAATTGTGACGGGACCCATTGACCTCAAGATACTTCATATAAACATGAGGTTTCCTCCAGGTGCTAAATAATTCTTTACATGCTGCAACACAATGCATATCTTAAAGGCTAAGCATACAACATGTTTCTTATGCCAATCTATGTGGATTTGACCATTTGTTAGCATTTGAACAAATTGGGTATTTTACACTTTTGTCAGTGTTGTCATGTAGGGGAAAATGTGAAGATAACTTGAAATATTATTTCTAAGATGCATGTGGTCACTGTGGACTGTCACCAGACTCAAGTTTGAGTCTGGTTCTTATTCCAAATTTGGGTGACAGACAACCTGATATATCTAAATATTATCATCTTTAGCTTTTTTATAAACTTGACTCGATAATATTTCCCATGAGCATAGAGAGAAAATTAAACACAAAATAACAATGTGCTGTGTGGAGGCAGGTAACATATAGCAGGAAGCTATTTTGACATACTACTGAACATAGATTTTCCTTGGTATTTCTCTTACATTGGATACACATTCATTTGGTTTTAAAAGTTGAGGACTAGAAATAGGATTTAAAAGCTGTAGACAAATATGTGATGAAGTTGAGTTAGTTTTTCCCCGCTCCCTCGAGTAGGAAACACAATTTCCACTTGGAGCCAGGGATGATAAGGGGGAAGCAAAAGCTTCATATGCTGGGGTTCTCCTGAAAAGTGGTGTTCCATCTCATCTGAACTCAAGAAAATAGGATAAGAGAAACTTCAGAAAGATTTGGGGGAATATAAAAATGAATGGTTCAAATTCTTCATTTTAAAATATATATTCCAGGGAGGGGTGTCTGGGGGGCTCAGTCGGTTGAGCCACCGACTTCGGCTCAGGTCATGATCTCACGGTTCGTGGGTTTGAGCCCTGCGTCAGGCTCTGGGCTGACAGCTCAGAGCCTGGAGCCTGCTTCGGATTCTGTGTCTCCCTCTCTCTTTCCTCCCTTGCTTGTTCTCTGTCTCTTTCTGTCTGTCAAAAATAAATAAACGTTAACAAAAAATTTTAAAATATATTCCAGGGAAATCAAAATTCTGTGCCCCGAAAGGCAAAGAGAAGGAGTTGTGGAAATGAAGGCCAATGTCGTTATAGAGAGGTCAGAGATCCATGGTGGAGTTACTAAGATACAGCAGAGTTGCTCCCAAAGGAAGAACAAAAGAGCTTTGCTAAACCTGGATTCAGTGATGCTTCATGTTTAGGAAGAAAAGGCAACAAAGCTGAGACCTTCATGTAGGAAGGGATGAGGCAGAACCAGTGATGCTTTAGTGGACACCATGTCAGGTGTTCCCATCCACAGTCCTGGGCCACTATTGCATTGTCACTACCATTTCTTCATACTTCAAAGAAAACCAAGCAAATGGTAGAGAGAAATCCAATATGGCTGACATTTTTTTTTCACAATCTATCAGAATTGCATTTAAAACAGAAATGAATTTATTGTGTGGTGTTAAAATCACACTTCATGCCCACCTGAATTTGTGGCTTAGATGTGTAGCTAATATGGAACGTGTATCCATAGCATAAAGAACAAAAGAAAACAAAATGCACACACTCATGTTGATCATAGGCTGAACTTCTCTGACTCTCTCTAGATTGTTGATGATCTACACTTCAATACGTTTGGCTGTGAAGCTTATTATACAAGATCTCTTGAATTCGTGCTCTATTTTTGGATCTTGTGCACTACTTCCTGCTTCATGGTTCTCTTCACTGTTGTGTTGTGTTTTTTTCCCCCATGTTTGACTCAACTTGGATTTCAAACACACCACAGCTTTCAAATTGATCCTGGTGAGTCAGGCTACCGAACCCAAACCAGGCGGGATATGTATGAGGCAAATGCAAATTGAAGTCTACTCTTTATACAGTGTTAGCCAACAAAACAATGACGAGTTACACACACACACACACACACACACACACACACGTATACATTACCAGTTTCACTATGTATAAAAGTAAGATGAAATTCTTCAACGTGGCATGTGAGAGGGTGATGTCTTCAATATATTAATTGATTGCAATACCCGCTTTTCCTTTTGGGAGAATAACAGAACTGGGTCTGAAGAGAAGAGGAGTGAGAAGGTCAATTGGCAACTAAAATTAGATGAAGAGAGAGAATGATCTGGGATCAGGAGAGAGCTGGGTCCTTCTATTGCCGAAAAGCACGATGTACACTCTGCCCTACATGTAACCGCCATCCCTATTTTACACGCCAAGCAAACACACAATTTTTTTTAAAGGTAGAAGACCTAGACTTTCTGAGAGGAAGTGAGCGCATAAAGAGAGTATCTGGTCTTCCATTTCTGAACGTACGTTAACTTATTTATCTTGACCACCTCTTCAACTAACCACTGTTTTTATCCAAGGTGAACCAGAGGACGCTGCGACAGAGACTCAGCATTACGGTGGCTAAAGAAAATGGGATGCACAAGTATATTTCTCTCAGGGGACAGTACTTAGGTCTCAAGTTGCAGTACTGCAGGGCATGTTTAGGAATTGAGGGAGAGAGGGACGCCGGAGTGGCTCAGTTGGCTGAAGGTCTGACTTTTGATTCCAGCTCAGGTCATGATCCCAGAGTCGTGAGATCGAGCCCCACGTCAGGCTCCATGCTCAGCTACTTAAATTCTCTCTCTCTCTCTCTCTCTCTCTCTCTCTCTCTCTCTCTCTGTCTCAAAAAAAAACAAAAAAACAAAAAAACAAAAAAAAGAATTGAGGCAGAGGTTGGGAACCTTGCTGCTCACCAATGGGGGACCCAAAGTGAAACAGAAACAGCAAGGGGTATCCTTATGGGGGTCAGCAGTACTCCCACAACCAAAGAGGGCCAAAAACCTCATAAACACTAACCAGCACAGGTTGTATTTTTTGTCTCACAACTCAGCGGCCACATGCCGGTTGCAGAGAATAGGAATATATTCATGAGCAAGTCAGAATCTGTCCTGTTAAAGGCCTGTGGGATGAAGGCCAGCATCTGTTCTGTCATTTGAATTTGATTACAGAAAAGACAAGTCCAAACAGAGAGTTCTGACCTGGATATTAGAAAAGGAGGGGATTTTTTGTTTGGAGGGGTGCAGTAGGCATTGCTGTGCTATTACAGCCTCACTAGCAAGAGCATTTACACCCATCTGTGTATCCATGAGACACTTGTGAGAGGTGGGAGGTTAATTTAGTATATTTTCACTTCTTACACATTTATATACATGAAGCATATTTCCTTTGGATCTAACTTTTATTGATTCATTGGTAGATTTAGTAATTTGACTTCTTCTGAACATTGACACTTCCTTTCCCACTCCACCAACGGTAAGCTGGCCTCAACACACGGTAGTATATTTAGCATTATAAAAATGCCACGAGGGGCGCCTGGGTGGCTCGGTCGGTTAAGCGTCTGACTTCGGCTCAGGTCATGATCTCACGGTCCGTGAGTTCAAGCCCCGCATCAGGCTCTGTGCTGACAGCTCGGAGCCTGGAGCCTGTTTCGGATTCTGTGTCTCCCTCTCTCTGACCCTCCCCTGTTCATGCTCTATCTCTCCCTGTCTCAAAAATAAATAAAATGTTAAAAAAAATATGCCACGATACCCGAGAGCCCAGAATGCACATAATTTGAAGAGTGAAATGGCTGGAGAGCAGGATGTCTCATTACCCATAGGTAAGTGCCTGAAATTTGTGTCTAGATGTTTAAATATAAACAGTTCCTGATATCTGGACTGTGAGTAAGTCACATAATAATGTGATGTAAGTCACATTACCACTCCTTAATTGCCTCCATTACTAACTTCATTACTTCTTTTTGGCTTCAGGAGGACCCTGGGTGAGCTCATGGGGCTCAACTGCTTCGGGTGAGAGAGAAATGAACTCTTGTCCGTGGGTATGTTGCTGGAGTTCCATTGATACACATCACACTTTGAGCCCAGGTTACGGTGAACCGAGTGGCTGAAATGATCCTTGGGGAGTTCGCTGCAGTGTGGGCCCCCTCAGCAAGGCAGGTGCCTAAAGCCAGGCCTTCCTGTCACATTTTCCAGTCTCTGCCTGTTCGTATCACCTAGTCTCCTGAAGCCCATGGTGTGGCGTTGTACCGAAAGGGACATTTTGCTTTTCTTAGATAACAGGTCTATTTCACCATCAACATTCTTTCCCTGCCGTTGAGATACAATTTATGTTTTAAGCAAAATCTCCATAGTGCCATGCCATATTTTGCAATGAGACTTTAACTTCCCCAGAAGTATATGAAGTCTGAAGGGTAGAACTGAAAATACAAGATCACATTTCATTAGCTGCCGACAGAAATGGGACAATTAACTCTGTCTTATACATGCACTTGGGGGCATACTTTGTTGGTGGTTGATATTTTTCAATAATACCCTCTCTAGAGCTTTCCTGTCTCTGATTATCAGCTGATAATCTTCAAATCCCTTTGCCCTTTTCTCTTTCATGCAGATATTTAAGCGCCTTCGTTCATAGGTTTATGGAATGTATTCACTGAGTGCTTGTCAGAGCTGCGGCTTCTATGTTTTCTCAGAATCTTTCTTGACAATAGATGACTAAGATTTTCACTGCCTTGAAAGAAACTTAGTCCATGGTGAAATTATGTCAAATTGGTTTACTGAAAAATGAAAAATTCAAGTTTTCTATTTTGCACTCTATAAGAAATTATTTAACAGACACATTTACATTTAAATATGCTAAGCACTCTGCGAGGCACCAGGCAAATGTAATGTCCAACACGCAATCCCTGGTTCCAGGGTGGACAGCTTGAGAACATCACTAGAATAGACAGACAAAAGCATGAGGCGAGAAAGGAGGAGGGCAGATGGGAGGGCAGGAACCACATGCCCCCGTCTCCCTTAGACCAACCCCATTTGCAGTTTAACACAGTGTGATATGAAAAAGATACTTGCTGCAAGGACTTTCCCAACTTTGAAGCATATCTGCTAAAGGAGAAGCTTGTCCACTAGTAACCCCAACGCTGTTATTATATCATTATAATATCATTTGCATTGCAGTCCGCCCCCGGCCCAGCCCCTTTGCCATGGGTTTCTGCTTAGGCGCTTAGGGGAAGCAAATGGACAGAGACATGCACAAAAGTTGGAGGAGAAGAAATCAGGGCAGATCCACAGGGTGAGCTGATAATGAAATGGGAAGGAGGAGACCAAATAGACCACTATAAACAAAAGAAAACAAAACAAAACAAAACAAAACAAAACAAAACAAAACAAAACAAAACAAAAACTGCAGAGCTCAGAGGGCTGCTACCTACCCTCCAGGCAACCCATGGCTTTGGAGTGTCTTTTTGCCTTGCAAAATAAAACCTCTCTGCCTTAACTTTCTGTTATTTCCACTGATTCTCTCCTCTGAGAAGACAAGAACTGAGGAATTTTACAATCCACTACTCGGTAACAAGCATCACATTAACAGAGTGTAAAAATACAAGTTATATGAAATATAAGGCATGATAAAATGAGTGACATCTGACTCAAGTTGTTTTTGCCATACTAGCTGTGAAGCCCTGGGCAAGTTATTTACTCTGAACTTGGTTTTCTCATTTGCATAATGGGATGATAAAAATAATTCCTGCTCTGGGGAAGAAATAGGAGCATAAAAAGTTCTTAGCACAGTGTCTGGCACACACGCAGCCTTAAATAAATGTTAGTTATTTTTACTATTATCCTTAAAGCAGAGTCAAAATACAGAATTGTTATCAGAACCATAGTTGCTAGGGAGGGAGAAAATGTCTCTCTTGAATACGTGTAGAAAAACCAAGTAGGTGTCACAAAGGCAATGAGTGAACTGCATGGATCTTTATGGATTACTAGAAACATCCTTTAGCCTCGGCCAGCTGTTAAGACAGATGTGTGTGTGTGTGTGTGTGTGTGTGTATGTGAGTGTACCTGTGTTTATATGTGTGTGTTGGGGGCATTCAGAGATAATTTTAATTTGCATTTTGTACTTTTTTTTCTTTTCCAAATAAAGGACTAGGCTCATCAAACCCATTATATCATCTATAATTCTTTGGTTGCACTATAATCTAATTTTGACTATTTATAATTTTGACTATTTATTAATTCTGATTATATTATATGCATTAATACATAATTAATACATATATAAATATATTCTATATCTGATATATATTAATATATATTAATTCTAACTAATTAATATCTAATAATATATTATATTATTAAATATTATTATATTATATTATATATAATATAATATTAAATGTTATTAAATAATATATATTAATATACAATAATATATAATAATATGTATGTATGTATATATATTAAATATTATTATATTGTATATAATATAATATATTATTAAATGTTATTAAATAATATATATTAATGTATGATAATATATAATAATATGTGTGTGTATGTATATATATATGTGTATATATACATATATATGTATATATGTATATATACACATATATATGTATGTATACACATATATATATGTGTATATATATATGTATGTATATATATATATATATGTGTATATATGTATATATACACATATATATATATGTAAGTTTGGGGAATGTACACAATCAAATGGGAGGATGAGGATCCAGGCCCAGAGAAGTGAGAAACCCAAGCAGTCTTGGTGATAGAGACTATTCAAGAGTATCCTTTGGAATCTTCTGCTCAATTGAATAAACTCCAACTGCTTCTTTCATGCTTCCCCTTAAGACTCAAGATTCTTGTTTAGGTCCTACCTCTGCCTGCCTCTACTGTGTGACATTACCCCGCTTTAAAGGTGTCCACGTCAGAAAACACCATGCCAGTCATAGGGTCACACATAATTAGATGCTTTCTTACTCTGAAATATGGAAGTTCCTAAATGAGCAGAGTTATGGGTGAAGGGGCCCATAACCAGCCAGAGGTAGAGGGAGAAAAAGAGAGACAGACTGGGGCTCTAAAGCAGTGGCTCAGGGGATGTGTGCATAATGAGAGGTGCACTCCTGTGTGCATGGAGGAAATCAGAAGTGCCAGGCCAGTTGCCTTGCCTCGATTTAGAGGGATTGACAGTAACAAGTGAGCTGGGATGTCGGAGATGGTGTCCGCAGTGGCTGCTGGTGACAGCTTAGGCTAACTGCTGTTTTGCCGTCAATGTCTTCCTGTTTCCAATCCTGTTTCTCTACAGTTCTCATGAGGTAGAGACGGATTGGTCATGTGACCACCGCATGTGTATCCTTCTGACTTACACTCCCAACGTCGCTGCACGTTGGAGGCTGGCTGTTCCCCAAAAGGAGAGACAGTGAATAACAGGAAGCCAGATGATCAGAAGGAGCAGGTCTTAACCTGAGGGTGTGACCCCCAGTCTTTAAAGTTTTTTGAAAACATTGTTTTTTCCTTCTTGTATGTGTCATCATAAATGCAAGAAAGATGAGCAACACATTTTTGGAGGAAGATAGCATATGTAGGAAGAGACGGGAATAGAGAGAGGACAGAGGGAGTGAGATAGATTAAAAAAAAATCAAAATAAAAATAAAGATAGCATTCAGATTTTAAATTTTAATTCATGTGTTTCAAATGTGTATTATACACCAAATTGTGCATATCATGAATCCCCCACTAAAATGCTTTAGGTCTGTTACAGGACATTATGAGGTCTACTAATTTTCAAAAAACTCTTATCATGAAATATTCATCATAGCACAAAAAAGTTTTTTTAATAAACATTGAATTCTTTTTAATGAACTTTCACGATCATATTCATATGGCTGTATCCTGTGAAATTTCCACAGACCTTTTTTAATATACATACATGTATATTATGAATCAAATTATTCAAAAAGATGAACAAAATATTACGGGAAAAAAAACCTTACAAAAGTATCCCATTCTTCAAAGTAGATGATTAAAATATTTATTTCATTTATATATTCTTTATAAAATAATTGCCCATATTTTTTGACCACTTAACTGTAATTGGCATTAGGCTGAGGAAAGATGATGGCTGTCCCAGAGATCATGACATTATTACTGCAAATCTTTAAAGAAGAATATAAACATTTCACCAAAACACAAAGATACAGTTTAATGATGTTAGTAATTTCAAATCATATTCAAAATGCACTTAAAACTAGATACTTTCATTCTGTGCATCACTGAACAGAAAGAAATTGCTTTGTGACAACTTGTCTGACTCACAAGTTAAAAATAATCCTCTGCTGTTCTTAGTTTCAGAACAATGTGTTAATAACTCTATTGTAGTACAAACAACAGTTCATATTATTTAGTTACAGGCATCTATCCTAGGCTTATGTTTGAAGCAACTAAACCAGATGCTTATCTGTGTCCTTGTGATATCAACACTTAGCACAAGGCCAAACTTCTGAGAGTAGAACTCAATGCAATTGATCTTGTTAAATAATAAAATAGTTGTCATATGATAAAAGGGAAGAAAGGGGGAATTAGACACGGAACCTAATTTCTCCCACTCCCAGGTCCACTAGTGTCCAACTTTGTACTCTTGGGAAAAGAACTCCTTTTCTGTCTGTCTGTGAAAAACAAAATATGTGACTCTCCTTGTTGTTTTTAGAGGAAAAGTGATAAGGGATATCCTAACATATACGCAAAATATGGTTTTTGGGGATTCGTCATGCTCCTACATATCCTTGAGAATAAGTGCCTGGTGATCAATATCCAAGAAAATATAAGGGCGGTGTGGCAATTAAAGGAGAGAGGGATCTACAGAAGACTGGAGATTTTCCATAAAGTATTGACAGCCTCTGAGCTCTTGAAAATATGTTTGCATGAACCTCATTTTGGCTCCTGTCTAGGAGTCTTGGTAAGTAAGATGAAATAATTTAGGGAAATTATTTTAATAGTGTTTATTGAGCACTTTGTATCTAGGAACTTTGTTAGCTATTATGGATATGTGTAAACTAACAGAAACATCTTTCAGTCTAAAGAAAAATGCAGACAAGGAAATAAAAATAATAATAATAACATGATAAATCAAAGGAAATATAATACAAATGTACTAGAGGGGAGGCTTGGGTCATTTTTCTCAGCTTATTTGCTCTTGAGATCTTACGATAACAAAACTGCAAACCCAGTGTTGCTCTGGAGCAGTTCCTACAGACTCAGGTGTGCTGATTGTGGGCATTTTTTCCAACTCTTTTTTTCAGCGGTGTGTTAATAACTTGAATTTGGCCATGCTGGGGATATTTACACCAAAGACATAGACAAATATTAGAAACTGAGACTTTTCTTTACCACAACACCTAAAGTCAGATTTTCAAATGTTTATATGGTGATGTTTTTATACTACTGCATACAATTCTAAAATAAAATAGTTGAAAAGAAAATGAAAATACTTTTATGTCTTTACGCTAATGCTATAATAGTAGGGGACTTCAACACCCTACTTATAGCAATGGACAGATAATCAAAGCACAAATTCAGCAAGGAAGCAATGGCTTTGAATGACACACTGGATCGGATGGACTTAACAGATATATTCAGAACATTTCATTCTAAATTAGCAGAATACACATTCTTCTTGAGTGCACATGGAACATTCTCCAGAACAGATCACTTAGTGGGTCACAAATCAGCCCTCAACAAGTATAAAAAGATTGACTTCATACCTTGCATATTTTCAGACCACATTGCTATGAAACTTGAAATCAACCACAAGACAAAATTTGGAAAGACCATGAATACTTGGAAATTAAAAAACATCCTACTAAAGAATGAATGGGTTAACCCATTCAATGTGAAATTTCCAGATCATCTGTAAACCTACAACTTTAATAGGATAGAAGACTACTAAAAGTGGAAGACAAATTAGTGAAGAAAAGATAGATCTTCAAAATTGAATGGCAGGGTGTTTATGCTTAAAGCCCAATTCTGTTTATTCTATTAAGTATTTATATTTCATTTGTATTGCACATTTGCATATGTGCCCATTTAAAAGATTCATGTATACTTGAAAGAGACCATAAAGTTGTATCAGTAACGTCCAGTCATATTTGGTCAATCAGTGTTTGATATAATTGAAAGATATGAGTGAAAAACAGTCTTCCAGCATGTAAATGCCATTGACTTTTGGCCCGATATTTAGTATAATAAAAATGAGATTATTAACCCCCCCCAAAAAAAATACATGGAAGCCAATGAAAATGAAGCACGACAGTCCAAAACCTCTGGAATGCAGCAAAGGTGGTCATTAAGAGGGAAGTATATAGCAATCCAGCCCTTCCTAAAGAGGAAGAAAAGTCTCAAATACACAGCATAACCTTAAACCTAAAAGTGCTGGAAAAAATACAGCAAATGAAGCCCCAAACAAGCAGAAGAAGGGAAATAATAAAGATTAGAGCAGAAATCAATGATACTGAAATAAAAAAAATCAGTAGAACAGATAAATGAAACCAGGAGCAGTTTCTTTGAAAGAATTAACACAATTGATAAATACCTAGCAGAATGATCAAAAAGAAAAGGACCCAAATAAATAAAATCATGACTGAAAGAAGAGAGATCACACCCAACATCGCAGAATTACAAACAATAATAAGAGAATATTTTGAGCAATTATATACCAACAAATTGGGCAGTCTGGAAGAAATGGGCAAATTCCTAGAAACATATATGACACAGTAAGAAACAGAACATTTGAACAGACCCATAACCAGAAAATAAATTGAGTTAGTAATCAAAAATCTGCCAACAAACAAGAATCCAGGGTTGGATGACTTTTCAGGAGAATTCTAAGAAACATCTGAAGAGTTAACACCTATTGTTTTGAAGCTGTTCCAAAAAAAAAAAAAAATAGAAATGGAAGGAAACTCCAAACTCATTCTACAAGGTCAGGATTACCTTGATCCCAAAACCAGACAAAGACCCCACTAAAAAGAACAAGAGACCAATATCCCTGATGAACATGGATGCAAAAATTCTCAACAAGATACTAGCCAACAGGATCCAACAATAAATTAAATGTATTATTCACCACAGTCAAATGGGATTTATACCAGGGATGCAGGGCTGGTTCAATACCCACAAATCAATTAGTATGATACATCACATCAATAAAAGAAAGGATAAGAACCACATTAGCCTCTCAACAGATACAGAAAAAAACATTTGATAAAATACAGCATCCTTTCTTGATAAAAATCCTGAAGAAAGTAGGGACAGAAGGAACATACCTCAAGATCATAAAGGCCATATATGAAAGACTCAATGCTAATATCATTCTCAATGGGGAAAAACTGAGAACGTTCCCCCTAAAGTCAGGAACACGACAGGGATGTCCACTCTCGCCACTGTTATTCAACATAGTGTTGGAAGCCTAGCCTTAGCAATCAGAAAACACAGAGAAATAAAAGGCATCCAAATCTGGAAAGAAGTCAAACTTTCACTCTTCATAGATAACATGATACTCTATGTGGAAAACACAAAAGACTCCACCAAAAAACTGCTAGAACTGGTCTATGGTCAGTAAAGTCACAGGATATAAAATCAGTGTACAGAAATCGGTTGCATTTTTATGCAATAATGATGCAGCAGAAAGAGAAATCAAGGAACTGATCCCATTTACAACGGCACCAAAAAACATAAAATAGCTAGGAATAAATCTAACCAATGAGGTGAAAAATCTATAAACTGGTAACTACAGAAAGCTTATAAAAGAAATTGAAGAAGACACAAAAAATTGAAAAAAACATTCCATGCCCATGGATTGGAAGAAAAAATATTGCTAAAATGTCGATACTACCCAAAGCAATCTACATATTCAATGCAATCCTTATCAAAATAACACCAGCATTCTTCACAGAACTAGAACAAATAATCCTAAATTTTGTATGGAACCCAAAAAGACCCCAAAGAGTCAAAACAATCTTGAAATAGAAAACCAAAGCAGGAGGCATCACAATCCCAGACTTCAAGCTATACTACAAAGCTGTAGTCATCAAGACAGTATAGTACTGGCACAAAAACAGACATTCAGATCAATGGAACAGAATAGAGAACCCAGAAATGGACCCACAAACATATGGCCAACTGATCTTTGACAAAGCAGGAAAGAATATCCAATGGAATAAAGACAGTCTCTTCAGCAGATGGTGCTAGGAAAACTGGACAGTGACATGCAGAAGAATGAACCTGGACCACATTCTGACACCAGACACAAAAAGAAACTCAGAAAACATTTCACACATTTTTTTTTCCTGTCTGTGAAGTCATGTTTTGCATGCCTATGATAGCTTTAGAGTGTGTTTTTCTTTCTTTACTTGTATCTAGGAACCTCCGGGGATCGGGGTGGGGGGGGGGAGCAATAAATAATTCAAAATTCCTAATTAATGATACTCTTCTTAAGATATCAGATACATTTATTAGAGTGAGAATTTTGATTGAGGTTAAGTGATTTTTAAGCTTAAGATTGAGGTTAAGTGATTTTCCCCTTAGCTGATAGGCTTGTCATTACACATCACAGGTAATAACCCTTGTCATACGTTATAGATCAGTGCATGGTAAGCATGAAATACCCAACCGGTAGACTGCTGTGGAAACCAACCGCGCACTAGCTGCAGTTTTCAAATGACCTGACGTGATAATCACTGGCCAAAATACCAACTGAAATTCAAAGGAGAGCTTTGCTGGATCGAGTGCCGTTTTGCTTAGTACAAATTAATTTCACAGTTTCCTTTTTCACCAGTGATCACCAAGGATCCATGTCCTCCTGCCAATAAATAAGACTTCATTTGTTTCTTGAAATAATTATTGGTGTGAAAGAGAACTTGCAGAAGGCAGTCCTTGTAGCCTGTGGCTATTTCTCCTCCACCAGAGCACTCTAAATTCGTTAACTTGTAGAAATTACCTTTGTACCAGGCGATTATCTCTCTAACCCAATCAATTTGTCTGTATTTTCCTCGCTGCACGGTTTGTAAACTGGGGAGAAAATCTGCCTGTTTGGATACATAAGGGAGGCCAAATTTCCACTTTAGAGTTACTTTTCGGTTTATGAAATTGTAAAAACCTGACTTCTTGAATAATGTTCCCTTCCTATTCAGCTATTATCTGTGATATGTAATGTTGAGTAATTATGTGATGTGTAATAATGATTCCACCACCCCTTTCAGGCTTTATTTACCATGGAGTAGGGTTTCAACGGGGTTTAGATGAGTAAATACAACATTCTGCCTGAATTACTACAGGTGGGGACAGGTTACAGGACTGAGGATACTTCTTAGTATCCAGAGCTGATCTGTTAGCTCTGTGTTTTGCTGCAGGCATGAGCTGTTGATACTTGCGGGGGGGAGGCGGAGGAGGTTCTAATTGCTAACACTTCCATAAGGCAGATAAAGGTTAGCAAGTAAGGAAAAGAAAAAAAAGTTCAGGAACACATAACAGCACTTTTCCCCAGAGTCCTAGCCAAAAAATTCAGAAAACAGGAGGTTCCCATTCCATTTTTCAGAGGATGTTTTAAAGGGCTATTTGTTCTATTGAGATCTAAGGTTCTAAAAACACGATGAATTATGGAAAGAATCTGGATTTGTAATGTGTTTTGGTCTAAGTCTTCTCTGGATTTGTGAGATGTCCTCTCTCCAATTGGAGAGGCCAGTTACCACGAGAGTGAGAAGCCGATACCATCTGAGGACCGACCTACACACCCGACTTCCAAGGGGAATGTTGAAGGACAGTGGACTAATTCAGGAGGGGTAGGTAGAGAGATGGGAGAGTCACATGGTTTGAGGGTGAAATTTGATTCATAGCTTAGTAGGTTTGCAACTTTGGCCAAATTTCTCACATCCCCAAGCCCTATTTGTTTGATTTATGACATTGCTGAAAAACTTTAGCTAGTACAGTGCCCCTCCTTAATTATCTGCAGTTTGACATTGTACACTTCCAGTTACCATCTAAAAACAGATGGTTCTCCTTATGAAGTATTGTTAGAAGGTCAATAGCAGCCTGACAGTACGTCCTGCTATGCCATTCACCTCCCTTCATCTCATCACGTAGGCATTTTATGATCTCACATCATCACAAGAAGAAGGGTAAATACAGTACAATAAGAAGGGTGAGTACATTACAGTAAGATATCTATAGAGACAGAAAGTCTTCCTTAACATAAATTTTATTACAGCTTCTAGTAATAATTGTTCTATTCTATTATTAGCTGTTGTTGTTAATCTCTTAGTGTGCCTAATTTAAAAGTCAACTTTCTCATAGATAAACACGTATAGGAAAAACCGGTATATATAAAGGTTCAGTACTATCCACAGTTTTAGGAATCCACTGGGGGGTCTTGCAACCCCCCCCCCATATTGGGTAACTACTTGATATATTGAACTTGTAAATAAACCTGGCACCAAATTAGAAGCTTTACTTCTTCCATCTGTTGTAATCTTTTTAACAATTCCATGGGGGTATATCTACATTTTCAAGTGAGCAATTGAGTTTTAGAATGATTATATAGTTCTCTTGAAGTCACATCACTGGCAGATGGCAGAGTTAGAATTCAAACCCAGAAAATCCCATTCCAAAGCTCACACTCTTATTAATTATACTTTACCAATCACTATATTTCTCACCTAGTCGATAGCTATATGAAATACATATGCAAAGTGTTGGTTGACCACTGCTGTGTAACAAAATACCATAAATCCAATGGCTGGAAATAACATCCATTTATTAGCTCATAGCTCTATTGGTCAGAAGTCCTGAACAAGCTGTTTTTTCTGCTCAAGACTGAAAATAAGGTGTCACCTGGGCTTCGTTTTTCACTCAGAGGTTCAGAGGGAAAAACAAATCTTCTTCTAAGCTCATTCCTATGGTTGGTAGATATCAGTTCCTTCCAATTATAAGACTGAAGTCCTTCTTTTCCCCCAAGAATTCTCATCTGGGCACTACTCTTCCCTGGGGGAGCTCACTACATGGATGTTCACTTTCCTCTAGGCCAGCCAGTCAGCTATTTCTGACTTCTTGATCAGTAGGAGAAATCTCTCAGCTCACAAGTGGTCATGAGATTGAATGAGGCCTGCTTGGATAATCTCCCTTTCTTAAAGTCACGTAAGAGCCACATAATATAACTTGGTCACAGAAATAGAGTGCGTCCTATTCACAGCTTCAGGTATTATGCAAGGAATCTACAGAAGAAGGAGGAAATCTTGGGGGATAATCTTAGCATTCTACCTACCACGTGAGGAGTGAGTAACAATCTCAAAATGTTGTGAGGATTAAGGGTAATAACCTTAAATAATGAATCAAGCATCTCGATTAAAATATAACACGATGCATGCTAACAATAATGAGGGTACGATAAAATGAGACTTATCCTCAGGTCTAAAGGACATGCATGAGCCCAAATCAGGAAATAAAATCAGATATACAAAGTCAAATAACCCAGATAATAAACAAGACTGAGATACGCAGTGAGGGATTCAGATCTAGTTGTTGGGGACCAATTTTAATACTTATAACTTGCAGACTTCACCAGTATTTATTGGATACTGGTAGCTTGTTTGGGTGGGGACTAGACCAAATTTTAAGACATAAGAATAGGCTCGACATGATCTGTATTGATTTCTAGGCTTTGTACTGCTAGTTTATTTGCATCCAAGGTATGCAGCTACCCTCTGATTCTATTGCATATGCTTGGAATAAACCACTGCCTTCCCTGCCATGGAAATTTTGTTAGTCCCTTTCATATGTTACCAAATTCCTGAGTACTAGTTCATTCTTATCTACCATGTACAATTATCGATTCACACATTTTCCAAGAGAAATTTTAGAGCATCTTTGTGATACATTATTTTAGATACTAAGTTACAGCTGGGGAAAAATATATATACCCAAATTATGTCTTATTATGCACAAGTGATATAAAAGCCATGATAGTTGACTAATATAAATTATGATTGTGTCAGATGAAGCTTTGGCATAATACCTATTAGATCAGGTTATGGCAGCTGTACGGGAGCTCATAATTCTTTCTTCTCCATATTTAATCATAGGCTTTGTAAAATCAAATTGTAAACAAGAATATAAGATAAGGTATGTTACTATTAATCATCAGATTTTACAACAAAGCAATAGTTATCAAGATATAGAGATTCTATATCAAGAATACTTGGCATTAATGAGAATGGTAATTGTTGAATAAAAAGAGCTTCCTTCTTTTATAAAACATTTAATGAAAGCCTAGTTTATTCTAGGCACTGGTGGGATGTAGTAGGGATAAATAATATCTTCTCTCAAAGAGATTTTGATGTATTTAGGGGTAAAACAGAGAAGTAAATCAATGATTAAAAAGTATGATGAGGGGTGCCTGGGTGGCTCAGTCAGTTAAGTGTCCAACTTCCAGTTGGGTCATGATCTCACAGTTTGTGGATTCAAGTCCCGTGTCGGGCTCCGTGCTGATAGCATGGAGTCCGCTTGGGATTCTTTCTCTCTCTCTTTATCTCTGCTCCTCCCTGACTCATGCTTTCTCTATCTTAAAATACATAAATAAACTTAAAAAAAAAGTATGTTGAGTTATGCCAGAGTTATATTCAGAAAGCTATAGGGGCAAGTGTTATTTTAAAATCCCAAAAGGGTTAAAACTCGAATAGTTGAACAGTAGACTGTGGTTTAACTATATTTGCCATCCAGGCATAGAGTCCAGACTTACCCCACTCTTCACCCTTCCTGTCATATTATTACACGTATAATAGATTTGTAGTTCATGTATGATTGATGAATAAATGGGAAAAGGATTTGGTTGATAACTTCTTTATTTGACAACTAATATCTTTATTCCTTTTCCTTACTTGTCCTCAAATAAAAATTATAATCCCATTTTCTTCCCAGGATCTGGCTTCAGAGGCTTCAGAGGAATCTTGCTGTGCCCCTGATTTAGGGTTCAGACCTAACTACATCAGCCTAATGTAGTGGTTCTTGACCTTATATACAGACATTTTTGTGAGAGGGCAGGTGGTAGTGTGGCTTGTTACTGGCATCTAGTGGGTGGAAGCCAGGGATGTTATCACACATCTATAATGCATACCTTGAGGTATGATTGTCAACAAGGAATGATCTGGCCAAAATGTCAATAGTGCAGATGCTGAAAAGCCTGATCTGATCTCAACTTTCTAACCCCAGGAATTGGTCCAGGGAAGAGCATGTGATCTAAATTGATCTAATCAGGCAAAAGGTTGGAAGTTGTCCTCGATGTCAAGGGAAATGAAGCTCCATCAATGGAATATAAATCTGGAAGCATCCATCGAATGTGAAAGTGTCTTGAGCTAAGAGCTAAGGAAACAATATGAAACAATGAAGAAAAAGTTATATAGGATGAGCATCCACATCAAGGAGGATGAGCCAAGAAATATAAAAAAAAGATTTGTATAATTTGAACAAGGAAATTAAACATAACCTGAAGCCTCCCATACCTTTGAATGTTTTAGTAATGTAATCCAATAAATTATCTTTAAATTATCTAAATATGTGGTCTTGATAGCTTGCAACAAAACTTTTCAATCTGATCGTAATAAATGAATGCCTTACAAGTAAGACATAGGTAAAGGCAAAAAGAAAGCAATAGGTGAAGGGAGGGGCTAGCAATGAAAAGGGTTGTGAGTCAACAAGATTTGTTCCAGCACCCCCCATCTGACATAGTCTAAACACTTTTAAGATCACTTTTAATTTTTTTTTTTTTACGTTTACTTATTTTTGAGACAGAGAGAGACAGAGCATGAACGGGGGAGGGGCAGAGAGAGAGGGAGACACAGAATCAGAAGCAGGCTCCAGGCTCTGAGCCATCAGCCCAGAGCCCAACGCGGGGCTCGAACTCACCGACCGCGAGATCGTGACCTGGGCTGAAGTCGGACGCTTAACGGACTGAGCCACCCAGGCGCCCCTTAAGATCACTTTTAATACAAGAGAAATGCAGGGCTCCTGAGTGGCTCCTGGTTAAGCCTCCAACTTGACTCAGGTCATGATCTTGCAGTTCATGGGTTCAAGCCCCGAGTTGGGTTCCGTGCTGACAGCTCAGAGTTTAGAGCCTGCTTTGGATTCTGTGTCTCACCCCCTTCTTTTCCCTCGCCTTCATCCCCTCCCCCATTCTCTCTCTCTCTCTCTGTCTCAAAAATAAAAAAAATAAAAATAAAAGAGAAATGCCCGTTCCACTAGCATATTCACACAAATCTCATTGGGGTCCTTGGATGACTCATTTGGTTAAGTGTCCAACTCTTGGTTTCAGCTCAGGGAAAGATATCATGATTTGTTAGTTTGAGCCCCATGTCGGGCTCCTTGCTGACAGTATGAAACCTGCTTGGGATTCTCTCTTTCCCTCTGTCTCTGCCCCTCCCCTACTCTCTCTCTCTCTCTCTCTCTCTCTCTCTCTCTCTCTCTGTCAAAATAATACCTCTCTAGAGAGTCTCCCCAGGTCCCACTGGTCAAAATTAGCACCATCCTTTTCCCACCAATATATAGTATGAAAGAAAATGATACGAATTTCTTCAGTATACTTTATAATAGTGTGATAATAAAAAGTTATTTTCTTACCCACTCATTAGATTTGAGCTACTGAAAACTAAGTTTAATCTTCATCACCTTTTTAACTCACAGTTTCAGAGACTATTTATACCTAATCAAAACTCATGAAACTATTTGATTAAATAATGCGATATAGCCAAAACACCACATTTTTTTTTCATTTGGGAGTAAATAAACATTTTAATATCCTTATGGGGGATTGTCCTTCTATACCTGAGACACAGCTCACCAATCCAAATTATCATGGGGAGCAGTCATGAAAAAAAAAAAAGAACAAATGGAATTTTAAAAATTGGATTTAGATGCTCTTGCTAATGATGTTTCCTTCAAGTTTAAACAGTTTCTGCCTCCTGACATGATCCTGAAAAAAATTTTTGGTACTTCTGCCTGTATTGATGTTTATTACTTTGGAGCATGAAACAGAAGAGTATCACAGAACGTTGCTATTATCCTCAGAAGGGGGTCATAGGGCACTGCTGTTATCCTCAGTTATTGTATGTATATTTGTCTCCAACAAATAGAGCGGTAACATTCCCTTTGTGCTAATTGAAGCTGATATTTACATACTTTTAGATTCTTCCTGGGAGCAACACACTCCCAGACATGGAGAGAGAGCTTCTCTATGCTATCTCATACTGCTAGGATATTATCTCTAAATATCTGTTCAGATCCTGAACTGCACCTTTTAAAATTTTTCAGCAGTTTCCCAAATCTCAAAGATACAAGCCAGAATGTATTGTATGACGTATTAGGACCATCAGATACTATTTCTTGCCTCCATATAGGCCACCCCCTTCTTCCTCTCCTCAGTGCACTATGTATTCATTATGAATGAATACTATGTATTCATAGTAGTACATAGTAATGAATACTATGTATTCATTAACTAAAGTACTTTCAACAAAGCTTGCTCTTTCCATGGCTTTGCATATGATGCTTGCTTTATGAAGAGGCATTCCTCGCTCCCTCCACCACATGACATATTTCTACCCATACTTATGACTTAAATCTTGAACCTAATTGGCCTACTGACCATAGATCAGGATGAGAACTCCCTCCTCCCTGCATTATCAGCACCCTGTGAAATCTATCTTTCTTTTTCTTTATTGCTGCTTCCCTCCCCAAACAACTGGCAAGTCCCTTAAGGAACGTTTTGTATTAATGCTTTTGTCCATTAAATGAAGGGCTTTCTAGTATTTTCAACTGTGATCCACATTAATAATATAATTTAGGGGCACCAGGATGGCTCAGTCGGTTAAAGGGCTGACTTCAGCTCAGGTCATGATCTCACAGTTCCCTGAGTTTGAGCCCTGCATTGGGCTGTGTGCTGAGGCCAGAGCTTAAGGCCTGGAGCCTGCTTCGGATTCTGTGTCTCCCTCTCTCTCTGACCCTCCCCTGCTTGTGCTCTGTCTTTCTGTCTCTCAAAAATAAATAAAAACATAAAAATGATGTAAATAATGTAGCTTAAAAGGAGATTCAGAACACAAGTGCATGTAGGTGTGTGCGTGTGTGTGTGTGTGTGTGTGTAACCAAAATTCACCATGAAATTTTCTTGTTTCTTTTTCATCTTCTATTTCTTATTTAAATAAAAACTACCCTTGCCCCCACTATTCTGCCTGTCTTTCACAGCTAAGGAAACAGCGTCACCATCTACTGAACTATTGACACACTCTGCTGCTCATGGATCGCTCCCTTTCCCCACCCCTCCTTTGTTCCCCGTCTGCCCTGCGTCTACTGCTTCCACCTCAGCTCAAGTGTCGGTCCAGTCACTAACCATCCCTTCTGTAGGCAATGGAAATAGCCACCACCTGCATGCACTTCACATTTCCATAGTTACCTTTCCATAACTTTAAAATTTTTTTTTATGTTTATTCATTTTTGAAAGACAGAGAGAGACAGAGTATAAGCAGAGGTGGGGTGGAGAGAGAGGGGGACAGAAAATCCGAAGCAGGCTCCCGGCTCCGAGCTGTCAGCACTGAGCCCCATGCGGGGCTGGAACTCACGAACCTCGGATCATGACCTGAGCCAAAGTCGGCTGCTCAACTGACTGAGCCACCCAGGCGCCCCTCCATAGCTTTTTACAAAGGGAAATAAAAGTCAAGTCATGTCATTTTGTATTAATTTCCATAACGTTTTCATAAAGTTGGTGGCTGAAAACGATAGAAATTTCTTTTCTCACAGGGTCGGCAGGCCCGCACTCCCTCTTGAAGTGTCTAAGGGGGATGTTCCCTCACCCTCGCTCAGATTCTGGTTGGATCCAGACTTTTCTTGACTTGTGGCCATTTAACTCCAATCTCTGCCTTCATCTCCACTTGGCTTTCTCCTTTGTGCTTCTTTGTCTCAATTTCTCCTTTGCCCATTCTTATGAAGACATCTGTTAGACTTGGGGGGCACTTTAATGCTAGGATGCCCTTATCTTGAGAACTCAAACTTAATTATGTCTGCAAGGACCCTTTTTCTAAATAAAGTCACAGCTATAGGTTTCTGGTGGACATACCATAGTGTAAAAAAACAAAGTTCAACCGAGTAAATTTTGAAGACCTAATTGGCTTTATTGGGCAATTCATGAATCAGGGAGCATCTCATCTAATAAGTAGAGAGATTCTCTGAGGAGCTGCACAGAATGGAGGGATTTTAAAGCCAGAAACATGAGGGACAATTAGCAAAAGAAAAGAAAACATTATTTCAGGCAAGCACACCTTCCCTTATGGGGAAGAGCAGGGGATCTTATTAGGTGGATCGCCCTGCCTTCCTTTGGGGTAATGGAGAGAGCCCATGTGACAGATTATCTCATTGGTGCTCTCGGGAAATTTCCTGACCATACAGTTAAAATTACATGTTTGGGGGAGGTCGAAACTGCGATTAGGTTGGGTATTAAGCCTCGGTTTGGTGATTTGGCCTTCCGTAAATGACTCGATTTGGGGCCCGTGGTTTTAACAATAGAGGGAGGATTTCACTGACCCATTCTAAAATAATTATTATGTGTTCTCCTTGTCCTGCCATGTCTGAGGAATACCTCGGAGGACCCTACGAAAGTTAATATACTGAGAGGGGCTCAGATTAATTCTTCTACCTTATAAGTGCTCAAAAAAAAAAAAAATTGAAGATTTTCATTGAGTATATATAGGGCAGTTTACCTATTTAGACACTGAAATAAAGCTTGACCTAAATGTAGCTTTTTATCTGTCTTTTTTACCCCTAAACAAAAGCATAAAATATTCTGTAACGAGAGACTTATTTTGAAATCAAATTCATATGCTTGATTTCATATAGCATATAGTTTCTTAATATTATATGTAAAATACCTTTTATACGGCTCCAAGGAAATTGTGGAATAGGTTTAATAATCATCAAATAATATTAAATCAATACTGTCAGAACAAAAAAGTTGCATATATATATATATACATATGTGTGTATTATATATGGTAATTAATGAAAAAAGTGTACTTAAGCTAATTTCAAAGTCACTGAAGTGACAACAAAGCTAGATATTTTATACTGACTAGTGAAAACTTACAGACCACTGATTACTAAACATTGTGAACATTTACCTGAAAAGCAAAATTAGTCATTGTTTGAATTGTAACCTTTGCTCAAATCTTATAGCCAGAAAAAAAGTATTTATGTATATTTTAAGTATAAAACTACATTTTTATTTTAACCAGATTCATGAAAAAATCGTTCTTAGTCTCTTTAGAAATGCTAACATTATTCTAAGAGCAGTAGATGAGATAAGTTAGATTTTAATTATAAATATTTTTGAGCCACTGCAATATTCAGTTGTTTCCCCACTGTTTATTTAGAATTCTCTTTGACCTCAAAAGTTAGAAACAGAATGAGAATTATGATTATAAAGTACATTGTTTTTCAGCTTTCACACTTAAAAGAAGTCTGAGCAAATGAGAAAATGAATCAATATAACCAATATTGAAAAGAAAATGGAACTGCATCAAAGTTATTCAATTTTGTATTGTATTTTTTTATTAAGTACTCACTGTCAAAGAAACTAGATAATATATGCTAATAGATGTATTTTCATTTGATGAATAAAGTTTTTTAAAGGGTATTTTTAAAGTTTATTTCTTGAGAGAGAGAGAAAAAGCACCAGCGGGGAACAGGGCAAAGAGAGAGGGAGAGAAAGAATCTCAAGGTCTCGATCTCACCAATGAGGTGCTCATGATCTGAGCTGGAATCTACAGTTGGATTCTTAACCAACACCACTCAGGCACCCCAAATAAGGTTTGATAAAAGACATAAACAGAAAAACAGGAAGTGAGAAGAAATAGTTGGAGTTGGGGTGCCATTTAACTCTGCACAACATGTACTTACTCATCCCATTCATAGACATGAATTGGGCACCAAATATGTGACAGGGACCACACTTTGTATAATTTATGCCTATATGGCTGACATGCATTTTCTTTCTTCAGAGAAATCATTTTTATCTCCTAAGCATTTTGTTATTCTTCCCCTTATTCATTAACTCAATAATTATGTATTAATTACCTACTATGTGGTGGACATTATATTATTAGTTGGGTATATAATGTGAACATTAATCCCTCAATGATTTACTTTTCTCCCACATGGATTATCAGTAAATTACTTTGATTTAATCCAAATTATTATTTATTTATTTATTTATTTAGTCCATGGCCAACATTTTTGACAAGTCTGCCAACATCCTCTCTGAGACTAAGGAAATAAACCCAAACTCTCCTAAAATGTCTTCTTCAAGCCACTCTCTATAGAGCCTATCACACTTTTGACCACTTACAGTGAAATTAAAATAAAATGCAGACTCCGTTCTGGTAATCAACAAAGGCTTGAGATTTAACTCAGGCATTTTTGCTTCCCAGCCAATGTAGGTGACTATACTTTTAGCCTATCCTCATTTCCCCCGTGAATCCAGTGACTGACCCTTTCTAGTACTGTAGGTCTCTTAAATATTATTTTCACAGAAAAGTAATCTCTAGTAACTTCACCTTTCTAGTTCCTTACCTCCCGGAGTATTTTCATCAGTCCCATATTAGTTTCTTTCAGTGTATAAATGAGAAAATAAATTCCAAAGCTTTCAGTTTATAGGAACTAGGGATAGAGCTACAGAAACTGTAAATTAGTAAATAGACATTTATAATTCTGTGTGATATAAGTACGAAGATGATATAGGTGTAAGCTATACAATAATAAGAATGTTAAGCCCAACACAGTCTCTAAGTTTCCACAGAATGTATACATCACTATGTACAAGATTAGTAGACCTGGCTATCTAAAGCCAGAAAGCTGGGGTTTGAAAATAAAAAGATTTATAAGCCACATAGAGAACAAATACATCAGGAATTTGTTGGTGGGAATAAACGAGAATAAATTAAAGAGATAAGATCATGAAGTACTTTATAATCCATTTGAAGGAACTTAATCTTCATCCTGGGTACCATAGACAGACATCGAATGTACTTAAGTTACCAATAAGTTTGGTATAGAGATGCTGTATTACATTTTTACTGCTTCTATCAAATTATACAAATTTAGCAACAGAAAACAACCCCAACATATCTTCTCATAATTTATGTGTGTCAGAAGTCTGTGTACAGTATGGCACAATCAGCTCCATACTTAGAGTTCACAAAGCTGAAATCAACGTGTTGATAGGGCTGTGTTCCTTTCTAGAGGTTCTGGGAAATTATCTGTTGACAGGTTCACTCAAGTTTTTGGCAAAATTCAGTTCCGTATGATAAGACTGAGGTCTCTGTTTCCATTCTGTCGTCTATGGATTGTTCTCAGCTTCTAGAACACTGCTCATATCCCCTGGCTCGTGGCCCCCCCTGAAAGCCAGCAACAGCTGATCAGTTACATCTCGTGCTTAGACCTTCTGCCTCCTCTCTCTTACACCTCTGCGACCATCTTCTGCTTTCAGGGCTCATGGGACCACGTTGGCTCATTTGTGTAATCCACTTTACTCTCCTTGTCTTAAGATCAGTTGATTAGTAAACTTAAATCTGTCTACAATGTCCCTTAGTTTAGTACTTGGTAAAGTAGCCAAAGTACAGGTACCTCTCAAATTCTGCCAACCAAAATGAAGCAAGGAGAGCAGCTGAAATTGCTAAACTGATATAAAGGAAAATCATGATTCCTGAAATAGGGTAGTTAGATATGAAATATAAAATATAAAGCTATGTTAGGGTTTGGAGTCTGTGTGATTGGTGGTTGCACTCTTTGACACAGCAAACATATATGGAAAAGTTTGAAGAAACACCTTGACTTCACTGGAGTTGAATGAGTTTGTAAAATCTATGAAACATCAAATGAATGCAACTATTTAAATGGGGAAGTACATATGGCTTTGGTAGTCTGGATAAGTGATAAATACTGGGGACACACGTTTGAAATTTATTAATTATAATTATAAATTATAATTATAATTTTTTAATTGTTTATGTTTATTTTTGAGAGAGAGACACAGAGCACGAGTGGGGCAGGGCAGAGAGAGAGGGAGGCACAGAACCAGAAGCAGGCTCCAGGCTCCAAGCTGTCAGCACAGAGCCCCTCACGGGGCTTAAACTAACTGTGAGATCATGACCTGGGCTGGAGTCGGACACTTAACCTGCTTAACCGACTGAGCCACCCAGGTGCCCGAAAATATATATATAATTTAAACTTTGGAGTGAATAAGAATTGCCTGAGGAAATTATATAATTTATAAATTTTAAGTGTATATATATATATATATATATATATATATATATATATAAAACTGACAGCTTAAGAATTGTGAAGAGCTGTCCAGAATTTGGGTTGAAGCGTTGTGAACTTGAGCATCAGGAGGAAGACTTCTCTAACTGTAATGATGGTAGAAAAAAATGCAGGTGGATGCGTATAAATTATCATCTCTTGGACAAACAAACCAAAGAAATTTTTTCATGGCGGGTTTCAAGTTTCTCTGAAAATTGGGAGTTAGAAGTCAAAATCAGAATTGATGCCATTAGGTCGAACTCAATTCAGAACAAGACAGAACGAAGAGTAAGATGGTTAAGATACTGTTTGATAATTTATGTGGATTTGGTGGCTCTGTGGCCTGAGATAAGGTCAATGGAAAGTCACATTTATTTTTATTTTATTTATTTATTTATTTCGTTAGTTAGTGGGTTTTATTTTTATTTTTTATTTTTTATTTTTTTGGAAATTCACATTTAAACACTTGATAGGTGCTCATGAAATATTTAGACATTTTTTAAGTTTATTTATTGATTTTGAGAGGGAGGAAGGAGCAGAGAGAGAGGGAGAGAGAGAATCCTAAGCAGTCTCCATGCTGTCAGCATGGAGCCCTAGGTGGGGCTCCAACTCATGCATCATGAGATCACGACCTCAGTCAAAACTAAGCATCCGGTTAAGCATCCAACTCAGCCATCGAGGTACCCCTAAACATTTTTTGATGGAAGTTGTCATAACATTTGTTTGTTTAGAAAACCAAAATTGTATCATAAGTAAAATCAGATTCTTTCACCTGTTGTTCAATGAGCTTTATTTCATGGTACCAATTCTTATATCTCAATGTTTAAAATATTCACACACAAAACACGAGCAGATACAAAAACAAAACAAAGCAAAAACTAGAGGGTCCACAGGTAGTATTTTTTCCAAAGATAAGTTTCTTTTGGCTACACAATACATTTTACAATATTACAATCTTAGTAATAGACACCACCCCAACAACTAGAATTTGTTGAGTTTTTGTTGTGGACCAGGCACTGCACTTAGATCTTTATGTGTTTTTTTCATCAAATTCTTAATATTACTCTATCAGTTGTAGGCTAAAATCTATTAGAGAACTGATATCTTTTAAACAATGAATTTTCTTATACAAAGTTCCCTTCTCTATTGTCTATGCCTACACTAGTGCTTACAATATGGTAGGTGTTCAGTAATATTTGTTTAATGACCACTTTTATAAAATTAATTTTGTTCTATTTTTAAACAAGCATGCCTTAAAACTTAGAAATTTGCCATTTACTCTTCTTGGCTGATGTATTGTTACTTGATGTCTCCATTGAATTGTAATGTCATTGACACGTATTTTATTGTAGAGTAGAAATCATACCTGACTTCTTGTAGGTATGAAGTCTTGGCCTTGACTTAAAGGTATCAAGTGTCAAGGAGATGGGGGAAATCGAGGATAAAATAAGACCAAATAGGAAGAAGCAGAGGACTTTGGTTATAAGATAAACATGGGTGATTCAAAACATTTCCCTTTGAAATGAAATTTCCCTTTGTTCCCTTTCTTACATACCAAAGTAACAAAATGTTGTTGTTTTTTAAACTCTTGATTTTTCTCACCTACTCTTAGAAGTTATAATTGATCACAGAGAAGTTATAATTGCAATAAAACTATGGAAAGAAAAACCCTTTCAATGGCAATTGAAAAGAATCGATATGTGATATCCTTCATCTTGTGCCCCTGCAAGGTTGTTGTTAAGATTTAAATTTTGGTGTGTGATTATATGTAAAGGAATCAATTCCCGTAAGCAATAATTCTCAACTTTGGTTGAATATTATAATTAGTTCAGGAGCTTTTAAGAGTCCCAATGCCTAAGCCACACCCAAGAGCAATTAAATTTGAATCTCGGTGGTTGTCTTCCAGACCGTAGTATTTTTAAAAGTTTCCCAAATGATTAGAGTGTGCAGCCAAGGCTGACAATAACTGTTTCGGAGTGGTAGGACACATCTTATATGTGAGTATGCATGTGTTTGGGTCTATATTATGTGTTTACTCCTTGAAATGTGTTCTACTGATTTGTTTTCTGATATCACAATATTTGAAATATTGTTAATTAATTCATCTGCTAGTACAGTTAGAATTATTTTTATATTCCCATTTTACTTTGCCTCTTACGCTACCAAAGTTTTTAAAATTTAAAGTACATATACATATATATCTACACACACAAAGTTATGTGTAATAGTACATATACATATGTATTATTCAAACATATGTATACGTTTATACATCATACATTTATACATTAAATACACACATTATTATACATATATAATTATATATTAAATATATATAATGTCTCATATATTTATGAATGTTTTATACTTCCTTTACCATTGAAATATGCTATTTATTCCCTATATTTTTCTCATTTGTTATTGCTAGCATATAGAAATATATTGATCTTGGGGCGCCTCATTGGCTCAGTTGGTTAAGCATCCAACTCTTGATTTCAGCTCAGGTCATGATCACATGGTTCATGAGTTTGAGCCCTGTGTCAGGTTCAGCACTGACAGTGCAGTTTGCTTCGGATTATCTCTCTCTCCCTCTGTCTTTGCCTCTCCCCCACTCATGGTATGTTTCTCTCTCAATCTCTCTCTCTCTCTCTTTCTCTCTCGAAAAATAAATAAATAAACTTAAAAAAAGAAATATATTGATCTTGAATCAGAAAATTCTAGGAAATAATACTAATTTTTATAGGTTTCGATGTGATTTATTTAAATTCATATTAGATAAGGAAATAATGATACGTAGATTGATTTTACTCTTTAAATATTTTGATGATATTGCACTTAGAGCTTCCAGCCCTAGGAAAGACATATTGCATTTTAAACATTTTCCAATTAAAGGAATTTTAGAAGTCATCTAGTTAAGTATTTTTCAAATTTTTGGCTACAAGTCATTGTAAAAACAAACAAACAAACAATATTTTACATTGCATACCAGTATACTTATATACACACAAGGAACATAAAACTTTGTTATGTAGCATTTAACTTTTGTGTGTGTGATGCCCTGTGATATTTTCTCTTCTATTCTAATCTAACTCATTTTCAAACAGTGTTTGTCACAATATGCAAAATTGTTTTCAACCCCACTTAAGTGTTTAGAGAGGTTTGACGATCATGTATAGTCCAGTACCCTCATTTTATAGATAAATAAACTGAGAACCACTGCAGTTAAGGAGCTTGTCTCAAGTTACACAACTAGATGGTGACAGTTCAAGAGCATGCAGAGGCCGGATCCTCTTATCAAAGTTTAATCACATCAGGACCTCTCAGAATTGATTATAGTATTATATCAGGTGGATGTAAAAACTGTAGATTATCATGTTCTTCCACCTGGAATTGCTTATTAAGCTAATTTTATAAATCAAACACTGTTCTTTTCTTTTATAATTTTTTTTCTGTATTCCTTTATTATAATATGTGTCTAGGCTAACACAGACTTTAAAAAATGAAACCTCCAATCGGACACCCAGAGTTTCTTCTAGCTCTCTATAAGGATATTCTCTCACTCTCTACATGTGTTTCAAAACTAGAGTTTACAGTAAATATAATTAAAATAGTTAAAATTTCTAATTGAAAAGTATCTACTAAAGAAAAAAATATATATATAACCTCGCCTGGGAATGAGATACACGTATCTGACACTTCACTGTAAGCTTCTGAAAGAAATAAACTGAATTTCATTGTTCATTTCCTATATTCTTGTAGTATATAGACCAAAATTTACAATTAGGATATTGTTTCCAATTTTTTGCAACCCTTAGTATAAACTAAGGGGTTTATAACTAAGGGCTTAGTGTAAACTTTCTGAGGACATAGAGTGACCATGTATATAGGAAGATGAATATGCTTATACATATGTATGCACACAAACAATTCTTTATAAAGTATACACATGCATTCCTGTGTCACCATCACATAAGGTATATAGCATCTGCCCTAAGGAGAAATTTTAAAAAGGTGAAATGAAGAAGAAATAAAAACTGATTTTTTTTTCTTTTTACTCTCCAATGGATGATTTCACCTACCCCAGTTTGGAGGTCACTGAATACTCAGAGGAATATTTCTCAAATGTTGCTGGTTAATATTTGTGACAAATACATATTTCAGGGACTCATCCCAGGATCATTCAGCCAGAATTGTTATAGTGACTGGCTAGTATTCTAACTTTTAATAGATGTTTTAATTTGGTAGATTTCTACCAAATCACTCACATATTTTAGTAAAGAATATCAACAGGGACACTGCCAATCTCTACCTACTCGAGCTGGTTTAGTAGATGTGAGACTGGCTTGGAAATCAGCATTTTACAAATTTGAAATTAAGGCAGTTTCCTGCCTCTACTCTGGCAAATACTGTAAATACTCTGGCAAATACACGTAAAACACGCACACTGATTGGTTGGTTAATTGATTGCATGTGTGCAACCTCCATTCCTATTTGAGAAACACAACTGCTTTTATGTTAGACTTTAAAAATATTTTGTTCCTTGAATTCCTGCAATTCCCTTGGTTTCAAGATAAAGTTAAGTAATACATTCTTTTTTTGATTATTTTCCATTCAATTTTTCAAAATTTAACTTGTAAACTACTGACTGTTAATCACAGAAAATTGGCATTTGATCTATGTTTTAAAGATTTACTCTTTCATTGGAAAAGTCATATTTGATTGAAGCATAAAGATTTTAACACTAAAAGATAGGTTAGGCGGAAAACATAGTGCTTAGAAGTATTAATTACAAGCTTTACATTATGTCTTGCCTTCAAGAAAGGCAAAAGAATTTGTATATATTCTCCGACTCACTTTCTTATGTTTTTCAAATAATCATAGACTCCTATATTACATAGAAACTATAAACATTTTGCATTGCAAAAGAATGAAAATGAATCCTTTTCTTACATCATATACAAAAATAAACTCAAAATGGATTAAAGACCTGAAACCATAAAACTCCTAAGAGAGAACATAAGCAGTGAACTCTTGGACATTGGTCTTAGTAAATTTTTTTGAATCTGTCTCCTCAGGTGACAGCAAGGAAAGCGAAAAAGAACAATTAGGTAGGACTGCATCAAACTAGAGAGATTTTGCATAGTAAAGGAAACCATCAACAAAATGAAAAGGCAACCAACTGACTGGGAGAAGACATTTGCAAATAATATATTTGATAAGGGGTTATTATCCAACATATATAAAGAACTCATCCAACTCAACATACAAAAAATCTGAAACAAAAGTAATCTTATTGAAGAATGAACAGAGGACTTGAATAGACTTTTTTTTCAGAGAAGACATACAGATAGCCAACAGACACATGAAAAGATGCTCAACATCGCCACACATGAGGATAATGTATATCAAAATCACCAAGAGATACTAAGTCATACCTGTTAGAATGCCTATCATCAAAAAGACAGGAAATAACAAGTGTTGGTGAGAATGAGAAAAGAGAACCTGTGCACTCTTGATGAGAACATAAATTGCCACTATGGAAAAGAGTATGGAGATTCCTCAAAAAATTAAATATAGAACCACTATATGATCCAGAAATTCTATTTCTGGTTGTTTATCTGAAGAAAACAAATACACTAATTAAAAAAAAAAAAAGACATATGCACCTCTATGCTCATTGCAGCCTTATTTACAGTAGCCAAGACATGGGAGCAACCCAACTATCCATCAACAGATAAGTGGATAAAGAAAGTTTGGTATATATATATATATATATATATATATATATATATATATATATACTGGAATATTATTCAGCCATTAAAATAATGAAATATTGTCATTTGCAGTAATATGGATGAACTAGAAGGTTTGGTGCTACATGAAATACGTCAGGCAGAAAGAAAGGCAAATACTACATAATTTCACTTATATATGGAATCTCAAAAACAAAACAAACGAATAAAAAAACCAAAAAAGAAACACTCAAAAGCACAGAGCACAAACTGGTGGTTATCAAAAGGGAGGGGGGTTTGGAGTATGGGTGAAAAATTAAGAGCTACAAACTTCTAGTTATGAAATAAATTGGTCTTAGAGATGTAAAATACAGCATAGGGGACATATCGGTAATGCTGTAATAAGTTTGTATGGTGAAAGATGATAACTATACTTATTGTGGGTGATCTTTTCATAATGTACATAAACGTTGAATCACTATGTTATACACCTGAAACTAATATTATATATCAACTATAGTTTAATAAAAAATAATTTTTAAAAATATTTTTTAAATCACAAACATTTTAATAAAGTCATTGTTCCTGACATTCATTCTAACCTTAAACACACACACACACGCACACACATTATACCATGGCTATTGACACATTCAACAAAAATAATTCCATTTAGTATTCATTTTTAAAGTATTGAACAAGGAGGGCACCTGGGTGATTCAGTGGGTTAAGCATCCGACTTTAGCTCGGGTCATGATCTCACCGCTTGTGAGTTCCAGCCCCACATCGGGCTCTGTGCTGACAGCTCACAACCTGGAGCCTACTTCAAATCCTGTGTCTCCCTCTCTCTCTCTGCACCTCCCCCACTTGCACTCTGTCTCTCTCTTAAAAATAAGTAAACATTAAAAAAATTTTAATGTACTGAACAATAAATTCTACATAATTATCAGCATTAAATGTTTATTTTGTGTTGACGTTACCAAAATTAATGATGGTTTATGTCAATAACATAAGCTTTCCAGGTTTCCAGTAAACTCTTCTTTGTTTTTGTTTTGTTTTGTTTTGTTTTTTTAATTTTTTAAAGTTTATTTTTGAGAGAGAGAGAGAGAGAAAGTGGGATCAGGGGAGGGGCAAAAAGAGTGGAAACACAGAACCCAAAGCGGGCTCCAGGCTCTGAGCTGTCAGCACAGAGCCCTATGTGGGACTAGAACTCACACACTGCCAGATCATGACCTGAGCTGAAGTTGGGAGGCTTAATTGACTGAGGCACTCAGGTGCCCCTCAGCTCTTCTTTTTATAACCAAGAAGGGAAAATGAGATTTATCCTTAATTCTGCTGTGTTGAGAAGGATTCTAATCTTGAACCCTATGTCCAGCAGGGAAGAGTATGACAATAACCTGGAAGTTGAACATGTTTCCCAATGTGAGGTGGAAGCCTGAGTGGAATTATAATTATCACTTGTTTCAATATGCACGCATGGCCTCAGTAATCTTGGCAAAACATTACCATAAAAAACATCCAGCCAGGGGTGCTAATGTCAAGTTTTATAAATCAATAATTCAAAGTGGCAAAAGGAATTCCAAGGAAATGTTTTTCCTTTAGGAAAGTTCCCCCACCTTTGGACAATACTGCCTAAACATGAATTATTTTCCAACTCTGTTTAGGTTTTCTTGTTTTAGAATATGCCTCCAAAACTAGAGAGGGAATTATCTGTGCATCATGAGTATCTATTTCTAGTATATCATCTATTTTTTGCTTGATTTTGACAAAATAAAACCATATGTTCCTTATCAGAATTTTGTCATGTAAGTAACACTTGTAACTATTATTATTAATCATTTCACAGAAGAGTCAAGGTAGGTAGGTGACTGCATTAATTTGTTAACTGGATGGAACACCTAATAACCATCAACAATCAGCAGGAGCAACTAGCAAAATTCTGGCACCTCTTTGGCATATTTAACTAGTGGAATGCATAACTGATCAAATTATGAATTGCCTGAATGGAGGAATGAATAAAACAAATAGAATTTGCCCTTACGCACCCATTTCACTTACTAGGTTTATTTCATTTACCAGAGGTTTGTAATGGTTTCGATATTTCTTAGTCTAGATCTTGTATTTGAGCTCCCATGCAGTCAGTGAATCTAACACTACAGTTTCTTTTACGTTTCCCTCTGGTTAATAAATGATATTACTTTTTTAAAAGGTAGATGGTACCTATCAATGGACATGTAGGTTGCTTCCAGACCTTGGCTATAAATAATGTAAATAATGTAATAATAATGTAAATAATGCTGCGGTAACCTTAGGGGTGCATATATCTTTTCACATTAGAAGGAATAAAGAAGATATGGAATATTTATAAAATAGAATATGACTAAGCCATAAAAGAGAACGAGCTCTTTCCATTTGTGACACCGTGGATGCAACTAATGGGTATTATGCTAAGTGAACTAAGAAAGAGAAAGACAAAAAACATATGATTTCACTGAAATGTAGAATCTAAGAAAACAGAATGTGCCAACAAACCAACCATCACCACCACCAATGAAATAGCAACAGACCCATAATACAGAGAACGAGCTGGCTGTTGCTAGAGGTGAGGGGTGGGGGGGAAGGGAGGGGTGTTGAAAGCATGTGTGAAATGAATGAAGGGGAGTGGGAGGTACAGGTTTCAGTTATGTAAAGAATAAGTCACAGGGATAAAAAGGTTCAGCATAGGGAATATATTTTACATTATAATAGTTCTGTATGGTGACAGATGGTAGCTATATTGTAGTGAGCATAGCACAAGGTATAGAGTTGTCCAATCACTATGTTGTGAACCTGAAACTAATGTAACATTTTATGGCAATTATACTTCAATTAAAGAAAAACATTGGGGGGAAAGGAAAGCGGTTTAATCTCACGGTTTTTATCCATTTCATTAACAGCTAAAATGTGCTCCTAGGCCTACTATCATTCTGGAACCTTCCTAAAGAATACTAAAGCTACACCATTTGCTTTATAGGATCCCATCAATTTCTAGGGAGTATAGTGAAACTTTTGTTATTCTTCTGAGACACCTACTTCATAAGTTTGTAGAAGCTATTGAATATATTTCTTGCATAAATACAATTCAACTCTATGTTCGAAAAGAATAAAATATTTAAAAAATGACTGGTTATGTCTCAGCACTTCCCACTATAAAGTAGATAGTTTCATTTTAAGCGTTTCATTATATGACACATTTCTTATCTCTGATTAAGAACAGTCAAAGAAAAGAGAAAACATGGTGAAATAATGAACTGAGGATTTAAGAGGAAAAAGTGTTGAAAATATGTTTTTCTCACGGAGACTCCATTAAAGGGATTTGCCCTCTGGCTTACTGAGTGCACAATGGTCACTTGTTTTTGAAGGCTGCCTTAAAAATTCAAATTTATTTGTGGCTTAAAATCTACCTGGCATGCAAACTGGAATATTATAATAATTATTAACATTTATTGAACACACAGTACCTGCTAGGCACTGTGCTGTTTTAAATAATAACTGATTATTACTTTTAAATGTCAGCAACCTAGTGAGGTAGAGCTATTATTTTTATTTCACATACGAAGACACTGAAGCTCAGAAAGTAAAGTTGCTTTCTCAACTAGTAGGTGGCAGAACTAGGATTTAAAACATTTCTCTCTGGTTCCAAAACCCATTTTATTAATAATCTGCCTATTCATTCATTTTTTCAGCCACCAAAAGATTTATTGAAGCCCTGGACTGGGGAAGACAGACAAACAAGATACTGTGCCAAACCTCATGGAGTAATTATTTATGCACCCTGCAACTAATAATTTATTAAATCATGGAGGTTAATAGTTGAAAACTTTAATGACATTCTTGTCTTAAATAAGTACAACACTTTTCATAATTTTTTTTTTTCCAATTAATTTCCTTAAGTCTTTGGTCCCATGAAAAATGAGCTGAATTGACATATTCTTTTCTTATCGTTCTTGGAATTTTAAAAATGTTACCAATTTGTCTTAGAGTAAATTAAATAAGTAAATGTAAAAAACAAAACTGAATAATTGCTGGTGCTTTATTAAGTGCTGGACACTTTTCCCTACTCTTTCTAAATCCTGGTTTTAGCAGTATTAATTACCTTTCAATGCCTGGAAACACGAGAAACATTCCAAACTGGAATTTCTCTGCCTCGTGTCCTTCTGAGGCTTTTGCTCTGATCACTTGACTGGATTTATCCCTTCGACTGTCATGTAGCAGTATGATATAATGGTCACCCCAAGGATGAATGGATTTGATCTGCATACTTTTAAATCCATACCTTACTACAAGCAAATCTTTCATACTCTATCATTCATCCTGTTCCTCTAATATTATCTCCTAGGTACTTCAAAAATCCATCCCTGCCTTCTTGTTATATTACCACTGTTTTCACTCCAGCACACATCTTGTTTCACCCGAAGAACATGAGACTCCCTACTGGTCTCCTTGCCTCTACTGTTGCACTTCCAATAATAGCACCTCCCACCTCAGGCACTGCATTATCCAGGAGCAGTTAGGATGAGGTAAGGTGCAAATCTGTCATAGCATTTCTGTTACACAGTATTCCAACATCTGTAATACTTCACTGCATTATAACGGGATGCTGTATTCCTAAATTATTACAGGCTCCTTTAACTAAGGATGAATATATTTCCCTATATATTATAACATTGAGTAATAATTATAGAGTTATTCAGAAAACATTTGTTGAGCTGATCTTAAATAAATATTTATTAACTTGGCAGAGAAAATAATTAATCATTTATTTGGCTTATGATTGTTACCCTTCCTTAATTTCTTGCTTCCGACTTTCTCTTCCTTCTTTCTTCCATCCTTCTCTCCTTCCTTCCTTTTTTCCTTCTTTTCTATCCTAGGTGTTTTTTAAATGCCTATTATTGATAGGCTTTTGGTGTTTGGGATCCAGCCAAACCAAAGTGTCTGCCCTCGTGGAGTTAAGTTGTGTCATTAAAAAGTAAAAATAAAAGTAGAAAATGTAGTAGACAGATTATCTAGTATATTTACAGATTTAAGGCCCATGGGGAAAATAAGTAAAAGTTGAGCAGGTAGAGGTGATTCAGAATGCCAGAGGGGACATGGAATAGGTTGAAGTATGAAATGAGGCTGTCAGGAGTATATCTCACTGAGAAGGTGAGATCTGAAGGCAAACATGTGAAGGAGATCAAGGGATGAACCAAACAGATAATCTGGGGGAAACTCATCCCAGGGAGAGGAAAGAGCTATATAGCAAAGTCGTCTCCTTATGTGATCTCCTCCTTCATCTGATTCTCATCAACTAAAGATACAAGTCTAACCTAACTGAAGACCTTTAAAAGACTGAAGACTATTGCCTATGAATATCTTACTTGTCCTATAGTTCATGGCTATAGAATTTGTACTGTCTTTTCCATTCACTTGCATTAGTTCCTTTTTCTAAGCAGCAGCTCTGAGTACTGGCAGGAAGATTGTGCCAAAAGATAACTGTGTGTGGGAGGAGGGAGGACAGCTGTGTGCTATTCAACCGAAGCTGCTGTAGAGGCAGGCCAAAGCCACAGACCAGCCAGGAAGCAGAGCACGATAGGAATGCAGGGTGGCCAGAAGTGAAGCATCAGACGAAGGGAGAGTAGCCGGAAGTGAGGCATCAGGCACTGAGGAGGGAAAAAGCAGCTTTCATAGAAGAAGCTTTTAGCCATATTGATTGTGTAACACAAAGACAGAAGCTCAAGTATGAAGAAAAAAGTAGGAGAACAAAAACAGTCAACATTTTTCTTAAGTCATATCAAGTCAATAAATAACTAGACTCCTTAAATGTGGGGGATAAGCTTAGGAATCCCTGGGCTTAAACTGATGGGTTAACAAGGCAAGAAGAAATACAAAGTCATAGAATGCTTACACCCGAGTTTGGGTAAACCAGATAGGCACCCCAAAAATAGGGGGTGCAAAGGCACCCCGATAATAGGGAGGCACAAAGGTGCCAGGAATAGGATGGTGCAAAGGCACCCCAAAATGCAGACGGATTGCAGAGCCCCAGAACAGAGAGGGAGAGACAAGGGTCTAAAATAGGAATGGCGCAAAGATGCCCAATACATAGGTTAATGAAATAAACAAGATTACATATTCAGGGTGGAATCACCCCCAGTTTAGTACTATTGCAGAAAAGCTGCTTTCACAGGGAGGCCATGTCAGGTAAATTGGTGAATTGGACTATGGACCAGCTGCCCTTCAGGCAAAGCGGCCCAGATTGGAAAAGATTAACAAAAGAAAAGGTGTCTTGTCAACCCTGAGGTTATTTCCCCTACCTGTCTCATCCCTGAGTTTAGCTAAGATAAACAGAGGTGCTGCCTCATGTCCGCTGTAAACAACCTTCTTCCCTACTGCCTGGTGCCCAGATTTTGTTTTGTATTAACCCAAGCCCATAATCCCAAATATCCTCAAGATCCCCTTTCCCTCACATCCACAAGTTAATGTTCACAGATTCCTTGTCTCTTTGTGCAAATCCATCGGCATGTGTGTAAGCCTTCTGATCCTAATAAAAATGGGGCAAAGAACCTTATTCAGAGCTCTTGTCTTTTCCCAGACATTAGCCATCTCTCACTTTTCATCCTGTGTCCCGCTCTTTTGCTAGACAAGAGAGAACTTTAGACCCAGAGTCTACAACTAAATGTTCCTTTTCTGTGAACAAAAGTTTAATTAAGGATTCATAAAGCTAGTAAAACAGATGCAAAGTGTGGGGACAATGAATAAGATGCCTTCAGCATCAGGGGTATGCATTTATGTGTTTGTGACAGCTTAGGTAATCTTTTTTCAGGACAGTCACATCAAGAAATTTTTTTTTCTGCATACTCATTTTGCTCTTATGCTGGATGATAGAGCTTTATTTTAACACTTTATAAACTCACAGAGGCTTTTCAGAAGAATTCACAAAGATAAAGTGTCTAAGATATGAATATCATGAAGAGTACCTCTTTTCCTCGCAAGTTTACAAAACAAACTCACACACAGCAGTTCAGAGCATTCAGAGGGCAGACTATAAGTTTGCCCTTGTTTTCTGCTTTATTGTTGTTTTCCCCCTTTTTAAAAATTTCTTTATTCAATTGGGTTACACAGGAAATCCTTTGATGAATGATATTAGGTTGTACCTATGATTTTGGGTTGTCTAGTTAGGTAGTGATTGCCAACAGCTTACAAGATGGTCAAACCAAGCAAATAAAAGAAGTATGCTGGGGGATATTTTCAAGTCCGAGAAAGAGAAGCCTTGTCAACAGTGATTAGCTCACAGAGACCACAGCATGGGAGGAGCCAGGAGGATGATGCTTCCAGGGGACACACATTATAAGGAAAGTATCTAACAAAAGAAAATGACAAAGCTTGCTGAGAGTAGGGGAAGAATCAGGATACACTCTCAGGAAACTTGGGAAAGGATGATTTTAAGACATGTGGTCAATGTTGCAGGGTAGCAAAGTAGGATGTGATCAGAGAAAAGGCCCTGTGAATCCAGGCATTAGAAAGCCGTGACTAAGCACAAGACAATGGAAAAATGAAGAAACACACTTGGAGATGAGGCCATGAGTGCTGTGGGTGCAGTGAGCAAACCTTCAGGCGTTTATCAATGAAAGAGAAGATGGAAAGGAAGGAATTCTATAATTGGAGAGTGGTGTGGGTCAGAACATTATCTGCAGTTAAGAATCAGAAGGTTTTGTTTTGTTTTGTTTTGTTTTTGCTGAGGTTAAAGTAGGTAAAGGATATGCACTTAAAGTACTAAAGTGAAAGATGAAACAATTATGAAGTAATTACACAATAACAGTAGTAACTACATTTTGAGTACTAGGTACTAAGTTAAGTGGTGTACATTTTTCTACCTCCTAATTTTCTTCCAGAGTAGTTATTAGTACCTTCAGCTTTCAAAGAAGAAACTGAAGCAATTATTACATGGCCTAGATTACACAGCTAACACCCTGTGGAAAGGATATTTGAATCCAGTTGGGCTAAAGCAAAAAACCATGGTCTTTGTTGCAATTCTTATGGAGCAGGTGGATGGAATTAGGGGTAAAGGGACCTGAGAAGGTTTTGTGTTGAAGCTGAATGATGTAAGCATGATCACCACATACATGGCAGCAGGCTCTGGACAACTTCCACTCTATCACCTGGAATGAGACAAGAAACAGACTTTACTGGAGAATCTCAAAAGTTTAAGATTAATGAGAGAGGTTGTGAATCAGCTTCTCTTTATTATCCTGATGATGAAGCGAGTGGACCAGGTACACTTAGATCTCCAGAATCTTATGGTCTCCATACTTATGGTCCCAATACTTATGGTCTCCATACTTATGGTCCCAAACACTATGGAACTCTGGAGTTTTTTTTTTTGTTTGTTTTTTTAATGCTTTCTGCATTTTGATTTCTTGAACAAAGTGAATTGACATGTTAGAGAATGTCTCCTTTACCTCAGACCTATTTGTTCTTCGCTTTTCAAGAATGTCAGATCCAGAGCCATCTACTCCTATTCAAAAATAAAACTAATCTCTCCCCAGGAATGATGGGGGAATTCCAAGAGTCCTAAACTTGCAGACTTACCTTGTTTTCCATCTGGAGGCATTGACTGGCATCCCAGAGAGCAAGAACACAAAGTCTTTACCCTTCTCTTCCCCAGGAGAATGTGTTTCCATTAGAGAGATCAAATTTCTTTCCCCTAAAGAGGTGAAGGAGGCAAGGTATGTACATACCAGATTCATATTTTCAGGGTTCCTGTCCTATGATACAGACCCAGTACGTAGGATAGCATTTGACTGCCATCACATTGCGCTGGAAGAGAGGAGAATTGAGCCAAAGAAGAATCAATGTGGTTATTTCCATAATAATAATAATCTCTCCTTCCCCAGACACCTTGGGTCTACTTTTAAAATAATAGGGATAAATGTAGATATTAGAAACATCACATTGCATCCATATGCTGTTGACTTTTCTATTTGCAGTTCAAGCTTGAGAATAAAAATACCATTGTGATGACAAGCAAAGTGTGTTTGAATGTAGTTATTTCCAGGAGTTGCCCAAGAAAGCCAGGCACCCAGCATGTAGAGTCCAAGGCCTAAAAGAAGTTGTGATGCTTTCACTCTTGAGGTGGCGACAGGCACGGCCTCCATGGAAATTCTAGCCTGGTGCAGCTATTTTGCTTGCAGAAGGAGTCCCAATAGGTCACTATTCCAGTAAACCTCCAATGTGCAATAGAGTTTCAAAGAGGCCTGTTCTTTGCATAAACGAAAACAAAAATGGTGCTTGGTTGGTAGGGCACATCTCACAATCCAAGTAAGATAAGAATGGAAGATGTCAGTAAGAATATCATTGAAATGACTTAGCAAATTTTCAAGGTTAAACAGGAAGGAAAATGGAGTCAGATGAAATTCTAGAATATTGGAGGACTAGACAGTAAAGAGTCATTTTGGTAATGTTAGACTGAACACCAACTTTGGAGGGGGAAGTGTGGAGATTTTGGAAGAATAGTTATTTAGAATTGGTCAGGGGAATATCATATTTTAACACATGAAAGATGTTACATCTCTGGACCATGAGATAGTTTAGGATGTTCAGCTAAGAATAGATTGTTTCAGTAGAAAAGAACAGTAGGTGGTTGAAGAGAAAAGGTTAAGGAAAACCACACCTTCAAATGGTCCCTTTGTAAAGAGCTTAATGTTTCCAAGTATTAAAGCAAAGGGTCAAAAGTAGTCTGATCCAGGTGCAGAAGGTATGAACAAAAACTGATGGGGATGGAATGGAATCAATATAATTAAGAGATGTTATTTTCAAGAAGTTTTTGCAGTTGCAATCTAGAGGAAGAGATAATGAATCCAGAAAAATGCTAACTAATATCAAGAAGTTATACTATAAGGAGCTAAGATATGAGGATATGAAAAATGAGAAGTCCATGTCTAAGACTGTTCCATTAAACCTCTTTTCTATACATTCTATAAACAATGATTACCCTGTAAATTATCTGGTCCACCTTGAACTTAACACTAGTTATAAGAATTGAGTCTGATTTCTCAAACTACTTTTGAAAACTGCCATTCACAAGTAAAGGAAAATTATCCGTCTTTCCCACACATAACTTTCCTAATCCATAAAACATGGATGTGAATGCCTAACGAATTGTGTTGCTTTGGATATTAAATGAAATGATATGTATAAACTATAAATCTGTTAGCATAGGAAAAGACACAGAGCCCGTGTTCAATATGTGGCTTTTACCATTATTTTGTTAACAATCTCTTCCTTAGCAATGCCCTCAACGCCAAAGCCACCGGCCTTTTTTTTGCCATCAAGTATTTTTGTTTTAGCTTTTATCATATCTTCTAGCTGTCCTAAAGGTCATGGTTTATGTTTCCTAGCATGAGACACTGAAATGGAAATGTGTATTCATTTGGGATCAACACTGGTGGCAGGGAGGGGAGAGAAGAAGAAATTGAACTGTAATGCAGGCCCAATAAAGCCATGGTCAGCCTCCTGGGGGAATCTGGAATGAAGTATTGTCTATCAGTGTTGGCCCATGTTGGGCCAAAATGCCAGATATTTACATGCCTGACCGACCCAGTCACTAGATATTGGTTGCCAAAGCAATGGAGTAACTCCCCCTGAGATGTCTCCTCTGCAGTTGAGACAAATCCATGGCCCAGCTGAAGGAGTCAGCCTCTGGAGTGTGTCTGCTGACCTCATTCCTGGCAGCTGGAAGAAGGCCTTCCTTGACGGAAAATCTGGATGGCTCTTCACTGGTTCTACCACACTGATCTCTGACTTACATTAGGTGCTTCTTTAAAAAGTAGTCTTGGAGTGCCTGGGTGGCTCAGCTGTTTGAGCATCTTCCTGCCGATTTAGGCTCACTTCATGATCTCAGGTTCACGGGAGAGAGCCCAGCATAAGGCTGTATGTTGACAGTGCAGGTTCTGGTTGAGATTCTCTCTCTCTCCCTCTCTCTCTGCCCCTCCTCCTCTCATGCACACTCTCTCTATCTCAAAATAAATAACCTTAAAATAAGATTGTTTAAAAAATAAAAAAGCAATCTTTATTTCTACTATCATATTACAAGTTTCATTCTTGTATTTCCAATTGGAATATAAACATTTTTTTTTTGCAGCCATCAGAGCACCACACACAGTAGGCAGCAAATAAAAAGTATGAATAAGGTACCTATTTTTTGAATTGTGGGTAAAATACTTCAAATTGTAGCATCTCCTCTATCCGGACGGCATTGCGAATGTTGTTAGAATCTGTTCTGAAGGGCGAGTCAAGTATGTATTTTAGGATAAGTATCAAATTATCTAGAATGTGTGTCAGACATTGTATAAGTATACCCTAAGCCTGACAGAAGTTATTCACTTAACATACATTTATTAACTTTCTATTTTATCTCAGGTGCTATTCTCAGCCCTGGGAACGCGGCCACAAACAAAATAGACCACTTACCTCTTCTCATGCAAATGATATTCTAGTAGTATAACAGTGGCTTTCTGAAGAGGACCACCACAGTTTAACCATAAAACAAAGAAATATGTCATCACAGTTGACCTGACCAAATGGTAGAACAGACAGCCGGGTGGTTCTCCATCAGCTTTGTAGAGCGGAGCGTCTCAGTCAACTGAGAAAATTCCTGGCCTCGGTCAAGCGTTTTAGGAAGATCTTCAGAGGAATGTTCCAAGCAACTGATCCACTTGGCAGAAGAAAGATGACACGTATTTTATTCCCACTGCAGATCCCAGTGCTGGCTTTTTGGTGTCCCAGTAACAGTTTTGGTTTAACACACAAAGCCCAACCATCTTCCTCCAGTTCCCGACTACAGGCATTTGATGGCTTCTGCATCCCGTTTCCCTGTGCAAAAACACTAAATTTCACTAACATCCATACCCTGCATATAATCTTTCCTCATATGAGACAGGTAGTTGCGTCAAACACTCCTTATCAATACCAGCATATGGCCAAAGCAAGGAGTGGAGGTCAAGGTCCCAACTCAGAATAAAAAGGATGATAGAATTTAGTGGGTAGGGGTCTGACTACTGGGTCATATGGATTTTCCAGCTGCCTGCCTTCAGATAATAGTCCATTTACACAATTTCAATGATTATTTGATTTATATTATTACCCCCGTTCCTAAATAAGATTTAGAATTCCACAACCACCAAGCAAGTTTTGCTTACCTGGCGGTGGTCAGTCAAGTAGCATCTACAGATGGCAGAGAAAAGTTGGAGCTTAAAACTGCACCGTGAACAAAAGCAGAGGTTAAAAGCATTCTTTCCAAAAGTGCTTCACCCTGGGGATGTCTTTCGGAAGTGGAAGTCAGACCTCCTGGGAGAAGCTGGAGCATGCTGAGTGATTGCGCATCTGTGATTTTTGTCCCAGAGGAGCAAATTTCTTACATGCAAACAGAAATCTGTGTTAGCTACAGAGTTCCTCTTGCTGTGACTTCACTCATGTTTCAGCCTTGTGTGTTAGTGCCGCGCGATACAGCAGAAAATCACACGGAAGCATCTCCCCAAAAGAGCAAATGAATTGACGTGAAGGAGACTGACAGGGGGCCACCTGAGCACATAGATTTTGCTAACTCTTTATAAAGGTTATTTCATGTGTGTGGCATAAAGTATATTGTAAGCCACTGAACAAAGGTATAATCATTATTATTATTATTATTATTATATGTCAACTTTGATCTGATATATATATATTCTTCCTCTTTCAGAAATCCTCTCCTACCATGGTCATTGTCATTCCAGGAACAACAACAAAAAAGCTTGATTACCTTCTCTGAAATCACCTTGTGGCCCTCTAGTAATAGAAAAAGAATTAAAAAAGTAAAGCATCAGTGAAAGGTCTATGTCGCTTGGCAGAATCTTTCCATTACCTTTCTTTTATGGCTTTTCTACACCCAGCTGTCAGCGACATTTTCCTATAATGGGGGCATGTGCTGGGTATTTTTATAGAAGTTTTATAGATATTGTAAAATATCTCGTTCCTTCCTTTTTTCCCTTTTATCCTTCTTTCCTTTTTTCTTCCTCCCTCCTTTGCTTCTTTGCTTCAAATACTTAAGTAGGAGTAAATGCAAAGTCATCTAGAAGTAATCTGTTATGCTATTGTTCATGTTTTTGATGACTGACGGGACGAGCAGCGAAGTTTTATCTCCACCAAAGACTTGTGCTCAATGGTTTCCTTCTTTGCGCAAAACTTAATTCATTCACTTCAACATCAAGAGCAAACGTATTGATGTGTAGCTACCAGCTTTATTGTATTTTCTTGTTAAATACACTTTTAAAATATTAAAATAAGTGAATTAATAATGATCATTTATATAATCCAATACATTTAAATGAGAAAACAAATTCACTCCCCTTTTTATGATCTGAGTCAACATTTTCCCCAAATGTTGCCATCCCGGGGGTGAGGGATAATTGGTGCCCTTTGCGTGAGACAAGGAAATCTAAGAATAATCTGAATGTGTTATATTTGTTTCCTAGGGCTTCAGTTAACAAATTTTCAAAACTTAGTAGTTTAAGATGATACATATTTATTTATCTTGTAAAAGTCAAGAAGCCAGAAGTCTGAAATCGAGTTTCCAACAAGGCCACACTCCTTACAAAGGCTGTAGGTAAGAAAACTTCCTTTGTCTGCTGGTGTTCCTTGGTTGGTGGCAGCTTCATACCAGTCTTTGTCTCTATCTTCACATGACTTTTTCCTGGTGTCTCTGTATGTCCTCTTTTGTCTCTTGGAAGGTCATTCTCATTGGATTTGGGGCCCACACTAATCCTTACTTTCATTATATCTGCAAGGACCCCATTTCTAAATAAGATCATATTCTGAGGCTGCAGGCAGACACGAGTTTTGGAGGGACACTGCTAAACCCACTGCATGCATTCATGCAAAGGGTGAGCATTTTCGGGTTGTTACAAGATTAGATGGATGCTGTGATACCCCACTAAGATCTTTCATGAATGAAGGATGTACTGTGTGTGTTGCTGGTAGACTAGCCTCAAACATAAGTAATCCTCTTTGGGAATTATCTCAGTTGATAAGGGCCACCTCGCCTGAGTTTCTCAGTGCAGTTTGCATCCAATGACTGATTGATGGGGAAAGGGGATAAAGACATAATCTTCATCTCCTACTCATTATAGTTCTCAAAGGACATCACGCCTTTATTGCTCAATGCGGGGTCAACTCTGGTTTCCACCGAGATTGCATTGCATGTTGACATCTCCATCTGCCTAATGTATTTCTTCCCCCTGCTTTCCTTCTCTTTCCTTCTCTTGCCAGGTGCCTCCTACATGCCTTAGAATGGCATTCATTTACAACCCTCCCTTATACTAAACTTGTTCCAGATTCTACTTCCAGGGGGTCTCTGCCTGCCATGAAAGATATGGATATATACCTTATGTGAATGTTTCACAAAACAATACCAGTCTCCACTATCTGTGATACCCTTTCCTTGGGGCACCCAGGTGGTTCAGTCAATTAGGTGTTGTCCAACTCTTGGTTTTGGCTCCGGTCATGATCTCACTGTTGCTGAGATCAAGCCCCATGTGGGGCTCCACGCTTACAGTGTAGAACCTCCTTGGGATTCTCCCTCTCTCTCTCTTTCTCTCTCTCTATCTCTGACCCTTCCCCCCACCTTTTGCTCTCATAACATAAATAAATAAATAACTATTTTAAATAAACAAATAAGATACCCTTTATTATATTTTTATTCTGCTTTATTCTAACCTATCTTTTTATATTCTACCTGTCTTCTATATTCTATCTATCCTATCTTAAACTGTTCCATTCTATCCCATTGTCTATTGAAGGCAGAGCTTAAGAGAATCAGTGTCAAGACTGACCCCAATGGATACCACAACAACAGGTGGAAAAAACATTGCTCTTGCGGGCTTGCTGTGAACATACAGCACATCTTTCCAACTGTAGTTATATTGACTCTTAAAAGACACATTTTAACATTCATTAATGTATAGCCCTCTAGACCATGCAAATAGAAACTTGGGTTGAGTTTTGCAAGCATATTGTTATAATTTCTAAAAGTTCCTATAAAACTGCATGTTAAAAATGTAACCGATTACTCACTCACCCGATTTCAATTAAATATAAATTCCTAAAATATGAAATATAAACTTAAAAGATTCTACTATAAAATATTTGGAATGTCTCATCTTGAAGTCATCAAGAAAGTTTGACACAATAAACCAATTAATTACCAAATAAATAAGCAAACTCCTATTTCTAACTCTAATTTAAAAAAATAATAATGTATTTATTTTTGAGAGACAGACACAGAGTGTGAGCAGGGGAGGGGCAGAGAGAGAGGGAGATACAAAATATGAAGCAGGCTCCAGGCTCTGAGCTGTCAGCACACAGCCCGTTTTATGGCTCAAACTCACAAGCCATGAGATCATGACCTGAGCTGAAGCCAGATGCTTAACTGACTGAGCCATCCAGATGCCCCCATATTTCTTACTTGAAATAAGAATTTGCCCTGATACCTTTACACTTGCAAGATAACAATATACAACACATTTTCCTATGGCAGCAGATCTTTGATTCCAATTTGCACTAATTTTCTGCCTTCTACCAGGTACAGTTTCAGAATGAGTCACATACCCCAAACTTCTGTAAAGCCTGGTATCAAACTGTGTTAAGTCCCTCATCCCCTGTCATCTCTCGTTTTACCCACACACATCTTTTCCCTTACTTGACATTGAAATATATATATATATATTTAGAGTTAAATATACACTTGAATATTTAAACATATGGAATTTTATTTTTATTTTCAAAACAATAAAGTTCTTGCTTAGATATGTTTGTTTTTGGTCTTTAAGATTAAATATTTATATCTATTTATTTATTTATTTATTTTTTAAATGTTTTTATTTATTTTTGAGACAGAGACAGAGCATGAGCAGGGGAGGGGCAGAGAGAGAAGGAGACACAGAATATGAAGCAGGCTCCAGGTTCCGAGCTGTCAGCACAGAGCCCAACGCGGGGCTCAAACTCACGGACTGCGAGATCACGACCTGAGCCGAAGTCGGTTGCTTAACCGACTGAGCCACCCAGGCGCCCCTAAATATTTATATTTAAAAAAAAGGATGTAGGTGTAGTAAAGCGAGGGGAAACTCTAACCTTGGTGTCTAGTCTGCCTAGTTTAAATTCTATTATTCAATGTTACAAAAAGTTTAAGGTTTGGGTATCTAATGTCTTCACTTTAAAAATATTAATCATAAGATCCGCAAGAGTATTTTAAGGTAGACTGAATACAAAAATCATTTTTTCAAGTTTATTCATTTATTTTGAGAGAGAGAGAGAGAGAACATGTGTGCATGAGTGGAAAAGGGGCAGAGAGAGAGAGAGAGAGGGAGAGAGAGAATCCCAAGCAGGCTCTGCACTGTCAGCACAGAGCCCGACACAGGGCTCGATCTCACTAACCGTGAGATCATGACCTGACCAAAACCAAGAGTCAGACACTCAACTGACTGAGCCTCCCAGATGCCCTCAAAGGTGATCTTTTAAGGAGAGCTTCTGAAAGTAATCTAGAGTGCTAGATGCATTATATGGGTTTGGTAGTAGTTGGAAAAGCAAATTAAAAACTAAAGGTTCAAAAGTTGATTTGAAGTAAGTTTTAAGTTGGTATTTGGTGCTTCCTAATGCCATACTTCAGGAGCTGTGTGGATTTTAGAGAACTATCTTCTTTCTGTATTGAGAATGTACTATATGCAGGTTCTATTAGGATTTAGGGATATAAGTATGAGTTAGATATAGTCAGGGCCATAAAAATAGAGAGGCAATGGGATAAAAAAGAGATAACTATCAGCATGAGTTTGTCACTATTGCTAATAGGAACATTGACATAAGAGACACATAATTGAGATTTCAAACATAAAACATGGTGTTCAAAGTTTCCTTCAAAGAAAATTGACGACTACACTTCTCTCATGATGACGAAAACCCGACACAGTGACGACACCAAATGCTGGTGAGGATATGGAACAAAAGGAACTCTCGTTCATGGCTCGTGGCAAGGCAACCAGGTGCAGCCACTTTGGAGGACAGTTTGGCATGTTTTTAAATAAAACTGTAAATTTTGCAATAATTTTAGCCTATAGTTTAGCAATTGTGTTCTTTTTTTTTTAATTTTTTTTTCAACGTTTATTTATTTTTGGGACAGAGAGAGAGAGAGAGAGCATGAATGGCGGAGGGGCAGAGAGAGAGGGAGACACAGAATCGGAAACAGGCTCCAGGCTCCGAGCCATCAGCCCAGAGCCTGATGCGGGGCTCGAACTCACGGAGCGCGAGATCGTGACCTGGCTGAAGTCGGACGCTTAACCGACTGCACCACCCAGGCGCCCCAGCAATTGTGTTCTTTGATACTTACTCAAGTAAGTTGAGAACTTATGTCTACACAAAAACCTGCAAACAAATGTTTGTAGCAGCTTTATTCATGATTTAAGGACTTCCAATCACCAAGGTATATTTCAGAAGGTGAATGGATACACTGTGGTTCATACAGATGACAGAATATTATTTATCACCTAAAACAAATAAGCTGAATCATGCAAAGACACAGATGAAATTTGAATGGCTACTACTACGTGATAAAAGCCACGTTAAAAGGGCTACTACTGAGTACCCCAACTATATGACTTTCGGGAAAAGACAAAACTATGGAGAAAGTTAAAGGATCAGTGGTTGCCGAGGATTGGGGAGGAGAGATGTATAGGCAGAAAAAGGAGGATTTTTAAAACAGTGATACTCTTCTGTCTGATACTACAACACTGCAAACATATCATCAAACATCTGTCAATATCTGCACAATGTACAACAGGAAGAATGAACCCCAATATAAACTATGGACTTTCAGGGATAATGATGCATGAATGTTGGTTCATTGATTGTAACAAACGTATCATTCTGTTGCAAGATGTTGACAGTAGGGAAGATTGTGTGTGTTGAAGGGAAAGGCATATCTGGGAACTTTAAATGAAGTAAAAACCAAAAGAAATGAATTATTTTTTGAGTACCTATAGTGACATTTATTTGTTCATTAGTATTTAGAAAAACAATTCACTATCCAGCTTCCAGAGACTAAGGGAAAACCATGCCTTGCAACTTCTGAAGGCTTAGTTGAGTTGCCAAGAAAGTTTGGAAATAGTCACATACATCTGGTAAGGCCATTTTGTTTTTCTTAAAACAGGAAGCAATATTCAAGACTGATCATTATCAAGCTATCTTCCTGTCATCAACAATCGGTAAGTAGCAAAAAGAAACAAGTTGTAAAAGTTGAATAGCTGAATAATGGATGTGGGTATGTGTATTTTGTTAGATGTGAAATGGAGAGAAAGATACATATGTATGATAAACATATATTCAATCTTTGTGTCCCATTAGGTTTTATATATAGTATACAACCAAATTATATACATATAATTATATATTTATAATATATATAATGCACATATATATAATTATATATATAAAAATAATACCAAGATGGGGATTCAAAGATTCAAAAATCCATTGTAAAAAAAAGCAAAGTGGGAAAATCAAAGCCATAGATTGAGTCCCCCAAAACATTTATAAATTAAATCTTATTAAATGTTCTTTAAATTAGTAGATAAAGGGATTGAAGATATACATCAGATTGGATAAAAATGAAAATAGCAAAATCTATGCAATGTATTTCTTTTTTCTTTGGGAATTATTTTTAAAAACTCTACATTTTCAACAAAAACTTCCTATTTCAAATCATACGGGTTTTTTTTAGTTTTTTTTTTAATGTTTATTTATTTTGAGAGAGAAAGAAAGAGAGAGAGAGAGCCCACACTGGCACGAGAGCGAATGGGGGAGGAGCAGAGAGAGGGAAATACAGAATCTGAAGCAGGCTCCAGGCTCTGAGCTGTCAGCAAGGATCTGGATGTGGGGTTCGAACTCACGAACTGTGAGATCGTGACCTGAGCTGAAGTCAGACGCTCAACCCACTGAGCCACCCAGGTGCCCCTCAAATCACAGGTTTTGATGAATGACTAGAAGTGCAAATGTCTCTGATGGCCAGCCAAATGCCACACACTACAAATAAGCTGAGAAACAATAGGAGATCAAAACAAATTCCTACTCGTATTCGATTCCCTGGCTTGTTTATACGACGGATAACATTAGCTTCGTGGTGTTATGTGGGATATTAATATTCGACATCTTTCTGTCTAGCTCGATTATTCTATATAACCCTGAGTCTCGCCCTCCTTGCAATAGATAGGATACATCATCAAATACTGTTTTCCAGATTTGTGAGTCTATATATCAACTGATAGTAAAATCCTAATAACATACCGCAGAGGGAAAAAAGAAAAGAAAAACCTGAGGAACATTAAGACAGCAATAAAAAAAAGCATTTATATTACTTTGCCTTAACATGCATCAATTTCTTTAGCTTCCCCCAAAATAACAATCATACTCCTCTACCTCTGGTCACAAAATAATTTCCAAAGCAACTTTCTGGAGTCTGGGAGTACACTGGGCGTTCGTTTACATTTAAGGACAGAGTTGCCCCCAGTGAGGCTCTCCCAATTTTGAATGCGGAGTCATTAAAATAAAACCGACTAGCAAATATATACATAAGCCCAGAGAAAACAGTAACAAACTAATACAACACAGAGTAACAAACAAATTTTAGCCCAAGACATACCCCAAGCTTAGGATTCCGGTTCCCCTGAATTCAAAGTACGGAGCCTTCAATCTTCTTAAAACTTCTCTGTGCTATTTGTTGTCCCAGCACAATGTTTAAACTGTGACAATGACTTTCTCTTGTTACCGAAAGCAGAGACACAGAGCCCAGAAAGGTCACAGTGTTCTAATAAACTCCTCTGAGACAACAGCACGCACGTCCAAGATTTCAATTCTCTTGAAATCAATAAACTTCCAAATGTCCCTGGGAAGCTCCGCATCTTGTGAGTCAGGTTGTCCTTTCCAGATCTGCCGGCGCCTTACCTTGGGTGCTGCAGCACTTCGCAGGTCGATTAACTGTTACAAGAACTGATTCCCCTAAGGAAATGGGTCCTTATCTTTTCTTCCCAGTGAGCAGAAGGGTAGTGAAGAGAGAAGGGAGAAAGTCGGTGAAGGAATTTGGTAGTACAGCCACAGGAGAGTAGCAGACTGATACGGTGCATGGATGGGATTTGGTTGGCTGTCTGCCTCTTTCTTTCCTATTCTGTGCTCATATCCCAATATTTTACAGTTCCATTTATTCATCATTTTTTTCTCCCCCCATAATGGAAATGGCTAAAATCCTACGTGATAGCCAAAGCAGCAAAATCATCTGCAAAACAAAAGCTCCCCTCAGACCACATTAAAAGCTAGGCAGAAATTGGTTACTATTTCTCTAGTAGCTGTTCTCCCCAGTGCTGATTTGTTCAACCTTGTGGACTCTCCCCAGGGAGATCATAACACTTACCGTAGGTCCATTTGCACTCCATGAAATCACAGTCAACTGAGAGAGCTATAAATCAATCAGTACTTTGCATGAGCTCTGTCTTCTTTCAAATGTGAAATCAGCAAAATCCACATTTGAATAGTGCATGTAAAATATACTGATAACGCCTGTATTCAGAACAGCATAATCCTGATTTATGGAAGTGCTTCACTGAAACTTTACAAAGAAAAAAAAAAGCTTCTTTTCCATTTTTGACTCTATTTGGACTCCCGGAAGTTGAAAGTAATTGGTATACGTTAAAAGTATCTTTTTCTTTTCTTTATTTTTTTTTTGTCTTCTTCAACAATTTTGACTCTACAATATTTAAACCTCATTTGCTTCAGCTGGATCCCCAGGGTTTCATATAATTTGTGGAAAAAAAAACAATTGCTATTTATTTTTCAACGTTTATTTATTTTTGGGACAGAGAGAGACAGAGCATGAATGGGGGAGGGGCAGAGAGAGAGGGAGACACAGAATCGGAAACAGGCTCCAGGCTCTGAGCCATCAGCCCAGAGCCTGACGCGGGGCTCGAACTCACCCAGGCGCCCCAACAATTGCTATTTTTAATCTACAGTGTGTTCCATAAATGCATCTTCTCTTATCCATGCATGCTTCTGCTGGCTACCACCTGTTCTTCCATCAGGAGGTGTACCAAAGAGTAGATTTGGGCACCATCATGCTTTCTCTAACCCAGATAAAACTGAGTTTACATTTATGATACAAGAAAAAAAATGGTTGAGGCAATTAAAAAATTTAAAGACCTATATCTGTACTTTCCTGCTGAATGTCTGGGTTACTTTATCAATGACTGACTGAGTCAATATATAGCCGTTAAAAGCAGAGATTCTGAGGGCTCCTGGGTGGCTCAGTCAGTTAAGTGTCCAATCCTTGATCTCAGCTCAGGTCGTGATCGTATGGTTTGTGAGTTCGAGCTCTGAGTCCGGCTCTCTGTTGACCGTGTAGAGCATGCTTGGAATTCTCTCTCCCTGCTCCTACCCCACTCCGGCACGCATGCTCACTTTCTTTCTCTCTCAAAATACATAAAGAAACTTAAAAAAAGGTAAAAAAAATAAAATAAAAATAAAAACAGAGATTCTGGAGCCAAACTGCTTAAATTTATATTCTGTTTCTTTCATAAATTTTCTGTATGACCTCACAAAAGTTTGCCTAATTTCTTCAGTTAATTCATTTGAAAAAAAGGAACTGTACTACTAGTAAGCTAAATTAAATAATCAGAATTAAATGAATATATGCATAGGCACAGAGCACTTAGAATTCTATTTAGTAATGTAAACACTAGATAGATGGACAGGTATAAGTGTCATAAACATGTTAGCCACAATTCCTAAGTGCACTGGCACAGTATGCACCCTATCAAACCTTGAAATTGTCTTCAAAACTAAGTAGGTGTTGTTTATGGTTTAAACCCATTGCCATAACTCTTAGAAGCAAGTGACTTGTATACATACACACATGACACGCAATGAGCCTTCAAATCATATGACAACAATACAAATACACACGTTATGAAGGATCTACAACCAATATGCATGGTTTCGGGCACCTGGGTGGCTCAGTCAGTTGAGTGCCGGACTCCGGCTCAGGTCATGATCTCACGGTTCATGGCTTTGAACCCCGCGTTGGGCTTTGTGCCGCCAGCTCAGAGCCTGGAGCCTGCTTTAGATTCTGTGTCTCCCTCTCTCTCTGTCCCTCCCCCACTCATGCTCTGCCACTCTTTGTCTCTCAAAAAGAAATAAAAATGTTTTAAAAAATTATTTTAAAAAAAGCAGACATGTTTGAGATGGATTGGAAAAGATGAATAACTCTCATGGTGGATGCCCCCAGACAGCGATGTGCCGGTTAACTACCTCCCTGATAAGAGGGAAAATCAAACGTACTGAATTGTAAGCCTTGCCAATTTCCGTGGTATAAATCTCCCCATGAAGGCGAATTGTAAGCTGTGAACATGATGTCCCTGAGTATGGAGTTGGGAGAGATGTGCACACCCCAGTCTCACAAGCCAGTAATGAGCTGGTTCCAGAACGCTACCCCTTGGTATCACTGCCTCGCAAGATCAGGTTCACTGGGATGCCCTTAAACCTGGAGGACATAGAGAGGGAGACCGTGTGTGAGAGAGATGTCAGTTGTGAGTTTAGTTTGAAAGATACTGTTCGTATTTTCCTCGCAAGACCTGCAGAAATAGGTGCCCATGCTAGTGGCTACTGAGTGGATGGAATGACTGGGGAGCAGAGACACCTATTGTCATAGTCACCTTGGTGAAAATCGATAGATACTTGACCTAAGACAGTATTTGTAGGGAACACAGTAGAAAGGACATATCCAAAAATAAATAAATAAATAAATAAATAAATAAATAAATAAATAAATGACATATAAAAATGGATTTATAGAAGAGGTAGCAGGCAAGGGTGCTTTCCGATTTTTGTCCTAGATGGCTTTTTTTTTCTTTTTCTGGTGGTGCTCTCGCCATGGGACACAAGCCACAATTAGATTAGAGGCATGTAGGTTTGGGCACTAACAAAATAATAAATTAAATTTTAGATATATTGGGTTTTAAATACCTATAACATTGCCGATAGCCTGTGGAGGGTTGTACTCAGTTGAATAGGTGGAGGGCAGATGGGAAGATCAATAAAAAGAGACTAAGAGAAAAGCATTCCTAGTGGTGGGAAAGGAGGAGAAAGGAAAGGAATAGCAGGCAGCAAGATAATTTGTAGAACACTTGGATCGTGTGGGAAAGTGGTAAGAGAGAAGACCAGAAACACTGTTCTTATCAGATTGGGGGTGGGCTCAAATGCTAAAGAAAGGAGGATTCGAGAAAGGAGTGAAGGCCTTGGAGGAAAAGATCATGACCAAATGACCTTCAGAAGAATTCGTAATTCATGAGATGACTTTGAATAGGTAGATAAAAACAGAAGGGCTGGAGGGGGCATTTGAAGCAGCTTGGGCTTGAGTAGACGGGAATCGGTCATATGATGAAAACCGTGGATATTTGGAAAGAAGGACATATTTAAGAACCCCACTTCCTTTTATAGAGTAAAACTATTGACATAGAAGAAACGTTTTCTCTCGGCTTGGCCAGATGTTCAGAGACCGACAACAGTAGCAGCAAAGTCGTTAATGCTTTAAAATTAACTGTAAGGTTTACAAGTTTAGAAAGAGAAAAATAAGAGCCAGGAACGCCATGCCTATCAGAGAAAATGCAAACAATAAATTCAGAACTCAAATGGTTCGGGCTGCGGTGAGATAATATGCCTAATGGAGGGGACAAACTAACAGTGGGAAAAAGAGCAAAGTTAGCATTGCAACTAACTGCTTTGCCTTAAAATATTGTGTCTCTTTCCTCACGTGGCAGGCATACTTAACATTTTATCTTGTTATACAGAGTATAAAAATAAAAGTGGATCAACTCTGAGATATTTATGTATTCCCTCCTAGATTGTATGTTTTTCAGAAAAGCTAGTTTGGAATTGATCTCAGACATATAACACATTAGAATAAACGTAGTTTTTGATGGTTTCCTATTTGCACCATGCAAAATATCAAATATCATTACTAAGGGTCTGAATTCCAAGTATTAACATTATCTTGTCATTAGCATTTAGCCTTGATGGACACATTAAGTTTTATTGGCATTTCTACCTGTGATTTTTAACTTCGGGAAGAATATTTTTCCGCACCGTGTTTGCTTCCTACTTTTGATAATATGCTCTAATCATGGTATAAAAACATTAAGTGATAAATTACTTATCTTAGTCTCTTAGACTTCATCTCTTGCTGGAAATTATTTAGTAATTACTGCTAAAACTATTTTTTTTCACAGTTAATATTGAATATACTGGTAACAAGACCTGGACTTGGATGAAAGCAGGCAGAGATCCTTCAATTTTTATAGAGAAAAGCAAGGAACAGTTCTAGCGATTAATGCAAGTGAAGAGATTTGGTGCTAGTCTGATGATATAGTTCTAATGTGAATGCCTGTGTTTTCCAAAAGTAAATAGGGAGAAAAAAAAAACATTGATAGTTCAATAGGAGGAGAGATATGATTCTTTAAAAAAAAAAGTCTATTTATTTATTTTGAAGCAGGGAATGGCTCAGAGAGAGGGAGAGAGAATCCCAAGCAGCCTCCGCATCATCCACCTGGAGCTCAAAGCATGGCTGGATCTCACCAAACCTTAGATCATGACCTGAGCTGAAGTCAAAAGCTGGAGGCTTACCCGACTGAGCCACCCAGGTGCCCCGAGATATGATTCTTGTAAAGGGTGGTTGAATAGGGTTGTCAGCGATGATGGACCTGTAGTAGTGATTTATCCTGAAGAAACTTGTTTATTTTCTAGCCATCTTTTCTTGCCAGGTCTAACAGGGATTTAGATTATGTGAGGCTCATCTACTGGAGAGGGACAAAAGAGAAAGGGAGTGGGAACGATGTGCAGGATTACATTCACAGAGACGGGCTATGAAATAGAAGTCATGTGAGGAGACATGCAATGTTTTCATCAAAGCCACAGACGGTGAAACAGTCATGGACGGAATTCCCAGAAGGAGGTCAAGGAAGTGGGACAATGGGGGAGATTAGGGTAGATCCAAAACCATATGGGAATCAAATGTGTTAAAGAGGGGGATTTTGAAGTTTTCTTATAATTCATGGGTTTGACCAAGATAAATTAGGATGCAAAGCACAATGAGATTAGTTTCGTTTCCTAAAAGTAAGGGGTTGGAACTTTCTCCTCTTCCTCCTCCATTTCCTCCTCCTTCTCCTTGTCACGTTTTGTCTCTTAAGACAACTCCCTGTAGGGGCGCCTGGGTGGCGCAGTCGGTTAAGCGTCCGACTTCAGCCAGGTCACGATCTCACGGTCCGGGAGTTTGAGCCCCGCGTCAGGCTCTGGGCTGATGGCTCAGAACCTGGAGCCTGTTTCCGATTCTGTGTCTCCCTCTCTCTCTGCCCCTCCCCCGTTCATGCTCTGTCTCTCTCTGTCCCAAAAATAAATAAACGTTGAAAAAAAAATATTTAAAAAAAAGACAACTCCCTGTAAAATAATGGTGATAGTTAGGCCTTCAGAAGTATAGCCTTACCAGACACATATTAGGAAAACTTAAAAAGTTGCGTGAAAAATTTCGAGGACTTTTCTCCAGAGAGCAGGTAACATAGGGTTGTTATATTGACCCAAGGTTTTACCAAACCATGTTATGGGTTTTCAGTTTTCTCAACAAGGTGCCATAAGCACCCATTCCTTCATACTCATTTTGTATATTGAAACTGTAAACATGTGTTTTTGTTGCAAAATAACTGGAGTATATGACCTGTACGTAGCATCTGAGATCCATGGATATGAAATATCCTACAAAACACAATTTTCCCACCTAATATGTCAATAACCGCACCAGTAAGAAACATTAGTGTCAGAGAAGATTATGTTCCAGTCCTTTCCTCCTTTGTCCTGATGGATCAGTATGTAAATAGACATGGGTAAACACCAATGTTACTTAATGATTTTCTAAACCAAAACCGGAAAAATGTTTACCTTACTTACAATATCACTAAGATGGAATTTTGTGTTGCCATTGGTATTTTATTTCATAAAGGGAATCACATGCAAATATCCAATGAATTCACCACTCCAAGGTAAATTCTTCAGGGGTTTTCAGCTACTTCTTTGCCTTTAAATCATCTGTTTGTCCCTTTATACCCACTAGAAATGTAAACGTTTTTGTGAAGATTTTTCCAAGGCTTCTCTGTCAGAGTTAATCGCTCTTTCTTCAATGTCCCTATAAAATTGTACTAAAATTCGGTTACATGAGTGGAATTTGTATTGCAGTGTTTCCAATGTATACCTCTCACATAGGATTATGAGTTCCTTAAAGAAATTCAGTTTATCCTATTCATTTCTGAATCTCCTCTATCACTTTCATTGCCTGGAGCTCAGAAGATGCTCCATAAATATTTGCTGAATGGATCTATTTTGTTACGCAAAGAACACTTGCAATAAAATGACTGCCCCTGCGTTTTTAATAAATGGCATATCTTTCTGCAAATATTGAAGTGAGATCAGATTTCTTTAGGATAGGACATACATATATTAACCAAGCACAAACAGGCCAACTTCCAAGTTCTTTCTCTCCTTTTTGAACTGAAAGCTGTCTAAAACTAAATTAAATTATTTTTATCATTATAACAATGAAGGGATAAGTGCTTTGCACATTTAAAAGGTTGAGGAAGGGAAAAGGAAACATAGTTTCAAACAGAGAGGGAGGTAAACCATAAGAGACTCTTAAGTGCAGAGAACAAACTGAGGGTTGATGGGGGGTGGGTGCTGGGGGAGGGGGGAAATGGATGATGGGCATTGAGGAGGACACTTGTTGGAATGAGCCCTGGGTGTTGTATGTAAGTGATGAATCATGGGAATCTGCTCCCGAAGCCAAGAGCACACTGTATATACTGTAGGTTAGGTAACTTGACAATAAATTACATTTGAAGAAATAAAAAATAAAGTAAAAGGGTATTTTTTGTCCCAACAGTGATTTAATGATCATCTATTATATGAAAGAGTCTTCTTTTTTATTTTTTTAAAAATTTTTGTTTATTTTTGACAGAGAGAGAAAAAGCATGAGCAGGGGAGGGGCAGAGAGAGAGGGTGACACAGAATCCAAAGCAGGCTGCAGGCTCTGAGCTTTCAGCACAGAGCCTGACATGGGGCTCGATCTCACGGCTCGTGAGATCATGACCTAAGCCAAAGTCAGACGCTTAACCGACTGAGCCACCCAGGTGCCCCAATAACTAGTGAATTAAAAAAAAATGTTTATTTATTCTTGAAATGAGAGAGAGAGAGAGAGTGCACAAGCGCGGGAGGGGTCGGAGGGAGAGGCAGACACAGAATCCGAAGCAGGCTCCAGGCTCCAAGCTGTCAGCACAGAGCCCCACAGGAAGCTCTAACTCATAGCCTCAAGAACAGTGAGATCGGGACCAGAACCGAAGGCGGACGCTCAACCGACTGAGCCCCCCGGGCGCCCTGAACTGAATTGTATTCTGAATTGAATTGAATATACTCATAAAATTTCAAAGATAGAAATAGTTTCCCTGTTCCATACAAATTCAGGGCACTCCTACATTGTAGACATGCTTAATCAGGGTTTTGCTGCTTTGTATTTTCAGATTTATTTCAGGAGAGTTACTAAAAGAAAAACTCAAAACAGAACATAAAGCATTGTCAGTCGGATTAAGGTGGTGGAAACAAATCATATCATGGATCCTAAACTTGAGTCAGCGCAATTTGAGAGTCTGTCTCCTGAGAATTCCTATAATAATGTATTTGTAAAAAGCCTGCACGTTTAAAGGTGCCTTGTTCTGTTTCTGAGACTTTTATTTAACCCCTACTACTACGTTATTTTCCCTAAATACATTCACATAATTAAGAGGACAAGAAACACTGTAAGGACCTGCCATGAAACCAAAAAACTTTTGCATTTTTCCATGTCCTAGCTCAATTTGGATGAGTCACTTACACTCCTTATTTTTCCCTCTGTATATTTTTGAGTAATTGATAGTTACTTCAAAAATTTGTTTTTAAAAAAAATGATTGGTAAGAATCTCTGGGTGCCCTGTTGCAATTTACCTAGTATTAGATTATTCAGGTAGTTTTCCCGAGAATGATCACTGAATCAGAAGGGATTTACAAATAATATAAGCAGTAAACATATATATTTTGTGTATCTGTATCTATATCTATATCTATATCTATATCTATATCTATATCTATATCTACATATCGTGGACTATGTTCTTAGCCATTATTGGGATATTGTCATGTCAGAATATCTTTCCATCTATCTATCTATCTACCTATCTATCTATCTATTCCCCACATTTTAAGTTCCTTGCAGGCCTGATCCTCCAATGTTATGGACATGTCATTTATATATCAGCTTTTGATTATAGCTCTGAGATTAAACTAGTGCCTTTGACTATATGACATGTTTTCAACTGATGTGTGCCCTACAAACCCAACTGCTGCTTTTGAACCTAAAGAAGAAAGCAACATCTGTCATAGCATCTTATATATTCAAAATTTCATTGGTAAAAGATAATTTCAGAAGAAATAGCCAGAAGAAGGAAATAATGGCAATACCCAAGACATGTATTCTTTTTGAAACTTTTTTTAAGTATTGCTAATTTCTTTAGAAGGAGAGAGAGAGAGAGAGAGAGAGAGAGAGAGAGAGAGAGAGAATGAGCAGGGGAGGGGCAGAGGGAAAGGGAGATAATCCCAAGCAGGCTCTGCACTGTCAGCACAGAGCCTGAGGTGGGGCTCAAACTCGCGAACTGTGAGGTCATGACCTGAGCAAAAATCAACAGTCAGATGCTTAACCTACTGAGCCACCCAGGCGCCCCCGACAAGATGTATGTTCTAAGACATTGAATAGATTGCCTCCTTTCATTAATGAAAAAACTGCTTCACTAGGTACAAGAGAAGGCAACGTTCGTCTCAGATTTTACTTTTGTTTCTCTGAAACAACTGTAGACATCATTATGTCATTGTGGCCATTTCCTTTGTCTACGGTCAAGGATGACCTTGTCCGTATGGTCTTTGTCCTCTGACATGAAATCTTTGGAAGTAACATCAGTTGATAGAAACATAGCTCATCAAGACTCCAATGAGAGAAGAAACAGACATCGATTATTTCACTGTCTTCCAGGTAGTGCTTCTTATAAAGCCCAGGTTATCAAGCACACTGGTGTTTACATAGCTTACGATAATGGGAAAAGAAGTACTTAAAAAAGTGCTAGGTATGTTATTACCATCGTTTTCCAAGATTCTTAGCTTTCTATTTTCAGCAAACTCCTTTCTTTTTCTTAGAATGAAAAACTAAATGCGCACGTGGCATATATTTATTTTCTTTCCATGACATATACATTGTAGGGTAATGTTTCCAATTTATTAAGCTCGCTCATTGCTGAATTTGTGGTAGAGTCATAGAAATAATGGAGGCAATTTTAAGGCTTAATTTATAAGGAAACTATTAGGAAATGAAATTTCTAACCTGGCTATGAGACATAATGAGACTTAGCTCTTGGAGATTTATAACAATAACACCCAGAAGTAACACTATATTTTTGTTTAGAAAAATATCAATGTCTCAAAGAAGAATTCTTTGTTAATATCATTTAAAATGATTTTTAGTTTTCAGAAATATTTAAATAAAATTGGGCAAGATTTATATATCCATACTTTTCTTTCACTGTCTCTCCCTCATATACACACGTACATGATGAGGCTTTGGTTCTGCAATTGACTTTTAATGAGGCAAATCCCTGAGATTTAGAGTAGAATCCCTACAGGCCCTCTATCAATTCCTTTCTATTAGGCTAATGACTTTTTAAAATGAATTATTTTAGGGAAAGGAAGTAATGAGCTTGAAAAAACATTGTTTTCACCCTAGTCAAAGAATCTTCAGGCAAGACATGCTTTATGAAGGGATACTTTTTTTCATTATTTAAGAAATATGTTTTCCAATTAGTAATAACAACAGTAACAACAACAACAACAACAATAATAATAATAATAAAGATGAGCCCAGGGCTAAGAGCAACTTCTGTGAATCTTGTGGTTCCTCAACTTGCTTTTGACCAAAATATGTATTCAACACAAGTGGAATTGTATTAATATATTTTATCCACAAATAGCTTTTTTAAAATGTATTTTTATCCTTCCTTTTAAATTTTCCTATTATTTAAAAAGCCAGATTAGTTAAAATTATATCTCCTAACATAAAGCAGTGTCTATAATTTTAGCGCAATTCAAGCATTATTCTTTCTTATTCAAGATGAAGAGGTAAAAATTTCTGAGTATTTTTTTCCATAAAATGCAGGGAACCGGTTTATATTTTTCTCATTGGTTAAATCTCATTGGTCGGGACTATAAACCCGACCCACCTCTGTATATTCCTAGGCTCTTTCTATCCCTTTAAAATAACAAAAATTTCACAGTCCATATAACATGTTTTTATCACTAAATATCAAGTAATATGAACTTTATCCATGAATTAAAGTAGCTTTGAAGTAGAATGAAAGTAGTTATCATTAGTCGTCTGTTTATAGGCAAAGCTGATAAAGAGAAATATGCATCCCCTTAATTGCCAGCTTCATAAATGGAAACCTACGTCCAGGAGCAAATGTAAGAGGAAAAAGTGAAGTAAGTAGTATGGGGAAATGGTTGCCGAGAAAGCATTTGAGATGAGAAGAGAGAATTCTATCACTGGCCTCTTAAGTAATTACTAAAATCCACTCTAACACAATGATTTCCCAAATACTTAACTAGCGATAAGTGTGTTAAGAAAAATGTTGTAATGACATCATTTCTGCTTTGTCTTAGTCTTTTGAAACATACATAAAAAGCCACATAGAAAACACAAACAAAAATCTGAAATTAGTGCCTGTGGGCAGTTACCTACCAAAGAATATTTGAATAAAATGGAAAAGTTTTGTTTTATTTTTTAGTGGATTTGGGTACATAGATGAATTCATCTTGTGTTATGTGAGTTCCATTTTGACTCTTCAGATGTATAAATGTATTGATGCGAATTAAGCCTCTTCTCTTTACTTGCTTTCTTTTCTCCTGTCTCCCTCCATAATCGCCTAACAAACCATATGGCAGCAAATGACTCTTTCGTGCATAATCCTACGTTACACTACCATGTATTCTCTCATTGTTTGGAAGACGTAAAGTGGATGAGTATAAAGAACACAGGCTCTGGAGACAGGTGGCTCACCTATTAGCTGTGTGACACATTAGTCTGACTCTCGGTCTCTTCATCTATTAAAAGGGTCTAATTATAACTGCCTTGTAAAGTTGTTGTAAAAAGAGACTTGAATTTATGTCAAGCCTAGAGCAAAATATTGAACAGGGTCCTCTATTTTGTTTATCTATGGATTTCTATCACCTAGAACTGGGCTCATCACACAGAATCAATAGTAATTTTTTATTTGTTTCTTTGCTTTTTATTGTGGTGACAAATTATCACACATTTAGTGGCTTAACATACTATGAATTTATTCCTTCACAGTTCTAAAAACATGGATGTATTATCTTAAGTTTCTAAAGATCAGGAGTCCTAAAATCAAGGTCTGTGTTCCTTCTGAAGGTGATGGAACCTGATTCTTTGCCTTTCCCAGCTTCCAGGGATTGCCTACATCCCTTGGCTCATGTCTCCTTCTTGTCATTTCAACCCCTGCTTCTTTCATCACACCTCCTCGTCTGACTTTGACCCTTCTGTCTGTCACTTCTTAGGGCTACTGTGATTGTATTAGGCCCATCTGGATAATCTTTCCCTCAAAAGATCCTTAACTTAATCACACTTGCAAAGTCCCATCTACCATGTAGAGTTACATATTCACAGATTTGGGGGATCAGGACATGATATCTTTGATAGGCCATTAATATGTGTACAACAGTCTCTTAACAATAAATGTCTATTGCATAAATTAACTGTGGGTTGTGAGCAAAAGGCTGTTTCTTCCATTTAAGCATTTATAGTCAGACATCAAACAATTATCTATTTGATTCATACGCATGGAGTTTATTGAAGGCTTGGCTTGGTAGAATACAAGTAGAGAACAACATTATTTTTCCGCAATACTGTCCATTGCAAACCATTTTTATCATTTTTTTTAACACTGAAATAAAACTCAGGTATTATCAATATTTCTACTTAATTCTGAGGATATATGTGTGTGGGTGTTGAGGGAGAAAGAAATCAAAGATAACTCCCTGGTTTTTAGGTCATGTAAACTGAACAAATGAGGTGAGGGTGACTGTGTATGTTCGTGAGAAGTGGATGAAGCTTTAGAAATTCAGTAAAATAGTTTTATGTTGCCCGTTATCCACTCAACTGGAGATGTACAGTGGGAAAATGAATATGGTTATATTGAATTAAGAGAAGAGAAATATTTGAGTGTGATAAACTTTTATTAGTGTTTGATGGTATTTGAAATTGTAATCCTAAATGCAATCACCTAGGGAAATGAGTATAGACCGAGATGGCAAGGGACAAGGGACTCAGATTAGGCACTCCGATGGTTAGGGTTGGGAGAAAAAAAAGACACTAATAAATAAGGCTGAAAGAGAGGGCCATTAAATAAGAAAATACCAATTTTAAAAAATCAAGTTTGGAAAGTGAGAGTTTCACAAGATTAAACAATCCTATCAGGATTAGATGAGTAAAGGGCAAGATTGAGTTTGAATAAATAGTCAAATTGTATTTTCTAGAAAGTGGAAACATGGCTGTTTGAGCATCTTTTTAGAATGCTATATAAGATACGCTTTGTCATTGGTTATCTAAGTTCACTTCTTATAGTCTTTTCAGTAGAGATTCCCCGATGGAGAAACTTCCTACCAAATAACAGTAATTATTTTGATAATGGTAATATCTTTTATTATAATGTGCTTCAAATTCATTTCAAATACTTTTTGTTTTTGGAAACCTTGTAACAACTCTTACAGGCCTGACAAGATTTTTTTTCATATTTTACAGAGAAAGAAAAAAAAATACAGGGAGGACCCGTGGCTTTCCAACATCATAAATCTCATTTTTGTCAACCATCGTTGTAGAGCACAGGATTTCTGCCTCAGCTTCCAGGGATTCCCTGGCCAGCTTCCAGGGATTCTCTTCCAGATAGAATCCTTAATACTTGATTTTAAAATCTGATGAGATCTTGAGACCACTTAACTGAAGAGAAAGGCTGTGGAAGGGCATATTCTTTATGATGCTTATATTTATTCATATTGAGGAGGTACACACTAACGAAAACCACTGTCAGGTAGAACTCAGGGTGTTGGAATTAATGTGACAGGGTTTAGCCGTAAAAGTCCTAATAATATGACGGTGCTGTCGACAACACATTCCCTTGGAAAGAACTCCATGATGGTATAGGGTTCTGGGTAGAAGTACATCTCCCTGGTTGGAACGTTAAACTTAGCTCTCTCAGAAACAGACTTGTATTTTTGCTTTTCATCACTGGAATCGATTTTCAGGCGTTCCTATGTTAGACCCAGTTCTCTTTTTAGGCTGAGTTGACACAAGCTGATAAGTCAACACAACCTCCTAGACATTCACCGAGATGATACTTCACTGTTGCATTTTGTGCTTACAATCGAACCTGGAGATGAAGAAGGATAGATAGCTTTTGATATCTCTAAGCTGAACTGGTACAGGTTAACGTTTGTGACTTGTTAGGACTGATGTTGTAGGCAATAATTAATGTGTGTATGTGTGTATGTGTGTAAGGGAGGGATTGGCCCAGCGATGGAAGCCTGGCACATGATACACCAGGCCCCAAGGTCACCGAATTAAAGATTTTACCACTCCCAGCAAGTAAATGCACCGTGAGAGGGAGTCAAGTCTTCAGAGTATTAATTCTTCAGTATCATGTGCTTTAATCAGAGTCTCACCCTACTGGTTAGCCTCAGGAAGTAGGTTTTGAAGATGGAGATGAGATAGAATAAGGAAGAGTAAAAAGAAGAGGAACATTTTCTAAACTGTTCAATCTCCAACTTTCCTTTGAACTTCCATTCCTTATTTCCCCCCAGAGTTGCCTCTTTAAATGTTAATGATTCTAATGTTCACCATTTATGCAGGGACATGTTCTCCATGTGCTCAGCATGCTGAATATTTTCTGCACGCGAGACCACCCGGTAAAATACGATCCCAACTTATCCTTTGTGAAGTATCATCTATTTGTCTAAAATTTACTATATGCAAAGTTATAATACTTTCATAAGCTGGTAATGAAACTCTGACTGAAAGAAGAAAATTTTGTCAATTTACAGTACCAAAGAGGCCATAACTTTTTTTTTCAGAAATACAATGGTGTTAGATTCTTATCTAGTACAGTAAAAATGATATACACCAGGGTCTATAGGACAAAATTGTAGTAAGTTCGCATTACTTCATTTATTCTATATCTGTTCACTATTGTGACAGGCATAATATTTACATTTATTACATGCTTTTTTTTTATATTTCCCCTGTCAATACTATTTTTTTTCCTAATTTTTACAATGGAGACTAAAGCAGCTTTTTAACACATATTATTTCCAGATTTATTCATCAGTATAGGAGATGCCTCTGTGTTGGTACCAAAACTCTTCTGTTTCTCAAAGAAACATTAAATACTTGGACTGGAGGGAAGACAAAAGATTATCTCATATTGTCAGTTAATAGATTCAGCAATATGAAACCTGTATTCAAATTCATCGATTTCATTGGCAAAATATGTGAAATACAGAATCAGAATATTTATTTTGTTGTTCAGTCATTTCCAAATATCCGCATATGATGACGAGGATGTTGGCATTGAGAGAGCTAATTGTACATATTGATAGATTGAATTATCTTACATGCAAATCTTCTGAAATGATATCAAACATGTAATAATTCTGGATGGATGTGATTGAGTGTGTGTGTCTGTGTGTATGTGTGTGTGTGACGAACATCAGAGTGTAGTGATTGGATGTGTATGGGTGTGGGGGTGGGGGGTTAGGAAGAGAGAGGAAGGAGTCATTTAAAACATTAGTAACCATCCCATAAAAGTCCTTATTTTTAAAAATGAGGACATTTACATTCCGAGGAAGTAAAATACTGCTTTAGGGTTCCAAATAACAGTCTGTATTTAAAGGACACAGTTTTGACTCAGTCAACTTAATGAAAAAGGGGGGGTGGGGTATAAAGAGGATGATGGTGGATGGGGCTGGTACTCTCATTTTATTCTATACACTATTGTTTTCAGGATTTTATATGTATACATACTTTATTTTATGAGTCACTTAAAAATGTTAAGGATAATTTTTACCAAGCCACATCCCTACTTCAGTATATTGCATAGACAATGTTGTGTTTTTTCAAATATGAATTTAAAAATAATATGTTACTTCATTCTCAGAAACTATTCTGGTATCAGATAAGTGTCATCAAAATCATGTTTTTCCTTTCTTTAAAAATTTTTCAACCATACTTGAATGCTGTAGCAAAAACATTATATTGAGCAAATTTTTATCTAATGATTTAGGACATGATTTAAAACATTGTAGCATCTCTGGAGCCTGGGTGCTCAGTTAGTTAAGCATCCAGCTTTGGCTCAGGTCATGATCTCTCGTGGTTCATGAGTTTGAGCCTGCTTTGGATCTGTGTCTCCCTCTCTCTCCCTGCCCCTCCCCTTCTCATGCTTTGTCTCTGACTCTCTGAAAAATAGATAAACATAAAACATTAAAAAAAAACAAATAAAATAAAACACTGCAGCATCTCATGGTTATCATTAGGAATTAAAACCTATACTTTTGGCAAGTTGTGGGTTAACTGATCTATGTTTAGTTATATTTGGATCTACATTTAGTTCTTTTCTTGCTTTTTCCTTTCATTCCATTCCCCTCTTACCACTAACCAGGTCTTTTCTCTAGGAGTCATCCTTGCACAGAGTCACCTCAGACACTTGTTAATTTCAGACACATTTGAAATTTGCAGATTTCATCCACAATCATCAAAGTAGAATCTCAAGGGGTGTGGCGTTTGACTCTGTCACATAAATTCCTCAGATAATACTTATAAAGAAACAGTTTTAACACCACCATCTCAGGGGATATAAACAATACTATCGATTCAGTTCTTTATACCAAGAAGTCAATAATTTTAAAAAAGGAAGGAAGGAAGGAAGGAAGGAAGGAAGGAAGGAAGGAAGGGAGAAAGGAAGGAAGGAGGGAAGGGAGGAAGCAAGAAGGGAAGGAAGGAAGGGGGAAGGGGAAAGAAGGAAGGAAATAAACTTAACAGCTCCTCTGGCTATTATTTCCATTTGACAATAAGACAACTGGAATTAACAAAAATCAGTATGCACAAATAGAAAATAACTTTGTGGAATTTAGTAATTTTTACTAATGATAATAACACTAGGCCCAAATTATTATTGATGGCAGATTTGGAACTTTCTGATATTAACATTTTTTTTGATTGATAACGTGACAAATCAGTCAACTATTTCTAAGACTTGTATAGCATCACAATTTTTAAATAATTCTCAAGACTTTGTAAGATAACAATTAATGTTCAAATCCCATTAGCACATTAATTAGTATGTAGTTAAAAATCTGCTACAGAGGTTGTAGAACAAACAAATCAAGTAATTTATGACTATCCACCCGTGATAATAAAATAATTTTCATTGGGCTCTAGAGAATTGACATATTATTAATTATGTTACTTCAGTTGTTCTTTTGATGTTTAATAATTAATTTAGTACGACTCATATGAAATAAACAGATATTAAATACGGTTGGCCTTTGAACAACACACGTTTGAACTGCGTATATTCAGTAAATATAGTACAGCACTGTAAATGTATTTTCTTTTCCTTCTGATTTTCTGGATAGTATTTATTTTGCCCTAGCTTACTTTATTACAAGGATATAGTATACCATAAATATACAAAATATAGTATAAAATACATATACAGAATATATGTTAATCAATTGTTTATGTTACTGGTAAGGCTTCTGATCGACAGTAGGCTATTTGTAGCTAAGTTTTGGGGTAGTCAAAAGTTATACAGAGATTTTCAACTGTGTGGGTATTCAGAGGCTCAGCCCCCCTAACCCCTATTGGGTCAGTGGGGGTCTTGTACTTCTCCTTCTTTTAATGGTTCATATACTTCTTTTTCCCATTTTAATTCTAATTTATTAATGTATTATCTCTTTTATTTTTATTTTTAAATTTTTAATTGAGATATAATTAACATACAGTGTTATATTAGTTTTGGGTGTACAGAGATTTAACTATAAGGTTTTTTTTATTGTAAACCAGTCAAAACTTTAGATTGTCTTCTAAATCCTGCCATAACTCTGTATAAGTTAGAATGTTATAAAGAGCAACTTAAAAATATCCCGACTTAGATTTGTTCTAAAAATGAATTTGTTGATTGTCTTACAGAAATGGAAACCTAGCCATAATGAAGGTTCCAGGATAGGCTGAGTGAGTGGCTCACTGCTTTCAAGAAATCAGGACCTTTCTGTTTTCAGCTCTGAATCCAGTAGGTTAAATTTACTTTAAAGCTTGTTCCTCTCTTGATTGCAAGAGAGCAATGGTCAGGCTTTCTTATTCATTGTGTAACATTAAAGATGACCATGAATAACTTGACCTTCCTCCCATCTTGAGATGAAGTCTACATAACCTCCTCTTGAATCTAAGTGGGCTCCCTGACTAACTGAGCAATAGAATATGGCAGAAGGGATTCTGTGCCAACTTTCAGGACCAGACCTTAAAAGACTGGTAGTTTTGACCTCTCTCTCTCTTTGAACACTTAGTTTTGGAAGCTGGTGGCTATATTATTTAAAAGCGTAATCAGCCCTTGGAGCAAGACCCAAGTGAAAAGCAACTGAGGGCTGCCAGCAAAGGTCCCATGGAGCAGCCAGCACCATATTACGATCCTTGTGACTAAACCATCTTGGAAGTTAGTCTTCCATTCCTTCTCCAGCTAATGCCATATGGAACACAGGCACAGCATCATCACCTAGCCTTGTCCAAATTGCAGATTCATGAATAAAATAAATAATGGTTGTTTGAATCATTAAATTTGGGGGGTGTTTGTACTACAGCAAGAGATAATCACAAGAGTCATATTTGTCAAGAGACAGAGAAATATAGGCCCTTGCCTTCATTGTGACTTCAGGAGTCACTTGGTGATGAATTCAAGGCTGACTGTCTTTGCCTAGACTAAGCCTAATGCCCAAAGTGGAGATGAGATCAGTTTTTACAGATGCACCTGGTATACAGAGCAGGGCTAGATTCACAAAGGAAGGAGGAAAAAGTGATGCCAAGAGAACAATCTTCAGTGTCCATTGCAATCTATATACTTTCTTCTAGGTATTCCTAAAAGTATCCTAAAGCAAGGATATTGAGGGGCGCCTGGGTGGCTCAGTCAGTTAAGCATCTGACTCTTGATTTTTGTCTCAGTTCATGATGTCACCATTTGTGAGTTTGAGTCTGACATTAGGACTGACAGTGCAGAGCCTGTGTGGGATTCTCTCTCTCTCCCTCTCTTTCTGCCCCTCCTGCTTTCTCTCTCTCTCTCTCTCTCTCTCTCTCTCTCTCTCTCTCTCTGAAACTATTATGAATGTCTTTAAGTCATAAAGGTAAGGAAGGACTAACAGAGTGATTCATGTTAAAATTAAAGATCCATCATTTGCGAATCTTATTCCAAGAAAATAGATCAGATTAATATGATTCAGAAGTTCTACTTGCTTACTCTGCTTTATTAAAAAGGCAACAAAAAAAACAATACTACAATATTAGAAAACAACAACACTTAATAAATCAACTATCTAGGTAAATAAAAAGCATGTCTTCATGCCTAGGTGAACTCAAAGATGCCTGAGCCCTTAGGCAAAATAGCTGACTCACAAGTGAATTCTGAGCACTTTTCTTCCACAAGCAGTTAACTTGTGCTCAATACATGCTTTCCCAATATTCCAAGGGTAGGTTAGAAACAGTAAGATGGTTCAGTTTCCAAACTAGAACATGAAAGTGACATTCACTTTCTATGTGAACTTAGAAAAGTCACTTAACTCTCTCAGCTGTCTTTAGTCATTTAATAATGACTTGTTGAGCACTTATGCTACAATAGGCGTTGTGCCTTCCTCTATAAAATAAAATCTGCATACATATTTTTTAATTGCTGTGAAGATTATATGAAGTCCTCTTTGTAAGAAAAAAGGGAAAAAAGTACTTTTAAGGATGTTTGAGTGTAAATCATGTTTTAAACTTTTACACATCTATGGTTGGAGAGGACTCAAAAGCAGAATACCAACTGCGTCTGTGAGACATGCAAAATACCATAACTATTAGCAAATTCAGAATTATCAAAGCAGAAGAGAGTCCACATTGCCAAGATCCTGTGGAGTGAAGTGTGATGTGCGGAAAGCATTAGTATATGCAACAGAAGAATTTGAAGCAACGTGACCAATCCTTCTATCACTCATGTAAGAAAAAGGGCCCTCCAAATATAACAGGACAAATCCATTACCTTGAACTCTAAGGCACTGTGAGTATGTTAGGTGATAACAAAACTTTTATCGAATCATGTATTAAAAAAAATGGAGAGTCAACTGAAAATTGGAAATAACAATTCTATGATTTTAACCAAGCTTGTGGAAATAAAAACTAGCCAGGCCTAATATCTTGAAAGCAATTTTATAGAGGTTTTGTTTTTGAAGCAGTCTCTGCTCTCTTCTAAAGCACTCAAGTCCTCAGACTGGAAAAAAAAAATGGGGAAAAGTTTTACACTTTTGATGACAGTTGTTTCTTCTTCATTTTTTAAAAATATTTTTTAATGTTTACTTATTTTTGATAGAAAGGGCACAAGCAGGGGAGGGGCAGAGAGACAGAGGGAGACACAGAATCCAGAGTAGGCTCTAGGCTTTGAGCTGTCTACACAGAGCCTGACACGGGACTTGAACTCACAGACCATGAGATCATGACCTGAGCCGAAGTCGATGCTCAAATGACTGAGCCACCCAGGCACCACAGTTGTTTCTTCTTTGTTTATGCTCTATCGTAAATGATGTCAACAATTTGTCCATGACCCTTTTGTTTACCCATTTATTCATTTTATACCGATTTATGAGCACTGTGCTTAGTGCTGAGTAAATTTTGTTAATAAGGAATCAATTTATTTTCTTAGCTTTTTAGGGCTGGTGGGGGGGGGAGAGATGTGGGGTGGGATATGATTTTAACCAAATTTTTATGAGGGAATTGAGTAAAGCGACTTGCAATTATAAACCTGCCTCACTGATGCCCAGATTGTAATCCTCCTTAATTTCACATTAAATTGAATCTGAATAAATGCTGTGCATGGAAGTTTCACCTAATATTAGAGTTACCATGCAGACAACTCAAGCAAACATTCACATATGTGGGGTGACTGATTCTTGATTTCTGCTCACCTCACAATCTCAGCATCCATGAGGTCGAGCCCCATGTTGGGCTCTGTGCCAGCAGCGTGGAGCCTGCGTGGAATTCTCTCTCTGCCCCTCACCGCCTGCTTTGTCTCTGTCTCTGTCTCTGTCTCTCTCAAAATAAACAAATGAACACCAAACATATGTGCATATCATTTCTATTTATCTTTGTTTAAAAAAAGGCAAATAGATTATTTTATAGGATATGTTATATTCCACTGCATGGTTGCCCCAACATCTTTCAAAGTAAATTTTTACTCGACAATACCTACCTTTTTCTCTACAACAGAAAAAGAAAGGTTTCGACCTCCCAGTGAACCCTTTCTTCCACTGTTGCTGCAATTTTTCACTCCTGGGTAATTTAGATCCCAACAATAGTAAGTAGCTTTGACGAGCTGAGGTGAGAGGTAAAAGGTTATTTTGCCCCAAATGAAAATCTCCAGCCGTCCCTGTGATAATTGAAAGGGCTCCCGTAGTAAGCGATTCCAACGAAAAGATTATCTGGAATGGTAAATGAGAGCTTTCATAGGTTTATTTGTGGGATAAATGAACTGAAGAAAAACGCATCCCCTGAACTGACTTACTGCATGCTCTTGATGATGGTGAGATGTTTCAGATTTTATATAAAGGACTTAGCCAGTGCAACTTCCAAATGAAATAACTACTCCAAAGACATCGTTTGCTCAGCCAGTGAATTGTGGGCACACGGGGCGGGGGAGGGGGGGGGACCAGAGGGACACCTTCTGTGCAAAAAAAGATGTGCTTTAGATATGGAGGATCCAGGTTCAAGTCCGTGGTGGTCTTTATTCTCCAAGCAACTGGAGCAAGTTATTTGATGTTTTTGAAACTAAGTTTTTTTTTTTTTTTTCATCTGCAATAAGACTGTTGGTTGTACTAGTGAATAACTGAGAAAGGGCTCCGCTCCCAAAAATGCAGATAAAAATGCAAGCAAGATTGCTCCATCATAAGGAGAAATAAGCAGCCATCGAGAATGAAGTTTTACAGTTTGCATTCAAACATTTTTGGGTTTGAGTACTAAATCCGTTGCTTACCAGCTATCTCAATCCAATCTTGCTAATTCACTGGTTCAAAATTTAGTTTCCTAATGTGTAAACTTTTGGATTTTTAAAGAAATAGTGATGCAGGTTAATGAGATCATTTATATAAAGTGTTTAGAATGGTTTCTAACACATTGCTGGCACTTAAATAATAGAAAGTATTTTATTTCACTTAGTAGAATGGTTAATTAAAAGGTTAGTTGATGAGACGAGAATGAATGACAGAGAAGAAAAAAAATCACAAAGACCAGCATTGTCAGTGTTAAGGGCCAAGAATGCCTGATGGGCCAAATGACCTATTCTTCCTGACAGCTAGATTTCTGTACTGAAGATGGTTACAACAGGGTATATAAGTTTGATGTTGTTAAAAATGTGAATATTATGTGAATAAGTGTGAATATTACCTCTTTCTTTTGGTTTTATGATCTCCAAACAACCATGTATCATCTGGCTTCCCATTGGCTTGTATAGAAGAAACAAAAATGATGCTCTTTGCTGACCCAAATAAATATCTGATCTGGTTATTAATTATAGTTTTCACTGAAATGAATCCACAGATCTCCTGATTTTATACATTAGTCCTCTGTGCATTTCAGTAGAAAGACTTAGCCACTGTAGGCTTTATAGCTTATGGATCTACAATAAAATCTCGAGATATTCCAAACTAAGAACATGACTGTAATGAGCTAACAGTATGACATGACTTCTATTTAGGGATCCATCCTGGAAAAACATGGTGTTTTTCTAATTCATTGTAAAACTCCAACCACACACACCTGCTTTCCCATGAGAGTATCATTTTAATTAAGACTGCAATGAAAGAATGTAAGTTTTATATATGTATATGTATGTATATATATATATGTGTGTGTGTGTATATATATATATTTATATATATATTTATATATATTTATATATATATTTATATATATTTATATATTTATAATATATAATATTTATAATATTATATAATATTATATATAATATATAATATATAATATTATATAATATTTATAATATTATATATTATATATTATATATAATATATATAATATATAATATTTATAATATATATTTATATATATATTTATATATATATTTATATATATATATTTATATATATATATATATGACAACAAATTTCATGTATTTATAAGAATTATGAGGCTTATTACAGGACCATTAGTAATGAATATCTTACCTGCCATGGTTAGGGGATGCCCCGGGGTTGTATATAGGATTAAATGTTATTACTGCATTACAAATCTTACTTCTTAATCTTACACTAAGCAAATTATAGAAATAAAAACGAAGCGTAAGGCAAATATTTGAGATTTTGACAATTTTCCAACTTAACAACACAGACAGAGGTACATTGCTAACACTTTCTGAATCTATTTGGAGGAGAGCTGGTTTGATTTTTAACTACGTTTATTATATCTATATAGAGATATATAGTTGTATATGTAAACTTATAACGACCTTTAAAATTGCACGTTACTAATCATTGTCCATCCTTAAGGAATTTATTTTTAATAAGTAACAACTCATACTTAGTATATTGATACTGTTGCATGTACATGGTTGCTTCTGAATTATGCTTCTGTCAATCAAAACAATTTGTTTTGCTAACTATTTTAAATAATCATCCAGGATATTATTTGTAAAACTGCTTTGCAGAATTTATAAGTAGGTTTATAAGTAATGATAAGCTTCTAACAAGTTCTCATTTAAATTTCCGTAAACTTAGAATTGTGTGATCTGAAATGAATCAAGTTTTAGTGTCACATTTCAAGTGAAAGAGTACTCGTCACAGAGGAAGAAGATAATAGCTGAGAATATTGCTGCAGAATTATTGTAGGATTGCTTTTTTAGCAATGCACTTACAAATAATGTGTTAGAAATACTAATTCAGAGTGGCCTGGGTGGCTCAGTCGGTTAAGAATACCATTCTTGATTTTGGCTCAGGTCATGATCTCACAGCTCTTGAGACGGAGACTCGTGCTGGGCTCTGCTCTGACAGTGCAGAGACCATGTGGGATTCTCTCTCTGTCTCAAAATAAATCAACAAACTTAAAAAAAATACTAATTCAGAGCCTATGTAATAAATCTCCTCTACACTGACATATATATAATGTATTATTTGTCCTTTAAGGTGATTAAAAAGGTTAAAATGGGCTCATTTTTCAGATACACAAAGTAGAAATAAGAAAAATGATCATGTAAACAAAAATATAAAAATTAGTATTTAAAATACAAGATTATGCAAATTGTTATCAAGTATCTTCAATAACATTGAAAGAATATTCATAATTGATACATGTTAAATTAATGATGTATCATTCTTATTTACTAAGTGATTCCCAAGTTAAGTCGTCTTTAAATAATGCATGTTATTAATCTTCTGTTGACAGGACTTGCTTGGTACACAAGTCAAATGTCGTCTTCTTTTAAATTAAGAAAATCATACTTGTCTTTAATTCTGAGGGCCTCTTAATTTGCCTTAATATATAAAAGATGAATTTATTGGCATATAAAACTTTATATATTTTTAAATGAATAAATTTAAATCTTTGCTTGCAGAGGCTTAATCTTTTATAATAGAGTGATGGCCTATATTTCAAATATTTAATTATAATCTTTCCTTAAAAATAATTGGTATCTTAGAATTTCAAAAAATTCTGACATTTATTTGTCATTGAGAGTGACCCTGGAAAATGCAGAACAGATGTTATCATTCCTATTTTATATTTAAGAATGTTGAAACTCTGAAAGATCTTGCACCTAGCTTATCCGGGGTGATTTAGCTAATGTTCAGGGAAACTATCAACGATTTGACTCTTGTTCTGGTGCTTTCCTTATAACATTAATGAATCATGTGAAATGATGTGATATGATCCAGTAAAATATGATGATTACTATGGCATAATATAAAGAATCCCTCAAGTTCACATGATAACTGCTTTGACTTAAAAGGGATAAAATGATTATATAAATATGGTGTAATTAAAATTAAAAAGACAACCCATGTGCACCTAATCGTAACTTTGTATGGATGCTGTAATTTGGGTGTAGTTTTAACATTTTAAATGGGATTTGGAAGGGAAAAACTGTCTTTTATGTCACTTTACATCAATTGAAACAATAAAGGCAATTATTAGTGATTTTAAAAGAAGGATGTCTTTTTGTAGTTTTCCTACATTATTAGTTGTTATAGGGATAAATTCAAAAGACTGTTTTTCTAAATATTGTTCATAATATCCTTCCATGTAAACAAATATTGGTGTTTTGTTTCTGCACTTTCATGAATACTCATAGTTGAGACATTTTTCCCCTTCTGATAACTGCAGAGGAAGCTTGCGTAGACCCTGAAAACCCAGCCTGTGTTCTAAAACAACCACCACAACCAAACTGACCCCAGCGGCTGGCTTTCAATCTTTAGAACTGTTTCTAGTCTAGACACAATTCATTAAAAAGATTTTTCACCTTCTCAATCGTAAACACAACAGGAGAAAAGAATCAAGAAAAAGATAATTCTCTAACTCAGTCTTAAAATAATTACACAGAAAATTAGTTCCATCCCTCTGGGATACAAAAAGAAGAAAGAAAGAAAGAAAGAAAGAAAGAAAGAAAGAAAGAAAGAAAGAAAGGAGGGAGGGAGGGAGGGAGGGAGGGAGGGAGGAAGGAAGGAAGGAAGGAAGGAAGGAAGGAAGGAAGGAAGAAAGAAAGAAAGAAAGAAAGAAAGAAAGAAAAAGAAAGAAAGAAAGAAAAGGAAACAAAAAAGAGAAAGGGAGATAACCCAGCCCATTCCCTTTCTTAGCTACATGGGTAATACATTTTTAATGTTTTAATACATTCAAACATTTAAAGAATAATACTATGCCCTGACCTAAAAATGAATAATAGTAGTAATCATCATCATCATCATCATCATCATCATCATTCTCCAGTGAATAAAGTGATGTGCAGAGAAGCTTTTACACTTTGCAATAAGAACTTTCTCACTCTGTTCACACAGAGGTTATTTTCCTCCTATGCTTCCAGACAAGACTTTGTTTAGTAGAGTTACTAAATCCCTTTCCATCGACTTCAACTAAAGTTCCACCCCCAAATCTGGCCTTGCAAATCAAAACTCAAAGGTGACACAGGAGAGTGTGACAAATGAAGTTACTGAAGATTAGTTTTAGAGAAATACTGGAAGGCGGAGCAGGTAGAATTGACTTAACTGCTTGCAAACATTTGAGGCAAGTTCCAAGTCCCTTTTAAAAATCATAATGAGTTACTTGGTTCAGTAACATCTGGCACTGAATACATTTTCAATAAATTTGCTGAAGGAATGAGACATGAGATTTCTTACAGTTAAGCAAGAGATACCTAGCTGCCCTTCTAGCCATTTCATCCTTTTTTTTTTTTAAACAAAAAGGAAGCAAAAGTGACTAACCCTGTGGGCTTTAGCTTCAGAAAGAATTCAGTTTAAGCCCCAGTTTTATCTTATAACCTGGGCAATTTGAGGCAGGTTAACCTGTCATTTTCCCCCTCCTTTCCTCCTACCCTTCCTCTCTTCCTCCCTCCTTCCTTTCTCCTTCTTCCTCCTCTTCCTCCTCTGCTTCCTCTTCTTCTTTTCCTTCTCCTTCTTCTTCTTTGCAGAGAAAGTCATGTGCATAATTTACTTTATTGGAAACCACTACAAGTTTAAAAAAAGGAAAGCCATTATCTTTTGTCCTATGATTCCCAACAGCTGAAACCCTGCTCCTAAGAAGCAAGCATTTTGAGATATGTCTTCTCTGTTCACCTGAATTTTCCTTGAAAAATGCGTTTTTTTAGGGGCACCTGGGTGGCTAAGTCAGTTAAGAGTCTGACACTAGCTCAGGTCATGATCTTGCTGTTCTTGAGTTTGAGACCCCCATCGGGCTCTGTGCTGACAGCTCAGAGACTAGAGCCTACTTTGGATTCTATGCCTCCTTCTCTCTCTGCCCCTCTCCTGCTCACACTCTCTCTCTTTCAAAAATAAATAAACATCAATTATTTTTTTTAGAAAATGAATGTTATTCAATCCATTTTTTAAGTATGCTTTTAGGTTTACAGAAAAGTTGAAAGGGTAGTACAGAGAGTTCTCATATATCCCTCACCTAGTTTCCCTTACTGGTAACATCTTACATTCATATGTCATGTTTATAGCTTCATACATTAGGATTGCCTAATGACCTTTCTCTGTTCCAAGCTCCCATCTAGAATACCGCATTACATCTAGACATAGGTTGTTGTGAACTCCTCTGGGCTGTACCGGTTTCAGAGACTTTCCCTGTTTTAATGACCTTGACCACTCTGTGTAGTACTGGTCAGGTAATTCGTTGGATATACCTCAGCTGGGATTTTTATGATGTTTCTCTCACGATTAGACTGGGTTATGAGTTTGGGGGAGGAAGACCGCAAAAATAAAAAAATCACATCGCATCACATAAAAAATACATACTATCAACCTGAATTGTCACAGTTGATGTTGACCTGGACCATCTGGCTGAGGCAGTCAGTTTCTTTACTGGAAGCCCCCCCTCTCTATACTGTACTCTTGGGCAGGAAGTGATTATATACAGCATACACTTAAGGTTTGGGGAGGGATGCTTTATTTTGAGGGAGAGCTACATAAACTATTGGAGTTTTCTTCATAGATTTACTTCTTTCCCATGTATTTGTTTAAGTATTTATTTATATCAGAATGATTTATAGATATTCATTTTGTGCTTTGTGGTATAATTCAATAGTACTTGATGTATTCTGTCAAATTTTCCAACCGTGGCCATCAAACCTCTTTCAGTGCAGCCATGACCTTTAGACATCAATGTGGACATTTTTGGTGTTGTTGTTCTTTGTTTTGTTTTATTGTTCAGTATGTCTTTACTTTCTGGCACTCCAAGATGATGTTCCAGGATCATCTTATATATTTTCTGCCCCTGTCTTAGCATCAGCCATTTTTTTTTCAAGATCTAAGTCTTTTTATTGGAGAATAGTGTTATCAACTTGGATTTGTGCCCTTGGGGTGCTCCTTGCTACTGCACTGTTAGTGTTTCTAGGTTCTCTCAGATGACAGAGCAAGAAAATCTATGTGGAGACTAATCTGTCTATGTACTTGTCTCTGTCTTATATCTAAATATTTGTACAAGTAGCCAACTATACCTATATTAAGCTAAACATGAGTTCACACTGATGTTTCCACCTTTAATCTATTAAAAAAGGGATCCTTCTAGCCTCTTCCCCTTGCTTATCTTTGAACCCACAAAGAGAAATCTGGCTCAACATCCCCCATTCATTTACTTAACTGTTCCATTCCAGTACACACATAGGACAGTATTAGACTTGCTCATGTGTGCCATAGTGAGAGAGCTTTATCAACTAGAATACAGTGCTTATGTATAGCTTCTTTTGCCTTTAATCTTTCATACTCCACTCATCGGCAAAGTCACAAAGGTCAACATTTCTTCTTCCACCATTTTAGAGAGGTTGTTTTATACATGTGTAATATAGATTTTTGTGTCACATTCTGCATCCCAGCCTGGGATTCCCAACTTCTTAGGGGATTTCTTTAATTTGCATACATGAAGTCCCAATCTTATTATAATGTTAAGGTGAAGTTCTATGCATTTTAACAAATTTATACCACCATGCGTCTAGAACTACGGAATTACTCCCGATAAACTCACAGACCTAAGCAGAGTATGTGCTCCTTCTATTCAATCTTTCTCTTCTTCCCCAAATTCCTGGTAACCATTAAACCTTTTGCCATAAACGATAGTTTTACTGTTTCCAAACTGTGATATATTTGAGACTGTAGGGTCTATCGCCTTTTCAGACTGGCTCCTTTCACTGATCAATATGTATTTAACATTCATGAATGTGTTTTTATGGCTTGATTGCTTGTATTTTAATCACTGAATATTAATCCATTCTACAAAGGGTATTACATTTTATTTATCCATTCACCCGTTGAAGAGCATCTTAGTTACCTCCAGCTTTTTTGACGATTATGAGTAAAGTTACTATAAACATTCACGTGAAGTTTGTTTGTGTGGACATAAGATTTCAAGTGAGTTTTGTAAATGCTCTGGAGTGTATTTCCTGAATCATATGGTAAGACTATGTTTAGCTTTGTAATAAACTGCCAAACTGTCTCCAAAGTGGCTATAACATTTTGCATAACCATTAGCAAGAAGTGAGTTTCTGGTGATTTGCATCTTTGCTTCAGAACTTGTACTGCCAGTGTTTTTTGGATTATAGGCATTTTAAAGCTGTATAAGAGTATTATGTTGCTTTAGTTGGTAAATTTCCTAACATACACCGTTAAGCATCTTTTCACATGCTCATTTGCTATATGCATAGCTTCTTTGGTGAGGTCTCTGTTCAGATCTTCTGTCCATTTTTAAAGTGGGCCGTGTATTGTGTTAAGAGCTGTTTGTAAACTTTGGAGATAATCCTTTATCATACATGTGTTTTGCAAATATTTTCTATTGTCTGTGTCTTGTATTTGCATTCTCCTACATTACAAGAGAAGGGATTTTTAATTTTAATATGGTTCAACTTATTGTTCTTTCATTGGTCATACTTTTGGTGTTATATCTAAAATCTCACTGCCAAAACGAATCTCACTTAGATATTCTATTTTTTTCTTCTGGAAGTTTTATAGATTTTCATTTCACATTTTCATCTATGATTCATCATGAGTTACTCTTATGAAACATATAAGGTCTCTATATGGCTTTATTTTTCTTGCATATGTATCAGAACCATTTATTGAAAAGCCTATTTCTCCTCCATTGAATTGCCTTTGCTTTTTTGTAAGATGCCATTTACTATATTTATGTGGATCTTCTGGACTCTGTTCTATGCTTATATTCTTGGACAAATTCTATGCTGTTTTATTTTAGCTTTGTGATAAATTTTGAAATCAGGTTGTATAACTTCTCCAACTTGATTCCTCTAGTTCGGTATTGTGTAGTTTTCCTAGGTCCCTAGCCTGTACCCTTTGTAATACATTTGTGGATATGCATAGATTAGCTTCTTGGGATTTTATTGGAATTGCACTAAATCTATTCATCAAGTTGAGAATTGACATCTTATTTAACAATACGTAATATGTAGGAATCTGCATGCAAATCTTGTAAATATTGTGTCAGATTTATACCTAAATATTTATTTTTATTTTTTAAAGGGGGAGTTCATCATAAATTATATTTCAAAAATTTCAGTAATTTCAAATTTCCAGGTTTTCATTGCTGATATACAGGAAAACAATTGACTTTTGTATATTAGCCATGTATCCTGTATCTTTACTGTAGTAACTTATTTGAGAAGGTTTTATTTCTTTATTTTTGTGGATTCTCTGGGATTTTCTACATATTCATATCACCTATGAAAAAAGATAACTTTGTTCCTTCCTTTCTTCCATATATATATGTATATATATGATATATAGAAATCTATTTTTTATATATTTTACATATAAAATATATATTATATGTATTGCTTTATTTTTTCTTGCTTATCGTACTAGCTAAGAATTCTAGTATGTTGCTGCATATGATTGATAAGAAAAGATATTATTGATTCATTGTGATTTTAAGGTGAAAGAATTGTTTCTCACCACTAAATTCATTGTTATCTGTAGGTGTTTTTTTGTATGTGCTCTATACAATTGAGAAAGCTCCCCTCAAATTCTTGTATATTGATTGTTTTTATCCTGAATGAATGCTGGATTGTGTCAAATGTTTTTTTTTTTTTTTTTTTTTTCCTATAGTGATTGATACAATCACATAATTTTTCTTCTTTGGCCTTTTTATATTACATATGGTGGTAGTTTTATAAGATGTCTTAGAAAATGTTCCTTCTGTTTCTATTTTCTGGAAGGTTATTTTATGTGTATAATCTTGTATGTGTATTTCCCAGTGGTTATTCCTTCCCTGAAATTGACAGAGATTTGAGGCAATCTTTTTTGACTCTTTTCATGAGTCAAACCACCTGGTGTGGTTCCTGGAGGTAAAACTCTCCCCTGCCCCATCTACAATCAACCACATACACACAAAAAACACTGCAGTCACCAGGAGTTTTGTTTTGTCTACAAAACTAGTCTACACTCAAGCATTCCTATCAATTTATGGTTCTAGTGTCTCTGGTCCAGGTAAGAAGCAAGCAGCTATGATTCTCTGGAATCACCTGCCTCTCTACATTTTAGGGTGACAGTTTGCACTGGACCTCAGTTATTTCATGAATTCTGTAAAAGTCATTAATTATCAGTTTTTTCATCTATTTATTTTTTTAAATTTTTTTAAACTTTTAATTTTAGAGAGAGACACACAGAGAGTGTCAGTGGGGCAGGGGCAGAAAGAGAGGGAGACATGGGCAGAGAGAGAGGGAGACACAGAATCTGAAGCAAGCTCCAGGCTCTGGCTATCAGCACAGGGTCTCACGTGGGGCTCAAACCCAAGGAATGTGAGATCATGACCTGAGCCAAGGTCTGATGCTCAACTGACTGAGCCACTCAGACACCACATCAGCTTTTTCTTAATGTAAGAGTGGGAGTGATGGCTTCCAAGCTCTTTATATATTGGAGCTGAAATTGAAAGAAAACAGTCTACTTTTAAAATGCATTTTTAATTCCCTTGCCTTTGGAGATGTGTTGAGCAAGAATTTGCTGTGGCTAAGGTCAGAAAGGTTGTTGCCTGCTTTCTCCTCTAGGGTTTTGATGGTTTCCTGTCTCAAATTTAGATCTTTCATCCATTTTGAGTTTGTGTGTGTGTGTGTGTATGTGCATGTGTGTGTGGTGTAAAAAAGCTGTCTAGTTTCATTCTTCTGCATTTGGCAGTCCAGTTCTCCCAGCACCAGTTGCTAAAGATACTGTCTTTGTTCCATTGAATACTCTTTCCTGCTTTGTCAAAGAGTAGTTGGCCATACATTTGTGGGTCCAATTCTGGGTCTTCTATTCTATTCCATTCATCTATGTGTCTGTTTTTTTGTGCCAGTACCATACTGTTTTGATGATGACAGCTTTGTAGTAGAGGTTAAAGTCTGGGATTCTGATGCCTCCCACTTTGGTTTTCTTTTCCAATATTACTTTGGCTACTCAGGGTCTTTTTTAATTTTTTTTTCAATGTTTATTTATTTTTGGGACAGAGAGAGACAGAGCATGAACGGGGGAGGGGCAGAGAGAGGGGCAGAGAGAGAGGGAGACACAGAATCCGAAACAGGCTCCAGGCTCCGAGCCATCAGCCCAGAGCCTGACGCGGGGCTCGAACTCACGGACCGCGAGATCGTGACCTGGCTGAAGTCGGACGCTTAACCAACTGCGCCACCCAGGCGCCCCGGGTCTTTTTTGATTCCATACAAACTTTAGGATTGTTTGTTCTAGCTTTGAGAAGAATGCTGGTGCAATTTTGATTGGGATTGCATTGAATGTATAGATTGTTTTGGACAGTATTGACTTTTAGCAATATTTATTCTTCCAATCCATGAGCACGGAATGTTTTTCTATTTCTTTGTATCTACTTCAATTTCCTTCATAAGCTTTCTAAAGTTTTCAGCATACAGATCTTTTACATCTTTGGTTAGGTTTCTTCTTAGGTATTTTATAGTTCTTGCTGCAATTGTGAATGAGATCAGTTTCTTGCTTTATCTTTTGCTTCATTATTGGTGTATAGAAATGCAACCGATTTCTGTACATAGATTTTGTACCCTGCAACTTTGCTGAATTCATGTATCAGCTATAGTAGCCTTTTGATGGAGTCTTTCAGGTTTTCCATGTAAAATATAATGTTGTCTGCAAAAAGTGTCAATTTGACTCCTTCTTTGCCAATTTTGTTGCCTTTTATTTCATTTTGTTGTCTAATTGCTGATTCTAGGACTTCCAACCCTATGTTAAACAATAGTGGTAAAAGTGGAAATCCCTGTTGTGTCACTGATCTCAGGGACAAAGACCCAGCAATCTGGGAATTTATCTAAAGGATACAGGAGTGCTGATTCATAGGGGCACATGAACCCCAATGTTTATAGCAGCACTTTCAACAATAGTCAAATTATGAAAAGAGCCTAAATGTCCATCAACTGATGAATGTATAAAGAAGATATGGTTTATATATACGATGGAGTACTACTTGGCAATGAGAAAGAATGAAATCATGCTATTTGCAGCAACATGGATGGAACTGGAAGGTATTATGCTGTGTGAAACAAGTCAGTCAGAGAAGGACAGATATCATATGTTTTCACTTGAAAACTTTAACTTGGAACTTGAGAACCTTAACAGAAGACTATGGGGGAAAGGAAGGGGAAAAAATAGTCATAAACAGAGAGGGAGGGAGACAAACTATAAGAGACTCTTAAGTACTGAGAACAAACTGAGGGTAGATGTGGGGGGTAGAGGAAAAAATGGGCGATGAACATTGAGGAGGGCACTTGTTGGGATGAGCACTGAGTGTTGTATGTAAGCAATGGACCACAGGAACCTACCTCCAAAGCCAAGAGCACACTGTACATACTGGATGTTTGCCAATTTGACAATAAAGTATATTTAAAAAATAAAAATAAACTGCATTTTAAATGCTTTTAAAATTTCCTTTTAGAAAATTATCTGTGAAATTTTTCTTACTGAAGATGTGTTTCATTGACCTTGCTCAAACACACATAAACACAATCACATCTCCATTTTTTTCAAATATCTTTATATTGCAAATTTTACCTCTATCAATATTAAACACTAAATACATTAGGAAACAGGTTGCTTGTACATGAGCCATGTACAATAAAATATAGATTTTATTTTTATGAAAATTTATTTTGCTTCTATTATTATTTTCCTTGAAGTTAATATTTGCTTTCCTTGTTAGTAACTTACTTTTCTTGTTCAATTTTAAAAGGAAAGAAATTAAAAAAAAAAAAGAAAAAGAAAGAAAAGAAGGGAGGAAGGAACAGAAAGAAGGAAAGAAAAAAAAAAGGAAGGAAGAAACCTAACCACCTAACCACATTTCTCTCAATGTAGTTATAAAGTATTATTTTCTTTTCTCAATTCTCAATTTGTCTTACATAACATCCCAGGACCCATTATTCATTTTTCTGTATTTTCAGTCAAAATGTAGAAACTATTCTATTCCCAATGTTATTGCTGGGGATCCTGAAGACATTCTATTTCTCTTTTTTTGTACATGCTCTGTTTATACTCCCAGAAGCTTTTTGGATCTTGTCCTTAACTTTAAGGCCTTAAACAATTAGTCCTTATAATAAATTTAGTAATCTTAGTATTGCTTATTTTAATTAGATATCATGAGATTTCATTCTTTTATATATTTAAAAGTGATACTGCTCACATGTTTCTGAACAAATACAGATACCCTTGAGGTCAACAGAACTTTCATTGTTTAGGATAAAGATAATAATAAATCCCTTTATAAGCATAGTATGTAGAAAGCAAACACAAGCGCTGGTGACAAATAGACCAGGTTTTGAATAACAGTGCAACCCTAGTTTAAGGTTTGATATCAAGAAAAAAATATGAAAAATCATTTGATAAGAAATTCCCTGCCTCTTATGTTTAGCACAGGTTTGCATAAAATGATGAATATTTAGAACTTAGCAATGCCAGTGACACAGCATTTCAGAGATGTTAATTTCTTCTTAAATTCTATTTCTATATTTATCATTTCCTTTAATTTGTGAGACCCATCCTATCATTGAAAAGATTGTGTTCGATTTTGTACCCTCTGCATGAAGAGTAGCATAAAACTATCCTCCAGAATATTAAAAAGTCTGTATGGTCATGGAGTTAGGAATACTGAAATGGTGTCATGAGAGAGGGAGAAAAGTATCCATTCAAACTGAAGAATGCAAGGATATAACCAACTAATATTACATCAATTGTTAAAATGTGCTTGAAAAATTAGAAGTTTCATTGTAGTTTTAGAAAGCTGACACACGTGGAAGCAACAAAGTTTGACAAAGTATAAAGTATATTTATATTTACAATAGAACTACCTAGATTCTGAGCATCATTTGAGTGTAGTGTAGTGGCACTTTTTTTTTTCCTACAAAGGTATTCAACCATTGGAAAAGTTGTCAAAGAAGGACTTCAAGCCCAGCTGGAGTGGTGGTTTGACAATTTTATAATGCATAATATTTCTTGGAGTGCTAATCTAAATTCAGATTTCTGGGCTTCACCCTTTTAAGAGTGTGATTTTATGGGTGATTTTGAGATGTGCTGCTGATGGAAGGTTGATACAAAAGCATTTGAGAAATTCTGGTCTAGGGGTATGACATGATGAGTTCTAAGGTTTATTCTGAACTTTGTATGCCATGAATTTAATAAGATAAATGCCTCTAGCAGTGATGTGATTCAGTCTGGGCCTCAAATGATGAGTATAATTTCACAGTGAATCTCAATATTGTGCCAAATTGCATTGCCCTGACTTACATTATATAAATCAAAGGACAGATAAAACTTTTAACTGCAACTAACTTTTTAAAATAATAGCAATCCCATAGTAGGAGTAAAAACAAATGACCTGATAGTATCTTCTCAGTTACCATATCTTAAACATAATGAAGCAGAAATCAGATGACATTTATTGTCTCTGAGACAATATATAAATGGTACTTAAAGTAATCTACATTAAGAAGCACTGATAAAGTTGTAACATTGCTAAGAACACTGTAATATTTATTTCAGAATACAATTGCTTCTTACAGTAAGAAAAAACAAACATTTTAACAAAAGAATAAACCATTTGTAAAACCGGTAGAAACTCAGCACTGTACTTTTGAAAATTGATAATACTTTCAGTCCAATTGGTTGGAATGAATAACAATAACATTTTATTCCTACAAAAACCTGTTACTTAATAAGTAACTACATAATAGGTGGAGGCATAAGAATCTCAAAATTCTATGATTTTCCTCCTGGGAATATAACTTTTTTAATCTAAATGACTTTTTCCTGAATGCACTTAAAGAGAACAAGGCTTCTTTTTGTACATTTCCAATATTTTAGAACATGTAATGGTAATTCATATCTATTAAATATTTAAAACATTACCATTGAAATATTTTCGATGGTGTCATATAACTAATTTCCTCTTCACTTCTCATTCTATTATCATTAAATGGTTGTAACCAAGAAGTCAAATCAGCAAGAATATGGTCAGGGGTGGATATTTTTGATACCAAAATGGGCTTCCTGCAGAGATTTTGTTCCATTAGTGAATATTTGAGATTAAAATTATATGATTTCCAAAAAAAAAAAAAAAAAAAAAAAAACTAAAGACACAAGTGAAATAGAAATCTATTATGTTGTAAGGTAGGATTACTTTCACATCTCCAGTAGAAAAGGGTATAATCTCAATTAATAAACAACTATTAGCCGATATGTCACGGCTAGAAATACTTATTAGAAATACTACTTCACAGTTGAAGGAACCTTCTATTAGCAGGGCGACAGTTGCCCCACACTGCGTACGAGCAAGTGCCCAAGTAAGCATAGGAAATCATTTCATTCCCAATAGTAGACTCCCGTGAAATTCAAAGTCAAGCATGTGACTTGGGACTCTTGCATTTTCTTAAAGTTAGAACAATCTCATCAACCATGCCTTCTTTTCCATATTGCTATAACATCAACACTCCTCCAAAGGCCAGTAAAAAAGAGAAGGTTTATTTTCAGAACCACTGTGTTATCATCAAGAATGGGGGAAATTCTGGGATTGGATTCTGCCTTGCATTTGAAATTAGCAGTTCTGACTAAAAATGTTTTAATAACCAAATGAAGGTTGCAAAACCGTAAAATAGCATATGGACTTGTCTACATGCTCAACATACAAGAGAAGATCCTACTAAGAAAAAGATGTTCTGGTAGACTCCAAAGTTTTGCCTTTTATTAAGACTCGTCATCTAGTATTTTCTTGTTCTGTAATCAACATAGATAGACAATGGATCATAAACTGTTTTCCAGTTTACAAATATACTCTTTAACTATGCCTAGGCTAGCTGTTACTCTAGCTATTGTGCATACTTTTTATTTTAATAATTGTATATGTATTCTTTCCAATTACTGGCTACCTTTTATGTCATCAGGTCTTGATGCATGTTCCTTTTTTGTGTTTCATTACTTCTTATGTGCTATTTCAAACGTATACTATTATTCCCTCAACATATTGGGGATTTTAAACTTACTGAGATTTTTGTTAACTTTTTAAGTTATTGTGGCCATTGCCTACACGTCACTCTGCTTTACAGTGGGAATTAGTCAGAGATTAAGTGAAAATGGCCAAAAAAAACCAAAACCAAAAACAAAAACAACGGGTGAATGGTGGATAGTGGATGAAACTAGGTGCCTGTTTGTCAGTGTTCAAAACTTATAATGGCACATGAGCTTTCAGGTGAAAAGTAAGAACAATCTGAAAAAAAAAATATCTTGAGAAGATGAGCCTCAGGGAAAAGACCTTTGAATAAGTCAGGGATTTCATAGAAAACTGGCTTAACCTATGACCCTCACTGTCATCTGCAGGTACTAAAGTATCCTTGTGTAAATACTCTGGAGAGTCAGGAGCCATTTGAGCATACTGGTCACCTGAAATTAAAGAGAAAAAGGGATGGGGGAGTGGAATAAAAGCAATAAAATATAAAAGAAAGGGGATAGCCTTGAGAATTAGAGGTCTTTTATTTAATTCCTTTTTTAAAATGACTTTTAGAATTTGGGGCAAGTTCATTTTTGGATTTTCAAATCTATAAAATGAGGATTGAATTGCTACCTAAATTCCAAGAAGGTCACAGAGATAATGCAACTTTATAGCTTTGATGTTCTTTGGAGCCTGTAGAACCATAAAAATATATATTGTTATTAAAATCCAGCAGAAAGAGTTGGTTAAGCATCCAAGTTCAGCTCAGGTCATGATGTTTCGGTTCATGCGTTCGATATCCGCATAGGGTTCTGTGCTGACGGCTCAGAGCCTGGAGCCTGCTTCAGATTCTGTCTCTCTCTGTCTCTGCCTCTCCCTGCTCACATTCTATCTCTCTCTGTCAAAATTAAATGAACATTGAAAAAACATTCTTTTAAAAAAAAGTCTGACAGAAAGAAATCCAGAAAAGTCCATAGTCCTGTTTTGCCTAAAACCAACTCTAACTCAGTAGTGGTTTAAATAATAGAGTCCCACTAAAAATAGAAGAATATGCCTTAATATGCTTTTAAAAATGTGTGCCTTTTAATATGAATAACAATACCTCTAGGCATTTAACTATTAACTATGTAACTAGGTATTTAAGTATTTATTTAAGTATTAACTATTTAACTAGGTAATTAACTACCAGAAGGTAGTTAAATAATTACAGGCCCTGGAATATAATCTAGAAGAAATCTGAGGCCATTAGATTTAGGATCTCTCACAACGTTGTCATTTGCTAAATTAGTGACCTCTAAAAATATGATAGCTTCATAAACTTCTTAAGGTTGTTGTATTAAATGTGGATAAATTATGTCTGGTTCCTAATGCAAGCCTAGCACATAGTAGGCAGTTATAAATGTTATGCTATTATCAAGAAAGCAAAGGAAAATAGACCAAGTAGATTTGGTAGTTCACCTCACTCACCTTCAACCAAAATCTCACCTCCGGTTAGTGGGAGAAGTGAATCATTCATCTCCCTGGACTTGGGGATCATATTCAGACAGCCATCTCTGGAATGAGAGCACCAGCATGGAAATCCATTGCCTTGCCATTAAAGCCCTGGGCCAGCACAGGAGAGAGTTTCAATCAATTACTTGCACGACATATGTCTTGCCAGTGGTCATGAGTAGGTGTTTCCTTTGAGTGTCTGCCCACAAAACCTCTGGTAGCTTAAACTTGCAAACTCTCCATCGCAGTTCCAAACTAAGGAAAGTCGGTTTTAATGGAATTCCTTTCTTGATGAAAATGGCAATAATTTGTGAAACTGAGCCTCCCGTTGTTCAGGTTGTTGCCGCTGTTTTCGGTGCCTAATGAATCACTGTGCAATACCTCATTGCATGTGGATGTATGCAAATTGGCAATGAAACAAGGGGGTTATTTTAGTCAAATCAATCAGGTATTGTATCTATTTGAAACGATAATGTAAAGCATAATTGATGGTGCATAATTAATGATTAACCAAGGCTTCTGATAATTAAATGATAAGAAGGTAGGAGAGCAGAGAACTCCAAGGAACTTGGGCTCTAAACTAGAACTGAAGAGGACTTCTGCCTCATCTCCTTAAACCACTGAAACCATTTCTTGCTGCATTATAATCGTACCGCCATCTTGTGAGCCTGAACACTTGTTCATAGTTCTCTAGGAAACTTCTTGAGGTAGTGAAGTGAATATACCTGCTGGTGTTATAGAACCTTGACAGGGTTGGAATCCTGGATCTTCCTGGGTTGGAATGCTGGCTCTAATGCTAACCAGCTGTGTAAACTTGAGAATGCTATTAATCTTTGTGAGTTTCATATTCCTAATTTATAAAATTATTATTCTGTTATAGTACCATACATGTATAATTATGGTGAGGATTAAATCCAATATTAAATGTACAGGTGTTAGATGTTTTCTAGAAACTTAATGTGTACCAAACAAACGTTTACTATAATTATGATTATTATTTCTTTTGAAACCTCTTCAGTTCTCTTTTTCTCCACATAAAATGTCACTGTATGGCAAGAATTTAAACCATATTGCTTCAGCTTTCCAGTTAATTCTGGGATGAGAAACTCTTGTTAAAAAATATGGAATCACAACAACAAAGGCACAGTCCATGAAATAAATAATTGATAAACTAGATTTCATTAAAATTAAAAATGTCTGCTCTGAGAGAGACAATGTCAAGACAAGCCACAGACTGGGAGGAAATATTTGCAAATGCATATGTGATAAAGAACTGTTATACAAAATATACAAAGACCTCATAAAAGTCACCAATTAAAAAATTTCAGCCTGATTAAAAATGAATAGATGACCTGAACAGATACCTCACCAAATAAGATATACCTTTAGTAAATAGGCATATGAAAAGATGCTCATCGTATGTTATTAGAGAATTGCAAACTAAACAATGGTGAGAATCCCCCATACACATATTAGCATGGACAAAATCTAAAAACAATGGAAGCATCAAATGCTGGTGAATATATGAAACAATTGATATTCTTGTTATTACTGGTGGAAATGCAAAGGGATACAGCCACTTTGAAACACAATTTGATAGTTTCTTACAAAACTTAATATGCTCTTACATATAGTCAGCAATATCATTCCTTGTGGTTTTCAGAATGAGCTAAAAATTATGTCCACCCAAAAACTTATACATAGATGTTTACAACAGATAATCACTAAAACTTGCAAGCAATCTAAATGCTCTTATGTAGGTAAATGGATGAATAAACTGTGGTATATCCATGCAATGGAATATTATTCAAACTTAAAAAGAAATGAGTTGTCAGGCCGTGAAAAGACATGAAGGAATCTTAAATGTATATTACTAATTGAAAGAAGCAAACCTTAAAAACCTACATACTGTGTAATTCCAACTATATGACATTCTGGAAAAGACAAAACTATGAAAACAGAGAAAAGATCAGGCAACCAGAAGATTGGTTGTTAGGCATTAGTGGGGAGGACAGAAAAATTGGTGGGACACACAAATTTTAGAGTAGTGAAAACACCCTGTATAGTAGTATAATGGTAGATACACGCCATTATACATTTGTCCAAACTCACAGAAGGCACAACACCAAGAGTTAAGTTTCATATAAACTATAAATTTGGAGTGATAATGATTTGTTAATGTAGGTTCATCAATTGTACCAAAAACATCACTCTCTTGCAGGATGTTGATAGTGGGGAGATATGCATGTGTGACTGAGGGATATATGGGAACTCTGTATATTCCACTCAATATTTCTATGAAACTAAAGTTGATCTAAAAAGTAAAGTCCATTTAAAAACAACAACATGGAGTCGAAATCCCTTCAATGTCTATGCTTGTGGTAACAACTCAAATCTCATTTAATGTTATTTTTCTTGCCCTGGGAACTAACAAAATTCAATTTCTCTGATAGATAGAGGCCTATTCAGACCGTCTATTTTTTTTGTATGAGTTTGAGAAGGTTGGATATTTAAAGTAATTGATCCATTTAATCTAGGTTGTCCAATTTATGAGTGTATAGTTGTTCATAATATTCCTTTATTATACTTTTAATGTCCATGAGATCTGTGGTGATGTCCCCTCTTTCATTTCTGATATTAGCAATTTGTGTCCTGTCTCGTTTTTATCTTAGTTAGCTTGTCAAGAGGTGTATCAATTTTATTTATCTTTTCAAAGAACCAGCTTTTGGTAGTGTGAGTTTTCTCTATTGATTTGCTGTGTTCATTTTCACTGCTACCTGCTCTATTTCTTCTTTTTCCTCTTTTTTCCTCCTCTTACTTTGGTTTTAATTTACTCTTCTTTCTCCACTTTGTTAAGGTGGAAACTTAAGTGACTGATTTTAGATCTTTCTTCTTTTTAAATATATGACTACTGTGTCATAAATTTCCCTCTAAGCACAACTTTCGTTGCATCCCACAAATTTTAATATATTGTGTTTTCAGTTTTCATTTACTTAAAAATATGTTAAATTTTCCTTGAGATTCTTCTTTGACCCATGTCTTATGTAGTAGTGTGTTATTCCATCTCCACATATTTGGGGATTTTTCCAGGTATTTTTCTCATTCATTTTTAGTTAAATTCCATTGTAGTCTGAGAGCAGACATTGTATGATTTCTAGTCTTTTAAACTTGTTAAGGTGTGTTAACAAGGAAGTAGTCTAACCTGCAAAGTTGTGAGTGGTGTCATGTGAGTTTGAGAAGAATGTTTACCCTGCTGTTGTTGGATAAGGTAGTTTGTAGAATGCCCATTCTATCTTGTTAATTGTTGGTGTTATTGAATTCAACTATGTCTTTACTGATTTTCTGCCTGCTGGGTCTGTCCATTTCTGACAGAAGTGTTCACGTCTCCAGCTATGACAGTGGATTCATCTATTTCTCCCTGCAGTCCTATCAGTTTTTCCCTCATGTATTTTGATCTCTATTTTTAGACATGTACACATTAACAATTGTTATGTGTTCTTGAAGAAGTGACCCCTTCATCACTATTTAAAGCTCTCCTTTATTCTTAATAACTCTTACTTTGAAGTCTTCTCTAAAATCAATATAGCTATTGCTGCTTTCTTCTGCATGATGTTATTATAGTGTATTTTTTTCCATTTATCTATATGCATCCTTACATTTAAAGTTGGTCGCTTGTAGACAATATATAATTGCATTTTTTTGATCCACTCTGACAACCTATGACTTTGTTCCTATTTTTGTCTTTCATTCCTTTCCTGCCTTTTGTTATTTTAATTGAACATTTTATATAATTCAATTTCTTTCCTTTCATAGTATATCCGTTATGTTTCCTTCTTTATTTCTTTTGAAGTTTCCTGCCATTATTTCAGACCTGTTAAATTTCACCTTCTGGTGTTTTCTAAATCCTGAGTGAGCTAACCTTTCTTTGACACCACTGTGCTTCTTATTACACTGTAAGGTCTTTTCTGGTATCTGGAATATAGTATAGACACCAAAAAGGCATTGCTGAATTATTATGTAAGTAAAAATTCCATTTTTACCCCTGTATAACTTTCTTTCCAACTTATAGACATTTAAAAACATACATTATTAATTTCATCAGTGCTGTGTAATAATGGTTCCAGACTCACCATATTTCAACAGTAAGCTTTTGATCACCACATGAGTCTGGATTAAGAGATTTCGATTGACTTTGGTTGGGTGTTGTTTCCAGCCTGCTAGGCTAAGTTCCATGCCTGGGTTGGCTGATTGTCATCTGACTGAGACATGTAATTTCAGGCATATTTTAATGGAATGGCAGAAACACAAAAGAACAAGCTGAAGGTGTTTTGAAGCCTCTGCATGGCTTCAAGTCTACCAGCATTTATTGGCCATGAGTCATAAAGTGAAGTTCAGAATTGAGACAAGCTCTTCTTGTCCACAATGAGTTGACTGATGCTAGAAAGTTATGTGACGAAATGTGGATTGAAGGAGAGTGAAGATTAGAGCCAAGTGATTTAATTTGCTCTATTCACTACTCTTTTTATTCTTAACCAGTTTATGATCTACAGAGCACAAATGTTTGAGAAATATCGTTGGTCAATTGTTTGAATTTTGCCCCCAAAAAGGACACAAGGACAATAAATTGAAAGCAATATTATTTTATATTTCTTACTTTCTTACTATTATGAAAGATGACTATTCAGAAGAAAAAAAATCATCCTAGAAATCTCAGGTTTGGGTGTATTTTGTGTGTGTGTTTGAGCAACTAGCAGAATCAATAGTCAATAGGCAAGTACCTAACTATCTGGACTGTTTTATGGGATATATCGTTTCTAAAACATGCCACGTGGTGCTCTTTATTGATCTGTACCTATGTAAGGGTTTTACTTTCCATACTGCATATCAAGCCAACATGAATCTCAGTAGCTTGAAACATGTGTTTTGCTCTCTAATTTGCAATTTGGGCAGGATTCTGGGAAGATAGCTTATCTCTGTTCTACATGACATCAGCTGGGTCAGCTGAAAGACTGGGAATGGTTTTGTCACTTATACGTCTAGTGGTTCATACTATCAACCATACTATGAAGACTCACATAACTGTGAACTGAAAATAGATGAGGCTGCCAGAACATCTCTTTATATTGTCATGTGTTTTCTTCAATATGGAGATTTCACAACAGATGGACATCTAGATTGAAACTCATGGATCTCAAGCTCATGTGCCCAGGAAAGAAAGAGAGCCAGCTAGAAGCTCTATCGCCTTTTGTGTTCTCACCATGGAATCCATGAAGAGTCGCCTGTACCACATAATAGGTGTCACCATATCCAATCTCTATTTGAGGTACAGCATTCAGACTTCACTTTTTGATCAGAAGACTATCAAAGTTCTAAAAGAGCATGAGACATGAGATATATTGCTGTGGTCATTTTTGTAAAGTACAGTTAACCTTACATCCTCAAAAACCATAGTGCTGTCATGTGCTCACTCAGATAGCTAGAGGAAGCTTCTCCCTCCTGAACCATCCCATGGACTCTAGCATTTCAACTGGTGTTTTGTGCCTTTTGTTCCTCATATACTTTCTGTAAAATAATAATGGTATGTTCCATTCTTGAGGACCCTGCTCTCTTCTAAAATCCTATTAAAGGTTATTAGACAAACATAGCCACTGAATATGTACAATATTTAAAAAATATATCAAGTTGTTGACATATAGGAAAGAAAATATGTTATCCTTTTAGATTATATGATGATGGATTCTAATCATACAAATAAAGAAGATACTTTATCAGTTTCAGAAAACATGTGTAAAATGAACTTTTTTATTACTTATAATTTCTCCCTGAATCTATGTCCCTCAATGCCATTACCAGAATGTATGATCCAAAAGAACAAAACCCTGTATTTTTTTTTTAACAGTGAATTTCCAGCACATAGAACAGTTGAATAAATAAGTGAATCAAAAATAAAACAAATTATGACTATAAGCAAATAAGTGAGTCACTAAGGAAGTAGGGCCAGACCTTCACACACAATAGATAAGAAAATCTGTCTTGCCAACATGTTTGATAGGACTTAGGAGTTAGAGCCCCATGTGAAGTGTGTTTCTTTTTTGTTTGCAGGCAAGAAAACTGAGGTCATTTTATTTGAATTCTTCAGTTAAGATTTATACTGTACTACACAATGAATTGATCCTTTCAATATATTCTCAGTGACTGAAAAAAAAAAAAAACCTACAGAAATTTCTAGGATGTTTACAAAAACATATTTAACTAGGCAGGAATCTAAAAACCCTTCAATGTTTCTTAAAGCTCTTAAAAGCTGACATAAACCATTCCTATTTTTGTAAGAAGTTTTACCAGCTCTATTTTTATGAGTCAGGTCAAGGATTATGTGGCAAGAGAGTCCACTTACAGAAAAAGCTCTAAACATCTGTCTCTCAGAGATTGTCTTAGGAGGAACTCTGGACGTAGAATGTAAGAAACTGAAGTATTATAAGAACATCATGCTTTTCTTCCCAGTTGAAAAATGATTATTAAATTCAAATGCAAATCTTTGCCATTTCAGATTAAGGTTTTGACTTCTGTAAGAAAACAGGTTTCATTGAAGTGAATAAGCCTTATGCTACTATCATTTACCATGAACATAAAATGGGGAAAAGAGTATGTCAGAGGGAGATACACCTGGATTTATAGTCCAGCTCCAGCAACTTCTATCTGAGTGTCCTTGGGCCAAGTATCCGATCTTCACGAACCTCCATTTTGTTCACATTCTTTTCATTGGATATATACGACTTAGCCCACGGTTTGGCTTTCATGATGCAATGAAATAGCACATTTAGTCATAAAACAGTGCCTGACGAATAATTCCTGGTTGATTGGCAACAAAGCATACCCTTAAGATTAAATTAAATAATCAAATAAGTTATAAATTCTGCTCATATGCCCCAGAACAGAAGTCTTCAGAATCCATCATTGCTTTTTAGTAAATATCTCAACTGTCTCTTCCACAACCACGTAAGTTTTTATGAGGTGAGTAAGCTCCTATGCACTTGATAAATAAGGGCCTGATGTTAGCATAATGGAGAAGTTATATTAGTTGAAAGGTGATTCTTTCTAGCTGGTTGATTTTTTGGGTAATATCAGTCGCGCGTGGCAAGCAATTGAGGAAACGGTCCCGTAGGTCATGCTCATTCTCTGCACAATGTTCTGGATCCTGTGTCCCTGATTTGTGTGCACTTTAACATTGTCCTCAGGATTCAGTCATCCCAGCAATCATTTAATAATGCTTTCTCAAGTGATGTCTTTCTTTTTCTTTTTGAATATTTATTTATTTATTTTGAGAAAGAGAGAGAGAGAGAGAGAGGCCCAAACTGACAAACCGTGAGATCATGCCCTGAGCAGAAATCAAGAGTCGGATGCTTAACTGACTGAGTTACCCAGGTGCCCTCTGACATTTTTTTTTTCAGGTGAAGTCTATATTTCCCAGAGAGCTTTGTTTGCTATTTCTATAGGAGTTAGTATGTCTTCTTTAACTATGCTACTATTTTTACTTGGATTATCATTGTGTTTCATCAGCATTACGTTTATAATAGCGTTAGAGTGATCTGCCCCGACTCCAGTTTCCCCATGTTTTCGTGCACAATTTTTCAGAATATAGCATCTTTAAGGTTGCTATATCACATCAGAGAAGAAATGTGATTGCCTCCCTTGAAAGCCAGAGAAGTTGATGTCACACTTGAGCTCTTACGTGTGACCCCTTCTCTACAATTGTAGTTCAACTTCTAACAGCACATAGGCAATCGCCACCACAACAGCTGATCCCACTGCTGGGAGTTTTGCTCCTGGACAGCTGCGTTTGGTGCCCTCTCCTAAAGCCCCCTGGGCCTTTTAAAGCTACAGTTGCCACATTCTAACATGGTTTCCCATTGATCTCTCCAGTTCAAGCACAGCTTATCTCTACAACAGCAGTGACAGTTTACTAGTCCCTTGCAAAGCATTCAGCCCAGTGCTGGGCACACAGTAAAGGTTCAAGGAGTGGTTCCCGGGGAATAGAACACACTGAGATTTCACAGTGTGGACACGTCAGCAGGGACACAGAACTCTTCATCTGGAGAGCACTCACTCATTGTTATCATGGTCACATCTTTACTATCGTTATCTTTCAAATTCGATTGGTGATTGCATCTCACATGTTTTAGCTTCTGCGGAACATCAAAATCCCACCTTTTCCAGGATCCTGTTCCATTTTACGGCAATCATTCTTGAGGTAGGTGTTGTCACTAAATGTACAGGTGGTTAAATGCCAGGGTCAGGGGGTCAAAGCGGTTTATGTACAGCTACATGGGTGCTTAATCACACTGCTGCTTTCAGAACGCATGTGACCTATTTCCCAGGCCAGATCTTTCGGGATCATTGTGATTAGTCCCAGGGATTCCTTCTTAGTAAGACATAGGAAAGGATTATTTAGAACACAAGGCTGTGATTCTTGACACATTATCCTTTCTGTTCCTGTGGGATACGGAGCCCAGGAATTAACATATTTTGTATGGATTAAGGCTTTCATTTAATATCTCTGTGGAGAAGGTCTTAGAGCACTGTGTTATGTTGCATGCATGCTGATCCGAGGAAGCAAGAAAGAGAATGCTTATTTGTTGACATTTTGGTTCTGGTAAATAAAGTGACCTTTAGCTTCAGTCACCCACTTGAATTTAAGTAAAGATAAATGAAAGTCTGGAAACCCCGGCTAGAAACCAAGTACATTCTGAATGAGGTATGCCCTGTGCTGGGAGGAAAACACTCATTACTTCCTCCTTCAGGTCTACTTGCCTTTAAGACCTCCAGCTACTCATGAAAGATAGATTAGGCAAACAATCCCTGATCAAACAGTTTCATTTTTGCTTGCAAAGGCATTGATAATACAATTCCTTTGAAAGAACAAGTGCCTTGAACAGATGTAAAACACCACAGTCCCAGACACGGCACCTTTGCACATTTCTTCAAGGCAGGTGTATTAAGCGCGTTCAGGGGCTCAGGCATTAGCTAAGCGGTGAGGCTATACACGAGACTAGAAATCACAATAAAAAACCATGCTTTTTCAAAGAAGCAAGACTTAAGTATGATATTTTCGTATCTATATTTTGAAAGTACACTCACCGACCAGACGGTAGTAAACGTTACAGACATGGATTCAAGCTTCTGTTGAGACAAACAGGAACTGTGCATATGATTGATGTCAGCAATATTCTGGTCATGAGCCAAAGACTACTTATTTTTCAGAGTAAGCCAGTGGACTTTACAAATGGGTTCTAACGTCTTTCTCTTTTAACACCAACCTCCATTGCCCACACAAACCTGTTTGGGGTTATGTTTATGTTTTCATTCTAACTTATAGGAGAGAAAATTTTTTGTTTTTTTTGTTTTTTGTTTTGTTTTTGTTTTAAATCAGATCTGCCCCAGAGATGGCTCAATAGGGCTACTAGCTTCCCCGCTCGTATCTTTTACCTTTGCTTTGATTCCTAGAACCCATTCCAGAGTCCCTTGGGAAATGTCCATTCTGCTTTGACAAGATGTGCCTGTAATCATAATGACCTCAGCAGAGAGGTGACACATGAAGTCTGCAAATTCTCATACTTCATTTTCATAATTTTCTACTATGTCACTGATACATGATTGATATGTGTGGATAGCAGAAAGGTGGAAACAGAGTTGGGGGAGGGAAGCTGGTAGGAGGAGGGAAGGAGATAGGGGGAGGGAAGGAGGTGGGAGGAGAGCTTCTTAATATAATGCACCTTCTTTTTTAAACACTGTTTATTTGAGAGAGAGCTAGAGAGAGAGCACACATATGAATGAGGGGAGGGCAGGGAAGAGGGAAAGGGAAAAAGAATCCCAAGCAAGGTCTGTGCTGTAACCTCAGAGGCCGACGTGGACTTGATCTCACGAATTGTGAACTCATGACCTGAGCTGAAATCAAGAGTCGGCTGCTTAAGCGACTGAGCTGCTCAGGTGCCCAACATAATTTTCTACTATACTACTAACACATGACTGATATGTGTGGGTTGCAGAGAATGAGAAAGAAAAACCACTTCTTCTTTAATCCTCCATATAGCAAATATCTCTCCTCTTTGGAGCATCTTAACCTGTATGCATAGAGCGTCGTATTATCCTCAGCACTCCTTTCTCTGAGAGATCATTCTTGAATATCCCAGTGCGTTTATCAGAGCCACCCAAGGGTGACCCTGTAATGGTTAATTTTATGCATCGACTTGACCAGGCTACTAGGTGCCCAGATATTTGACCAAGCATTTTTTTCTGGGCATATCTGTGAAAGTGTGTCTGGAAGAAATTAATAGTTGAATTGGTAGACTGAGTAAATCAGATTGTCCTCCCTAATATGGAGGGGCCTCAGCCAATCAATTGAAGATCTGAATAGAACAAAGGGGCAAAGAGTGAACTTATTCTGCCTGAATGTTTAGCCGGGGCATTGTTCTTTTCTCGCCTTTGGATTTGGACTGAACACTGGCCATTCTTGACACTCAAGCCTACTGGCTTTCAGTCTGGAATGTATACCATCAAGTTCTCTTAATTCCCAGACTGTAATTGCTGATTTGGGGGTTTAGACTCTATAATCACATGAGCCAATTCCTTATAATAAATCTCTCTCTTTCTGTCTCTCTCTTTCAAAATATATCCTATTCTGTTTCTCCAAAGAACACTGACTAATATAAGGTCCAATTCCATTAGCAGTCTTATATCCAGTGTGAGATAAAGTATGTCTTTTGAAAAAAATTATTTTGCTAACTTGTGAACTACTGGACAAAGCACATGTATGTGCACATGCACATGCACACACACACACTCATTCACACTGGCATATACACTCCAAATACCCTATGAATCCATATAAAAAAGAGAGCTATTTTCCCAAAGGTCATGTTATCCATACACACTCCCATGGGCCACAGATTGAGTATATTTTTCACATGATCATACAGAGTGGTTTTAGTTTTATTCCTTATCTTTTTCCTTTACTGCACTCATTTCCAGGCTGTGTACTTGAAATCATTCCTGGAGGTTTTCTTCATTAATTTTTAAAAATATTTCTTTATTTGGGGAGAGAGAGAGAGAGAGAGAGAGAGCAAGCAGGGGAGGGGCAGAGAGAGAGGGAGACAGAGGATCTGAAGTGGGCTCCACACTGAGCCCTGAGAGCCCAATGAAAGACTTGAACTCACAAACCATGACCTCATGACCTGAGCCAAAGTTGGATGCTTAACCAACTGAGCCACCCAGGTGCCCCAACATCATTCCTAGAGTTTTAAATTGTTGTAGTATTTTCCACAAACCTTGGAGCCATTCACATTACATTTACACTCCCTACCCCCAATATATCCAGAACCATCTTTTAATTCCACACCAGCTGGGCAGAAGGTTCTTATTTCAACCATTTTTCCCCTTGAGCACCTAAATCAAGTTCCTTGGCATTTGTATCTTTCCTGCCAGAGAACTCCTTAGTTGGAAGAGGAGCAGTGTAATGAGGGCATATTCTGCCGATTCCAGAGAGAACCCCTAGGCGTCCCCGGATCCCACAGCTTCACAACAGCTATCCCCTCCACTGTGGCCTGTGAACCCCATTCCTCGGTGGGCAGCACATAGCGTCACAGATGTGACGACTGTAGCATTAGGACAAGATACGTACACCTGCTTTGTTCTTTGATGCCAGCTCTTTAGGCAGTGTCTGAACATAACTGGTGCTCAGTAAAATAAGCTCAAAAGAATTGCGATAATGCATCATTCAGAACACGTTTCCTGAGTGCCCATGAGAGCCAGGGACTATGAGAGAGACAGTGAGCCGAATGTGCAAGAAAGATGGCTAAGATGAATAAATCAGTCTTAAAGTCAAATAACAGTCATAGACCCAGAAATAAAATGCTAACTGTTGGCTAAAGGGAAGGGAATGGGAGGAAAAAGCTTCAGTGGCCTGGCATAGTTTTCTGTTTTGCAGCTTGTATTTGAAAGGCAGATTGCTTTTTTTTTTTTCTTTCTTCAGTTCATCTTCTTTTTATGGGCTGTTAAGCAATGAGGCAGAGAATTTTATCCTATTTTCATCAAATATTTTAGCTCTCAGGTTTTCAATGAATAGAAGCATAAAAATTGAATTATAGGAAGAATAGATAGTTTGTAGCAATACCACAGTGGTTTCAAAATGATTTTTAAAAGAGATAGAATATTAAATTTAACCATACCAATGTGGCGTGTTATTAATCTACTTGGTATTCATCTTAAGATGCTTTTTTTTTTAATGACAAGAAATGCCAATTCGGCTATTTGGAGATATTTTTTATACTGATGATCCTGTGTCAGTTTCTGCAAAAACAACTGTTTAAACTATTGTTAAAGTGAATGATTTCAAATCAATGAAAGTGGATGACAGAAAGAGATGTGGTAAATATCTGTAGAAGTTATATATTGCTGCCTGGAGAGTAAGTTGGATTTTGGAGCCATCAGAATTTACAGATTGAGAGAGACGAGGAACCGAAGATTGATTCCAATGTAAAATTAAACTTAAAAAATTTTTAAGTGTTTGGTTTTCAAAGTCAATCTGTTTTTTTTTGTTGTTGTTGTTTGTTTCCCTGTAAAGGAGCGTTAGCAACGGCAATAAAAAGAACTAATATTTATTCCTCATGTCAATTTATTGTGCTATGTCAAACTCTTTGCTAATTGTAAATATCAGTTTTAAACTTTAGAACAAGCCTAGGAGGTGTTTGTCCTTAAATACACAGCTGGTGAAGAGAGCTGTCGTGGGGAGCCTGTGGTATTTAGGTAACTGCACAGGATCAGTAAGTGTCAGACTAAAACCAAAAACTTAATTTAAAATTTTTAAAAACCTAATTAAAAAATTTTAAACTATTTGGAGTCAACTCTCTTTGTCATCAGGTTTTATGGCCTCTCACAGATGAAAAGAGGAAGACAAAAGGCCAAAAGAGTGGAAAGAAAAAAAAAATGACGGTCAGTGCATGTTCTGACAACAATTTATATTTAAGGCTTCTATCTCTTGCCCACTAACTCTCTCTCTCTCTTTTTTTTCTCTCTCTCCTGTTTTTTTTTCTTTATTATTTTTTATTAGTTAAGTAGGCTGTGTGCCCAATGTGGGGCTTGAACTCATGACCCTGAGATCAAGACTCACATGCTCTAATGACTGAGCCTTCCAGACGCCCCACCTGCTCCTTGGTTCTGAACACTGACATTTCACAACTATCCCAACCACACACTTCATGGCCCCACACCATTCCCAGCATGTTCTTACCTTCTTTCTCCAACTCCCCCAGCCTCCCTACAGACACTGTTCTAAGCCCTCTGGTGAGCCTCGGATGAACATCCAAGGGCATGCTGTCCATAAACACTCTACTGCAAATGTGTTTAGAAAATTCATAAAAATGGACTGAACCCTTTATTCTGGATGCTGCCGTCTATATGCTAACAAAAACAAAACAAAACAAAACAAAACAAAACAAAACAAAACCGGATTAAAAGCCAAACAAAACATAGCCATCAATGAATCAAAAGAGTGTGGAATAGCCGAACTTTTTGCCTTGGTTTATTATTCATTTTCACGTAAGTATTCTAGCTGTGTGTGAAGAGTGGCAGACCTTTTGTAATAAATCAAAAACCTTTTTTGGCTCACTTTGCAAAAAGAAGCAGATTTGGCATTGCTGTTTCATTTTGTTTTCCACTTGTGCTGCTGTCCATCAATCCTTTTCAGACTCCTCGAGGTAAGCAAAAATACAGGTTCGCCAACCCTGCGGAGTATCAGATAGGGGATTAAGTTTACCTACTGTTTTCCATTGCCCCAGTCCAGTGCCTTTATGCAATTATTTCTCTTGATTATCGAATCATATTTCCAGGGCTTTAGAGAGAATATCAAATAAGAATTTCGTGTAAAAAGAGAAACACCGTGGTTTGTGAAATAAAGAATACAATATTAGGTTTCTCTACATTTCCCTAATATTTAATTTCAAAAGATTTGTTTTAGAGACTGTCAATAATGTAGTGCGATCAAGAGTTAATACACAATATTCAAACCAAGCATAACATCTTTATAAACAAATATCCTTCCGAAGGTGTAGTTTATTATATAGGGCTTCATGTCTCTGATGACACAGAACTGGTATTCTGGTGGAAAAGAATAAGCTCAATAACCCCAAGAGACTGTAGTACAGAGTATGGTCATCTCCAGACCTGCCCCCTGACTCACAGGATGTTCATGGGCCCCGGACACTTTGGCACTTGTAGGCCCCTTCTTCAACTATTTAAATAATAAAATTTCACTTTATGATTGTTTCGGTATGAAGATGAATGTCATACAGGCTGATTGTGTTCCTTTATCTTTCGGATTTTACAGTAAATTGAAGCATGTTTGTACACCTGTAAAACTACCTTGGGTCCTAAGCCGCTATGGCCGCTGTGCCTCATGGTGCTGCTGGCCCGGGTCAAGGTGAGGGTAGGGAGCTACACACATGAGATGATGTAAAGGGTCACTTTGAGATTGTGATTTTCTGAAGCACCTCGGTGTATTTTCGCCCTGCTCTCACTTGATGGTTGCTCTAAGATGTTAGCTTTTTACATGGGTCATTCGAAGAGCTCCTGTGGACATTTGAGGGCATGATTCAGTCCACGGCAGCAGGAGTTTTCAAGATGAGTTTTCTTGTTATTTCAGAGGAGCTCTCAATTTTAATTTTTCAGGCTATCTAACCAAATCCTTTGAAGGAACAGGGGGTCACACGCTACAGGTTGGCATGGCGATTGTGCAGAGGCTCTGGAAAACTGAGACACCAGTATCCAGAGCCCGATCCTGTGCCCTTCCAGAAATCTCTTTATCCCCAGGCTCTCTCCACTCATGGAATGTTGATTGTCTCCTTCCAGCTTGCTCAGTCCAAACTCTGGAGACACCCTTGACTCCTCCCTTTCTCTCGTACCCTATATCAGTCAGTTCAGATACCACATTTTCTCTACCTTCAGTGAAAGTTCAGAACATGTTTCCCCCCATATCCTATTGCTGTCACTCTCTGGATTGTCACAACGGCTTCCTGATCAATCTCCCACTTTGTATCATTTTTCCTCTTCTAACGCTTCTCAACGCAGAGGCCATGATGATTCCTTTAAAGAATCCTTTAAAGAGCAAGGCATTGTAGGGGTGCCTGGGTGGCTCAGTCGGTTCAGTGTTGGACTTTGGCTCAGGTCATGATCTCACGGTTTGTGAGTTCGAGCCCCACATCCAGCTCTGTGCTGACAGCTCAGAGCCTGGAGCCTGCTTCGAATTCTGTGTCTCCCTCTCTTTCTGTCCCTCTCCCCCTCATGCTCTGTCTCTCTCAAAAATAAATAAACGTTAAAAAAAATTAAAAAAAAGAGTAAGGCGTGGTGTGTCATCCATCTGCTTCCTTTCCTTTGGTGGCAATTCCTTTTCTCACAAAGTCAAAGCCCACGTCTTCACGAGGACTTGTACAGCTCTACACATTCTGGCCCCTCACCCCCTCCTGTTGTCAACTCCTATTCCCTCCATGATCACCACCTGCTGCATCTCTAAAACTCCAGGTGTCTACTTGGCACTCTGCCTCAGAGCCTGTGCACTGAATGTTCTCTCAGATGCCCTTATTGGTCAACCCCCCTTCCCTCTGTCAGAGCACGTCTCTGTCTAAATCACTTTCTCAATGTGACCACTAGCAGCCACCATGTTTAATCTCTGCTTTAGACTCCTCAATTCTCTTCCATCTTGGCATAGCATCATCATCTCTTTGCATAACATACAGTATTCGCTTCTTTATTACTTACTATCTGTCTTCCCCAGGACAGAGATTGTTGTCTGATTCTACCTCTCATTCATCCTTAGAGCCTAGGACCATTCCTGACACATAACAGACACTCAGGACATACCTATTAAGTGACTGGAGCAAATGAATGTGGGGGCGGGGTGAAAAGGCTGTCCATAAAGAGACATCAAAAAGATGGACAGGTACATAGTCAGTTGGACCTGGGGCATTGTTTCCTGAAAGAAGAGAGTGCTTTGCGAGTTGTAATATTTTACTTGGGACTGGCCACAATCTAAAATTATAACAATGCTCTTTTTCTTTATTTTTCTTTATTTAATTTGCTCAGCTAGAGCAAAAATAAAAGTTTGGTTGAGAGTAGTCTTTTTTATTCTTCTAATGATCACTTTTGATCCGGATTTAGAACATATATCGAATGGAGTGCAAAGGTCCCTGTGAGTCCTTGAAACTCACAGACTGTTCCAACAGATTAATGATTTGTGATGTGGACATTGCTGCACTTAGCATTGCTCCACCTAAAAAGAAACCAGGATCAGGAGGGAAGAAGGGTCTTCTGGACAGAAAGTCACTGATGCCAGAGGGGAGGAGAGCTGTTGTGGTTACTCTTTCCCCTCTGCTATGGATGCATCTGGAAATATTATATCACTCTTCTACTCTAGCTGAAATATATGGAACTATGGCTATGTCTTGGATATGAGTATTTAGAGACAGAGAGCTCCAAGTTTTAGGACACTATTATAATTTTAAAAAGGCTTCAGGAGTGCCTGGGTGGATCAGTCGGTTAAGCGTCTGACTCTTGATTTTGGCTCAGGTCATGATCTCACGGTTCGTGAGATGGAGACCCGCATTGGGCTCTGAACAGACAGTCCAGAGCCTACTTGGCATTCTATCTCTCTTCCTCTCTCTCTGCCCCTCCCCTGCTCATGCTCTCTCTCTCTTTCAAAATTAACAAATAAATATTAAAGAAATAAAAAGGGTTTTACTGTTTTAGTAGTTATTTTAAAGTTTAGCATTAAAATAACCATTTAACATTAAGGTAACAGTCTAACATCATACTTTTTAAGACTACTTTGAGAACTTTCATAGAGAGATTTAAGGTTTATTTCAAGGCATTCTATAAACACTTCTGGGCTTTTTCTAAGGAAGCCAAAATTCCAACAGGATAAATTGATAATAGTACAGAGTTTACCCTGAAAAATCAAAGTGTATTTCCTGCTTCAGAAAAGCAACTTGCAAGGAAGCATTGTATTAAAATAGAATGGATCAATTGGTCAGCACAGGAGTTCTTTCTTTTATAAAGTCTGGGGAGGAAGGGTGCATATTGATTATTCACTTCTGTGCAGTAGAATCTCCCTTCTCTTTCTCCTTCTTCCTCTTTCTTGTTTTTGTTCTGAAACTCATGATTTTTCTTTTCATGAGTTTGCACTCGTGTTCCTTTTCTTCTTTTTTTTTGAGTTTATTTATTTATTTTGAGAGAGAGTACAGGAGGGGCAGAGGGAGAGAGAGGGAGAGAAAGACAATCCCATGCAAGCTCCACATTCCCAGTGCAAAGCATGATGCTGGGCTCGAACTCACAAACTGTGAGATCATGACTGAGCCAAAACCAAGACTTGAATGTTTACCTGACTGAGCTACTCAGGTGCCCCACTCATATTCCTTTTGCTCCTATCCCCTCCTATATTCTTATAAACACCTTGCAATGGCCACATCGTTATAGACACTGAACGAGGCATGCAAATAGGGTTATCTTTATCCTCAATTTCCCTTCACTTCATTCTGTGCCCAGCCTGCCCATTCTTTAGGTGTCACCTAAAATACCTATTCCTGGGTTGCAGGGGTGGCTCAGTGCCTTAGGCGTCTGACTTTGGTTTAAGTCATGATCTCCTGGTTTGTGGGTTCAAGTCCCATATCAGGCTCTGTGCTGACAGCTGGGACCCTGGAGCCTGCTTTGGATTCTGTGTCTCCCTTTCTCTCTGCCCCTGCCCCACTCATGCTCTGTCTCTTTCTCTAAAATAAAAAAATATTTTAAAAAGTTTTAAAATAAATAAAATGCCTATTCTTTCTTAACACTTACTATAATATCTGAGTGAGACCATACGAATGTTTTCTCTGCAGTTAGGGACATACTCCCTTTACTTTGATTAGGCATACACATCACTCTGCCTAGCAGTAGACCCAATACCTCATTGGTTGATAAGTATGTCCCTTGAAAGCACAATTAGTCTGCCTCATAATTTTATAACCCAAGAGCTTAAATTTAACAAGTTTCCTGGGGATATTTGTTGAGTTGAGATGAGATTTGCCAGGAGCCTGATGTCCATCTTGAAAAATTTAAATAACTATTCTTGAAAAGATCTCAGATTTACCTGTGATTTAAATAGTAGTGTTTGGAAAAAATGGGTGAAAGTCAAGAAAAATTTCAACAGTGTTGAAGATGCTCAAAATGGAATGAACATCCTTGGTATTAGTGTAAAAGCATTCTAACTTATGCTAAATGAAGATTTTTCAGCGATACTGAAAAATCCATTCAGGCATCAAACATTCTGTTATTTGAAGAATTCTGTTACAGAAACCTTCAAGTACCTAATATTCTATGACTCTATGATTCTGTAATTCATATCAGTGGAAGACATGCTTTAATTTGTCAAGGTGCAATCAAACTTAACTCAGAGTTTTGTTTGTAGTAGAATATGATATAATGTTTAAGAAAATGCATACAACCATGCATACACCCAATAAGTCTATTTTCAACAGATCTGAGAATCTATATAATATTTTAAAAAATGTGGTTTTAGAGTTACTGTATTACACAAAAATCAGCATACTATTATTTATATTATTTATAAAAAGAATGTATGAATAGCTCAGAAGTGAAGATTCTCGTTGGACAAATAGTATCAGAGCCAATCTCCTGCATTTTGGAGGTAAGGTGGTGAGCTGAGTTCTGGGTCCTCATGTTCAACTATTTAGTGATGACTTCTATCTGGATGCTCTCAAGCATTCTAAAATTACCCAGTGCATGGAAAACACCCATACTGCATCCAACCTGCCCCTTCTGATATGTTCTCTGATTTCAAGGATGTAACAATTACCCATCGAGTTGCCAAACATTTTTGTTATAATGCTGATTCTAATTAGTTGGTGTGTGCAAGGAAGCCATTCAATAAATAAATCTATCTTCTTTACATATGTTCTGAGCAGAAAGAATACTAAAAGGGTTGTCAGGTAGTAGCCAAAACATTATCTTCATCACTGATAATTTGCAGACGTGGTTTGAATTAAACTCACATGTGCCCGTTCACTAACCCCCCCCCCAGAAGTTAGGCACAGTATAATTATCCAGAATTATCCACAGACAGAATTATGCACCCAGTCTTAGAATTATACTGAGACAGGTCCCTCAATTTCCAAGGTAAAACTTAGAGTTTCACTGCCCAGAGTTATAGACACTAACTACATACAGTTAATAAGCACTTGAAATGCACCAAATCTAAATTAATATGTGTAACAAGTGTCAGCTACCTATCAATTTCCAAATACTTATTACTAAAAAAGAATGTAGGATATTATCATGATATTTTTACATTTATTATATGTAGAAATAACAGTATTGTAAATACATGGTGTTCAATAAACTATATAATTCTGTTTGCTTTTCATTCCTTTTAAGCTATCTTGTTTAATATTCTTCAGTACAACTTCACATAGTGTTTATAATTAAGTATAAATTTCAAAGCCAGGTATAAAAGGCTCCTTATGATATAATCACTCCTCCAGCTTCATTCTTGTACTTTCTCTTCCAGCAGCAAGAATCTCTTTAAGATTAAATACAGGGTAAATTTTTTCTTGCATCTGGGTCCTTGTGCATTTACTCATTTTTCCTGGCACAGCTTTAACCAACTGTAGGTCTATCAAGAACATCCTGGTCTTTACCTTCTTAATCCAAATATTATGTCATCTATGAAACCTTCTAGAATCTCAAGACCAAGTATGTGGCCTTCCTATGTCTTCCTGTAGCACTGTGTAATTGACATTATCATTCAACTTAATCACAGAGTATTTAACTGCCCACTTGTTTGTCCTATCCACTTCATTTTCTGTTCTTGGAGGTTACCTTAATTCTTTCTTTCACTGAAAGAATTCTTTCTGAATTCTTTCTTTCAACCCCTCAGTGCCATATCCTTGACTCATATAATAAATGTTTCAAATGCATGTGAAGTGCAGAAAAGAATACATGAACGGTGGTAAGCAATCTCTTGAATTTGTCATAAGGACAAAACTCCATTGTACAGATGGAAAGATAGTATATAAACTCTAGCTTGTGATTTTCTTAGGGCAACAAATAAGTTTTCTTATGTCTTCTCTGCTCAGCATTTTCCCTAGAATAGCTTACATGTAATAAAGGTGTCTGAATAAATAAGTGTCTAAAGTAGTCCTATAGTTTAAAAAAATGAACTTAAATTATCTGGGCATAAAAATACATTATTGCAATGTTATTCTCTTGAACCGATTTCAAAAGTCTAAGTGGCTTTGCAACAAGCATTTCTTTACTCAGCTGACAATATGCACTCTTCAAGTTTCAAAATAGCTGTTGCTTGTTCCTTTCTGTTTATCTTTTGCTTCTCATGAAGTAGGCCAGCACACATCATTGCTACACTACCCAAAGTCAAACGCTTAAGCTGTTTCCATTATACATTCATTCCAATGGAAATAATGACTTCCATTTACCACGGTGTCAGAGGCCAGTGAAGGCCAATCAGCTGCAGCTGCATTGTTTTATAACAGAAGATAATGCTATCCCCACTGTAGTTACAAATGTGATTTCTTCCGAGTTCAAATACTCTAAGAGCTAAACTGTGATTTGATGTCTAATGGTCAACTCATGTTCTGGGGATTAAGTTAATTAAAACAGTTGCCTTACTCTATTAAAGCTCCCCGTAGACTAATTATTAAAGTGCCAAGCACCGTTACAGACCTACAGCAATTGAAAGTCACAAAGGGAGTTGCTTATATTACGGGAACTCCAGAACTCAGTAGATTATCGCCCGTAGTAAAAGAACATGCACACTGAGAAGTAGATTACCTTCTCCACAGCCACTGAGCTATTATAAAATGTACAAAGGAAAAGCCAAATGTACAAGCATTTGGATTCATAGCCTTTAGAATCTGTAATTTCCAAAGCTAGTTGAATATCAGAAAAGCAGCTTGGTAAAGTGCAAAGGGCTCTGTTCAGGGAATCAGGAACATGACTTTGAGCCCCAGATCTCTCCAGCTGTCAGGGTAAACACCGGTAATTCCCTTCATCCTAGGCATCAGATGCCTCATCTATGAAATGAAGAATACATATGTGATCAGTGATTCCATTTTAAGGTTTCTGAGTGAATCAAGGCTGAAGTTTTCTTTTCTTTTTTTTTTTTTTTTTTTGAATTTTAGAGAGAGAGCATGTGTGTGCATGTGCCAGGGGATGAGGAGGGGCAGGAGAGAGAGAGAGAGAGAGAGAGAATCTCAAACAGGCTCCACACTCCGCTCAGAGCCCAACGCAGGGCTCCATCTCATGACCCTGGGATCGTGACCTGACCCGAGATCAAGAGTCAGATGGTTAACAACTGAGCCACGTAGGCACCCCTGAGTTAATCAGGACTTTAACCAAACAAAATCTGTGGATGTAATGGTACAAGAAAGTGGCATAGGGGCGCCTGGGTGGCTCAGTCGGTTGAGCGTCCGACTTCGGCTCAGGTCATGATCTCACGGTTCATGAGCTCGAGCCCCGCATTGGGCTCTGTGCTGACAGCTCAGAGCCTGGAGCCTGTTTCCGATTCTGGGTCTCCCTCTCTCTCTCTGGCCCTCCCCCGTTCATGCTCTGTCTCTCTCTGTCTCAAAAATAAATTAACTTTTAAAAAAAAAAAGAAAGTGGCATAAAGTTGTAGATGCAGGGTCTAAACCACTGTACTTCCTCCTCTTCACAAATCTTCAGACAACTTTGCTGTGCAGAATATACTTGAAAAGCTTTTATCGTTTTTACTGGTGCAGAAAGGAGATACTTGGTTTTGCTTTTTTTGGTGAATTTCACCGAAGTCATAAGCAAACAAATCAAAACCATGATGAGTTATCAGAATGGCAAGTAATCAAAAAGACCAGACATAGCACATGTTGGAGAGGATGTAGAGGAAAGGGAACAGTCGTGCACTTTTGGTGGGAATGTAAACTGGTGCAGCCACTATGAAAAACATTGTAGAGTTTTCTCAAAAAATTAAAAACAGAAATACCATATGACCCAGTATTTCTGATTTGGGATACTTACCCAAAGACAACAGAATCACTAACTCAAGAGATGTATGCACTCCTGTGTTTATTGCAGCATCATTTACAATAACCAAAATATGGAAGCAACTGTAGTGTCCACTGATAGACGAATGCATAAGAAAGATATAATATGCACACTCACGCGCACACACACACAGTGGAATGTTACTCAGCCGTAAAAAGAGTCCTACCATTTGTGACAACGTGGATGGAACTAGAAGGCATTATGCTAAATGAAATAGGTCACACAGAGAAAGACAAATACCATATTATTTCACTTATATGTGAAATCTAACAACAAACAAACGAACAAAATCCAAAAAGAGACTCACACAAAACCCACCTCATAGCTCTATTGCCAGAGTTAGTAGGACAAACATACTCTACTCACCCACCTATTCACCATGCAGTGAAAACTTAAACTTACTTCCCTTCCACCTTTATAGAGCAAAGAAATAATATTCTCTTTAGAGTATGCTTAATACGATCAGATTTTATTTTATTTCTGAAGGCTGGGCTGTGACTCGAGACATTTAGTAGATAGTTACATGGTATTTCATGTTGGATTCTGATAAAATATGCAATTATCACAAGTACAAGGACACAAAATTTGGAGAATATTGGGATGAGAAAGATCATGGCAAGGAATTGGATAGATCTGTAGATAACCATTCTCTCAAGGTTATCTAGGAGCTATCACAGACATCAGGTATTTGGCAACTCGTATTACATGCGGTTGATTTTCAAGCCTGCAAGCCATTAAGGTATAAGACTTAGATCTTTTCATTTTAGATATGTCAGCACAGAAATACTTTTAAAAAAATCAGCTTTCTGTATTAACTTCCTATTTATGTAAGTTTAATATCAACTGGTAATATTATTGTTACTTGTCAGCCAACAAATCAGTTTGGGAATCATTTTGTGTAGTCAATAAATCATCTTGTAAAATCCCCCTTCTCACTAGAGTTAACAGCAATACCCATTAGGAAGCAGCAGCTCTCATTATTACTCCAAGAGGTGCTAGGGCATCAAAGTATATAAGCTCTGGCAGAGCTCATTCATCAAGGTAGGAAATCTGTTTCCCGCATTAAAACAGAGGCTGAGAAACACCAGGGACCTGTATTTGAGTGGAATAAGTAGAAATAAAAAAACAAGCAAGAGAATCACAGAGAGAAGAAAATATAGTTTAACAAATGGTGTATGTGTGAACTGACACACCCACACACACACACACACACACAATTATTGATATAACCTTGCCCTTTCCAAATACATGAAAGTAAATGGTTTAATTTACAGAGTTCTGTATTTACAAAAAAGAATAAAGTTAAGGGTACAATCGTGCAAAATGTATTTTTACACTGATTCTTCATTTACTCTGTGATCAATCTGGATATTCAGACATTATATCCAATAATATTATTGATTCCTTGATGGTGGATGTGCTATAAAATTCAATAACAGAACAAGTTAACCTCTATCTGAAAACACGCAGCTAGAATAACCTCCAGATTCATTCTGACGGGATCATTCAATCAAGTCAAGCTGCAGGGTACATTTATTTTCTAAGAAGCATGGGTGGCAGAATCAAAAAAAAAAAAATACTTATAGTTTCCAATTGGATACAGACCAGAATGCTGGTTCCCCAGAGTAGCAGATGAGGTGATTCGCAGAATCTACTTATCGATTCATGGCTTGAAATGAACAAAAAAGTTGGGGTAATTTCACAGTTATCTTTATTAACATTTAAAATGTTTATCCAAATTGATTAATGTTGGTAATGTCTTAAAACATGCAAAGATAAATAGATTCAAAATGACATCTGTCTTTTCAGCTGAGCAAACAGAATAGATAACTATTGCCACAAAGTCAATCTGACAACAACATTAACAAGATTTCAATCAACCGTGTCCTATCACCTACCTGGATTGATCATATTAACAGAGTAATTGCTGACTGACCATTTAACATTGCCATTATAACAGAAAAAAAAAATTGTTGATCTTGGTGAGCTATGCTAGTGAGATAACTAACTTGATTTATTATCTGTATTCAGCAAAATATCTAATAGAACGTATTATACCAAATAACCTTGTTCTTTCAAACCTAGGAAATGTACCCATAGGATCATTTGGATTTGTTGGATGAAAAGGAGAAGACGATATCAAACTGATTTATCACCTATCATAGACTAATTTCTTTCTTCCAAATTTTCAAATGAATGGTAATTTTCAAATTTCCAAAATAGCATGGCTGCCGTAAAAAGGTTCCTACTCATAAAAGATCTTTTTTTTTTTTTTCTATAGAAAGCCTCTTATCTTCAGTCTGACATCATAAATCAGTGTCAACATCAGGAGCCACGAAGAAGAGAGGAATTATTTAGAGAGTTGTGTTAAATCACCACCCAGAATTTTACATAAAGCACTTGGTAAATCACAAAAATAAACAGAGTCGCTTCATGAGAACACGGTAAATAACCAACCGTACCCCCATAAATCAGCCCGGGGCATAACTATATTTTTAGGCCTAACATTTCCCACATGAAAGGCTCTCAATTTACCTAAGACGTTTTCTGTTGTTTCCTGGTTGCTGACTGGCTGGTGACACCATTATAAGTTTGTAGGGAAGATACATTTAGAACAAATATGTGTGGAAGGACCGTTTCAATGTCTGACGGCAATTACAATCAAAGCATACTATATTTTCTCATTGTCAAATGAGTATGAGCTGGAACATCTTCAACACTGCTGTTTTATTACCATTGAAATGTGTCTCTAGCCCACAAGACATTGGCAGTATCAGGCAACTGGGTTTTGATCACAACAGCAAAAATCTAGTTTTCCGCTCTGGGCCATTGTTTCCTGGAAGAACTGCTTGAAGATTGATAGGAAGCAGAGCACATTCAGTATAATTTGTCTTCATAGACTCATTCTCTGTGTCTGTCTCTCTGTGACTCTCTCTCTTCTTCCCTCTGCACCTTTGTAGATATACTGAGATTTGTCCCAGATTGCTGGGAATTTTATTTTATTTTGCATTTGACAGCACTTCAGTATAAATTCATTCAAGGGCGCCTGGCTGCCTCAGTTGATTGAGCTTCCAACTTTGGCTCAGGTCGTGTGTCACGGTTGGTGGGTTTGAGCCCTGCATCTGGCTCTGTGCTGACAGTGCAGAGCCTGCTTGGGATTCTCTCCCTCTCATATCTCTCTCTCTCTCTCAGAATAAATAAAGAAACTTTAGAATAAATAAGTACATAAATTTATTCTACTTATTGGACTAACTTCTTATTTAATTCGTAGAAAAATCCAGGACATTTTCTTTTCTAAACATATTTGGCCATGTACCTAAAGAATCAGTCAGCAAGTCAGTGGGCAAAACGATACACTATAAAAAGCAGCAGACTCTTCAGAGCTATGGCAAAATTGTGACTTGGGAATTTTCCTGTTATCCTATACCCACTGAATGGCTCATCCCAGAGTAATTCTAAGCACAACATAAGTGCTGCATCTATTTGATCTCAACAGAGGAAAATGTTTAAAGTGCATGAAACTGTATAGAGAAATCTATCAGTTACATTTTAAAATAGTACTATTGTCTTCTGATCACAAAGGCAGAATCTTCTAACTGTTGCGCAGTCTGCCAACAGCCGTACGTGCGTAACTTCTAAAGCAAAATGGCAATCCAGATATTGTTTGAGAGGGCATTGCTGTGGTGCACTGACCAGCAGAGAAATCACTGAGCTGCTGCAGGTGGAATTTGCCGGAACCCACCTTCTGGGGAGTTAGGGAGAGGTGTTCACAAATGAAATTTCCTACGGAAAATTCCTAGCTGCTGCTGATCCTGTTCTGCAGGATCCCAGTGCTGGATGAATTAGTATAGAAACTTGGTGCTGGAGAAGCCTCAGGGCTTCAAGATCCACATGCTGGAAAAGTCCCTTGCTCTGAGGGAGGCTTCGCAACAGCATACAGGAAGCAGGAAAGAAAACTCTTTTCTCTTGTTAATGTCGTCTCTGGAGTGCCCTCTCCTGACAAAGGTTAACCTAGACCAGCTGACAGAGAAAGAAATTAGGAGCTCAGCTTCGTTTTCTCACGGCTGACAATCAAGTAGGAATTTGCAACCCCAAGGAAATAAATTGACAATTGACACGATATTGTGAAAGTTAATAAATATATTGAAAAAACTAATATTGAAGCAAAGCTATGGAGAGAATGAGAGAACTACCCAGAAGAAGACATTTTTAGGCAGATGGATGGATGCGTGTTGGAATATGCCAACCGCTATTCCTGAGGAACAGCAAAGGGATCAATATGGTTGAAATAGACTGGGCAGTGATGAAATGACAGCAGACAAGAATGGAAAGGAAAAAGAGCCACTTTATCATGCAGGGCATGTGAAAACTTTGTAAGATGTCCACTCTGAATGAAGTTGGAGCACCTTCACAGAGTTTTGAGCAAAGAAGAGCTATGGTTTGATTTTTATTTATGCAATTAATTCCAGCCGCTGTTTTGGGAACACATCACAGGGTGGGGTCAAGGATAGTGGGGAGAAGGTCTGCTAGAAGGTTATTGTACTAAGTCAGATGGAAATTAATGATGGCTTAGACGGAAGTATTCAAGATGGCGATTATGAGCCATGGTCAGCTTGTAGATATACCGAGATTTGAAAAAACTCAACAGATTTTCATAGGGGATTGGATGTGGACCTAAGGATGACTTCAAGGTTTGGGGTCTGGCCTGTGCAGCTAGAGTGATGGAGTTGCCATCAACTTAGATTAGAAAACTTCTTGAGTAAAATGGGGAAAAATTCAGATTTCACTTTTGGTCATACACATTTTTCTATGTCTGCTAAGTGTCTGTTTTGGAGATGACAAGTAAACGTCAACTAAACAGTTGTATGCTAAGTAAGACATCTGGACTAAAGATAAAAGTTTTGGACTTATGGGGACGCCTGGGTGGCTCAGTGGGGGTAAGCATCTGACTTTGGCTCAGGTCATGTCTCAGGGTTTGTGAGTTCAAGCCCCACATCGGGCTCTCTGCTGTCAGAGAGCTTAGGATGTTCTGTCCCCCTCTCACTCTACCCCTCCGCTGCTCCTGCTCGCTCTCTTTCTCTCAAAAATAAATAAATATTAAAACATTTTTGGATTTATGGACCCGTTTGGTTGGTTGATTGGTTGGTTGGTTGTTTTGTACAGATTGTTTGTGGTTTTATTTAAATAAAACATAGAAATGGAACTTACCAAATTACTTTTCTTTTATTATTGAGTGAATTTTTTACTCCCTTAAATTATGACGATATTGAATTGAGTTATTCATTATATGAACTGTCTTGAAAGAAACCTGGTTTATCAGAATGTATTAGTTTTGTATATTATTTTAATTCTTCTATTTTCTATAGTATAATTTAGGATTTATGTCACATTAAAACGATTTTTTTTTCAGAGAGAGAGAGAGTGTGCTAGTGGAGCAGGGGCGGAGAAAGAGGGAGAGAGAAAATCTCAAGAAGGCTCTACACTCAGCAGGGAGCCTGACGTGGGGCTCAATTTTATGACCCTAAGATTATAACCTACGCCCCAATCAAGAGCCAGACGCTTAACCAATTGAGCCACCCAGGCACCCCGAGAATAACTTTTAAAGACAGTCTAAAGTTTATTTAGTATTTTAGTGTTGTTTGAAGCACCATGACCTAATATTGAGTTTTGCTACGAACTTTAACTTTATAAATATCTATCTATTCACGTGTATACTGTTCCAAGATAAACTGAGGCATATTAAAAATGTTGAGTTAATTTGAGCAAAAGTAGATTGTAATGGGGTACTATCCAACCTAGCAGATAGAAGGGAGCTCAGCGGGACTGTACAAAGTGAGGCTTTTAAAGGCACAAGGGAGCAAGAACAGGAAGTTATGGTAGGCAAAAAGTGGGTTGATTATTGCACAGTAACTTCCCTTTAGGGCTTGGCAAGATTCTATCAGGCAGATTACTTAACTAGTGCTGATCAAATGATTCCCTACAGACAGGCTAAAGATTCCATTTCTGATATAGCCAGAATGGAATATATATGTGTATGTGTGTGTGTATATATATATATATATATATATATATATATGAATGGATATATGTATATATGTATATAAACACATATGTGTGTATGTATATATATATATATATATACATGTTTTCAAATGGAGATGCACATATATCGAAATACATAAATCATCAATAAATAAGTAACATACCATCATTTCTATTTTTGTAAATTGCATTAAATTCTCTCTATCCTCTACCTCCCATCCAAACTCTGGTATTCAGCATGTTCTGAGAAGTTTCTCCCCAGTGTACTATTAGATTGTTTTTAAAATCTGGCCTAAATTTCTTTTCTTTTAGGTACTACAGATTTATAGTCTGGTTTTTAAACCATTCTCCATAAATATTATGAATACACACACAATATGATATATGGACTCCGTGCACATAATAATTCATACATGCAATTCCTGATCAGTTTCTTTAATGAGAGACATATTTGTTAATGAGAATGTTCACGGTAGTTTTGCTAATCCTGTCAAAAAAGTAAAAGAAATCCTCAAGGTATCACAAATGTTCTGTATGATCTGCCTGATAGTAATAACGAGTGCTTGTAAAGAAATTATTATGCCTCAGATCATGTCCTATGTGATTTATATCCATTGTTTTATGGATCCTTATAGTAACTTGAGGAATTCTCTGTTAACCCCATTTTGCATAGGGGTAAACTGAATCACACAAAGTTCCATAACTTGTTCATGCTTATATCCCTAAAAAGTGTTACCGGCAAGCTTTACATTTAGGTCTGTCTCCAAAGTCAATGTTTCTAAGCTCCAAGTTATTTCTCCCTGACGTTGCTTTGAGTATCTAATTTCTGTAACAGAGATTTCTATGTTTTATATTCTGTCATGATTATGTACCTTGAACCTTTAAGAGCATACTTTCCATTGCAACATACGTGTGCAGTTGTATTTTTATTTCCCCTGGATTCCAGAGAAGAGCCTTTCACATTTTTACTGTGTTGTTACACGTTCTTCAAATTTTGCAAACATCTGTGAATAGAGGCTTAATGTTTTCATCAGTCCTGGGCCTTCTGCTGAAGGTACAGAAATTAAAAAAAAAAAAAAAAGAGCTTTCGTATCCTGACTTGTATTAACCTTTGTGTTTATGTGTGAAAAAGACTTTAACCTACAGATTAAATAATAATAGTAATTAATTTTAAATTAAAAAAATTGCTTGAAATTGTAAACTTGAAGGGCTTTTTTTTTGTTTGTTTGTTTTAAATTAAACATTGTTTCTGGGAAACTTTTACTTTCCTCTAGCAAAATCAAACTAAATTCCACCAAGGTGGGTGATGCTTGGTTGAATATTATCTTGTTAGAAGAGTGTGAAATCAAGAGTTCATTTTGCTTTGATGTCACCGAATTGCAAACTGATTTGCCCCACCTAATCTCTAGCTTGGAAAATGAGAAAACATGTGAGTTCTTTAATAAATTCAAATGAGTTTCAGGATGAGGCATGTCAGCTAAGGTGTTAGAACTGGACTTAATTTGCTTAAAGACTGTATTGTGGCAATGAAAGAACACATAAGCATATGTACAAAGTGAATATGGATGTTATATATACACTTAAATATATGTATGATATGCACATATTTTGATTTTATATATATAAAATCTCTCTCACTGACATGTTGTAGGAGGAGGAAAGTAGAGGAGGGAGTTGAGAAACAAACCATGAGAAAAAGGAGCCCAGATAGATAGTAAAATATTTTTTAAATTTGCATCAAAACATTAACTTTAATTAATTTTTCTTTTTCTTCACTTGCAGATAATGTGTGGTGTGATTGATCCGTTTTATCCAGAAAACAGCTGAGGCAAAATGCGGACAACATTTTTTACGTGAATTGTACACTAAATTGCTTACTTAGTAATTATTACGTCCAGGTCTCCTGGTTATTGATCCAGGTTTTTTGTTTTTTTGTTTTTTTTTTTTTTTTTTACACTTGGCTTCCCACAATAGATTTATAATTTTTTTTCTTTTTTCAAAGTTTATGTATTTTTGGGACAGAGAGAGACAGAGCATGAACGGGGGAGGGGCAGAGAGAGAGGGAGACACAGAATCGGAAACAGGCTCCAGGCTCTGAGCCATCAGCCCAGAGCCTGACGCGGGGCTCGAACTCCCGGACCGCGAGATCGTGACCTGGCTGAAGTCGGACGCTTAACCGACTGTGCCACCCAGGCGCCCCAAAAGTGATTAATATTAGCAATAATAATGAAATAACGTGAAGTAATCGTGATGTGCGGAGGAAGCCAATCCTGAAAGAGTCTTGAAGTAAATCTTGACTTGAACAAAAGTTCTCCGGGTGAATCGAGGTGAGGGAAGGTGGGAGAGAATCTCCAGCTGAAAGAATGGCACATGTAGAAATATGCAAGAAAGAAAGAGCCCGGTCATTGTAGAAAACTGGAACTAACTTAGTTATGGTCACAGTTGTTTGTTTAGCAAGTTGTAGTCAAGATGTGTTTTTGTTTGTTTGTTTGTTTGTTTTTGTTTGTTTTGTTTTGTTTTTTTAGATGATGAGGAAAAGACTAGATCTGGAAAGATTTATTTGCCTGGCAAAGAATTTTGTACTGAAGAATGTACAGAGGGGCACTGGGATCGCTCAGTTGGTTGAGTGGTCTGCCTTTGGCTCAGGTTGTGATCTCGCGGTTGGGGAGTTTGAACCCTGCATGGGGCTCTTTTCAGTCAGCCTGCTTTGAAACCTCTGTCCCTCTCCCACTTGCTCTCTCTCTCTCTCAAAAATAAATAAGTAAACTTAAAAAAAAAGAAGGATGTACTGAGCCATTGAAGAGAATCGATCACAAAATAGATGGCCGTGTACAGGAAAATAACAGGTTTCTTATGTCTTCTTCTGTTTCTTAATGTTTTCTTTTCTTTTTGCTTTTTTGATAGCTTAAGCCTCTCATTGGGCTCCATGCTGGGCATGGAGACTACTTAAAAATAAATGAATAAATAAAATAAAATTCAAAACATTGTTCTACTTGCCACCTGGGAGAACTTAGGTAAGTACTTCTCTTTCAACTTCTAGCTCTCTTTTGTAAAATGTAGAAAATATTAGCTATCTCAAAGGATGAGGACGAAGACAATCTAATATTATCTTTGGATAGATTGGATCCTCGGTGAAAAAAAAGATTCTTAATCGAAGTAGCTAATATCTGTTAAATGCTAGCTATGTGCTCTCTACATAGATTCTATTGTTAACATTCCTGGCAACATAAGAGATATGCATTATTACTATCAGTTTACCCATGAGGAAACTGAAGATGCAGCATTTAATTAAAACTTTCAAAGCTATAGAAGTGGTAAGTAACTACTAGGGCTACAATTTGCGCCCAGGGATTTGACTCTTCACACTGTGCTCTATTCTCTCTGTTGATTGACTGAACTTTGGAAGTCATGTTGTACAGGGGTTAGATGGGACACAGAGGCATCATTTCATAGGTGAGTGCAAGCATTAAGGTAAGAAATAATGATTATCTTAAAAGCAGTTAACCCTGGTGATTGATTTGGTCCTTCTGTTATCCATCATCATCCTTGCCTATAAAAGAACTTGGAGTTGGAGGGGTTAGAAGGTTATCTTTGGCCTCTCAAATCACCGGAATAAAGCAGTTAAATTACTATGGTATTTGGAAGATTGGAAGGACCTCTAGTCCCATCTAGGTTGAAAGTGAAAGAGAGGGTTCTGATAAAATCATTCATAAAGATCAAGGATGCCTAAAATTTAGGCTAGCATCCCATTCCTGGGTGCATGTCCATTTAAGTGGGGAGTTTGGCCTCTAGCCTATTTGAGAAGGGTGAGCCGGGCATTGGTGAAAGACAGTAGGGCAGAGAAAAGAATGCTAATGAGAGAGCTTTAAGGGCTTGAAAATGTGCATGGATCTTGCAGTCATAAATTGAACAATGAAGAAGATGAGCAAGCTACGGTGATCCGGATGTTGTCTCACCCCATGACAACTGGCACTGACACCAGAAATGAGGACGGGAGGGAGTTTCGGAGAACTGTATTTGGAGCAGGTCAAGTCAGAGCACATCCACCCAAGATAACTCAAGAATTGAATCCCCCACCAGGCTCTGGAAATCTCAGAATGCTCCCCACTATAAAGCCACCCTCTGGAGGTCGGATACACAGCGGACAATGATAGTTATTAGTGCCCACCCGAGGAGAAGCAACGGCCAAAGACAAAAGAACAAAAAACCAAAAAGATGCTACATGGACCATCACTTATCTAAAGTAACCTCTAAATTCTCTCCTATTCTTAGATGACTGAGGCAGGAAGGGGAGAAAGGAAGAATGCAATAGCAGAGCTCTTCACAAACAGACACATTCACACACATGTACATACACACACACAGCTGTGGGCTGATAAACAGGAGGTGTGAGTGTGTGCATGTGTGACACTGGAATTTTTACTTGAACAAAAGTTTGGTTTGGGTTTTGTTTTAAATAACTAAAACTTCTATAGAAGCGCCTCACTGATCAGGGACAAGAAATAGAGATATACAGGGGCGCCTGGGTGGCTTAGTTGGTTGAGCATCCAACTTCAGCTCACGTGATGATCTCTTGGTCTGTGAGTTCAAGCCCCACGTCGGGCTCTGTGCTGACAGCTCAGAGCCTGGAGCCTGTTTCAGATTCTGTGTCTCCCTCTCTCTCTGCTCCTCCCCCGCTCACGCTCTGTCTGTCTCTCTCTCTCTATCAAAAATAAATAAACATTAAAAAACAAATTTAAAGAAATAGATATATACAGAGTATTAGCCAAAAAAATATCAAGAAAAATAAACATTAATTTTATATTTTCACACAATCAAATTAAGGTCATTGAAAAACTGGGATGCACCTTTAAGCATGTGCTGTTTTCAGAGCTTTTTAAAAATGTTACAGAAAGCATTTTAAAAGTAATTCATTTATTTTTCCAGGACATAGTTAAAAGTAAAACTGAGAAACCACACCCTCGGTAATTCCAAGTATATTTAGGTTCTTTCTTCAATTTTCCCTTCCTTTTTGACCATGACAACAGGTAACACGTGTTCTAGGGGCCCAATTTTTGTAAGTCAGCTTTTTTTTTCTTCATAGTTTTTGGTATATCTATGGCTGCTAGCTTCCCTCTGAATGCCTATGTTAGCACAAATTAGTTATTTTCCAATGTTTTCTTACGTCTTTTTTTCCCCCTTTTTTTATGTGTACCATTGCACTGTGGATAGGCTTCTGGCAAGACCAGCGTGCATAAGATCTTGAGGAAACAGGGATTATCTTTATACCTAGCAATTTTTTTTTGTTATCTTCATAGTTCTTAAGAAGTTCAATCATATACATACACAACAAGAGATCAAGGTTGCAAAGTTAAAAAAAAAACTATACAAAAGACTTCTTCTTATTATGGACCTTGAACTCAACAAATATTGAACCACAATAAAATATTGAATTTCACACGAATTCTCTCTTCTTTGCTTAATTGCCAGTTGAAAGCTTTAGCAGCAGATGTGCGAGAAATATCCACTGATGATTATGATTCTCGAAAAGTTGACATAATTCTCTGCAGACATTAATTAAACTGACATGTTTTGAACCCCAATCCAATTGCAGAATTGTACTGATCTTTATTTACTTGAAAAGCTTTTTCTACCTACTCATATGTTATTTTTTTAATGTTCTGTTTTGTACCAGAATTGGCATCATATATCATTTGATGTGCCAGCTGCTAATTAACGGAGTAAGTAAAATTTGAGTTTTCCGTGATTAAAAAGCCTCTTTATTCAAGTTGTATTTGCTATTTTTTTCTTTGATTTAAAATAGAGGTGGCAGTGGGTGGTCCTGAAACAAAGATTTTTTCCCCCCTACCCTTGAAAATGTTGTATTTCATTATGAGGCTTACAGCCACTTACGACCTTCAAAACCTACAATTCTTAAGTTTGAGAATCTTGTGAACTATGAAAAAATATTACTCAGCAATGCTCAAGCCCTGAAAATGAACGCAGTAATCAGAAGCATACATTCTTTGGTGCATTTCACTGCAGCCTTCATTTTTGAATTATACTCACCACTTCAATGTGATTATTGACTGAATTATGCTCTTCTGTCAAAGGCCAATTTCCACTACAGTCCTGTGGGAAAGAAGACTTAATATTCAGTTAATTACATTTGTCCTATTAAGCCTGAAAATCTCATTGACTCTCCAAGTTCTCAATTTGCATTGCTCATAGGTGAGATCATTGATGTCTTGCCGCACTCTGTAATCCCCACTGCAGTGCACGCTGTCATTCAATTGTCCCTAATTTAAAAGGATCCTTATGTTCGGCCCCGTAGAATTACAGGGGTTAGAAGTTATGAACATGTTCCTGCCTCTCCTGCCAGTCTATGTTTAGTGTGTGACCTGTGTCTCACAAAAAATGTCAGTCATGTGAATTTGCTTCCCTTGAAAGTAAATAGCATTTTATGTGATTTAAGGGCTTACAAATGGCTCCCACAAGGAGTGTGGTTCAGTCTTCTAAGTATCATTATTATCCCAATTTTACAGATGAAGAAATGGAGGAACCAGGGAGTCAAAGTATTTTATTCAGGTCACTCAGTTTACAAATGTGGTACCAAAATACAAATGTATATGACCACAATTTCCCATTCCCGAGAGATGCTTTGAGAGAACAAACTCTGGAACCCCGAGGGACAAGGTATGAATCCTGGCTCTGGCCACTTTTCAGTTGGTTAGACTTAGTGAAGCTTCTTGTTCTCTTTGTGCCTTAGTGTCCTCATCTGTAACGGGAGAGTAAGAATAGTATGCCTACCATATAGAGATGTTAAAATAAGGTTAAAATGGTAAGACATTGGGGCTTCTGGGTAGCTCAGTTGAGCATCCAACTCTTCACTTTGTCTTGGGTCATGATCTCACGGTTACTTGAGTTCAAGCTCCACATCTGGCTCTATGCTGATGATTGGGATTCTTGGGATTGTCTCCTTCTCTCTCCTCCCCTCCCCTGGTTTCTCATGCACTCTTTCTCTTTCAAAATAAAATAAATACACTTAAAACAATGAGTAAGACACTGAATTCCAAGCACTCAAAACCATTCCTGATGCATCCCCTGACTGTTTAAGAGTTAGCTTTGATTATTTTCAGCCTTAATTCCCTTTCAATACTAAACTAGAATCATGCTAGTGAAATATATAATGGATGGATGTCATGGATGTCTCAGACCTTCTTTCTAAGATGACGACTACATAACGTAGTTGGTCCTCCTTGAAGAGTGGAAATTTTGCAAGTAAGAGAGCTTAAAACATATTTTTTTCTGCTTTGAGATATGTTGTCTAATTTAATGGTGTTCAGCACATTACGGTGACTTTCCTACCCTAGTTGTGAAGAAAGAAACGTAATTAGCACAACTAATGAATTGTGTCATAAGGCACGCCTCAAAGAGCACTTATAAATAGTTAAACTCCAAAGCAATGGTGGTTATACTTTCACATTACGGTAAAAACTCCAGCAGCAAAAGAGGTAAAGAAAATCGTATTTGTTTTCGTTGATGGATGTTACTTGTTTATGATATGAAAGAGCAGAGAGTCGGTGAAAAGTGAATTTAAATGACTATGTTTAGTTTCACAAAACTCTAAAAATTACACATTGTCACTCCTAATGGTTTCTTTTTCTTCTTTTTGATTTATAAGGTTGAATTTGTTAGTTCTTAATGTTCCATCCAGACCTTGGCCCAAGGTACATGACTCATGGTCAAGGTCAAGGTAAATTTTAAGAAGAGCAGCTAAGCTCCCTGTCTGTTCATTCAACATCACAGAGGACTAATTATCATCTCATATTGGATTTATAGTAAGACTGAGCATGGCCTGAATGTCAGCTGTGCTACCTGGAAGTTGTTAGAACTTCCGAATGGATCAGCTTTCCTAAATCTCCGTTTATAGGCTTACAGAGTAGACACAACAATATCCACCTTAGAGTCTCTGTGGCAGTTACCCATACCTGGGGTTTGACACAATTTTACATTACTTTCAATGTTATTTTTACTTACTTTTTTGACACCTTGAACATTCATGTCGCTAAATATTATTTTTTTTTAATAATTATATTTGGAGGTTTTCTGTCAATATTATTGCTTGAATAAAGTGAGAAATTTCTCTGTGTCAGAAATTCTCTTTTCTGAATCATTCTTTTTTTATTATTATTAATTTAGTCCTCATCAGAGGGAAGGAGCTGATCTCTTTGTAGCTTCCTGAGAAAAAGTCTGTAAGAAATAAAAGCATTGAGAATTTACACACATGACTATGTCTGTATTTGTAGCTTGTCAGGCTATACAATGTAGGGTCTGATTTTTTATTGAAGCAGAGCCCCATTATCTTTGAGATTACAGTGCTATTGAGAAGTCCAGGGGTGTTCTGATAACCAAATTTTTCCAAATGGTTGATTACCTGTCCACAAATATAAATAAGGAAGTTTGGTGAACTCTGGAATAGGTTTTTTATGATTCACTGGGCTAGATGCACTTTGGATCACAAAAATCTATAATTTTATGACACTCAATTCATGAAATTATTTTATTTTTTTAAATAATTCCTTCACATCTCTTTTCTCTCCTCTATATTTTTAAATGTCTGTTGTTTAAATATTAGGTTTCCTGGACTAATCTTTTAAATTTCTTTTTTTCATTTTCCTAGTTTCCAAGCCTTTTTTTTTGTTGTTTTTAACTTTTGGGGGATATCATTAACTTTTATCATTATCTTTTTTAATCATTATCTTTTAGTGACATTAAAAACTATCTTCTACTTTGTGTGTCTAAGATTTTTCTAGGTTTGCCAATGGTTGTGTGTGTGTGCGTGTGTGTGTGTGTGTGTGTGTGTGTGTGTTGTTTTGTTTTGGTTTTTAATTCTCCATTTCTTCTTTCCTGGTTGCAATAGCCTCTCTACTCTTTCTGAGGACTGTTATGAGAATCTCCTTTTTTGCAATTTCTTTCTCTCTTTCTTGTCTTTCTTTTCTCTGGTATTTTTTCTCCTCTTTTTTTTTTTAATTTTTAACACTCTGACATGTTACCAGTTGTATTGTTTTATATTTATTTTTTTAAATTTTTATTTTGTGGTCTCTTTTTTCCATTTTGATACCTGTTGACTCTTGGCAATCAACTCACATCAAAGATCTAAGAAATAAAATACGAATTGAGTTTACACGTGCATTTGTAGTTTGATAACTGTTTTACTTCAATTTAGAGTAAGCTTGATGATTTTATTTTTGCCTGTCCACCAAGCTTCACTATATGTAAATATTATATATGGAGTTTTTCCAGAAAGGCATTACCCAGCCCCCTGCCTAGAAGTGTTCCTGCAGTGGAGAAGGTGGCTGAGGGAGGTCTCAGTACTCAGTATAAAGATTTCCATTATTTCCCTGATTTTACTTGTGATATTCCCACCCTCAGACTGGCCTATGTCTCCTAACCAAAGCATTGCTAGTTCAGTGTCTCTAGTGAGTAAATCCAATGTTTGCCACAGTTGGGTGGGTGGGTGGGGTGTTTGGGGGGAGGGGTCAGGGAGTCATAAAGGTGCTTGGAGAGGGTTGGAAGGCAGTCAATGTTATTCTCTCAAATACTCACAAATAGTCCTGTTTTTAAGCCTATCTGTACCACCAGCTTCTGAGTTGAGTGGAGCCCCTCCCCTCCCCTTTCTGGAGTTATTTGGTCCTGATCAACCTGCTTCTGGGCTTTGGGATCTCGTGGCACAAAGTCAGAGGCCACTGGCCTATCAGCATTGTAGTTTTTGAAATGTTGTGCTCCTATCGCTGCTTTCATTCTTTGTCCTTGTGGCTCTGTCCTTTTATTTATCTAATTACAGTAATTTTAATAGGAGCCAGGAGATTAAGGGCAGGCAGTGAGTAATAACATATGATGACTGTTTTTTCCAGTACAAGAGAAAGAGAAATAATCGTCGAAATTTGAAGGTACAAACGCTGTGTCCACCGTTAGCCAATGGTAGTGACCAAAACTTTGTGTCTAGATGCTTTTTACACCTCATTCCAAATAGTAAAAAGTTCCATTTCTATAAAATCTTAATCATTAAAGTACAGACTAGAACAGTTTCCAAGAGGGAATAACCATTGAATACACTACTTGACTTGTCATCAAAAAATACACACACACACACACGCGCGCGCGTGCGCACGCTGATGAATATTCCCCCCAAATGCCTGAATTGGAATGCTTTTGATGTAAGAATGATTAATACTCAGTTTCTCTTGATGTAGGAATGATTAGATTTTCTGGACTAACTTCCTAAATTTGTTATTATTATTTTTTTTAAGTTTATTTATTTATTTTGAGAGAGAGAGAGAGACAGAGCTCATGAGTGGGGTGGGGGCAGAGAAAGAGGGAGAGAGAGAATCCCAAGCAGGCTCCGCACTGCCAGTGCAGAGCCTGATGTGGGGCTCAAACCTACAAATTGTGAGATCCTAACTTGAACCAAAGTCAAGAGCCCGAGGCTGTACCAACTGAGCCACCCAGGCACCCCCTAAATTCATTCTATTGTTTCACCCTCCTCCCTTGGCACTTTCACAAACTCACTTATAGGTTGAAATGACAGACCAAGAGGTGTGTGCCCAGAAGTGAATGCATCTCCTTCAGCTGTTTGCTAAAACCTGCTTTTTCTGAAAGCGAAAATAGGGCATTTGATCACATTCTTTGATCGCTTGTGAAGATTAACTAAGATAACACGCGTGAACACACACGGAGTGATACAAACCAGACTTTCATCTTTTTTAAAAAATGTTTTGTATGTTTATTTATTTTGAGAAAGAGAGAGGCAGAGCACAAGCGGAGGAGGGGCAGAGAGAGAGAGGGAGACAGAGAATCCGAAGCAGGCTCCAGGCTCCGAGCTGTCAGCACCGAGCCCAGGGTGGGGCTCGAACTCACAAATCGCAAGGGTCGGACTCTTCACCGACTGAACCACCCAGGTGCCCCCAAAGACTTTCATCTCAAGGTGAAACGGCCCAGCCTCGCTTCCCTTCCCTGGTCTCTCTGGAGCTGTTGTTCTTTGGGAATATGTGTACAGAAAGCAGTGCACTTCCCCTAAGACAACAGGTGCCTGTCTTGCCTGCAGTATAAAATCTCATTCTGTGTATCTAGTCATGGTATTGAACTAACTAGCAAGGAGGCAAGAGAAAGTGACACTTTCATACGAGTCTCAATGTGTTGAGATAAAGTGCCTGTCAGAATCCCGTTCCCTAAAGGGAAGAGCAAAGCCTGCGCCTCAGAAAATGAGCTGTATGACACCCGGCACTCCGCTGTGAACTGGGAGGAGAGGGGCCAGTTTCTGCCCCCAGGTGTTCATCCATGAGGCTCAGGGCCACACGCTTAGGTCAGGCTGCAAGTGGCAATCCGTCAAGGCTGAACCAGCACCCTGTCGTGCTTGGTGATGATAATTAAGTGGATCTGTCCTAATATTTTTATGGATAAAATAGAAAGATAATTATTTATCAAAATTTTGCACTCCAGCACATGACTCAGCCTGGAAATAGATCTTAACATTTCACATGGTAGGAATGAGATTGAAAAGCGATTTGAAAAAGGAAGCCTTTTAATCATGGCAGCTAATTATCTTGCATTTTCTTTTCTGCCCTCCTGGATTTCTCTCACTTCGCCCCCGCTCCCTCTTTCCTCTGTCTTTGCGGCTCTCCGCCTCCCACCCCACCCCCTCAAATCTGGCTTTGCAGGCGTCTTATGGGAGCAGAGAACAGCCATGTGTGACAGTTCCCAACCACTTTAATTCAGACTTTGCCCCTTCTGTGTGTTAGATTAAAGCTAAGGCATGGCCCCAAATGCAAATGGCTCTTTTGACCCAGGAGATAACCAAATTACACCACGAATTGAACAGTGGAAAGGCTCGTGTTTTATTATTTTTTCTTTCAATTACATATTTTTTTTCCTTTAAAGAGGGAGTAAACTTCTAGCGGCAGGATCTCCTAATTACATCTACAACCCTCCTCATTAATTCGTGTTTATTTATTCAACCCCCACTAGGTGCTAAGCCCCTGGGAGTACCACTGACAATAAAACATTGTTTCTGATTTCGAAAATCTTACATGGAGTCAGGATCTAAATGAAGAAATCTTTGGAAGATTACAAGTGCTCCAGGAAAAAGAGTAGGGCTCTACGTTTGCAATTAGAAAGACAGGTTTTAATCAGTAGGTGAAGGAAGGCTTCATAAAGGAGGTCAAGCCTGGTTTGAATCTTTAAATGAAAGTAATAGTTCACCAGGGGTTCCAGGCAAAAGCATGAAAACTGTAAAATTTGTGGACATGAAAGAGTTTGGCTCATTAGGAAAAAAAATTACATTTAAAGCGTTCCTGGAAAACATATTTTAGCCTTGACATATGACTTGAGATTAGAGTTGTCCAAAACAGGACACCTATTAGGCAAAGCCCTTTGTACCACAGGAAGGGATTTCGACTTTCTTCCGTGTGCTGTGAGGCACATGAGACAGGGCTGTTTGCAGAGCAGTGTCACGCTGACTGCATTTTAGGAAGATCGTTGATCATAGTTTGAAAGACAGGGGGAAAACTGGAGGCAGGGACGCTGCTTAGAGACCTAGGGCAGGAAGTAAAGCGAAAATGATCAGGGACTAATGTGAGACCATCATCACTCAATGGAGAGAATTCTGGTGAATGATATGAAAGTGTAGAATAGAAAATACTGGAACAAGAGAGGTAGAGGAGGAAAGGGTTGTGATCAGGTTTCTGGCCGAGATGAGAGGCACAAAGAGAACAACAACATTCAGCGGCTTCAGTTTTCAGTTTTAGACCCATTTTGTTCATCAGTTTTCCACTCTCCTTGACCTATTTTCATCCTCTTTCAGACACTAAAGAGATTGAAGCATGGCGGGTTAAGTCCTGGTTCTACCAGGACTCTCTCTATTTACAGTTGGTTTTCAGAGCCTGGCATATAGTTAGCACTAAAATATAGTTTTAAATGTTTATTTATTTATTTTGAGAGAGAGAAAGAGCATAAGTGGGGGAGGAGCAGAAAGAGAGGAAGTGAGAGAATCCCAAGCAGGCTCCATGTTTTCAGCGCAAAGCCTGCCGCAGGGCTTGAACTCACCAACCTTGAGATCATGAACTGACCTGAGATCAAGAGTGCTTAACCAACTGAGCCACCCAGGTGCCCCTAAAAGATGTTTGTTATTGAAATTTGTTCTTAATACTATCATTGTCATCATTATGTTTGGCTAGAGGCAGGGAGAAAATAGAACTGGTACAACTTACCATTCTAATGTCTCAATTGCTATGAGTTTTCACTCTTCAATCACAGCTCCAAGATTAGACTCTATAAACTGTGTTTGTACCTCTATGAAATAAACTCATATTACCTTATTCGCTCTATTTTTTCAAACTTCATCCATTTATGTAAACTTCTTGCCTGGAATCCTAAAATAGATCAATTTTCATCTACCTCTCCCTTCTGATCATTGTCTTTATGAAATCTATTCATGGAGGTCAAAATAAAATAGTATTTCTCTCAAAAGTCCATTCTGGGTTATCTACTCAAATGTTTGCATTGTGTTATGATAAATATTTACTTCTTTGTCTTTTAAGGCACTCATATTTCCATTATATATTTTTATGTATCATACGCTGATGTGTACATACATATGTATACATATCATCAACCTGTTGTTAGTTCCTCGATGGTAGATCTTATGTTTTAGAATCTCTAAAAAAATTTTTTTTTAATCTTTATTCATTTTTGAGACAGAGACAGAGTGTGAGCAGCGTAGGAGCAGCGAGAGAGGGAGACACAGAATCCGAAGCAGGCTCCAGGCCCTGAGCGGTCAGCACAGAGCCCAATGCGGGGCTCTAACCCACAAACCATGAGATCATGACCTGAGCTGAAGTCGGACGCTTAACCGACTGAGCCACCCAGGCACCTCTAGAATCTTTTTTTTAATCATTGAATATACTGAGTATAATGCCTTCTTCATAACAAGGATTCAACAATATGTATTTAAAAAAATAAATGCATTAATTAATTCAAGGAATAGCCACTCAATTCTAACCAGATTAAGTGTATATTATTAGATTTAAATCAGTGTGAATTAAATTTTTAGAAATAAAGGAAATAAGAGAGCCAGGATCCAAATGAATTTTGTGTGTCTTCCTATGCTGTGATTTGTTTTGTTTTGTTTTGCTACCTTATTTCATGTGCTAGAGAGAAAGAGAGGATTATCTTCAAGATCATATTTTGTTTGTTTCTGATTTTAATCATTGAGAACAAAAACATTCTAGTCAATTAACACAAATCCTTTAAAAAGTCTTTTTATTTGGCATGTTTGTAAAAGTAAAGAGAAAAAAATACAAATATGAAGACAAAAACACAAGAAAACAGGCCACATTAGGGATAAAAAAATAAAAGCAACTAGGAAAATTAAAGAAGCAAAAAGAATTATAGAGACTACTTCAAAATAATTTATGTAAAAACACTAAATGCAACATAACCCCATATTTATCTTACTTTTACTCATGAATAGTTGCTCAGACATTATAAACATTGTATTCAACGATGCTTGGGGACCCTGTTCTTATTAACCCGAATAACCTTGACTTGTAGAAATATTTTCATGTTTTATGTAATGCTATTAGTAAGCAGAAGTAATTCTAATTCATAAAACTAGGCCAGGAAGCAATTGACCCAATCAGACTGTAGGATTCCCCCATGTCATTTTTTAATTAGAAGTTTTTCAACTTCTTCATAGTTTTGAATTCTAGAAATCTCTTACATGATAGAAGACTGCTTATCTGACAAAAGTAGTATTCTGTGGGACCTAGTTCATGTGACAACCCTCAAAATGAAGCTGCCCCAAGCTTAAACTTGTATTCTTTATTTGGTTGGTCCAAAATGATATCTTTTTCATTTTTTTTTTCCAGATGATTTCTATGGATGAGAACTAGCGGATTAAAATTCTACAATGCTGTGTTTGATGTGTTTCCTTTGTCTCCTTTGTTTTTTTGTTTGTTTGTTTAGGGTAAATTATTTCATTCTGAAAATATTCATGTATATCTACTGAGATATAAAATACTTAAATTTCACTCCAAACATTAGTCATATTATTTTATTATTGGAAGCCACAAGTCTCAAGGGTATAGAGGCCCATAGATAAGGACAAAGGGTATAGAGGCCCATAGATAAGGGTAAAGAGGAAGGGAGGGGGAGGTGGGAGGGGGAAGAATTATCTTCAAGTTTGGAGAAATCATTGAAATATGTAAGATACAAAATGGAACTGGGAAAAGAGTGAGAAGGAAAGGCAGAGATTATCAGGGAAGGGACTCTAATGGCATTCTTCACTCTGGCTTGGGAAGCTTAGAGGCATTTGAATTAGAGACTGAAATAATATTATAAGTCACATTACTTTTCTGCTTGCTTTTCCACCTAGTGGCCATAGCCATTCATGTCTACACTTCAATATAATAATAATAATTATACCGATGACAACAACAAAATTAATTTCTTTAAGGAAAAATAGAAAATTTCTCCCTTTTCTCCAATGGAAATTTTAAAACTTTAAAAGTTTATTTATTTTGAAAGAGACAGAGAGCACATGAGCAAGGGAGGGGCAGAGACAGAGTGTGAGAGAGAGAATCCCAAGCAAGCTCCATGCTATCGGCTCAGAGTACAACATGGGGATCGAACTCATGAACCAGGAGATCCTGACCTGAGCTGAAATCCAGAGTCAGACCCTTGACTGCTTAACTGACTGAGCCACCCAGGTACCCCACTCCAATGGAAAAAAATTAGTTATCAACAAAAAGAGTTCACAGAATTCACTAGTTGATGTGTAAATGTTTTATGGGAATTATAGTAATAAGAGAATACTTCATCCAGAAAGAATTCTGGAAGTGTCTGCACAGAAACTCTAGATACATGGAGGCTAAGTAGATAATTCTAATCAATTTTCAAGCACCAGTCAAGCGGAAAAGAGGACAAATATTTTCTACTTCTGTCTTCCAGGTGAACTCTTCCCAAAATTTTCCATGATGGTTGGTGGCGACACCATACCTTAAGTAACCAAAGTTAAAAATACAATATCTGTTCGGATCTCCATCCTCACCACAATGGGATGTCACTAAGTTTCTTCTATTTCCCTTCATTCAAAACGTATTTGAATGTCTACTATTTGGCATGTACTATGTTAAGAGCTCATGAAATGCCAGTGAAGAAAAGCCTTGCAAGTACTTAAAAAAAAAAAAAATCCTCTCTTTTACAAACAAATAAGCCAGTTGTCAGCAAAGTGTGGCACCGGAAGCAAATCTAGCTCATTACTTTTTTTTTTTTTTTAATATGGTCAGCAAATAAAAATGTTTTTTTATGGCTTAAATTGCTAAAAAAATAAAACAATAATATTTTTAAACAATAAAAAATTATATGAAATGTAAATATTAGTTTCCATCAATAAAGTTTTATTAGAACACAGATATGCTCACTTTTTACATTTTGTCTACATTTTGAGCAACAGGGGTAGAGTTGAATGATTATAAGACCAACCATATGACCCAGAAAGCCTGAAACATATAGTATCTAGTTTTTTTTTACAGAAAATAAGTTTGTGGACCTCTTGAATGAGCCCTTCATATGCAGGTCTGTAGTACCGACTAATTTATACTGATTTCCCTGCTTTTTTTTTTTTAAATTAACGTTTATTCATTTTTGAGAGACAGAGAGAGACAGAGCATGAATGGGGGAGGAGCAGAGAGCGAGAGGGAGACACAAAATCCAAAGCAGTCTCCAGGCTCTGCAGCTGTCAGCACAGAGCCCGACACGGGAATTGAACTCACGAACTGCAAGATCATGACCTGAGCCAAAGTGGGACGCTCAGCCGACTGAGCCACCCAGGTGCCCCTGATTTCCCTGCTTTTTAATATGTTCTTCTCAAACCCATCTTCTGCAGAGCCAGCTGAGTGTTCTATCTAAAATCAAAATCTAGCCGTATCGCTCTCTTAATGAAAACCCTCCAGTGCCTCACCAGAGATAATAGGACCAACTGAGCTTTGCAAGTTGACACATGGACTGTTCATGAATCAGTTGGTCTCCACCCATTTAACACCACACCTTTAGCCACACAGGGGGCTAGGGGGAATTAAGGGGACACAACTGATCTGTGATATTACCCATCCCAGTGTGAAAAGAGTGAAGAATGGGAGAGACCAGGGAACCTGTAGAGTAAGGGGCCACATAGGGATGGCCCCTGCATCATAGGCAAGATCCCAGGCTTCTTTGATCAGAGTCGTAAGGTGTAGTCAAGCCAGTGATGTTTCCTGATAGGGAAGGCACTGTCGGTCATGGATATCCAGCAACATCCAATAACAAACAGAACCTTTTACTGGAGCTATGCTGCTCCAGGCACTATTCTAGGTATTAAGAATCAAACAGAAAATTGAGGAGGCACAGATAAATAAACAAGAATGGTCACTAACCTGAGAAAAATCTACCACTGATACAAGCTCAGGGTCCCACAGAAATGCAGTGGGGTCCCCATTCACGGTATGGAGTGGCAAGGAAAACTTCCTGGAAGAAAAGACCACAAAGCTATTAGTAGGAGTCAATCAAGTAAGAAATAATGTTCCAGGCTGAAGAGTTTTTGCAAAGGCTAGGCAGCAAAGTGAAGTCTAGGAAAACATTCTAAAATTTCCATGACGTTTCTCAGAAGTTTATGACTGTCATTTCAAGAGTGAATGATGGATTAATGAGGTAAACATTCCTCTTTTCTTTTTGTTCCGATGAGAAAATCACCCCATGCCAATGCCTCATTTATTCTGTTATCTGCCTGTGTATTTATGATCATTTGCAATATTGTGCTTCCATACTTTTGTTTTTTGGAACATTTAATTTATTTTACACAATTGTCTGAAACTTGGGAGAAAAAAGAAGCTTCATGTACCAGTGAAGCTATTCAATGTGGAAGGCAGCTTCAGTATCTCCGTTAGGGAAAGCCAGCCTCTCTGTTTTTTGTCATTCTGTCATTTTGGTGGATTAATAGGGAAATTTCTGGAAAAAGCTGAGCAAAGCCACTGATATGTAGTAATCATTCCAAGCATGTTGATTGCTTATTTATTCAATTTTTTATTATTACATTATTATTTTGAGGTTTCCACAATATATCAAGCATTATGAAATATCCGCTATGCCAAATATGACCTAGCAAGCTTTGCGATTTTTTAAAAAGTTTTATTTATTTTTTTTTTTATTTTGAGAGAGAGAGAACACACATGTGTGAGCTGGGGAGAGGCAGAAAGAGAAGGAAATAGAGAATCTTAAGCAGTTTCCATGCTGTCCTCACAGAGCTCCACTTGGGGCTCCATCCCAGGAACCGTGAGATCACGACCCCAGGTGAAATCAAGAGTGGGATGCTCAACCGACTGAGCCACCCAGGCGCCCCGCAAACTTAGCAATGTTTGCAATGTGTTGGATTAGGAGAAGAAATATCTTACAAGATTGAGTAATTTTATTTATTTATTTATTTAATTTTTAAAATATAATTTATTGTCAAATTGATTTTCATACATGGCCCAGTGGTCATCCCAACAAGTGCCCTTCTCAATGCCCATCACCCATTGATAAATCACACAAAACAAACAAAACAGGGTAAACCCTGAAACCCAAATGTTACACAAATGGGAGACATTTTTACGTTCCTTTGGTTCATTCCATAGGGCTATTTTTATGCTAGACATTTATAATGAAATTTTCTGGCTCTCTCCGCTTCAACTGATTACTTTGGTATGCTAAAGCTATGTCAGTTCTCAACAACTTTACTTAAGGGGTTTCTGGTCCAAGGATAGCATGATGAATGAAAACAAGTGCTTTGAAGTCAGAGTATTGTTGAGTTTCAATCTTACCTGGACTATTGACCAGCTTTACAAACTTGGGTCATCATTCTGTGATTCACATCCCTCTTCTATAATGTGGAAATACCATCTAAATGACAAGAACACGGTAAGCAGTGATTAGCACACTTCTTGGTACATAACCTGTGCTCAAAACTGGCAGTGCTAATTGTGAGTAATCTATGCCTAGCCTTTCTCAGCTTCATCCTCATAAGCAAACAACTACCTCAGCCAAAGCCTGAAAAACTGCAGCAAAAAATCAGAAGAGAGAACTTTACGGCAAATTAGACCTTCTGGGGTAGGTTAGGAGGCCAGTTAGATAAGAGAATCCAATGAAAATGTATCCTCTGTAGAGTAAACTGCAACCTTGAGACACTAATACTAAACTCACAAAACCCATAATTGTATCAGCAGCGAGCTCTGCTGGGAGGTCGCCATCTTTTCTAGGATAGAATGGTGAGTCCTGTAGTGGAGAGGCTGTTCAGCTTTCAGAAGCTTTTAGAAGGCTCAAATCCGTCCCCTGTCCTGAGTTCTAAACCATAACTCAAACGGCATTTTAACAAGTAGTTAAACTATATTATGTGTCAAATAGTCTTCTGTGATGTGGCCTGAGGAACTACAAGAATATTCTTTCTTAGAATAGTCTTCCTTAAAAGCATAATTGTTGGATTCCAAACAATTGACTGCAACACACATGTTAAATCTCAAGCATTTGCTAATTGGAAACAGGATGATTTAATATTAACACATCAGAATAAAAAGGCATCTTTTTATTTACTTATTTTTTTTATTTATTTTTGAGACGGAGAAAGACAGAGCATGAGCAGGGGAGGGGCAGAGAGAGAGAGGGAGACACAGAATCCGAAGGAGGCTCTGGGCTCTGAGCTGACAGCACAGAGCCTGACGCAGGGCTTGAACTCACGAACTGTGAGATCATGACCTGAGCCGAAGTCAGAGTCAAAGTCAGAGCCACCCAGGCGCCCCTGAATAAAAAGCATCTTAAAAAGCTAGCCCTCTAAAATCTATTTCTGTTTAAAATGTTTACTTAGCACCGAATCTCCAAACTTGCTTTTTATTTTCTCCCAATGTGCAGTAACATTGCAGCAAACCTAATTTAAGTTAGTCAGCAAGCCAACACCAACTGATATGAAGGTGTGATGTTATGGCATTTAGGCAAGTGTTTTGTATCTAAAGTCTTCAGATAACATAAAGGACTCTCAGCATGTTCTATGCATAATTCACAAAGTCTTGAAACTTGTTTTCATTGTGAGTTATGCTATGTATATATACATATATATGTGCATATATCTGTGTGTATATGTCTATAAACTTATATGTATCCTCTATATATGTGTATAAACTCATATATAGGTGCTATAAAGGATACATGAACACACACACACACACACACACACACACACACACACATTCTTTATTTCCTTGCCCAGTGTCTGTACCAACTGGAAGGAGGAGAAAGGGAAGGAGGTGAAGAAAGAAAGGAAGGAGAGGAAGAGGGAAGAAAAAGAACAACTAAAACAATACCACCACCATGAGCTGCATTTGAAAAATTCTATCAATTTATTTCTCTTACTAGTTTCATTCTGTTTTTCCAAAGGGGATAAAGAGATACTGTAAGTGATGTAGCATAAGTGACTGACTTCTATTACTGAGAGATAGAGTTTTGACATGTGGAAGGCTGAATATTATTAATAGACAGAATTACATCAAAGTTTTCAGTTTGGAGATTTAATAATCAACAAAAATTTATTGAGCAGCTACCACATATTTTATTTTAAACGTTGATTAGCATAACAGCCGGCATAAAATTAAGTAGAAGTTTAAATAAAATCTTGGTGATGGATTAGCTGCTTTTAATACATTGAATCTGGAAACATGCACCTTAATAAATATCTCAAGTTTTATTATCAGGAATTACTCCATGCAAAAATGTCGTTTTTTTCACCAAGTTATCATTTCAAAGGCTATTTACATACAATAAGCAAGTAGTTAATCAGTCAATCAGCAGATATTTTTGAGAGCGTCCAACGTGCAAATACAAGGGATAACTAAAATCCCTGACTGGATAAGAAAGGTTTGGAATGCCTTTTACATTTATTTGTTCCTTTGTCTTTAACATTGCTTCCATTTCTGAGAGCAAATTGAAACGACTTTAGATTGCCCAGAAAAGCAAATCTATACATGCCTTTCTTGGAGTAATTAGGAGACGGCCAATATGAAAGTCTGCCTTGGAGAACCAAGCACACCTTTCCAGAAGAGAGTATTCAATGAGAGAGAGAAACCAGTAAGAACTTGCCAAAGGAGAGTGAAGAGAAAATGCTGCCATGGCATCTGTAATGCGTGGGGGATGAAAGAGCACGTGTTCATCCATTTACCAGCTTTGTGTTGAGTCCCATTTACATTCCAGATAATCTGAAGGCACTCTGATATCCTTCATGTTCAGAAAATGAAAATAAATCCTTATTTCTGAGGCACAACACGTATGTATGCACAGGTTAATGTAGGGCGATAAAGGGGTTGGAGACACAATAACGGAGATAGGCAGGGGCCAAATTATGAAGACTTAGTCTACTGCGAGAAGGATAATGGCACCCTGTAGGGTGTAAGAGCCACTGAAGAATCTTGGGGCAATAAGCAACATGAGTATATTTAAATTTTAGAAAAGCCACATGGCAGCAGGGTGACAAAGCAATTCAAGGGATAATATTGGAAGCAGTGATTCTAACACGAGAGCTATTATGCTAGTTAATATTTTGCCAGAAGTCTTGCTGCCTACCGGTTCTTTGTTTTTCTCCAGTTAGGCACGGTCTGTATCACTCACGCTGCACCTGTGGTTGAATGCAGAAGCTGTTAAGGGAGAAGTCAAGGTCACAGCCTCTGGAGCCTCGCCTTAAAGCCTCAGCAACATCACTATCTATCATCTACTTATCGGATCTGTCTCTCTCATTTTAGTCTTACACGCGGGGATGGAAAATGAGAAAGCAACATGTGCTTTACTATTCCACCTGTACCTCTCCTACCATTTCTTGCACATACTCAAAGAACTAGTGACAAAGACTCTAATGCAGTCATTCATACCAATATGATGGCGTTGTCAACCCTCCCTTACCTGTGCGCGCATACGGTTTTGCAGATAACTCTGAAGCAAAGGGGCACTGGTTTGTGAAAGTGCTCTAATACACTTGGGGAAATTCTAGGCATGGCGGCACCAAGGTCTGGCTGAGGCTTCAGAGTATGGTTTAACTGGTATATTTTAAATCAAAACACACTGGTGATACTCCCCCAGTGCCTTTCTCTAGGTGTGCGGCTTTAGTCAGAAGAAGGCTCTTCATGCAGGTGTGAGAGAGATATCAGGAAGCCCTTTTCTGCCCCCTGTCAAGAAAGAGAATGAAATCTCAAGACTCATTATCTAATTACTAAATACTAGATCATAGCAAGGCAAACTAATAGTGTTATTTTACTATAAAAATAGTCATTGCTTAATAATAGAAAACACAAAACAGTGTCAGCATTCAGAAAACAGAGGGATTATAGAAAAAAAAATCACAAAGCATCTCTCCATTGCAGGAAAACGTATTCCTTCATCTTTCTTGGAAGGCCACACTGCAAAGCTTTAAAAAACCTTTGTTAACAACTTTTATGAATATTAAAGAATACCATGAAAACTTTTTTTTAAAGAAATGATTTATTATTTAATGCTTATATTATTTTTCTTATATATTGGTGCCAAGCAAGCAACTTCCTAGTGGTCAGATAAGAATGTGAATGTTTTCATATTTTAGTGCTACAACATTCGTTCATCTATTATTAATGCAGCTCATAAATACTCTCACCCTCAAAAATAGCCTCACACAATCTTATCTGGGCAGACTCAGACTCCATTGCTTCCCCAAGGGTTTCCAGTTTCTGGACTGTAATTAGTTGTCATCTATTCTGACGGAGAAGATTCTACCCACCTTCTCCCATGTCTCAATAACGTTCTTGACAGATTTTATATCCCGAGGCAACCCAAACAGTTTACTAAGTGAGACCCACTAGTAGAGAAAGAAAAGGTAGGTTGGGGGAAAAAAAAAACTTAGTATTTGTAGCTAAAAGTTAATTAGGTACTTTCGTAGGATCGTTTTCCTGAAAGCATTCCTATTTGGCCACATGTGTTGACATAGACTCCGTCACCCTTTAAAACAATTTCAGCCACTTGTTTTAACACTCTGATTGTACATCTGTGTGAAAAAGAAAGTATTTTCTTGCTAATTAAGGCCGCTCCATGAAAAAAATTGTATGCTTTTAAATTATTCTTTTACATTTGACATTTATATTTTCTAAAAAAAATGTCTAAATTATCATCTATTTCCTAAAGTAACTCATTGAGTTAATAAACGGTCCCACTCCTGATAAATAGGAATACCTCACAGCTATAGTTAATGTGAAGAAGCTTGTCTTTCTATGAGTTTCTTGAAAGGTATATAAGCCTATCTTCTTCAGAGCAAGTATTGAAAACTGATTCCAGAAGAAAGGCTAAAAACAAGCAGAGCATGACCAGACCCGGGCTCCATTATCAGAGTGACGACATGGGTAGAAAGCATCTTGTCTTTGAAGGCAGACCTTGCCTGCATCATGTATTGCTGTGTTTCAACCTTCTTATCTGTGCAAGGAATGCATGTGAAAATGAAAATAAGAAATTGAACCACCACTGGGTTTTAGGTACTGTGCTCCTATTTTGAGATAAAACAGCGCATAACACAAGTTCCAGCCTTCACAACTCAAGATTTTGAATCTGGAGTCCATAAGTAGATAAAAGAGAATTTATAGTACAGTAAAGGGGTAAAGTAAAGGGGCATTTACAGTATAGTATCATGAGTACTATGATAAAGATTCCAACATGCAGAAGAGGAGAATCCCATACAATTTGGAGACAAGACAGGGCGGGCTGGTATTCAGCAAAGTCTTCATACAAGAGGTGATACCTAAGCTGAATTTTGACATGTAAATAATAGCTCCTTAAGGTAGAATTTGGGGTGCAGGTACAGACAAGTCTGAAATTAATAATTCTGATCATAAGATTATCTTTGCCAGAAATTGCCATTCCCATTAGCTGTTCTCCTGTCTATAATCCTAACATAGACTGTGTTTTCCACCTTTTCTACACTCCTCAAAAGTTTTAGAGGTCATAAATGACTGGCTAGTCTTCTGAGGTGGGAAATCACACCAGTTAAGAGTGCACACAGAGTCTGTTTCTATTAGATTCCTGGTTCCAAAGCATCCTTTTTTCTAACGTTTATTTATTTTTGAGACAGAAAGAGACAGAGCATGAATGGGGGAGGGTCAGAGAGAGAGAGGGAGACACAGAATCGGAAACAAGCTCCAGGCTCTGAGCGGTCAGCACAGAGCCTGACGCGGGGCTCGAACTCACGAACCGCGAGATCGTGACCTGCGCTGAAATCAAAAGTGGAATGCTTAACCGACTGAGCCACTCAGGCAGGCCTGAAATTTCTTTTGAGACTGAGACAAAGTGGAATGCACTTCCCTCAAAGTATTTCCCATTTCCTCCAAGTATTACTTTCAGATAGATAAAGCAAAGCAGATACCTCAAATTTTCGTTAGCAAGTTGGATATAAATATGTTTTTTTGATTTCTACCTCTAGCTGCAACACACTTCCCGTATCAGACTTAAAAAAAAAAAAAAAAAAAAAAAAAGGAAACACTCCTCTAAGTGTGAGTTCTGTATTCACCCTGACTTCCTGCCTAGGAGACTTTTTTTTAGACCACAGCACAAAGAGAAGGAACCCAAGCAGAAAGCTGCATTCTCAGTGAATGGAGCGGGCAGAAATAGAGTGTAGAGCTTTTGAGGTAGAATGATTTTATGAGCCTAGGTGGTAGACAGGAAGGCTGTACAGAGAAGAAAGTCTCATGCCAGCATATCATTCCCTCTGTTCCTTGCTGAAGGCAGGGCTCTGAATGCCGAGGGTGAGATTTTAAGGCCTGGAAGAGAGCAGCTGCTGAGGACTAATAATTGAATGAAGACAGAAGAGGTTGGACAGTTTAGGGAAACGTGGCAGGATGGTCTAGCGAGAGTGGAGACTCTTGCTGAGTATCCCAGGTATACACTGATGCTCCAGAAAGGACACGCCTTCAAATTAAGATGACAGACTAAAGCTGAGCAAGAAATTGAAACAGAGCTACCCAAACAGAGCCTAAAATAAAGGCTCATAATGAGAATCCATTTAACTGTATCCTAGAACAAAATAATACCTTAAAAGGAACTTTTAAAGTTTTTCTTACTTATTTTGAGAGAGAGAGAGAAAACACGAGAACGAGCAGGGGAGGGGCAGAGAGAGAGGGAGAGAGGGAAAATTCCAAGTGGGCTGTGCACCATCAGCACAGAGCCCGACGGGGGCTTGAACTCACAAACTGAAAGATCACGACCTGAGTGGAAACCAAGAGATGGAAGTTTAACCAACTGAGCCCCCCAGCTGCCCCAAAACATAAAACTTTAAAGGAAGAAACAATCCAGATATCTTGCAGTGTAGCAAACAGTCAGACCTACTAGTATGAAAACACAAAACATGTATTCTTCCACCAAAGGCATGAAAGAGCTTAAAAGGTATGAAAGGCATAGAAACAGGCTTCAACAGATGACACTGATAATGCGATGCACAGAAAAGGACTTTAAACCACATATTATGCATATGTTTATAATTTGCAGGAAAAGAAGCACAACTGAGAGAACAAATGGAGAAGCTTGGCAAAAAGTAAGGAAATAATAACAGAAATCTAAAGGATTCTCAGAAATTCACATACAAGATATCTGAAATGAAAAAGTCACAGGATGTATTTAAAAATTTTTTTTCAACGTTTATTTATTTTTGGGGGGACAGAGAGAGACAGAGCATGAACGGGGGAGGGGCAGAGAGAGAGGGAGACACAGAATCGGAAACAGGCTCCAGGCTCTGAGCCATCAGCCCAGAGTCCGACGCGGGGCTCGGACTCCCGGACCGCGAGATCGTGACCTGGCTGAAGTCGGACGCTTAACCGACTGCGCCACCCAGGCGCCCCACAGGATGTATTTAAAAAAAAGAAGGATCAGTGGACTTGACTTCAGATTAATAGACCTTATTCACACTGAACTGAACAGGCAAAATGTTGGGAAACAAAACAAAACAGAAACTCAGTTACCTGAGGGATCAAATGTGACCTACATGCAGCTGGATTCCCCAAAGGAAGAGATGAAGAAGGAAATTTTTGAAAAAAATATAATGGCCTCCAAATTTCCCAAGGTTAGTGGAAAAGTAAGAAACCACAGATCCAAGATAGCTTATATTTATCCAAAGGAAGCTAAATATAAAGAACCACACCTCGGTATATCATAGTCAAACTTCTAAAAGCCTAAATTAAATAGAATAGGCAAAGGATAAAAAAAGAAAAAAAAAGCTAGATACAAGATATCAGTGATATCAGTGTTAAAAATTCCAGCTAATTTGTCAGGAATAGCGAATGCATGAGGAAACGGCTGAACATCTTTGAGGTGCTTTGAAATAAATGGCGTCCACCCAGAATTCTGTATCTCAAGAAATAAACCTGCATGAAAGGAGCTGAAGTTGACATAAAAATGTTTCAGATAAACAGAAGCTGAGAGAATTAACTGAGATACCACTATAAGAAATAGGGAAACTCCTCATTCCTAAGGGATGTTCCCAGATAGACATTCAGAAACTCAGATATAATGAATAAATGGAGAAGATTGGCAAGGAAAATGTAAGAATAATTATAAAGATTATTTTCTTAAGAGCTTTATTTCTTTATTTTTCAAGTTTATTTATTCATTTTGAGAAAGAGAGAGAGCAAGTGCGGAAGGACCATCTCTGTTAGCGCAGAGCCCGAAGTGAGATCATGACCTGAGCCAAGATCAAGAGATGGACGCTTAACGGACTGAGACACCCAGGCGCCCCAATTTTCTTAAGACGTATAAGTGGACATAAGCAAAGATGGTAATTATTATACATAACTGCTATAACATGTATAAATAAAATAGTGACAACAATGGCACAAAACTTTGGAGGAGTTAATGGAATTTTATCATTTTGTTTTGTTTTGCAATTCATGTGAAGTAGAACATTTGAAATCTGACTAGAGTAAAAGAAGTTAACGATATATTGGAATTCTTAAAACCAATTTGGAAAAATTATACCATCTAGTAACAATATATATGTACTATAGTAATCAAGAAAATGTAGTTTCATGTAAGGATAAATATATATATATATATATATATATATATATATATATATATATATGAGAGGCCTGAGAAAATTGAAACTTAAAAGCTTAAGTTACGGGAAACTGGAACCTAACTAAGCTTAACCAGCTTGTTCTGCTTCTGTACAACTGCTTGGCGCGCCCATGTATTCCTGATCAATCATTATTGCCTGGCACATCCGTATATTCTTGATCAACCATTGTTACTTGGCACATCCGTGTACTCCTGATCAATCATTGTTGCCTGGCACATCCATGTATTCCTGATCAATCATTGTTGCCTGGCACATCCGTGTATTCCTGATCAATCATTGTGATACCCGTACCCCCGGTTGTGGTCTGACCTAAAGGCAGGAACCAATCGAATACTGTTAAGTGTCCAACTTTAAACACCAACCAATCGCAGCTCTGTAACTGTGGAAAATTCCTGATTTCCCCATGACTTGTTTGTACCTGTCTATACAAGGGGTGTAAAAACCTCTCTCAGGGCCTCTTGGCGTCACCGGCAATGGGGGCACAGAGGTCCAGGTTCGAACCTGCAATAAATGACCCTTGCTGCTTAGCTTTGACTCTGGACTCTGGTGGTTCGTTTTTGGGGGTCTCTTAGACTCTGGGCATTTCATATATATATATATATATATATATATATATATGGAACTGAATGAAGTCCAGAAATAGATTGTGCCTATATGATCAATCGAATTTCAACAAGGCTGTCCATGCAGTGAAATGGGAAAAGAACAGTCAGAATAATCATACTGAAGAGAAACAACAAACAAAAAAAACCTTGATCTATCGCGCATCAGATCAGAAAAGCAATTTGCATTAGATCATAGACCAAAATGTAAAAGCACGTAATTTAAAAATCCTGTATGAAAACATAGATAACTGTTTTCACAACCGTGGGCTAGACAAAGACTTTTTAGATAGGACCAAAAAAGCTCTAATCATAGGAAACTGACCCTAGAGTCCATAAGACTGCCAGGACCTTTTTGTTCAGGATTTCCTCATCACTGATTCACCTGCTGTTTCATCGGGAAAATGGAACAGGTTTTAGTCTCTTGCTTATGCTATCATAGTTAGTGATTAAAGGCTTGAGTATTACTTTCATTTCTGTCTTGTTGCTTTAATGGCTACCCTGATGCCTGACAGTTTGGCTCACTCGCAGCTCGGCTAACCTCCTGACAGACACAGGGACCAGAATCAAGTGGCAAGAATAAGTAGACACCTAGATGATTGAGACACTTCTTCAATTAAAATTTACCATTGCTATCAACACCAAAACAGAGAATTGGCCGGTGGTCACACTTATCTTCAAAATACAATTTGGTAAGTACTGATGTGATACTTGGGTGTTTTTTATTTTGTGGCGGGGGAGGGGGTTGATAATGTTTGATAACTGGCCGAGGCCATTATTTTGTCATAAACCTTCTTTCTGATGTATAAAATAAATATGAAAGAGTAAAGGTATCAGTAATTGTATAGCCTGAAGAAACATCACACCGTGGGCACCCCGTGTAACTACCAGTCAGGCCAATACACGGAACAGTAGCAGCATCCAAGAATGCATCACCTTCTCTTCTCCCAAGTACAATCGTCTCACTTTTTCCAAAGTTCAGAATGGGAAGACATCTAACATTATAGATTAGATTTCATGAGGTAGGTATTATTTTACTCTTTGCCTCTTTTGCTTAACATTGAGTTTATGCTCATTGCTTTTCAGATTCTTCTCTGTCACTTACTCGATTTTCACCTCTACCCATATCAGTCCAGGTATATTTTTGGTATGGTTCTTAAAAAATAAAATAATTACAACTGAAACTTCCTGGATTAGTTTAACAGCAGAGTGAATACCATCGAAGGAGAAATTTGTGAATAGAAAGAGACAAAGATTCAGTTACAGAATTTCCCATGATTCCTGTTTGTACTCTGAAATTCTCTCCAGCATATTTGCAATTTAAAGTCTGCACCTATAGATCCATTATCTGGATTTCCTGTGAGCCTGTACCTAATTTCTGCTCTTGTCTCTTGATGAATGGTCAAGAATTGGCTTTTCATATACTTGATTATTATGAATTGAGTGCCAAATATTACAAATAAAAAGTTATAGTTACATTTTAAAGTTCTAGATGAATTTACATTCCTCCAAAGAGGATTTATTTTTGCTTCTGACAACCATCTAGTTAAACCAGTAATTCCATATAATCTTGATCTAATCATGGACGGCAGGATTCAAGGATGAGTTTAAGTCCTTCTAAGAACTTTAAGTAAAAAGTTAAGTTTCCTTTCACACTCATTCCTGGTGTGTAGTCCTTATGAATCCCAGTGAAATGCTGGCATTTTCTAGGCTCCCTCTCCTTGGGATTCACTGAACTCCAGTGAACTCTGTGCCCCTCTTACCTTAGGCTTTGTTTATCTACATGTAGTTCTCGGTTTTTCAGTCTCTCATATGATTTTAAAAGTCAGAAACTGCCTCAAGGAGAAAACATAAGCATAAAGAGAACAAAGCCAAGTGGAACTTCTAGAATGTAATATAATATCTGTGATGAAAAATTCACTGGAGAGACTAAGCCATGGACTACACATGACAAAAGAAAATGTTCAACAACAAAAAAATATTCTTCAAAAATGTGCTCCTGTGACTGTAACCATATTCCCTTCTGTTTCCACCATGGTCAGTGGTATCTAGAGTCTAGAGATTGCTTGACTTTGGTCCCCTGGGTGAGTACGACATAGATCGGAATGTCTACTAAGTTACCATAAGCATGTAGTTCTAGAGAAATATAAACCTTCGATTTTCAAGTTCCTGAGATTCGTTTTTGTTTTGTTTGGTTCTGTTTGGGGTTTTGTTTGGTTTTTGCCTTTGTTTTTTACTATAGCCTATTCTATAACCCTGTGACTAATAAAGATGCTTTCATATTAGAAAAATGATTAATATAATTTACTTCATACCATGTCTGATTGAAAGTGAAAATAGGGTGGTTACATCAGTATATGAAAAAAATGTATTTCAGCTTTCATCTCACATTCTTCTTAAAAAACGTAGCCAAGCGGGAATAGAAGGAAGTGTGATGTTTTGAAAGATCCCAACAAAAACTCAATATTTTCAATACATTCTTTTATTGTAGAAAAGTTTTAGATTTTCTGAAAAAAAATATAAAGGTAATACAGAGAGTAACATCCAGTTCCCACAATTAGCATCTTATGTTAGCGTGGTACATTTGTTGCTGTGTTGGTTAATTTTATGCATCAACTTGCTTGAGCTAAAAGAAGCCCAGATAGCCAGTAAAGCACTACTTCTGGGTGTGTTTGTGAGGATGTCTCTGGAAGAGATCAGCATTTGAATCAGTAGACTGAGTAAAGAAAATCATCCCCACAATGTGCCAGTAGGCCTGAGATCCCTTGAGGGACTGAATAAAACAAAAAAGTTGAAGAAGGGCAAATTTGCCATCTCTGCTTGAGCTAAGACGGACATCCCCTGCCCTCAGAACTCTGCACCTGGTTCCTCAGTTTCCAGACCCAGACCCATATTTACACCATCATCTCCCTCTTTCCCACCTCAATTTCTCAGGCATTTAGTCTTCATTGAATTACACCACTGGTTTTCCAGTTTCTCTAGCTGGCAGAGGGCAGATTACAGGACTTCTCAGCCTCCATAACCACGTGAACCAATTCCATTAATAAATATTTATATCCCATTGATTCTGTTTGTCTGGAGAACCTTAATGCAGACATTAACTGAAGTCCATTCTTAACTCAAATTTTCTTTATTGTTACCTATGCCTTTTCTATTTCAGATCCTATCAGAATAATACACTGCATCTCGTCAACATGTCCTGTTAAGCTACTCTTCACTGTGACAATCTCTTTCTCTCTCTCTCTCTCTGATTTTGATAATCTTAATATTTTGGAAGAGTATTGGACAAATATTTTGTAGACGTCCCCTTTATTGGAATTTGATTTATGTTTTTCTCACAATAGATTAGGTTTTACCTTTTTTGGGATGAAGACCACTGACATAAAGTCCTATTTTCATCACTGCATGTCTAGACTACATAGTATGTTATCATCGGTGATGCTAACCTAGATCACCGGGCTGAAAAAAAGTTTTATCATTTTTCCATTGTAAGGTTGATTTATTTAACCCCGTACTCGACTTCAGGGAAGGAAGTCACTAGAACAGCCCACATTTAATGAATGGGGCATTGTGTTCCTCCTACTTCAGGGCAGAATATTTATAATAAGTTACTTATAATTCCATGTGGGAGATTTGTCTATTCCCTCCCATTTATTTATTCAATCATTTATTTACATCGTATGGATTCATGGAGACTTATTTCATACTTTGGGTCATGATCCAACACCTTATAATTTTCTTGTTAAAATACTTCATCTTTGACTTTTGGGACTTTTTAAGTTGACTCCTCTGTTTCCTTTGACCTACCCCCATTTTAGTGGGGCTTTTGTATTTAACACTTCCTTGCTTTCTGAAAATAAAAGACAGTTCGTGTTTTTCTTATACATTGTATAGCCCTAGTCCTAGAATTAGCCATTACGTTAAATGGCCTGGTTCCTTTTATTGGAGAATGGTATCAGAAACCAAAATCTAGTCACTAGATTTGCTTATTCCCACTATGGTGTAACTGATTCTAGGACATATCAGGTGACAAAGTAATAAAATATATATGCTCAACAAATATTTTAGTGAAGTATTACATGTATTCTCATTAAAGACATAAGGCATGCATGAGTACCCACAACTTTAACTTCAATATTGTAAAAGAGATCCTAGCCAGAACAGCAAGACTAGACAAAGAAATTGAATATATAATAAAGTTTAAAAAAATACATATACTTAAGTTAGTAGTTCCGCTCCTTTAAAAAAAATCTTACTATATATGCATTTAGGGTGTTAAGAACAGCACACTTGGAGCACTAAATATTTGATGCAAATATTCATTTTATTTTATTTTTTAATGTTTTTTTTTTTTTTTTTGAGAGGGATAGAGAGGGAGAGCATGAGCCGCTGTGGGTGAGAAGAGAGAAAGAATCCCAAGCAAGGTCCACGCTGTCAGCACAAAACCCATTTTGGGGCTAAATCTCACAAACCTTGCAATCGTGACCTGAACCAAAATCAAGAATTGGTCACTTAACTGACTAAGCCACCCAGGCGCCCCAATTTTACATATAATAAATACATTGTGAAATCTCATAGGTCTCCTTTCATCTATTGCTAGCTCAAAGGAATGAACTAGAGCCATATATAATGAATTCATATATATATGACAGACAGTAAAAACAAAAAATGGTTAGATTATGAAAGAATATTCCATTTCTGTAGTTTGAATACATATAAAACAATAGTCCATATTAATCATTGGTATATCCATATGCGGTAAAAAATTGTTAGGTTTTTTTTTAGAAATGTTAAAAGGAAGGAGGTTTGCTTTAATGTCATTATGGACGCCTACATTGTTTAATTCATGGTAATCTTTCGGTCATGATCCTACTTGCCGCACCATCATTCACCAAAGTTAACATCTTCTTTATCCCAGAAGTGTTTTCTTCATTTGGCTTCTGAACATCACATTCTCTGACATTTTGTCCTTTGACCCTGGTCATGCTTTATGTCACTTTTTATAATCCCAATTCTCACCGACGTCTTACATTTTTCTCGAATCCTTTCCTTCATCTTCCTTTTCTCACCAGTGATTTCCTCTGGGTCACAATTTTAATTATCATCTGCATAATGAAACTCCCAAATTCATATCTTTGTTCCAGAATTCTTCACTGAATTCCATAAAACTGTATAGAACTGTGTGGGGACATATCTAGGTTAAAACATGTCAAACTTGCCTGCCGTGCCCCAAACAGACCTGGATGATTGTGCTAGAACCTGCTCCAGCCACACCCATTCTCCCCCTTCATTGGGCTCCATCATTTCAGTGCCTTAGAAATAGCATCAATAACGAAATAGAAACTCGATGCATCTTTGAAATATTTCATTTAATTCCATGTCTGGACTATCCCCTTGTGTCCCCCACGCTCAAGCTTTCTCCCGGGCACTCTTTCTGCTCGCCCAGGTTGTGGTGGTAGTCTCCTCTCCCTGCATGCGTTCTTTGCCCCACAGAATCTCTCTGAGGCACAGCAGAGGAAGGGAGCCTTTCAACCCATCAGCGCATGCGCTCACTGTTCTGCTAACCACCCCCCACCCCCACCCCCGCCCTCCCGCCCCTCCTTGGCTCCTCATCTCACGCTTAGGAAAGCCAGTGGCTTCCCTAAGGTCTAACAGCCGCCTTGCAATCCCGGTCACAGTCAAAACTCTGAACTCATCACAGGCACTGACTTCATTTGCCACACTGCCCCCCTTGCTCTTTCTCAAATATGCCAGATGTGCTCCTATCGCAGGAGGATTTCTGCTGTTGGTTCTCTGTGTTTGACACATTGTGCCTAAATGTCACGTTCTTCTTGATTCTTATCTAGATTTCTCAAAATTAAAAACAAAAACAAAAAACAAACAAACGAGAAAAGCAGGGCCACTTAGGTAGTAGGTGGCTCAGTCAGTTAAGCATGCCATTCGACTCTTGATTTTGGCTCAGATCATGATCTCCCAGGTCGTGAGCTCCAGCCCCTTGGAGGGCTCTTTGCTGATAGTGCAGAGCCTGCCTGGGATTCTCTCTCTCTCTCTCTCTCTCTCTCTCTCTCTTCCTCCCCCTTTCTCTCTGTATCTCTGTCTCTCTCCATCCCTCTCTCACTGAAAATAAACTTAAAAAAATAAAAATAAATAAGTAAATAAAAACACAAAGAGAAAAAAGGAAGAAGAACCCCCCTCATGCATTCCTCAGACTTGCTGGTTATGCTGAGTTTTTCCTAGAATGCTTCATCTTGGACCACACTTTGCAGTGAACACATATTTATGTTCTCCTTCTTTTTCTTGGCATTAATAGGTACATTCTAAAATTCCCGGTCCTTCCTAGTTCTTATTGCTACTTTAAGTCCACTGTGTAGTATTTGGTACAACGTAGGGACTCAATAAATATTTATTGAACTATATATGTATAGGATTTTTGGTACTTTATTTTTAACTGTTTATTTAAGACCGATAATATAATAAAGGACAAAGGAGCCCATTGTGGTGTTAATTACAGTCTCGACTGAAAGTACTGTTATTCCCTAGAGAAGAAATGAGTCCCTTGCAAAATAGTAAGATATACGACATAATTATATACACATTCTGACGTAATAAAACACAGGGATAAAAGAATCAAAATTTAGGCAATATTCTTTTTTTTTTAATATACTTTAGGAAAATGGTATGACTTTCAAAATGTTAAAAAAGAAAATAACTAAGCCCTGAACTCCATTTGATGAGTAACATGGCTGGCCTCTAAAAGTCATCTTTATTATGAGAAGAACTACTGGAAATATCTCAGCAAAGAAATCTCAGGGGATTTTTCCACCAGAGATAGCTGAAACAGCCTAGTTGGGCTGGGGATTGGACATGACTAGTTCAAAGTCAGTGAACTGTGGGTGGCATGCCGAGAATAGAGACTGGTTTTCTTTTTTTTTTTTTTTTTTTTTGAGAGAAGGTTATAAAAGTTATTCCAAAGAGAGATGTACCTGTCATTGATTTCTTATACTCTAGTACAACGGAAATGAAAGAGTACAGTTTCTCTCTGGAAGATTAAAAACAGGAGTTTTCGAGCCGGACCTTTTACCATTTCTATAATCCTTTGTGAGCAACTATAATTGTTATTGTATTTCTTTTGTTAAAGGGTATTCAGTAGGAAAAAAAAATTTCAATTAAGAGGATCAATAGTATGGTTATCTTTCGTTTTTCCCACTTATCCTGGGTAAGTTCTTTAACCGAAAGACAAGATCTGGGAGTCTCAATACTTAAACTTTAAACTATATAAACAAGTCTGTTCATCTCTTTCGTCCAAATCTAATAGTAATGTGGGTTCACACAATTTGTTAGGAGCAAATGAATCTGAAGTAGCTTGTAAAATGATAAGGCCTTATATAAAATTAATCAAGGCCAGCAGTTTAAATTGCAATTCATTGACTGCTATGTTATTTACAAAAGTAGTCATACACCTATCCACAAAGATATCCTCTTTATTTTTTTTTAACATGTATTTATTTTTGAGACAGAGAGTGAGAGAGCATGAACAAGGGAGGGTCAGAGGAAGAGGGAGACATAGAATCTGAAACAGGCTCCAGGCTCTGAGCTGTCAGCACAGAGCCTGACGCGGGCTCGAACCCACAGACCTCGAGATCATGACCTGAGCCGAAGTCGGACGCTTAACTGACTGAGCCACCCAGGCGCCCCAAAGATATCCTCTTTAAATCACAATCAGGAACAAATTATCACGATTTACTGTATTCATGGAAACACTTAAGGACACTTTAATGTATCTTTCACGGTTGATTGTAAGAACAATTACTGGTTCTTAGAGATATTTTAAAAAAACCTGCCATCCTCTGATTCTGTGTGTTCAGATTATAAGTCTTGCTTATGGATAGATAGATTATATAACTATTCTGATGGTCGTTCTATCCCTGTTTTCTAGTACATCATGCAGATTACAAAACACAGGATGCACTACCAATAATTCTGAGCCAGTTCTTTCAATGTAGGTGCTAATCATCAAGTGGTCTAGTTAGAGTGAAGTTTTATGATAAATGTTGAAAGTGGAAATATATACAAACAAAAGTTAGCCTTTTCATTTGTTATAGTCATACCTAAAAACACAGATTTTTATCAAATTTTGAAATTGTATTTTAGATACTGTAAATTGACATGCTGTTTGTGTCATGTATACAAATTTCGGAGGAAGTTGCCCAAGAGGAACCTCAAAACTTCGTGACAATAAGAACCTTCTGTCACTGAAAATGGGAGAGATGTCTCATTGATGACTGGCACTATGGAAGGGGAAGGGTAGAACCCTATAATTTAAGAGTTGTAAAAGTTCTTTGGGTGCCTGGGTGGCTCAGTCAGTTAAGCGTCCAACTTCGGCTCAGGTCATGATCTCATTGTTCGTGGGTTCAAGCCCTGCGTCGGGCTCTGTGCTGACAGCTCAGAGCCTGGAGCCTGCTTTGGATTCTGTGTCTCCCTCTCTCTCTGCCCCTCCCCCGCTTGCACTCTATCTCTCACTCTCAAAAATAAACATTAAAAAAATTTTAAAAAGAGTGGTAAGTGTTCATGTTCTAAAGAACCAGTTCTGTTTTGTTGACTGAGCTACTTCTCACATGGGCAAGTCTGTAGAGCAAGCTGTTATGTGCTAACCTCAGAGGCTTCCATGATTGTGCTTCATGATTCATAAGCAAAATGAAGGGTTTTCTTCTTTTTTTTTAATTTTTCTGTTGCTTTACTTTTTGAGAGAGACAGAGTGTGAGCAGGGGAGGGGCAGAGAGAGAGAGAGAGGGAGACACAGAATCTGAAACAGGCTCCAGGCTCTGAGCTGTCAGCACACAGCCCGACAGGGGGCTCGAACTCATGAGCCGTGAAATCGTGACCTGAGCTGAAGTCAGGCGCTTAACTGACTGAGCCACCCAGGCGCCCCTGAAGAGTTTTGTTCTAAATTGAGTCTCTAAAATGAGGTTAAAAAAGATAAAGGAGGTATTGCTGGGGTGTATGACTGAACTATAACGTGATGTTTTCAACCCTGTTAGAGAAGAATTAATCTCTTAAAGCCCTGTCTCTCCAGTATATTTTCAGGAACCAACATTTTAGTCAAACTCTAATTTGATTTCTCTGAGAACATTATCTCTAAAGGACAATCTCATGATTCTGAGACACACATCATATATCAATTTTAAGTATTCATAGATCAAGTCCAGTTAGTATACAATTTCTTTAAATCGTCTGAGTTTGGAAAAGTGTAATTCCGTCTCTGCCTGTACCCTTGCTTTAAGTCGTGCAGTGCTGATAAATTATCTATTAACCAGTGAGTAATTCCAATCAATACAAATTTCATATTGTCTGCATTTTTTTGTTTAAACATCCCTGTTTCTCTCTTCTTTCCGCCATATTGTGAAAGGCCATGTTTCACAATACAATGATAAGAGAATGTAAAAAAAAACACAAAAGTTCACTTTGGGTTCCAAGAATAAGAATCAATATTTAGATTTTTTTTGTTAAGTTTATTCATTTATTTTGAGAGAGACAGAGGCAGTGTGAGTAGGGGAGGGGCAGAGAGGGAGAGAGAGAATTCCAAGCAGGCTCCGCACTGCCAGCGCAGAGCCCGATGCAGGGCTTGAACTCATGAACTGTGAGATCATGACTGGAAAGTCAGATGCTTAACCCACTGAGTTACCCAGACGCCCCTAGAATAAGAATCAATATTTAGACACACTTCTCCAAACTGTCACTTAATTCAAACAAAGAAAAGAGTGTTGGAGCAAATGTATCTCCCAGCTCCAAAACAAAAGAAAACAAATTCCATTTTTAATAAATTAAAATAGATTCTGATAAAATCAGGATATTTCATTCTTGGTGTATAGTTTTCTAAGTCTGCCAAGACAAAACACTACAGACTGAGTGGCTTAAAGAACATAAATTAATTTCTTCACAGTTTTGGAGTCTGGAAGTCTATGATCTAAGGGTGGGCAAGTTCAGTTTATTTTGAAGCCTCTACTTACCATGTAGATGATGTCTTCACCTGGCCTTCCTTCTGCACCTGTCCGTATCCAAATATCAGTTTTCTATAAGGGCAATCAATAGTCATATGTGATTAGAGCCCACCCTAATGACCTTGTTTTTACTTAGTTATTTCTTTAACATCCTGTCCCCAAATACAGTCACATTCTGAGGTACTGAAAGATAAGATTTCAACCTGCGAATGTAAGGTGAACACATTTCAGTCCACAATATCTGGTCAAATCACTTTGCCTTGAATTGGATCCGGATACTCAACCACATTTTGAGAGTTAAATTTGAAGTTCATAATGAAATGCAAATTTCCAATCAGATAAACACATAACCATCGTGCAAAATTAAGACTTTGGGAGGGATAAGTAAAGTGCATAGTCATGGAAAAATAAATATTGCAGGTACATTTAATGCCATAGAATGGAGAAGTACACACAGGACTGGATGTTGAGAGTGACCAAGAGGGCTAGATCATAAAATTGGATAGGGAAGAGTTTATTGATTTAGGATCATTCTTCCAAAATGTTAGATATAAAGCCCTGGCAAAGGCCCCAAGGATGATGCAAACCCACTAATACAGTGGTTCCTGAAGCCATTGAAAATACAATGAGCATACCGAGCAAAATTGAAATATCTAAATTCTTATAAAGAAGGTGGAAGTTATTTAAAGCCTCTGCAATGTGGGCATGCTAGGAAAGGTAAGCTGTCCACATCCAGAACATCCATCAGATGATTATGCTTCATGAGAAGACCACAGCATACCATTGGCCAAATCCATGAGAAATTCAATATTAAGAGGATATCATAAAAATATTCAGTTGTAGCTTTTCTATAGCCAGGCCTGAGAGTAAAACAAAATACTCTTAAAGAATTTGGCCTTCTGATGGTTATGGAGAGAGTAGACTCCAAAAACAAAAGTTGACAACACTTAACCATGAGAAGTCAAGGGTCATGATTATCACGATGGCCACCAAGTTCAGGGCGGCCTTCAGAGTGGCCTGATACGTAGATTTGTAAAGACAGTCAGTAGAGTAAAACATCCCAAAGTACAAAAGAAATAGGCATAGAGTGGTGTTAACCCTCAGGTTATGATAGTAGAAGGAATCATTGATGGATGCCTGGGAGGCAGAGACAAGTCACTCCAATAAAAGTCGTGACTTCATGTACAGTTTTCAAACTCGAGGCATTTTTCAGATCCAAGAACTAATTCATACATTAGTGGCCATACATGCAGGGGAGAAAGTCCTGGAACACCATGTCAAGTAAAATGGTAAGGTTCCACAGCTCTTATCCCAAGGGACCTTGGGTCATTTACTCAGAGAACTGTCCACTAAGGAGGGAAAATGTCAGTATGTTCCACAGACCTTTGAACACAGAGTATGCATTGAATTGTTTCCAAGAGCTCTAAAGCATCATCGTGCACACTACCACAAGCCCCAGACGCCCCCTTCCCCATTTAGAAAGCCCCCTGCAGAATCCAGTTAAAGCCTAGAGGATGACCGTAGACTACTACAAGTTCATTCAAGTATCAGGGCAAATTGTAGCCATAGTGTCAGATATAGCGTCTCCACGAAAGCAGATTAGTAAGACCCCAGGTACATGGTTTGTGGCAACTAATTGCATAAATAACCCTTTTTTCTACCTCATCCAAAGAGAGAAATTTTTGCAAAAGGAGAAAGAACACTACATTCACATAGAACAGACAATAGTATACATTTACATATTTTTCTCCACAGAAATTATGCCATTCATACCCTTCATCACATAATGGTTCAAAGATATCAGTGTGGCACAAACAGAGTGTGATTAACTCAACCCATCGTACATACAATGTAAGCTAGTGTATAAATAATAAGATGTGTGACAAATTTAAAGCATCAATTTTATCATAAATATCCATTTCACATTGGGTTAAATTACAGAGTGAAAATAAGTTAATGTCTTAAAACATAAAGACATAGGAAATATATTCAAAATGAAATATAAGCAAAAGCCTAATTTTTATAACGTGAGGTTTATTAATTTATGCCACTCAGCTGCATTAAATATTATACACATATCTGTTCGTTAATACTGGATTCTCACTTATTAAAAAGATAATAATTTATTTAAATTACATTGCCTTAAAAGATTTTAAGGGTAAGTGAATTAATATATGTGCATCACTTAGAAGGGCACAGAAGCATTAGTTATCATTATTATTAGTGCCCTAAAGTAAAGCAAAGTGAACTCTTGAAAGAAATCTGAAATGATCATCTAAAGAAAACAAACTACTTAGATATTAATTTTATTGCAAAAAAATTTATCCATGTTTTATGCTCAAAAAAGCATACCTATTTGATTTAATCCTTTTTCTTTTTTCTAAAAATGACCTTTTGCTTTGTGATAAATATTCCTTGGACTGGATATGTAGCAGATTTCTACTAAGCAATTTTTAATGTATATTTTAAACCATCAGCGTCAAACTGAGAATGATTCTGTCTCACAACCAGGCATAACAACCATACCCAAATTTAGCAGTAAACTTCAGCTCATCGGCTCCTATTCTACTGTGGTTTCTCATGTGAGTAATTTAACCATATAATTTGTTATTCAAACTGTGCTTTATTCGCACATTGCTTCTTGAAATTCCTGCAATTAACAAGGCTCTTATCAACCTCAGGACCAATAAGACACAGAAGGGGAAATAGATATACACAATATGAGGCTTTAACTTTCTGTCTTATTTTGGCAGATCAAGGAGGCAGTAAACTAATTACACATTGAAACAGATAATTTTAACTCCAGTGTTAATCTGGCCACAATGTAATAATGTTAAAAATTAATAATAGTATCCTGGCACCTGGGTGCCTCCATTAGCTGAACGACCTACTCCTGATTTCTGCTCAGGTCATGAACCCAGGATCCTGTGATCAATCCTCACACTGGGCTCCATGCGGTGCCTGGAGCCTGCCTAAGATCCTCTCTCCTCTCTCTCTCTCTCACTCTGTCTCTCTCCCTTGCTCTCCTTCTCTCTGTATATAAAATAAAAAAAAATAAATAAATTGATAACAATATCTAAAAACAAAAAGTCTCTTCTACCAAGAAACAAAAACCAAACAACAACCACAACATTTCATTTAAAAATGTATTGGATCCAAGGTGAAATGAGAGCTGAAATTGAAAACAAAATTGTAAATTTAGAATCATATCATAATATGTTAAACTCTTCAAAATATAACTAAAGCAGTGCTCAGAGAAAATTCATAGTATTAAATGCTTTTATCAAGAAACATAAGAAATGGAGTAGACACTTGCATAAAAAGATAAAACCTAACCTAAAATAAATGAAACAGAAGAAATAGAGATAAAGGCCAAATTTATTGAGTTGGGAAACAAAAAGTAGAGAAATAAATTTTGCTTTGAAAAATCAAAAAAATTACATAATTTAATTTTTAAAGTAGAAAACACAAATACCAAAATAAGAAACTAAAATAGAATTTAAAAAATCATTTGTATGCAAAAGAATTTGGAAATCTGAATCAAATTGGTAATTTTAATCGAAAATAAAATGTACAAAAGTGATACATTAAAGGTGACTCAAGTAACATTTTTTCAGCACAACCATGAGAGGAGTTATTGCCCTTAGTGAAGTTAGAAAATTATAACAACTAATTTCCATAGAAGATAAAACAGATATTAGTCAAAAAGACCCTTCACAAAAAATTTCCAGGTTTTGCAATAGATTCACAAAGGACTTTTACACCTTTAAGAAGCAGAGTCTGCAACTCTGCAGCTCAATATCTGGCCATGCTCTGGTGGGAAGGGCGAATCCCCAGGAGCAGAGTGGGGTCTGGGAGATTCTTGGGCCAGAGGGGGAGAAGCAGTTCCACTGCTGGAAGGACATTTGGTAGGGGCTGTAAGACCACCTGGGCACAGCAGACCCCAATGAATGGCCACATTTTCTGGTGCTGGAACAAGGTCATTAAGGGTGAAGCTTGGTGCCAGATGTGTGTTGTGATTTTCCATAATCCCTCAGGTGCTGCCGCTACACTGTCTCATGAACATTTTCTGAGATGGGCTGGCACCTATCCGCAGTCTCTGGGCATCAGAAGCAGCACGGTCCCGAGAACATTCCTGGGTGTGGCCAGCATTCGGCCATTGCTCAGTAAGACCCTCCACAGAGGGGCAGAATGGGTCAAAGCTGAAGTCCCTCAGAAGTGGGGGAGCCAGGGAAGGCAGCCGCATCTGAGACAAAACTCAGCAGGGAGGTGCTGCCTGGGACTTGGGCACGGACTGTGTAAAAGCAGGGAGTGGATGGAAGCCAAAGACAAAGGATGGGTGTGCATTACTGATCAGGGAGAACAGAGTTCTGATACTAGAGACGGAGTAGCTGCGTGACGCCATTTTCACCGCTCCTTCTCATGCAACACGCACCTACAAGCGCCACAACAATCCACCCCAGTAGGCTAGCAGCACCATCTAGTGGAGAACGGAGCCGTTAGTTACACTAAGCCCCGCCCAACTGGGCCAACCTCACTCTTTAAGAACACAAGTCTCACCAGCTGCTTAGTTTATGGACTATAAAGTGTTTCATAGTTTGACTTCTAGGGGAAAATGAAGTAATTTCAGTCATATTTCAGTCTGTTAGCCAGTCCATCTACTCAGTTTTCTTTATTTTTAATTTTTTTAATTTTTGAAATTTTTCTCTTTTTTGTTTCCTTTCATTGTCTTGAATACAGAAAGAGAAAAAAATCATTTTTATTTTCAATTTTATTAAACATATTGTTTAATTTTTTCTACTATATTTTCTACCTTTGTGTAATTTTTTTTCAAATTCTATTTTACTTCCATCATTTCATTTTAGTCTACTTCAGTGTATTTTTTTTCAAATTTTCAAAATATTTCCTTATTTTTCTCCTTCCCCTTTTTTCTCTAATCTATCAAGCCATTTTCAACACCCAGACCAAAACACAGCTAGGATCTAGCATCATTTTTTTGATTTTGTGTGTGTGTATGTTTGTTTTTAATTTTTTTTTCAATTTTAATATTTTTCTAATTTTAATTTTTTTAATTTTAATTTTTCTACCTTATTAATTCCTCCTCTCCCTTCAAAATGATGAAATGAAGGAATTTAAGAACGACAGCCAGAGACTCAACCAACACAGATACAAGCAAGATGTTTGAAACAGAATTTTGACTCACGATAATAAGAATGCTAGCGGGAATAGAAAATAGATTATAATCCTTTTCTGTGGAGATATAATAAGTAAAAGCTAGTCAGGATGAAATAAAAAATGCTATAACTGAGCTGCAATCTTGAATGGATGTCATGGAAGCAAAGACAGAAGAGGCAGAACATAAAATCAGCAATATAGAGGGCAAACTTTCAATGCTCCAATCAAAAGACATAGGGTAACAGAATGGATAAGAAAACAAGACCCATTTATATGCTGTTTACAAGAGACCCACTTTAGACCTAAAGACACCTTCATATTGAAAGTAAGGGGATGGAAAACCATCTATCATTCTAATGGTCAACAAAAGAAAGCCAGAGTAGCCATACTTATATCAGACAATCTAGACTTTAAAATAAAGACTGTATCGAGAAATGCAGAAGGGCATTATATCATCATTATCAGGTCTATCCACCAAGAAGACCTAACAATTGTAAACATTTATGCGCCAAATGTGGAGCACCCAAAAATATAAATCAATTAATCACAAACATAAAGAAACTCATTGATAGTAGTACCTTAATAGTAGGAGACTTCAACACCCCACTAACAGCAATGGACAGATCATCTAATCAAAAAACCAACAAGGAGACAATGGCTTTGAATGACACACTGGACTAGATGGACTTAACAGATATATTCAGAACATTTCAACCTAAAGCAGTGGAATATACTTTCTTCTCCATGCACATGGAAGTTCTCCACAATAGACCACACACTGGGACACAAATCAGCTCTCAGCTAGTACAAAAATATGGAGAGCATACCGTGTATATTTTCAGACCACAACACTATGAAACTTGAAATCAACCACAAGAAAAAATTTGGAAAGGTAACAAATACTTGGAGACTAAAGAACATCCATCTTGGAGGCTAACCAATAAGTTAAAGAGGAAATTAAAAAGTATATGGAAGCCAATGAAAATGATAACACCACAACCTGAAACCTCTGGGACCCAGCAAAGGCAGTCATAAGAGGAAATAATATAGCAATCCAGACCTTCCTAAAGAAGGAAGAAAGATCTCAGATACACAACCTAACCTTACATCTTAAAGAGATGGAGAAAGAATAGCAAATAAAACCCAAAACCAGCAGAAGACAGGAAATAATAAAGATTAGAGCAGAAATTAATGCTATTGAAAAAAAAAAACACCAGTAGAACAGATCAATGAAACCAGAAGCTGGTTCTTTGAAAGAATTAACAAAATAGGGGTGCCTGGGTGGCTCAGTCGGTTGAGCGTCCGACTTTGGCTCAGGTCATGATCTCATGGTCTGTGAGTTCAAGCCCCGTGTCAGGCTCTGTGCTGACAGCTCAGAGCCTGGAGCCTGCTTCGGATTCTGTGTCTCCCTCTCTCTCTGCCTCTCCCGTGCTCTCGCTCTGTCTCTGTCTCTCTCTCTCAAAAATAAATAAACATCAAAAAATAATAATAAATAAATGAAAGAATTAACAAAATTGATAAACCTCTAGCCAGTTTGATAAAAAAGAAAAAGAAAGGACCCAAGTAAATAAAATCAAAAGAGGAGACATCACAACTGACACAGCAGAAATAAAAACAATGAGAGAATATTATAAGCAATTATATGCCAATAAAATGGGCAATCTGGAAGAAATGGACAAATTCCTAGAAACATATACACTACCAAAACTGAAACACGAAGAAATAGAAAATTTGAACACACCCATAACCAGTAAAGAAATCGAATTAGTAATCAAAAATCTGCCAAAAAACAAGAGTCCAGGGCCAGATGGCTTTCCAAGGGAATTCTACCAAACATTTAAGGAAGAGTTAACACCTATTCTCTTGTAGCTGTTACAAAAAATAGAAATGGAAGGAAAACTTCCAAACTCTTTCTATGAGGACAGCATTACCTTGATTTCAAAACCAGACAGAGACCCCACTAAAAAGGAGAACTATAGATCCATTTCCCTGATGAACATGGATGCAAAAAATCCTTAACAAGATATTAGCCAACCGGATCTAACAATACATTAAAAAATTATTCACCACGACCAAGTGGGATTTATACCTGGGATACAGGGCTGGTTCAATATCTACAAAACAATTAACATGATTCATCACATCAATAAAAGAGAGAACAAGAACCATATGATCCTCTCAATAGATGCAGAGAAAGCATTTGACAAAATACAGCATCCTTTCTTGATAAAAACCCTCAAGAAAGTAGGGATAGAAGGATCATACCTCGAGATCATAAAAGCCATATATGAATACCCCAACGCTAATATCATCCTCAATGGGGAAGACCTGAGAGCTTTCCCTCTAAGGTCAGGAACAAGACAGGGATGTCCACTCTCACCATTGTTATTCAACATAGTATTGGAAGTCTTAGCCTGTGCAATCAGACAACACAAAGCAATAAAAGGCATCCAAATCAGCCAGGAGGAGGTCAATCTTTCACTCTTCGCAGACGACATGATACTGTATATGGAAAACCCAAAAGATTCCACCAAAAAAACTGCTAGAACTGATTTATGAATTCAGCAAATTTGCAGGATATAAAATCAATGCACAGAAATTGGTTGCCTTCCCATTCACCAGCAATGAAGCAACAGAAAGAGAAATCAAGGAATCGATCCCATTTACAATTGCACCAAAAACCATAAAATACCTAGGAATAAATCTAACCAAAGAGGTGAAAAATCTATACACTGAAAACTATGGAAAGCTTATGAAATAAATTGAAGAAGACACACAAAAAAATGTAAAAAGATTCCATGCTCCTGGATAGGAAGAACAAATTTTGTTAAAATGTTGATACTACCCAAAGCAATCTACATATTCAATGCAATCCCTATCAAAATAACACCAGCATTCTTCACAGAGCTAGAACTAATAATCCTAAATTTTGTATGGGCCCAGAAAAGACCCCAAAGAGTCAAAGCAATCTTCAAAAAGAAAACAAAACCAGGAGGCATCACAATCCCTGACTTGAAGCTATACTACAAAGCTGTAATCATCTAGACAGTATCGTACTGGCACAAGAACAGACACTCCGATCAGTGGAACAGAACAGAGAACCTAGAAATGGACCCACAAACATATGGCCAACTGATCTTTGACAAAGCAGGAAAGAATGTCCAATGGAATAAAGACAGTCTTTTCAGCAAGTGGTGTTGGAAACACTGGACAGCAACATGCAGAAGAATGAACCTGGATCACTTTCTTACACCATACACAAAAATAAACTCAAAATGGGTGAAAGACCTAAATGTAAGACAGGAAGCCATCAAATCCTCGAGGAGAAAACAGGCAAAAACCTCTTTGACCTTGACCACAGCAACTTCTTACTCAACATGTCTCTGGAGGCAAGGGAAACAAAAGCAAAAATGAACTACTGGGACCTTATCAATATAAAAAGCTTCTGCACAGTGAAGGAAACAATCAGCAAAACTAAAAGGCAACTGACAGAATGGGAGAAGATATTTGCAAATGACATATCAGATAAACGTTAGTATCCAAAATCTATCAAGAACTTATTAAACTCAACACCCAAAAACAAATAATCCAAGGAAGAAATGAGCAAAAGACATGAATAGACACTTCTCCAAAGAAGACATCCAGATGGCCAACCGACAGAAGAAAAAATGCTCCACATCACTCATCATCAGGGAAATACAAATCAAAACCACAATGAGATCCTACCTCATACCTGTCAGAATGGCTAACATTAATAACTTAGGCAACCACAGATGTTGGTGAGGATGTGGCGAAAGAGGATCTCTTTTGCATTGTTGGTGGGAATGCAAACTGGTGCAGCCACTCTGGAAAACAGTATGGAGGTTCCTCTAAAAACTAAAAATAGAACTACCCTATGACCTAGCAATTGCACTGCTAGGTATTTATCCAAAGGATACAGGTGTGCTGTTTCGAAGGGACATATGCATCCCAATGTTTATAGCAGCACTATTGATAATAGCCAAAGTATGGAAAGAACCCAAATGTCCATTGATGGATGAATGGATAAAGAAGATGTGATACACACACACACACACACACACACACACACACACACACACAATGGAGTATTACTCGGCAATCAAAAAGAATGAAATTTTGCCATTTGCAACTACGTGGATGGAACTGGAAGGTATTATGCTAAGCGAAATTAGTCAGTCAGAGAAAGACAAATATCATATGACTTCACTCATATGAGGACTTTAAGAGACAAAACAGAGGAACATAAGGGAAGGGAAATAAAAATAATATAAAAACAGGGAGGGGGACAAACATAAGAGGCTCTTAAATACGGAAAACAAACAGAGTGTTACTGGAGGGGTTGTGGGAGAGGGGATGTGTTAAATGGGTAAGGGGCATTAAGAAATCTACTCCTGGGGTGCCTGGGTGGCGCAGTCGGTTAAGCGTCCGACTTCGGCCAGGTCACGATCTCGCGGTCCGTGAGTTCGAGCCCCGCGTCAGGTTCTGGGCTGATGGCTCGGAGCCTGGAGCCTGTTTCCGATTCTGTGTCTCCCTCTCTCTCTGCCCCTCCCCCGTTCATGCTCTGTCTCTCTCTGTCCCAAAAAATAAATAAATAAACGTTGAAAAAAAAAAAAAAAGAAATCTACTCCTGAAATCATTGTTGCACTATATGCTAACTAATTTGGATGTAAATTAAAAAAAAAATAAAATTTAAAAAATAATACAATACAATACAATACAATAAAAAAACAGATAATATATTTTAAACAATTTACCAAGAGCAGAAAATTCAGGAAAACTTTTGAAATATTTTTTTTAAAGAAAGATAATAAAGTTATTCCAAGACCTGGAAAAGGTGACATAGTATATTAAAATTAAAGACCACATTTCACTTATGAATAACAATGAAAGTGTTAAGTACAGAATTATTAAATGGAATTCACATACATTTTTACTTTGTATTGTAGCAAAACCTCTTTGGGGGAATTGGATGTGAGAAAAATGGCATATTAGAAAAGTCAGCTCCAAGACAGTTTCAGCACAGGAATGAAAGGTATAATTATTACACACCTTCTCTCACAGCTATGGCAGGGGAAGGAGAAGTAAGTTTGCTGAGACACAGAGTATCAAAATGTCACATGGAGGGGCACCTGTGTGGTTAAGTGTCTGACTCTTGGCTTTGGCTCAGGTCATGATGTCACAGTTTGGCGAGTTTGAGCCCCGCATCTGGCCCTGTTCTGACAGCATGGTACCTATTTCACTCTCTCTCTGCCTCTCCCTATGCCCTTCCCCTGCTCATGCTGTCTCTGTCTCTCTCAAAATAAATAAACAAACTTAAAAAAAATATCACATAGGGAAATAAATGACAAAGCCACATGTATGCCGTCAGTGTCCTCCCCCCAAGGTTGAGGTAGCCCATCTCAAGGTGGGCAATCAATGACTGAAAGTCAGTATGTTACTGTGCCTGGATCAGAGGCATTATCACAATGACCTCAGAGTGGTCACAGCTAAATAGGATCAGTATCATCTTGCTTCTGCAGACACCATTATAAAGGCAAGAATGATAGATTGCACTAATTTCCTGCCAATTTCCTGCCATTACCACCAAGTTGTGCCTGCACAGCCCATGCATGTTTCCTAATCTCTGCCTGGTCCGTGCTTCTTACAAAGTGTAGAGCATATCCGCAGTGATGTTTCCAGAAATTAGAGCTTTACGGACTCAGCAGCTTTATAATTTCCCTGAAAAATGGCTGGATTCCCTCAGCAGCACTGGCATATTTGGGTAATGACTGTGCCATCTTCCAGGAGGAATCACCACTAACACACACAGAAAACACCATTGAGAAACACAATCGAAATCCTTTTCCTTGAGCCATATGGAGGGTGTTCAGAATTACAATGATTCATTCGAATCTTTTTAAAAAAAATTTTTTTTAACGTTTATTTATTTTTGAGACAGAGAGAGACAGAGTATGAACGGGGGAGGGTCAGAGAGAGTGGACACAGAATCCGAAACAGGCTCCAGGCTCCGAGCTGTCAACCCAGAGCCGGACGCGGGGCTCGAACTCACGCACCGCGAGATCCTGACCTGAGCCGAAGTCGGCTGCTCAACGGACTGAGCCACCCAGGTGCCCCTCGAATCTTAAATATATCTTCAGTTGTTAACCTTGGAAAATAAAGATGTGTGTTTTTTTTGTTGTTTGCTTGTTTTTGTTTTGTTTTGTTTGTTTTTTGTAGTTCCCACCTCAAAAACAAAATGTTTCATTCATTCCACTTCCTTAATATATGATTACAGTAAGAGTTAAAATAATGTGTTAAAATAATAAGTTAAAATAATTCAATAGTGGTAACCAGAAAATAGGTCTTCCTAACTACCTCTTCTGAATCATCATAATGCTAAAAAGTGACAATATTCTTCAGAACACTTTTTTACATCTGTGGTTGGGATGCAACTATTTAGAAGTTCCACACATTTTGAAAAAAATAAACAATAATGATAGACTCAATCATTTTGTCACTAAGATGGCCAAATGTGTTCTAAATAAACATATGTTTCAGCAGATGAACAGTTATAAATCTAGACTTGTGGTAGGTTAAAACTCATTGATAAGTTATACATTTATACATACATACATAAATATATACGTTAATATGTATATACATATACACATATAGGCATATGTTTATGCAAATATACGCTATATTTGTACTATATAAATGCAGACAAGAAAAATCACTGTGAGCTAATTTAAAAACTAATGGATAATTTAAGTGGATAGGGTCATCTAATAGAGTACACAAAGAGACAAATATTTGAGCCATAGGAAGAATTTAAAAAATGATTAGAAATCTACTAATGTACAAGCATGGACTTTAGGTCATGGGTATTTATGCACAGGAAGAGTATAGTATAAAGGACTTTTTAAAGAAATTTTAGAGGAAGCGTTAACAGGCTTGAAGCTAGGACATGTTGACACTTAAAAAAGAATTGGATGATAGAGGCTCTAGGTTTCCACAATTATTTACAAGCTTCTAAATGGCCTCCTCTCTCTTCTCTCTTTTCATCTATAGACTTTAGTTTCAATCTCTTTTCCTGGCAGAAGGAATTTCTCTGCCATTCAGTCTACATGGCAGAAAATAAGTCCTCAAAATCACATCTCGCAGGTACGGTCTTACAGAACACTGGTGCCATAAAATGGTCACAACCCCATTTTCCTGGGGAAAAGTTGGTTCCCAGTTCATGTCGGGGGCTTGCTGCTGTTCCAGCCTACCGAAGTGTCATGTTAGGCAGTGTAGAAATGCACACAGAGCTTTCTAGGAGGGCACCCTGAAGATGGAAGAAAGCAATGAAGGAGTCACCTGAGTGGAACAGACGCTTACAATGTTACCTACTGCATATGGTGGCACTCAGGGTCCCAGGGAACAAGGGAGACCAGCGGGACAGAAAATGAATTGGGGTTATAAAGAACCATTCTGCAGGGGCGCCTGGGTGGCTCAGTCGGTTGAGCGTCCAACTTCGGCTCAGGTCATGATCTCACAGACTGTGGGTTTGAGCTCTGCGTCCGTCTCTGTGCTGACAGCTCAGAGCCTGGAGCCTGCTTGGGATCCTGTGTCTCCCTCTCTCTCTGCCCCTCCCCCACTCTCACTTTGTCTCACTCTCTCAAAAATAAGTAAATATAAAAAATAAATAAATAAAAAAGAACCATTCTGCAGAGGCTGTCCTCCCCAGAGAGCCTAGACGGAATGGCAATAAAAAAAAAATGAAGGTAATTAAGGGGTTGAAACCCAGGATCTGCAAACACTTTACATAGAGACTTCCCCCTGCAACATACTGACACAAATCCCCAGAAATACTTAAAACACAAGATGACAAAAGGAGACAAGCAGATACCTTCTGTGTGAGAATAGACTGAACAGAGCAGGTGGAGTAATGCCTGCTCAAATGCTTAATTTTGGCTGGTAAACCAGATAATCAGAACTATTCCTGCTGTTTATGCAGCATGCTGTTTATTGATGGATTTATAGACTATTGATTGTAACTTAACTATTTTAGTAATCACAATGAGGTTTTCTAGAAGTTTTTTTTTTCTTTTTCTTTTTCTTAATGCCTCCTTTAAGTTTTTTTAAATTGTTTCATATCTGGTTAAGTCAAGATTAATATAACTCCATTTATTTAAGTTTATTTATTTATTTTACAGAGAGAGCAAGAGTGAGCAGGGGAGGGGCAGAGATAGAAGGAGACAGATGGAATCCCAAGCAGGGTCTCCACTGCCAGCAAGGCACCTGATGCAGGGGCTTAAACTAACTAATCCTGAGATCATGATTTGAACTGAAATAAACAGTCAAACTTGTCAGACTTAACCACTGAGCCACCCAGGCGCCCCCATTTTTAATTTTTAATAAAAATTTGGTGTAAATTTTTTAAAAAGTCAAAAAACTGCAAGGGCCTCTTTAAAAAGGTGCTTAAATATTGTTTAAAAGGGCGATAGTTGGATAAATGATCAATTAAAACACAGGATTGAGTTGTAAACTCAAAAAACAAATTTTTTGATCAGTGTAGCTATAGCCTTGAAATGTTAACTCATTACTTTCTGTTACTAAAAGAGATAATACTTACGATATCCAAAGTATCTTTAGAATCTTTAAAGATGAAAGCATCGACAGTTATGGTAAGTCAAGTTTTTTTCCCCACTTGGTATATTCAAGAAAACTGATTTTTTTTTTAATTTGTTTTTTAACACTTATTTATTTTTGAGACAGAGAAAGCCAGAGCATGAACAGGGGAGGGTCAGAGAAAGAGGGAGACACAGAATCAGAAACAGGCTCCAGGCTCTGAGCTGTCAGCACAGAGCCCGATGCGGGGCTTGAACTCACGGACCGCGAGATCATGACTTGAGCTGAAGTCGGACACTTAACCTACTGAGCCACCCAGGTGCCCCAGAAACCTGATTTGTTAAAATGTGCATGTGTCTTCCTATCCTGGAATCATTGAATCACTTTGCTCACCTGGACTTCTCCCTTAAATGTAGGAATATTAACAACCTTAATATTATTCCTGCAATCTCTAAGGCATCTAACAGCCAATGCCTACACACCTGTGCTTGCTTCCTTATTCTTCATTATCAGGGTGGGGGAAGGCACCTAGGAGAGCAGGAATCTGAAGATCACTTTTGTGTTTATTTTGAGGATTTACTTCCTTTCTGAACCCTAGGAATAATTTATAGCTATTCCCTTATTTGCTTTGTTTCAGGAGAGCCCTTGCATATATTGGAATCCATTTATGGTTCACCAGAAAAACCCATTCACTCTAACACACCACTATATCCCAATGTGCCATATTTCAATGTGTCAGTCCATCCTTGGGACAATGACATGCTTTTCTACTCCAACTATCACGATCCAAGAATCCAATTTATTTTGCAGAATAGATAACTGTGGTAATTGTGCAATGGTAAATAAAATATATTTTAAGAAACTGGTTTCATCTATAGTTAGTTGTATGTTGCTAATAGATCTAAAGATGATGAACATCTTTAAAGTGCAAAAATTCAAAAAAAAAAAGAAACGAAGTTATTTTTGTAACTGGCATATTAATAAGGTTACCAAAATGCAAAACGTGTACAAATATTTTATTTCTTAAGAGTTTTTTAATGTTTGTTTATTTTAGAAAGGGGTGAGGGGCAAAGGATCTGAAGCAGGCTCTGTGCTGATGGCAGAGAGCCCAATATGGGTTTCAGACTCACGAAACTGTAAGATCATGACCTGAACTGAAGTTGGTTGCTTAACCTCCTGAGCCATCCAGGTGCCCCTGTACACAAATATTTTAAATGGAAAGAAAGTATGCTCGCAAACTTCCCCACTGTATATGAACCAACCCACAGACATAGAGATTTACTTTTAGGAAGATATGTGTGCATTAATATATATCGATATTAATATATATTAATATATATTATATATATATATAGTTCAACAAATACATAAAGTCACATTTGTAAGCTTATTATAAATGTATTTTGAAGATAATGTCTATTAGAACAAACTAGCAATTCTAATTATTTTAATTTGAAGGGGTCGGTTTTCAACAAATTCTATGACACGAATTTGATTAGAAATTCTAGATTAGAAAAATATAATCATTTTATTATTTTTAAGGTTTTTTTTTTTTTTTTGAGAGAGAGAGAGACACAGAGAGAGTGTGCTAATATGTGCGAGTGCATAAGGGGCAGAGACAGGAGACAGACAATCCCAAGCAGGCTCCATGCTGTCAGAGCAGAGCCCAACTGTGGGTTTGATCCCACAAACCTTCATATCATGACCTGAGTCAAAATCAAGAGGTGATCACTTAAGTAACTGAGCCACCCAGGTGTCTCTAAAAAATATAATAATTTTCTAAAGTCTTTAAATAAATATAAAATAACTACATGACACACAGATAAACACACACAGACATCCTTAGAAAATTTAAACTTCTTCTGCAGTAAAAAAAAAGAAAAATCTTACTTACAGGTAGATTTCCACATTTAAAAAATGGGAATTTTACTTTCACCTTCCTATAATAGTTTAAACTCATAACACTTGATAATTTCCCATGTCAACAGAAAAAGTGTGAGAGACATGAAAAGCAAAGGGAGTTGAAGGAATCTCTGCCTAAGACAAGTGTTTCCATCTGTCTAAGAAGAAAGGTGATAAGTCATGTAACTAGGTGTTATTTCCTATTAAATGAGTATTAAAGTTTCAATTACTCTTTGGTCATACACAAGACTGGAAGAACAGGAATGTTTAATATAATAACATAATATAGCAATAGTATAATGATATAAAACCATAACAATAATATGAAACAACTAATTTACTTCAAAACCTGTAAATATCTTGCCTATTAAGTTCTTTTCCTTATAAGTTATTCCTTCTTCTGGTAAGAAACTGAGTGATATATCAAGTCCTTAAGAACACATGTGCCGAAAAACCATTAGGAGGTTTCTGTTTTCAGGTATGGTGAAGTGACAGGGGCCAGATTTACTCTACAGATTTAAACAAATAGAAAACTAGGAAAAATTATAAAACAAAAAATTACGGATAGTGGCCATAGGCAATGTGGGACCATGTTCTCTGAAATGTGACACGTGGTCATTAGGCCAGGTAAGCCCTATCATTCCCATCCTTATGGGCTTGGAGGAAGTTTCTGTGATGCTGCCTAGGAAGGGGAAACTCAAATAGACCCCGGTGGTCTCACTGGATTAAGAAGATAGCTGGGGCCGAGAAGAATGAGGAAGTTGGCGTTTGTAGGACAGAGTGCTAGGGAACACGGACATCCACAGAAAGCTCCAAAGAACTTCAGAGGATACCCTTGAATCTTTAGAAAAGATCTTTCTGAGGAACTGACACTTGGGGAAAAAATAAATAATAATGATGAGAAGATTATAACATTCATAAGATCAGGGAAGGAGCATTCAAGGCTTACAGACTAACAAGGGTGGAAATGTAGCCTAGGAATAAATTTTGAATGTTTGAGGTTAGAAACAAACAAACAAAGAGTAGCAAGTAGTAAAAGAAAGAATGAAAAGAGAACAAGTAAACGTAGAGCAGATGTTGCAGAACTGTCTAGGCCTTGATTTCAATGTTCGATTGTGTTGTTAATATCTTGATAAGCCATTGAAGGGAGTTGACATCAGCTAATTTGTACCTGAGAATAATCACATTTGCTGCTCAGTACTGGATGTATTGTAGTGGAAAAAAAAAAATCAAGACTGTGGGGCCAGTAAACCCTGGTGAAGCCTGATGATGGGCACAATGGAGGTCATAGAGAATTTTTTTTAATGTTTATTTTTGACAGAGAGAGAGACAGAGCATGAGCAGAGAAGGGGCAGAAGGAGAGGGAGACACAGAAACCTAAGCGGGCTCCAGGCTCTGAGCTGTCAGCACAGAGCAGGACATGGGGCTCGAAATCCCGGACCGTGAGATCATGACCTGAGCCAAAGTCGGACGCTCAACCGACTGAGCCACCTAGTCGCCCCTGTAGAGAATTTAATGAAAAGACAAATGAATATGGTATCTGTCTTCAGAATATATTTGACATTCATCTTCAGAACGTATTTTCACAGTGAAGTCAAAAGTTCACCAATGGATTAGATATAGTGTATGAAGAAAAAGAAGGAGTTCAAGATCATTTATAGGTTTTCGACTGGCATAGATGAGTAGACTATGGTAGCATAAGATAGGGAAGGTTTTTGGGGAGCTAGTTTCTGTCCCTGTTAAGATGGCCAATTGCAAATATAAAGATAGATGTAGGTTATAGAAGGTATCTAAGTCAGGAGAGACAATCTGGCAAATAACAATATGAAACAAAAAGAAAAGATGAGACCACATAGGAAGAGAACATAGAGTGAAAACAGAAGAGTGCTCAAGGAAGGTCCCTAGGATACTCTGATCTTTATTTAGTAAAGGGGAAACCTGTATATCATATTAAGAAGGAGTGGACTGTGAGGTCAGGGGAAATTGTAGAAAAAGCCATGTTTCTGAAACAAATAATTGAAAGTAGTAACAAGGAAGAAGGTCTAGTAGATCCTAACTGAAGATGGTGAGAGGTGAGGTAAAAGAAAATCAGAAAATAAATCACCAATTTCTATGACTTTAACAAGAACGGTACAGTGGAAGGTAGAGACATATATTCAAATAAGAGAATGGGGATGAACAAATGGAAATGAATGAGTTTAGACTACTACCAGGGGATCCCCAAAAGGTGGAAAGCATGGGATAAACTTATTTTTTTAAATTTTTTTAATGTTTATTTTCGAGAGAGACAGAGACAGAATGAGAGTGGGTTAGGGCCAGAGAGAGAGGAAGACACAGAATCCAGAGCAGGCTCCAGGCTCTGAGCTGTCAACACAGAGCCTGACACGGGGCTTGAACTCACAAGCTGTGAGATCATGACCTGAGACGAAGTCAGATGTTCAACCGACTGAGCCACCCAGGCGCCCCGGGGATAAACTTATTTTTAAACGTTAGTTACATTTTTCAGGAATCTGCTCACTGTTTTCACCTTCAGATCCCTTTTTAATCATGCCACCTCTAAATAGAATACCAAAAGTCCAATTGTTTACTTGAAAAGAGTATAAAAGACATGTTATATTTTCAGTGCTTAGACACTTCAGGGACACTCCTTAGTATATTTATGTTTGGATATTGTGTGTTTTGAGCGGTTTCCCTTTAAAGCAACTCAGAAAAATGGGGTAGAATTTGTATGGAGCATGGAACTTTCTCTTTATTTTTATTGTCAGCATTTGCGTATTTTCTTCCTCTACTGGATGAAATTATTCATTTTTACAGGTTCATGGGAATCATTCTTTAAAAAGAAATAAAATTAGTATAAAGAAGAGAAGATATGATTGCCTAAAGAATGTCACAGAGAAAACAAGAATGGAGGGAATATCCAAGGTGGATACTACCGTGGAGAAGCAAGTTGACTTTTTCTTGTAGATATGTCTCCCACTTTAATGCTAATAGAGTATATTATTTTAGATAGCACAAACTTAACCAGCTTGATGAAACTGATCGTGGGTTGATAAGATACTTCTCTTAAAATCGCATCAGTTGTCTTATGACTTCTATGTTGGGATCACCATATGAGATGAGAGTGAGTGGAAGGAAGTGAAAGTTTGACTACAGAGGAAATTATAGTAATCTCAGCAAGGGAACGATTAATTTTACCAGGGAAGAATGGAAGTATTGACAGTCACTGTTGAGCTCATGTTTGATATCTGTAACCACAAATTTGAAGTGTGTCCAGTCATCACTGTTCTGTAGCATTCCTTCCACCATACTCAAGGGCATGGGTTCAGGAAAATGATAAAGGGGTACGTGAGTAAAACCAGACCTGGAGTTTCATAAGGTAAGTGGTTTGGAAAAGAGATGGGTAAGTAAGTAACTTAAGAGAACTCAAAGGGAACATTAAAGAGTTGAAACATTAATTTACATGGATTTGGAGGAAAGTGGTCACATGAGTGAGTTACAACGTAATCAGTATGAGTAAGAAAATCAGAAAATTCTTGGTGAAGGAAAACTGATGAGTGAGTTACAAGCAGAGATAATGAACAGAGTGAGCTGTTTGAAAATAGATTGTTTTTCATGCAGACAAGGTCTAGTGGTGGCTGAGGTGGAACTAGAGCAAAACCAAATGGAACAAAATAAAGCGAAACAAAACAACAACAACAAAAAAACAAAACCCAAAACACTGGTAGCACTGAAGAGTGAAGGAATGGCGAGATCAACCCTGTGTGTATCATTTGCTTGGATTCTGAAACAGCCAATAGCTAGAGTAGTGAGAAGGAAGATCCTAGTTAAGTGATAAGAAAATGGCCTGGACGTGAGCAATGGTAGCAACAACGAACTACAAGTGGAATGATCTGAATGCATATGATTCACATGGCTTGAGCTTTTGAAGGACGTAGAAGGGAGATACCAGCATTAGTGGACAAGGGGTACACGCTCACCGTCTGAAGACCTCCCATAAGTAGAGAGTGGTAGAAAAAACAGACTCCTCTTGAGAGGTCATTGGGGAAATCGGTGTTAATAGGAGACAGCCAGGTTTTATGGAGAGCAAAGAGATAAAGAGAACCCTCAGAATAAAAAGATTGTATGGAGCAGTGAACAAATGCTGACAATTCAGGGATGATATAATTACTTAGGGTAATATCCGTAACAAGTAACCTCAAGGTTTATGAAATATATTATATTCCATTGAAATGAAGTGGCCCTCACCACTTATTATAAATAAATAAGTAAATAAATAAATAAATAATTTTTCTCAGTTACCCAGTACATTGAGAGAAAATAATTTCCAAAATAGACTAGTGTAAAACAAGTTAGTAATTAGTGCAATTATCTCATAACCTTAAGTGTTAGGAATTTGTACCGTATGTGTGATCTATGGAAGTAGAATCCAGGCAATAAAACCAAACGCTGTAACAGTAAAGCAGTACACTTGTTCAGTGTATAACATGGGTGACGGAGTACTTTAAATTTCCCCATTTCCAAGTGAACACTTTGCCCTCGGGAACCCACAGTCTCTTATTCGCAATCTTCATCTCTTTGCTCCAAACGAAAGTTGTTAGCACTCACTCTCTCTAGTTCTTGTCTTCCCATTGTCTGTTCAGTCCTCTCTGGTCAGGCGCTCACACCTTCACCTTCACCAAAAGGCTCTTGCCAAGGTCTCTGAAGATATCTTGTCCCCCAGTCCTTTCTTTCACTTCTTTTCCATATCCTATATGAATTCTTCACCTGCAATCAGTTGACACACATGGATGACTCAATTCCTGAATCATTTTCTTCCCTTGATTTCCAGGATGCCATTCTCTTTCACTTCAAGTTCCTTATCTGGGACTCTTGCACCTTAAAAGCCTTTACGAGCCCCTCCTCATCTCATTGAACTAAACTACTAGACTTCTTTCCATTGTCTACTCTCACTCTTCTAATGATCTGATGTAGTACCCAGCTTTGCATAGCCTCATCATCAGATTCCTATATCCAATGTTGCAAAGCCCCCACTTATATATATAAGTAGATTCAATTTTATATTTTCCAAAAAACACTGATGTCTCACGCAATAGATACCTTCTGTCCTTTCCATTGTCTTCCTCATCTTTACAATTCACTTTTTCTAACTTATCAGGTCAAGGAAGGTTTCTTACACATCTCATATCCATCCATCAACAATTTTTATTGACTATATGTACTATATATATATATATATAATATATATTATATATATTATATATATTATATATATGATATATATTATATATATCATATATATAATATATATAATATATATATATAAATCTCACTGCATTTTTCACCATTGTTCAGTCTCTAGCCATCATTATTTCCCATTACATTATTGAAAAAGTGTTTTCTTTTTAATTTGTCTCCCAGTTTCTACTTTTGCTCTATTAAAATCTATTCTCCGCTCATCAGCAAGAATATCTTTTAAAACTGAAAATGAAATCGTGATATTCATATGTTCAGATGCACTCAATAGAAGCCAAATTCCCTACTGTGGCTTATGTGATCTCGGCTAAATTTGACTTCGTCTCTTATTCACACCACCCCTGGCTGACTGGCTGACTTATTTCATAAGCATTCTAAGTATGTTCCTGTCACAAGACCTTTGCACTCCTTCCTTGCTTGAGATGCTCATTTCCTAATATATGTGTGGCTTGTTTCTTCACATCCTGCAGATTTGTGCTCAGGTGTCTTCTTTTCTTAGACTCTTTCCTAATCAACCGTTATAAGATAGTATTCCGAAGCATTTTCTGTCCTCTTTCAAATTTCTCTACTTTTAACACTTTTTACTTTCTTTACTTTTAACACTTGAATATATTTTTTGTTCCTTTGCTTCCCCCTCTATAAACAAAGGGAGGAAGAGAACTGTTCCTGTTTTGTTCAAGTTTCATTGTCGGCTTGTTAACACCTGTTAATATGTAAATGAAAGGATAAATATAGAACTGTATAAAATTTTTAACTTACTGATGGGCACTAGATTTCCAAGGGATAAAAAGGTTAAATTATTTTCAAACAAACTGTATCTGTATCTATTACTAGTCAGGATTAAATCCCCAGACTAGAGTTTCAAGGGACACTCTGGGAAAATCTGCTAGCTATTGAAGGTTCTGCAGTCAAAATTCGGGTCTCTAGGAAAGTGCCATCTGGTAAACAGCATTCTTGACCTCTTTATTGTATTGTGGTAAGAACATATGTTAACATGTGAAATCCATCCTCTTAACAAATTTTAAGTAAGCAATACCTTCCACTGACTGTAGCAACAGTGTTGTAGAACATATCTCTAGAATTTACCTACGGTATTTAACTAAAGCTTTATGCCTGTTTAATAACTACCCATTTCTCCCTTCCCCCCAGGCCTTGGTAGTCACCATTTCAATCTTTGATTTTATGAATTTGACTCTTTTAGAAATGTTTACTGACAGGTGAATGGATAAATAAAATGTGTAGATATAAATATAAACATAGATATATAGATATCGATATAGATATATAGATCTAGATATAGATGATATAGATTGACACACACGCACAATGGAATGCTATTCAATCTTAAAAAAACATGGTAAGCAACATTCTTAATGGTTTTCTTATTTGGCCACCTTTCTCTGAATATGGCACATATTGCATCAGTGGCAGCAGATTTGGGGGATTTGGTGCAGTGGGTTAGAAAATACAAAAGTGAATGTAGTCCTTGATCCAGACCACCAAAGCTGAATGATGCCACAAGAGTTCTTTTATTATCATTAAAGCAAATACATCGCATATCTGCATTGTTAATATCACTGTATCTGCACAGTCTGAATAAGTAGACTTCAGGATCAAAATTTACAAGATGCACTCATCAAAGTTCCTTTTGCAACTTATGTTGTCTCACAGAAAAATAGGCAATTTGAATAAGTCCATTTTATTTCCATTGAGCTATTGCTATCATTATATAGTTACCCCCAGAATGACACAACCCCATTATAGCAGGCTTTGTATGACTAAGGTCTTCCATTAATGTAACCTCGTAAATTTATAAAAAGACAAAATGAGAGTTCTTGTTTTTCCAGTGTGTTTATCAAACAATGAGTTTATATTGTTGGCTCTAAAAAGCTTACTTTAAAGTAATTAAAAGTAGTACTTATGTCACCCAAGGGTAATTGCTGCTTATTTATTTATTGTTTTATAATTTACCTTCATTAGTTCGGAGTGACAGGGCCAGTTGTAGAACAAGCATCAAGTTATTAGCATGTTATGACCATTTGAACTCAAATAGTCAGTGGAATGAAAATTTCAACAAACAGTAAACCAACTTGAATGTCACTCAGCAAGTGATAGAGACCTCAAACAGGAAAGAAAAGCACACAACTGAATTTGATCAAACATATTTTCTGCACCTCTACCTGGAAAAACAAAACCACAACCAAAAATCACGGAGGTTAAAATGGATCCGCAGATACATGCACCATTATATTTAAGTAACCAATCTGAATCATTGAGGTAAAGACACTTCACTGGTCAAAGTAACTCATACTCTTAATTCAAAGTCATCTGATATGATCTCCATCTGTATCTGGAAAACATGTAATCAAACATCATCTCTATGTGCCTACGTTCTGTGTGTCTGTATTATCTTTGGAAATTAGTGCCTTGATCTCAAATGTAAGCACTAAACATAGATCCAGCTTGAAGTTGAATGAATTCAATCATTCTTCTCAACTATCTTTAAGAACTTAAAGATAAATTTGGATACAGACTTTTGTTGCAAGTGCGGATATTATGTTTCAAATGGTTTAGACATATACATAGGTATGAATATAAAAATACACCAGAAAAACTGACCGTTGTTGCTTTATTATTCCTGAACGCTAAGTGAACCATTACCTCATTCTTTAAATGAACATGAAATAAGCACCTACTAAATTCTAGGTGATCCAGCAGATTTTAGATATTCAATTAGATATATGCAGAATACAGTCTCTAGGCAGATTGTAGTGTTGTATTAACAAGGTAATAAAAATAAAAAAATCGTTTTCGCTCTCATTGTTTTGAGGCATACTGACGGCTTGTTGTGAACTTGGTACCATGGTGAACTCATTACATGCATTCACTCACATAATCTATGAAACAAATTTCAACCCATATTTTGCAGATGATGAAATGGAGCACCAGAGAAGGAAGATGTGTCTTACTCTGTGTCACATGGCTAGTAGTTGTCAGAGCTAGGAATTGCAACCACACCACCTGATTCTAGATCCAAATGCCTTAACTACTGTATCCTGCTCTGCCTCTAGTAAAAATAGACAAAATATACCTCTAAAAATGTGTTGCAAATACCATGATTACAAATACAAGAGGGCCAGTTTAAAAGTGGGCAAAGCAAGGGATGTCAACTCTTCTGTATTGTCTTGAATAAAGCAAGTCAACAGACAATTTATACAGCATAGAACCCAGGCACTGGATCTTCGAGGATGAGCCAGTGTCCAGGAGAGAGATAAGCTTGTGGGGAACCACAACTCAAGAAAAGCATTAAGGTATGAGGTAATCTGGTAAAATGAGGAAACCGTGGATAGTTCAGTATGCTGTGATGGATGTGGAGAAGGCAAAGACAGAGAAGTTTGAGAAGGAAGACAAGGCATGTCTTATGTTCTCATGCTTCCAGATCTTTGTCATACATATGGTAGATAATTTTAGGACATGTCCAGAGCAGAGCTTTAAAACATCTGTTTATTGTAATACAACCAAAGAAAAAACCACATGTAAAATGGGGTGTCTGATTGGCTCAGTCTTTACAGCATACAACTCTCAATCTCAAGGTCATGGGTTCAAGCCCCATGTTGAGCATGGAGCCTACTTAAAAGTAAGTAAATGAGTAAATAGATAGATAAATAAACAAATCAATGTATACACTGTTATTGGAGTTTTTAAATACATGTTATGAGGCTGAAATACGTGTTTATTTTTTTAATTTTTTTATTTTTTGAAATACATGTTTAAATTGAAATTAATGAATTGCTTTAAAGAAAACTATTATGTGTACCGTAATGCATCACTATCACAAAACATAAATTCTGAAAGATGACTTGGAAACTACATGTGTGAACAAAATGAGAGTTGTCCTGTATCCTATGAAGAGTTAAAAATAGTTGAAAGATCAAAAACATTTCCATGTTACATTTTTCATCTCGAAACTATTCACTCCACAGGACCTAAGTTCAGGTTGAATGTGGTTGCTCATGAAGCCTTGGCACTTAGACAAAGGACACAGAGCAGGTGCCTGGGGTGATTTGGGTTTGGGAAAATGTGGGGCTACTGGTACCAACCAATGAAATGCAAGACATAGAACAAAAGTTGTTTTATATTTTGGTGGGAGGAGGTTGAATTTCACATTTAGACATATGCAGACTGAATGCCCAAACATAGATATGGATGGGCTAGATGTTCAGAGAATTGCTAAGCACTTTGATAGTGAATAACTTTCACCACTGGGACACCTGCACACATAAACAAAGAACAAGTCAAAATAGGATACATATATTTCACACTGTGAGAGTTGGATGATCAGACAATAGTCCAGACACTTGTATTTAAATTTCTAGGACACACAATAGAGTCCTACTGTGTTGACCATATTCAATCATAATTTGCACGTGGTGGGTGGGTATTTCGTGTCCTCCTCAGTCTTACTAGATTCCTCCTCCCTTAGACTTTCCATATTATATATACCATTATGAGAACGAAGAATGGAAACAGTCATTGGATACCTCATTTGGGGAAGACAAGAGTCATTAAACTGCCAATCAACATTATCCAGATGTCTGCATCTGGTTACCTCATTCCTCACATTTTTTCTCCCTCCAGCTAACTACTTTCAATATGTAGTTTACTTGCTCTCCGACTCTTGGCACAACCATTTTAAGTGCCCTAATTCACATCCTGCAACTTTGCAATGCAGAAAATGAATAAACTTGCAATGAACTAAGTAACTGAGTATGACACGGAACGCATTCCTGTTTTCCAACTTTAGCACCGTGCTCCGTATGGGAACAGATCCATGGCTCCCCTAAACACTGAGAGTTTCTCTCACCTTCACAAAAGAATGCTAGAACTCTCGGCTTGAAACTTTCTCTGTTTTTTTATCAGGCAACTAGTTCAATTAGAAGGAGATTCTTATTTTTGACAGTGGCTTGGGTTGAGGGAAAATCTGCTTCCTTGTAACTTCCAACAGTTACTTCTAGTTCTGTCCTCCCGCCTAGTAAAAATACATGCGTCCTCTTTTACCCATGACAGTTCTTCATGCCATCAATATTTAATGCAGTTAACAAAATTATTTCATTGTATTAGACAACCTCCATTACAGTATGCTCACTTAACATCAACCTATTAGAAATTATTTTAAATGTGCGTATGTTTTATGAGGAACTATTCAAATATTCCTCAGAGTATATTTATATGTACATACAACTGAATTCTGCCTTACAATACCAGTAGTAAGTTATATAGGGCGTCTAAAAATATTTTTCAAGCAAGCAGGTAATCATTTCTTGCTTGTGAGTAAAATGATGTTTTAATAATTAGAAGGAAATAACACATTTATTTTGAATGACATTCAAGTCTACCACTTATTAGCAGTGTGATCTTGAGCAAACCATTTAATTATTTTAGAGTTGGTAGATATAACACTTTTATTATGTGGTTACTAATAGAAAGATATTTGTTGTTTTGTTGGTCTCATGATGTTACACCCATTTTTTTTTTTAATCCTGCCTTGTATATTCCAGGAAAACTCTAAGACATGAAATGTACTCTTTGTTCCTTTAAGGAACAGACCTATTATCATATCCCTCCCTATTACCAGGCTTACAAATGTGTAGAGACTTTTCAAATGCGTAAATACGTAAGCATCTGAGTCAACCTCCTAATAGCCATCATTAGATCCAAGGTCGTGGCTGGGCAAACATAACAAATGATGTTGCAAAAAGAGTGTGGGCTGCTTGCTCACTAGAACACCTCTTTTATATTTGCTTTGGTTTTTATGACCACTTTATTTCAAGAAAAAAAACAAGTCACGTTGAAAATTTGAAGTTATGAAATGCATGACAGCTAAAGAAACCGTTCTATCTTAAAATACATTATACTGGGCTGTCAATATCCTTCTTGTCATCCTCTCCACTGTAACAATTATTTTTCCAAGGAAAAAGAGAGAAAGGACAATTGGCCAGAAATGGAATACAGTTAAGCAGGTAGATATGTGAACTAAATATTTTTAAATTTTTCCATAATATTGCTCCCATTTCTACTCCTTGACTTCAGCTTTGACAAATGGAGAAAATTTTGCTCCCCATACTTTTACCAGAGCCTTTTTAGATATGAGTCACAAACGTAAATGTCTTAAGGACAAGAGTCTGTGTCTTACTCCTGATGTTTTCTCAACTTCTTCTAATGATTCTGGCACCTAATATGCTTGTAACAATTTTTTTAATGAATATGTTACTACCCAAAAATGACCTTATTTATTATTCATTCATCCATTCAGTGGGTTCTAATAATTCTTACCATGTTCCAATGAACGGTTTAAGGTTCCAGTTTTGCTGCCCCCACCCTCCAGACTACTTCCAGAGAGTTCTTTTTAAAATTTGAAGCTCACCATATTGTCCTCTTGCCTAAATCTCTCAATTAATCTGTAACACCCACATGATACATTATATAATTTCCAAAGTACAAAATATGCTACCCTTCATCACTTGAGTTCTGTCTTACCTTTACAGATACCTGTCTTGTCAACCCCACACTTGTTCTTACTCTATGATATAGCTACATCAGTCTGTTTCCCCAAATATACTGTACTTCCTCATATCACTACGTATTTGAGTAAATATATAGTATATATATATATACATATATATATATATATACACTATATATATTTCCAACATTCATCACATTTTCCTCATGAAGTCATGTTCTCATTAACATTAGCAATTATTTTACTGAGTTTATTTATTTATTTTTTTATCAACAACTGTGTTGGGTGCTATGTGAAATGCAGTACTTAATCCTTGAAACAGCTATTAAAGGGAAGAAAACCAGGGTGCCTGGGTGGCTCAGTTGGTTAAGCAGCCGACTTCGGCTCAGGTCATGATCTCACGATCCGTGAGTTCGAGCCCCGCGTCGGGCTCTGTGCTGACAGCTCAGAGCCTGAAGCCTGTTTCAGATTCTGTGTCTCCCTCTCTCTGACCCTCCCCCGTTCATGCTCTGTCTCTCTCTGTCTCAAAAATAAAAAAAAAAGTGGGGGGGAAGAAAACCTACCCCTATTTTACAGAGGAAAAACTGAGGCCCAAATATGTCAATCTATCCACTGTCTTAAACACCCCTAATGTAATAAAATCATGTCACTATAAAGCATATATTGAATCTATTCTGCCATTCTTTCCTTCCTTTTTTTATACACTGCTGGATTTGGTTTGCTAATTAATAATCTAGGATTTTACACCTAATTCTATTCATAAAATTGGTCTATAGTTTCCTTCCTTACATTGGTCTTACTTCATTTAGTATTAGAATAAATAAGTAAATAGACAAAGCACACACACGTGTTAACTGAGATGGCTTTAAGTTTCCCCCTAGCTTAATTAAACTTGAGACAGATTTCTTCCTGACCATAGGCCCCTGATCTTCCTTTTCTTAAAATATTTCCTTTAGAAAACTTGCAGTTGTAAATTCTTTCTCTGCTCCTTTGAAATGTATATCTTCTTTAGCCTAGGGCCAGTCTTATCACTCAGGAATGTTTTTCTCAAGGACCTACAGCCAACTCTCTGAAAAGTAATCATAGTGGAAGACAGGGTCTTTATCTTTCATTCTCTATGGAAAGTCACTAAGTGCCAATCAGCAAATAGAGGTGGCCTGATTACATTGAGCAACCTCCCCAACACTTGTCCACTAGCTTATCCCAGTGCTTCAGCACTTTCCCACCTTTTGTTACAATGTACTATAGTTCAATCTCTCTGCCTTATGATAATGCATTTGAACAGTCTTTCATGCCTCTTTACCCCTGTCTGGTGCAACTTTCTTGACAACAGACATATATGCATGTGCTTAAACTATTCCTGTCTTCACCTCTCCCTTTCTCTTCTCTCTCCTTGTAGTTTTAGACTTGTTTTTTTGTGTTTTAAATCACTTCATTGTCATATGAAGTGGGTCCAAGGAAGAGAGATGTATGTTCTCTTTATCGTCTGAACTTAGAAATATCCTTCTGTTAGATGTATTCAATTTCTGAAAAAAACAAAAACAAAACAAACAAAACAAAAGGACTCCTGTTTCTTTATAGCAGGAAGAGTATTTATATTAGCTGGGTAAACAATGTCTCCTAAAACTGTCATTAATAACTCTTTGAGGAAATAAGATTTTGAGCTTCCTTTCTTGATATGAATTCCATGAGCATCATTTTTTATCTTCTATTTTAATATATTTAAGAATCATCTCAAGGCCAGGCACATATCTGGCACTCCACATGTGTCGAATGATTTCATTAATTTACAACCTCTCTCTAAATTATCTCTTCCATGAGGTCACTTTCACAATTCCTCCATACACAGTTCCTCATGACATTGGTCCTGTGCTGGGAATGGCACTTCTTCTTCCAGACATTATAGCTGGAAATGGGTCCATTTTCTTCATATGATGACCGCCAGACTTGATGGTGTGTTTCTTGGGAGCAGTTACATTGGTTCTGTCTTCTTTACCTAGTAAAGTACCTTATTGGTATCTGATTCTCAGAGACAAACTGTGCCATCTGTATGCAAGGAAGTACATGACTCTGTAAGTCCCAATAAGGGAAGATAACTTTAAATACATAAACAGTATTTTGATAAGTTTTAAATATTTAAAATAATTTTCCTTATACATTTCACTAGACCCATCTTTTTTTCCTCATGTACAGACTCCATAGGTTGAGATTTTTGAACATTAATATTGCCAAGAATACTTGGGGACACTTTCTAGATAAAGATTTAAGAAAATAAGTAATCAGGGGTGTCTGTGTGGCTCAGTCAATTGAGTGTCCCCCTCTTGATTTCAGCTCAGGTCATGATATCACAGTTTGTGGGATCGAGCCTTGTGTTGGACTCTGAACTGACAGCATAGAGACTACTTGGAATTTTCTCTCTTCCTCTCTCTGTGCCTCTCCCCTGCTCATACTGTCTCTGTCTCTCTCAAAATAAAAATAAATATTTAAAAATAAAAAAGAAAATAAGTAATCACATCAAGTAAAATTAACCTGTTGTGAGAAATTAGTGTCTTGGGGAGGTACAAACCATTTTACCACAAATTCTCATTTTGGTACTAGTTTCACTCCAAACTATTATCCACCAAGATAATAGAATGATCTTTTAAGATATAAATACGTTAGCGTCACTCTTCTGCTTAAAACAAAACAAACAGAAACTCCCAAAACTCAAAACTCCATTGCCTCCCCTGTCTCATGAAAGAACTTGCAAACTCTCGTACGTAGCTTTCAAAGACTCTGCCTGGGTCTCTGGTGCCTGATTCGGGTCCGGGTCTGTGTTAAGGATCTCAATGCATAGCTAAAGGTCACATGAAGGGAATCTTGACCCTCTAAATGATTTGGCATTCTTCATATTGTACTTCAAAACATGCATTTTGAACTACATTTCTTAAAGTATTTTCAATGCATATGTAATGTTTAAAAAGTTGAAGGCATTTCTTAATAGACTAGACCGTGCAATCCTCCATCTGGAGAGTGAAAATAATTACAGTCTATGGAAACTTTTTTTATGATATTAAAATGCTGCATGTGGTTGACATTGTTTTCAGGGTCAGCAGAGTTAAGCTCAGTTAGAGAAGAAAGAGTTTTTCATTTTGATAATTTGAAAACACTCTTCTAAGGGAGAGAATGATGTCAGTGATATGGCTTCTTTTATGTTTAAAGGATAAAGAAAAGTCTTACTTTTATCAGACTCAGAAAGAAGTGACACTCAACTAAATATTTAAAGAGGGTCTTATACACCTTAGAAAGGTTTGAATGAATTCTTTGTGGAAATAGCATCTACAGAGAAAAGAGGAAATACATTTAACTTTAGCATTTATTGTAGTTTATTATAAGAATTTATATGAGACTATGAATATCATTTAATATACCATATAGTAGCATACATTTTAATACATTTAGAGAACATATTCTGAAACTCTATTCTAGTGAAGTATGACATTGCTCTGAGAATAAAACTGGCTCATTTTCACCCCAGCCCCGACTATTTTTTTTCTTTAGCAACAATTTAAATGGCTTTTAGGCACTCACTTAAGGAGTTTTATACATTACTCTGCCCATGATAAAAAAAAAAAAATGTGTACTGATCTCCAAGTCTGACTTTATTCATTTTATTGCTAAGCTCCTTACCAACTAGATTTTACATCACTGTCTTTGTCCACAATCTTCAGTCTTTTAATTTAGGTGGGAAATACAATGCTACCCCACTTCAGACTTCAGGAGATAATTACCTCTCTCTTCTCAGAGCCAACTTCTACAAAGGAGCCAAGGATTGTGTGTGATAGAAATTGATGACACGGGTACTGACGCATCTATAAGAATGCTGAAAAGACAGATTTCTGCTGTGTACATTCAGGTGCATGCAGGAAGAGGACAGCCTCGTCAACATGGCTCAGAAAAGCCTAGAGGATAAAAAGAAGCCATTGTTGCTGCTTCTTTTTTCTTCTGAGATTTGTCTCAGTCAACCACTACATTTTGGGAAGAGAAGCAAATTGTTTTGAGACTCAAAAAGAGAAATCTTTACATGGCAGTGACCATGTCTTTACCATTTAATTCAACTTTGCTTAGTAAATAATCCTGCAAACAAAAACAAAAACAAAAACAAAAACAAAACAGTAGAGTTTTAATAATGATGATGATTTATAAGAGCCATTTTGTAAGACTAAACAGGACCATACAAGGAGATATAGTCTCTATCTGACTTTGATATCATGACTTAGACATTTTGCTGTTAATATAGAATCTCACAAGTTCTAAATACAAAACAGAGTGAGAGTCCTGTGTTTTCGTTACTTTTTTTGGTACTTGCTTAAGTATACTTATTTCTTAAATGTGGCGGCACATGTAGGTTATATGAGCAGGTTTAGAAATCCTAATGGATAAGCCTTACCATATACTAATTTAAATCAATATCTGTAAGTGTGAACCAGAACTCAGTATTTTTTAAAAATTCTCAAGTGATTCCAATGGTGCAGCCAATGTTCATGAACATTGATATAAATAATTCCTTTGAAGGTCGAACTAAAGAATACTTTAAATAAATATTATTATGTTATGAAAACAGTAAGATGTACAGAAAAAGGTATCAATTTTAGTTTAAAAGTTTCCTGGATCAAATTTCACTGCTCCTCATATACACAACTTTCTGTAATTATAAAATGGAGCTGAAACTACAAACCTTACATAGAACTTGAGAGGATTATAAGTCATAGGTGATGCCTCCCATATTATTGGTGAATAAATAGCTGCTCATAAAACAGGCATGATTTTGCTATATTCTCAGATAAAGTATATCTCACAATGCTCATTTCTTCTCCCCTTATACTTTCGGCCTTCTTTTTTTTTTTTCTGCCATCAGAAACTTAATGTTGGGGGTGGCAAGGAGGGAGAGGGTCTAAACTTATCCCAACCTTCAATTTCTATGTTTTAGGTGAAGTTGATACTTCTCTGTCTGTGAGATCAGGTCTGGCCAAAATAGTAGACTCTATTCCAGAAATACTATCCTTGGTCCAGAGAGAGGAATTTAATCCAGCATGGGCCAATGAGAGTTGATACCCAGACTTTTGTTTAAACTGCTGAAACACAGGGAATTTCCTTCATGTTGGGTTTACAGTGCAAAGATAAGACTAGACTCTTGTCAGCCATCTCACTATCAAGTTGATTCTGGTAACACAAGAGGAGAGCAGGATTGGAAGAAGTAGAGACCAGATCTTAGTGGATTTATGAAAGCCCCTTGATGAAGTGATTCCTTAATCTAAATAAGCTCATGACCTACCAATATTTTTTTTTCCTTCTTTATTTTCTTCCCTACCCCTGCTCCTGCCTTGGGCTAGTCTACAGCTTGGATTGAATTTTCTGATACTTCCTCTCAACAAAAAGATTCTTAATATACACACATTAAAAAAAAACAAAACAAAACTATATTTTATTATTTTCCTACCCTGTGTTTCCTTATAATCTATGATCTGACAATAGATAACTACTTACAAGTCACAAAATACATCATTAATATATGGCTTATTTCTTTTTATATACTTTATTTCCACAGCATAGAATAGCTTTCATGTATTTTTCTTCTCGAAAAATCACGTCTCTGCAAAAAATTGAATTGAGTTGTCAAACCCCTATTCTTGCTGCAATGTCCACGAAGAATGATTTTCCTTCTTCTCCCAATTAGCTTTGATCTACATTAGTTAATCCCACTTTATACCAGAAAGCAAGATTATGTCTTAAACATCCTTTAACTTCCACATTGAGTGCAATGGCTAGTGTAGATTACAATATCTATTAATATAATTGAATCGACTGAATTGACTTTTCCTCAAATTAATAAAATGTCAGGTTGGCATCATGAATACAATATTCACGAGAAAGGCAGCAATATCTCATGTTTGACGATGCCTCAAACTTCTCACTTAATTCCGGGTATGGCCCTTTTGGAGGAATAAGAAATAATGGCAAATTAGAATATTCCTATGAGAAATTATCTGGCTGAGGGGCTCCTGGGTAACTCATTTGGTTAAGCATCCAACCTCGGCTCAGGTCATGATCTCACGGTTGGTGAGTTCGAGCCCCGCATCGGGCTCTGTGCTGACAGCTCAGGGCCTGGAGCCTGCTTGGGATTCTGTGTGTGTGTGTGTGTGTGTGTGTGTGTGTGTGTCCCTCCCCCACTCGTGCTCTGTCTCTTTCTCTCTCTCAAAAATAAACAAAAACATTAAAGAAAAAGAAATTATCTGCCTGAATCATTGAAATTGGTGTATTTGAAGCAACTGAAGAAACTTGAGATATCTATTTGGAAGGTTGTTTTTAACATTTGAAAAACAGTCCTGTATCGAACTAGAGAACAAAACGAAAATGAGTGGTAAAACTTATAAAGAACTGGGAGCATACGGAATATATGTTGAAAATAAAAAGACATTCAACAAATAGAAAGATATGCTCTTCTTCAGAGAGTGTGAAGTTCTTTGTCCTTTGAAAAGCTCTCAAAGAAAGAGAAGAGGTAGGTTAGAGGATTTGTAGAAAACCTTTGCACTTGTAACATTTTTGATTTGACGATGCTTTATGAATATTATTGACCTAGAAATTAAGAGACCAAGACCACATCCAAGTTGTGACCATCAAGTAGTTGTGTAAACATTTAAAAATAACTGCACATTCTTTGTTGCTTCAGTTGCTAGTGAGTGGATGGGATCTAAAAGATCTAGAATATTTTTCCCAGCTTAAGACTTCTTTTTTAAATTTTTTTTTCTTCAACGTTTTATTTATTTTTTGGGACAGAGAGAGACAGAGCATGAACGGGGGAGGGTCAGAGAGAGAGGGAGACACAGAATCCGAAACAGGCTCCAGGCTCTGAGCCATCAGCCCAGAGCCCGACGCGGGGCTTGAACTCCCGGACCGCGAGATCGTGACCTGGCTGAAGTCGGACGCTTAACCGACTGCGCCACCCAGGCGCCCCAGCCAGCTTAAGACTTCTATGCTTTTGTGTTCATTTCTTTTCAACTATAGTACATCTCTGCTTAAATGTTCCTTAATCTTAATTAATATTTTACCTTGATGCACAGTCTGGAATCAAATTAACATACAAATTAAGAGTTTTAAGTATCTAAGGTAAAAGTAAAAACTTTAATTTGCATGCATTTAAAAGGATTCCATGATTAGTGATTAGCAGAAGATATGTCTAATATCTAAGTTTATTAACTTATATTTGCCACCAATCTGGGAGCATATGCTTTAAAAATTATATGCTTCACATCTAAAGAAAAGCAATATAGATGTCATTAACACTCACCGTGGGGGGTTGAAAAAAAGAGGAAAACTATACCACTAATTTTGCATTGATTTTATGAAGAAAAATATTAGGAATCTACAATAAATAACGTAAGGTTTTAAAGAAGAAATTGAGAAATAATGCCCATATTTCAGGAAGATAAAAATAGTGTATATCTTACCAAGTGTTATGCAATGTTAAGTAAACATTGTAGAACACAATTGGAAGATTGGTTTAAGATTAGAGAATTCTGGGGAGCCTGGGTGGCTCACCTGGTTACGTGTCCAACTTCGGCTCAGGTCATGATCCTGTAGTTCCTGGGATCAAGCCCCATGTCAGGGTCTGTGCTGACAGTGTGGAGCCTGTTTGGGATTCTCTCTCTCTCCCTCTCTCTCTTCTCCTGCCCCACTTGCACTCACTCATGCATTCTCCTTCCCTCTCTTTCTTTCTCCCTCTCTCTCAAACAAATAAATTAAAGAAAAATGATTCGAGAATTCTGTTAGTCTCAGATTGGAAAAGACTATGTTAATGCAGATTGTGCTGGCAAAATGTCTGCCTTAAAAGTTGCTTGAGGAATGACATACACATGTGGACAGAGGGAATCAATTATTGCTTTAAGCATTGTTACACAAGTTTCTGAGCTACAAATTGTTTGGGAGTTACAATTAATACTTGGGTGGATGTTTTGCCTTATTTACCATTTTATAAATGATCTCAAAGAACGAGGACATGAATATGTCTTGCCAATGATTCCAATCTCTCCCACATGCTGAAATATCAAGTAAGTAGGACTCTATTTCAAAATTTCACGCAGTGTGGGTGACCAGGCAATAGGGGGAACTCTAAGGTCATTCTTTTTTGAAAAAAATAATTGAATCATAATTACATGAGGATAAAATTTGAGGGAGCTAATTTGACATTCCCCAGTTTCCCACCTCCCACCACTACCAATAACAAAAGCTCTTTCAAACCTTCAAAAATAATTCCCTTAAGTCACTGGAGAGATATGGTGATTTGGCCAAAAAGTCCAGTATGATAGCAGGTCTCATTGGGGAAAATATGGGAAATAAAGAGAATTATAATACTCGTTTTTCTTAATTTTTTAACATTTATTTATTTTTGCGAGACAGAGACAGAGCATGAGTGGGGGAGGGGGACAGAAAGACAGGGAGACACAAAATCCCAAGCAGGCTCCAGGCTCTGAGCTGTCAGCACAGAACCCAAGGTGGGGCTCGAACCCACAAACCCTGAGACCGTGACCTGAGCTGAAATCAGATGCTTAACCCACTCAGCCACCCAGGTCCCCCAGGGAATTATAATTATCGTAATAATAAACATTGAGATCCTACTTTATGTCAGCCTTGCAGGCATTCTATGGACATGAAAATCTCATGAAAATCCTTAGCATTCCCAGTTTCTATCTGGAGAAGCCAAAACTCTTTCTTCGTTAAAAGCTGTGGTTCTCATCTAGATACATTAGGCAAAAAAAACTAGAGACATTTTTGACTGTGACAACCAGGAATGTGGAAAAGACACTACTGGTGCATGGTTGTGCTAGAGATCCAGCAAAGCAGCATACAGGCCCTATCCTCACACCAAAAAGTTACCTGGCCATAATGATGTCAGTAGTGCGACTCTGAAAAACTCTGGCTAGGAAACAAGCCCAAGAATTTGCCCCTGCCCCTCTTACACTTGGTATTTACAGTTTCACTTTAAACAGACAGGCACAGAGTGGCTAAAATGAACAAAACAGGAGACTATAGATGCTGGAGAGGATGTGGAGAAATGGGAACCCTCTTGCACTGTTGGAGGGAATGCAAACGGGTGCAGCCGCTCTGGAAAACAGTGTGGAGGTTCCTCAAAAAATTAAAAATAGATCTACTCTATGACCCAGCATTAGCAGTGCTAGGAATTTACCCAAGGGATACAGGAGTGTCGATGCATAGGGGCACTTGTACCCCAATGTTTATAGCAGCACTGTCAACAATAGCCAAATTATGGAAAGGGCCTAAATGTCCATCAACTGACAAATGGATAAAGAAATTATGGTTTATATACACAATGGAGTACTACGTGGCGATGAGAAAGAATGAAATATCGCCTCTTGTATCAACGTGGATGGAACTGCAGAGTGTTATGCTAAGTGAAATAAATCATACAGAAAAGGACAGATTCCATATGTTTTCACTCCTGTGTGGATCCTGAGAAACTTAACAGAAGACCATGGGGGAGGGGAAGGAAAAAAAATGGTTAGAGAGGGAGGGAGCCAAAACATAAGAGACTCCTAAAAACTGAGAACAAACTGAGGGTTTATGGGGGGTGGGAGGGAGAGGTGGTTGGGTGGGTGCTGGGTATTGAGGAGGGCAACTGTTGGGATGAGCACTGGGTGTTGTATGGAAACCAATTTGACAATAAATTTCATAATAAAAAAATAAAATAAAAAAATAAATAGGCAAAAGTTACAAAGATCAGTAAATGGATATGGAGACTCTGACCTAAAGCAAGCTAAAATAGAAGGAGATCATTTTATTTTATATTACGAATTCACTAAAAATATATGAAATGTTGAACTAAATGGTGAGTAAACCTGGAACCTACCTTCAAGGCTTTGGAAATCACCTTGAGTTGAGTGGATGCAAAACTAACAAACAAGAAACAAACAAACAAAAAAGAAAACCAAGCAAAAAACAAACAAACAAACAAACAAAGGACGTACAACAGAAGGAAGTAAACCGATAAAATACGTCTAAATACTTGGAGTTTCAAGTAGAAAGAAAGCATTTCTGGATTAGGAAATCAAGAACAACTTAATAAAGAAAGAGATTTTTTTTAACTTAGTGAATAGGTAGATTTTTAATAGAAGACCGAAGTGTCTATTTGGACAGCAATATGATTTCCATCTCTCCTTCCCTCTCCAAGTCACTCCTCCCTTCCCCTCAATTCAGAACGATATAATGTGGATAATGTGTCATTTGGGAAGGAACACAAAGGAAGTGTACTGGTCTGATAAGAAAAGAGGAAGGAAAGTTTTCTAGATGTCAACTTTGAATCAGGTGAATGTGGAAAAGTGAGTGAAGGGCAATTTCAGGCAGAGAAAAAAGCTCCAGGAAATCAATGACAACCTGGAAGGAAGTAGATGGTGTTTTCTCTGTTTACGACATCCTTCTCCTTTTCTCCCTACAGAGAAAGCATCAATATCCTTCAGATCTTTGCTCTGAAATTCTTCTGTGGGAAAGCTTTCTTTAAATTTCATGGTTTGTTTAAATTCTTCTTCCACTGGTAGAAATACCACCATGTTCTTCTCTTTTATAGCACTTGTCACAGTACAATTTTATAATTATTTGCTTTTTGCTTAGTGTCTGTTTCCCCACCAGACTGTGAGAACCATAAGGTCAGGGATCACCTCCCATTGTGCTCACCCAATACAGAGCACAACAGTTTCCAGTCAGTTGGTGCATAATAAGAATTTACGGGAAAATTGAGATACATAAAATAATGAAGACACAAAGTAATATTGTTGGAGTATTAAGTATAACCTATAAAATATTGAGTTTGATTTGGAAGAGAATAATGCCAATTAAGAAAGATATCGTTTTGTTAGAAATGCTGCCCTTATCCTATAAGCAATCGAAAGCTACTCAAATATTTTAACAAGCATTAGGGGGTTCACAGTCATACTTTTACCTTACGTGACTGATTTTAACAATAATTTAAAAGATGGATTTAAGTTTGGGGATAATAATAGAGGATAGGTGAATAATCATGAAAATATTACAGTTATCCAGAGGGGAAATAATGAGTCTCTTAGAAGAACTGTGTTCTCATATGCATTAGAAAGAACTCTTTCAGAATTTCAGCTTAGGCAGGAAAGGTAAATTAGACCCAAAGTATGGAAGCCTTTTCACACAGCAACTGATACCATTTAAGTTAAGTTAAAAACAGTTGAACCCAATTATCTTTCCCGAGTGTCTGTTATATTTCCAAAATGATCGGGGTGCCATTGTATATGGATATATGTCACTTATGAATGTTACTCGTCTTCAGAGATACTCTTCTTTGGAGATAACTTACAACAAATCCATCAATGCATTGTTGTGCTCTAAATAAAATATATTCCTCAAGCATAAAGTCATATCCTGTCTATATAAATGATGCTACAAGAAAAAAGCTAACTACATGATGTATCTTCAAAGTCTTAAGACAATTTATTATGGTGGAGTTGATTTTAAAATGGAACCATAAATTATATGCAGCACTAAAAATTATAAGGTTTAATGATGAGCTTTACGGTAACTCTCATCTGAGACGAATGTTGCCATAAAAACCTAAATCAGCATTTAATGAATGGACAGAAGCTGGGGAATATGAGAGCAGTGCTAGTTGAGAAAGGCTTAAAAGACTTGTAGAAAGAACCCAGGTCAGAAGGTAAAATTCTGCACCTCCTCTGTTCAACCCCCTGAGCACAGAAAGGCTCTCAAATTACATCTCTTCAAGGTATGGTAAGGACTCTGCCATGGAGAGGACAGCCTTGATCTGTGCAGGAACTAGCCTTTCATTTTTTAATGCTCCAAATGAGACAAAGAATTAGTAGCTGAAGCATCTGTCCCTGCACATGCTGAACAAAGGATAAATCCTGCATTTAGTGTAGTTGCACACAAAGGAGAGAGTGATCCAGAAATGTAGATCGCCAATTTTTTTTTTTTTTCCTGGAGTGTTAATAACAGGTCAGTAATTACTCTGAAAAGGACGGACACAGAATTCTACAGAGGATCTGACCCACCCTGTTAGACACCCACACTGTTTTCTTTGGGGAAAGTAATTTAATTTCAATGGGAAATTATGTTTTCTGGCTGCGATCTCTATTAAATATTTAATTAAAGTTAATGGAAAACCTCCCTTTTAAAAAGCAATCAAACACTAGAACGCTAGAAAATGTGTTTTGCCTCCTTTTGGCTGTTACTCTTCTGAAAATAACAGATCATTATTGTTCTCAATGTTAGGAAAAATCCAAATGGAAATACATTAACCAAAGCTGAGTTATATGCAGGAAGGGAAATAATCTATTTTTCAAATAATATAGAACATAACTCTTTGTGACAATATTTTATAGGGAAATGGAAAATTTTCAGTAGCGGTTATTTACATTATTATTCCCTTTTGGTACTGTCCATATAAAGGCATTAAGTATGCAGGAAAATTTTATCTGGTTCAGATGGCAAAAGATAAGTGAAAGGATTTCATCGTAAAAAGTGCTCAGTGAGCCAGGCTTCAAAGGATAATGAGTGTCTAGGACCTTCTTGGATATTAAATTAAGACTTCTCTCTTCTCTTTGACAGTGCTGGGAGGAAATCTGCACGCTCAGTCTTCTGGACATGTGGGTATATTTAGAAACTCATCAAGGGAGGGATTCAAAAGCCTGAATATGTCCTTATACCTCCCAAACTGCGAACAGCGTAATGGGAGTGGCGACTCGTTTTTGTTTTTGTTTTTGTTTTTTAAACAACAACAACAAAAAAACCCTTCACTCTAAGAACCAATACAAACAGGACCATGTCCGTCTTATGTATTTTTGAATCACTAGCACTTAGTACAGTGACTTTCATAGTAGGAATTCAACAAAATGCTGTTGAATGAAGAAACGTATTTTAGCCAGATTTTTTTTTTTTAATAAATAGGGCACGTGGGTGGCTTATTCAGTCGAGCATCCAACTCTTGATTTCCCCTCGGGTCATGATCCCAGGGTACTGGGATCAAAGCCTGCATCAGGCTCCGTGCTGAGTGTGGAGCCTGCTTGGAATTCTCATTCTCTCTCCCTCTGCCAATCTCTCTAAAATAAAAAAGAAGGAAGGAAAGGAAGGAAGGAAGGAAGGAAGGAAGGAAGGAAGGAAGAAGGAAGGAAGAAGGAAGGAAGAGATGGGTTTTATATAATGCTGTGGTATGGTGTGTGTGTGTGTGTGTGTGTGTGTGTGTGTGCGTGTGTTTAAAGCAATACTTTCTCTATTGACTGTCTTAATTTTCTTTTTCCTAAAATCATGATAATACAGAAGAACTGGAGGGACAAATGCATCCTATAACAAAGTTAGAAACAGTTCATTAAAGTAACTGGAGAGAAAGAATGGCATAAGTGTTACAGTCACCATTATTTGATGTTAGCCTTTATACTTGCATTAGGCCATGTAATAGTGTAGAAACAGAGAAGAGAAAGCAATGCAATGAAAGATGGGTGTGAATAGTGTAGTGTTCAGCTTACCATCTTTTCTCCCGCTGAAATTACTCCTCTGTACCTTATCAGGCTAGAAATTGACTGGCCACATCCGAAAATTAGGAAGTGAACTTTTCTCTGAAAACTTGCAAACTCCCATTTTCTCTAGAATAGAGACAATTAGCTGGACTTTCTTGTCCCACCGCTCTTAAATTGAACTTAACTCAAAGCCTATTATGTTAGTAGAGTATTTAATTGAGAGAAGGATTTCCCAATCTAGTAAGAACGTGAAAACAAGATGGCAAGGACAAAAGGCGAGCTTTGTGGCAGGTGGAAGAGGACAGAAATGAGATAAGAAGAGAATGGGCTAAAAGGTTGATGTGCCTCCAGACTAGACATTCAAGGAAGAAAATGCAGAAAAGAAAGTTAGAGAAAGAAGAAGAGAAGGAGAGAAAAGTAAACAATAATCAACATAGAAGTGTAAGGACAGACAGCCTTCAAAGCAGCAAAATATTTGCATTTGGTTCTATTTTTTCAAAAGGTAAACGGCAAAAGGAAACATTCACTATTAAAAATTAAATGATGTTTTGGGGATTCATTTTTTAAAAGGTGTTGATGACGAGGTGCTGTAGAATCAACACCACTTTCTTTAAAATCATCAGGTTTTGGGGGCGCCTGGGTGGCTCAGTAGGTTGAGCCTTGGACTTCGGCTCAGGTCATGATCTCGCAGCTCGCGAGTTCGAGCCCCGCATCAGGCTAGCTGCCGTCAGCTGGAGCCCGCTTCAGATCTTCTGTCTCCCTCTCTCTCTGCCCTTCCTCACTTGCACCCTCTCTCTCAAAAATAAATAAATCTTAAAAAATAAGTAAATAAAATCATCAGGTATCCAAATAGACCCATCAGGTATCATAAACACAGAGCTCTTGACAAGTGTTTATTCTTACAGGGGGATACAAAGAATAGGAAGGCCTTCTTTAAGTCCTGGTGATCCTTTTTGCCTTACGGAGAAGCCCTGAAAGCAGCCAATCTTTGATTCCTCCCCTTTTCTTCATGCACGCATATCCATGCAAAACCATACCCCAATTTCAATAATTTTTCTCGTCTTTTTATCATACGAGAACACTCCTATACCATCCCCTTCATGATGAGCTATAGCTTTTAACTGCACCTTTTCATTCCCTCTAGATTCTATGCAATTTAATCTTCACCCGGCTACCACCAGATCTTAAAACTATGAAAGAAATTCAATTATTTCTTTATTTTAAAACAATTCAGTGATTCTCAATCACATGGAAAAAGAGTCAAAACTCTTCATCCTGACTTACAAAGTTTCATGGATTGCAAGGCTGTTTATAACCATCTGCTTTCTCCGCTAGAAGATTATGCTATTCCTATCTTTGGGTTACTTCCCATATGAGAGATGCACTTACTCAGGCTGTTGCTAAGCTTGGAAATTCGCACTCTATGGGGCAAAGAAGTCACAGACTACACACAGACATCCAAGTCCATAAGTTATTCAAGAACTGGATATAGCATCTACACCTGTCTTCGCTTTCAATCCAGCCCTTATCCACTCATTCCATAGCCTAAAACCTGAATGATCTCTATCGTATTTGTGAGACACAGGGAGCATAAACTAACATTTTGGGGTCTACACCACAGAATGTACCCGAGGACAGCAGTTGAGTATTCTCTTTATTTTAGTTTTTTTAATGTTTTATTTATTTTTGAGAGAAAGGGAGAGAAAGGCAGAGTATGAGTGGGGGAGGGGCAGAGAGAAAGGAGACACAGAATCCGAAGCAGACTCCAGGCTCTGAGCTGTCAGGACAGAGCCAAACACGGGGCTCAAACTCGTGAACCGTGAGATCATGACCTGAGCCGAGGTTGGACGCTTACCTGACTAAGCCACCCAGGCACCCCCACCTTAATTTTTGTTAATGTTTATTCATTTTTGAGAGAGAGCGAGAGACAGAATGTGAGCGGGAGAGGGCAGAGAGAGGGGGAGACACAGAATCCAAAGCAGACTCCAGGCTCCGAGCTGTCAGCACAGAGCCTGACGTGGGGCTTAAATTCACAAACTGTGAGATCATGACCTGAGCCCAAGTCAGACAATTAACCCACTAAGCCACCCAGACACCCCTCTCTTCGCTTTAATGGCAAAAGTTAGAGACTTTGTCCTATGGAGGGCTTCAGTACCCTGTTGGTCAAGCAGTAACATAGGTGATGTTGGGGGAGTGTTCAGGGTTTATTTCATGGGCAGAGAAAAGATGGCAAGTTTAAAGGCAGAGCATTTGTGTGTTTGGGGGCATTGACTACCTGGGATTGCTGAAACAGAAGAAGAGGGAAATGTCAAAAAGGACATGGCATCTGACGTCAGAGTTTAAGAGAGAAAACCTCTAATGAGTCCCCAAACTGCATGAATATGTATTCATTCATTCATTCATTCTGAAGGAACTCAAATCATAGAATTCTTCTCTAGAAGAATTGGGACTAAATTTTTCCCCATGAGCTGAGCAATAACATAAACGTTTAAATCCTACATGCTTTAGTACATATTGTGATTTTTACCAAAGCCAACTTCACCTGAATTAGGCAAGAACAGGTGTTGAGTAAACTTCCAGCAGCAAAATAATTTTATTTTGCATGTGTGCCGTTTGGTAAAGTTTATATTAACGTTGAATTTGTCCGGCATTTAAAGTCAATGGGCTGCTGTGATTACCCGACACAACAGTCTGAAGTTTAAGGGACTCTTTTAAGTACATCTGAGTGAGAATGTTCATAAGTGCTTGTGAATTGAAGCTGCAAGTGGCTTAATCTAAATCACAGCATGGGTAATTGCAGTAAATCCTCTGCACATAGCCAACAATTCACCAGAGGCCAGATCTGTGACAATCTTGTTCTCCAGCCAGGAATTGTGAATGGGTTTCTAAAAAAGGCATTTTTGCATTTGTGAGCTCATAGTGGCTTTAATTTCTGATTAGGGTATCTTTAAATTAAACATATTTGCTCCATCAAATAAAATATAGGTCATTATTTTTCTTTCAGAATAATAATAAATGAATAGTAAAATGGCATTTAAAAATACTTTAAATACTCTGATTCAAGCTGCCATAAAGGCTTAAAACAATATGCAGGTCTAATTTGTTATGTGAGTATTGAAATTTTTAATTTGACTGGCCAGGTCCTGGCTGCATGCCATGAATTTGGAGATAGGAACAGAAGATTTAAATAAATGGCACGGCCGTTTTACAGGTTATTGCAAGTCAATACAGGAAGCAGTTTTGTGACGTTAATGCTGAGTTACAGACTACTTTCATCACACAGCAAATATGAATATTATGAACATCAATAAATGTTATTAAACAAATGTGCTTTCCTGCATTTGGACATTGCGTGTCAGATGCCATGTGTAACAACAATTGGTGAATTAGAAGATAAATATGGGCACCTGGGTGGCTCAGTTGGTTGAGTGCCCAACTCTTGATTTGGTCTCAGGTCATGACCCCAGGGTCATGGGATCAAAACCTGCTTTGAGTTCCGTGCTCAGAGTGGAACCTGCTTGGGATTCTCTCTCTCTCTCTTTTCCTCTCTCTCTCTACCCCTTCCCCCCCACTGGAGCTCTTCCTCTAAAAACAAAACAAAACAAAACAAAACAAAGATAAATACATTTGGGGTCTAAATATATTTTCACCTATTTTAAGGGGGCTAGACATATTACTGAGGACATGAAATGGTTTATGGTATGACTGCATTGGGATTGTTTCAATTTGAAAGAAGAGGCTTACTGTACAATATATGGAACAAGATATATCAGAATGGGGGTAAGTTCCAGTTTCCAAAATGGTTTTAAGACATCTCCGGTAAAAATTTAACCTAATCATGCAAGATATGAATACATATTCATACAGTTTGGGGAATCATTAGAGGTTTCCATATCACCCATACCACATTCTAATTTTTCCCTCCAACTAATGTCAAGTTTCAACACGTAAGGACTGGGGACTTTTTTTTTTCCTGCTGCACACGAGCATCAACTATAACAATCTAGTGGCCAAAAATGTATGTTTTTAGAGTTTGTACATGAACTGTGTCTCTTCCTCAGCCAGCACTCATTTCTCTTCAACTTTACATATTCCAACATAGTATCATCAGTACTTTCTAGTCATGACTATATATTGATTAGCCTGAAGAAGCCCCATAACAAATAGAGCTATGTTGACATATCATCTTTTGCTGCTTTTGGAGATTTGTTTTTCCTTTGGTATGAATCTGTCAGATATTGTCAAATTCATCACATTACCTTGACTGTATCTTCTTACTGTTAACTGGGAAGAATTCTACACTACTCTTCTCAGTTTTAGAATGAGAACTGGATTTCATTCTCAGACTTCCCCAATACTCTGATTGTCAAATCTAGGGAAGCAGGAATCTTCTGCTACTCCTAGATGCTCAAGTATATAAACTAATATGCCCAGCGAAGGGACCCCATTCCCAATCATTGTCATTTACGGTGTTACTCTCACACTGTTGGATTCCCCAGTGCACTCAGCATAGCATGAAACAATGCCAGGAAGGATTTGAGTTGTCAGGAAAAATCTCAGCCTCTAATTTGTTGGTAAAGCATGACTTGGGCACTCAAGTATGTGTAAAGATTGTATACAAACTCATTGCCTCTTTATAACCCATGCTCTGTTTCTTCCACAGACATTGTCCAATGTATTGTCTGTCTTTTCATCTCTTTGAATCTCTCTCTCTCTTGTTCTTTCTTTCCACTTCACTGACAAAGCTTCACTACATCTAAGACGTAACAGATACAGCTCTAAATATAGAGGTGTATCCGTCAGAGGTGTCGAGGGGGTGTGTTTACAGTCCAATGTGTTACTGAAAAAATGTTCCTGAGAATGAATGTACTGCTCTGAAGGAACAGAGACCACATGTTCTCCCCTCAAAATGAAAGTAGACGAAAAATAAGATGAAAGGCTCTAAGGTTCTCCCACCTCAATGTTAAGGTGGGTTTGTAAGTTGCAGAATCTCCCCTAACTTGCAGATTTCCCCAAGTTTGTCCTTCCCTACCCACAGATATAAGCCGGGCTCTCTGCATAAGATCTTAGCAGGGCCAGGTACTCAGAAGAAAATTCATCCTGACCTGAAATGTCAAGGCATAATTCTGTGGTTCGTAAGATGCTTTTATTTTATTTTTATTTATTTTTTTATTTTTTTAATGTTTATTTATTTTTGACAGAGAGACAGACAGAGCATGAGCAGGGGAGGGGCAGAGAGAGAGAGGGAGACACAGAATCGAAAGCAGGCTCCAGGCTCTGAGCTGCCAGCACAGAGCCCGACGCGGGGCTCGAACTCACAGACCGCGAGATCCTGACCTGAACCGAAGTCGGACGCTCAACCAACTGAGCCACCCAAGTGCCCCCGTAAGATGCTTTTAAAACTCCACCGTGGTGTGTCATGTTTATCCCTGAGCTGCTTTTAAAACATATTTGCATATAGCAAACCTCTAGGAAATCTCGTCTGCTTCGTCCATATTTCTTCATGAAGGTCTAACTGTCATTAGAGGTTCTAACACACAGAAGAACTTATGCCTGTGAAACATGAGATCGAGAAATAGGAGAGAGTGAATCAATAATTCAACCAAGCATGCAAGACAGGATCCTTTAATTCTAGTCTGCAGAGGACATTTTGTATCCTTTCAAGTTTTTGAGTTCTGTAGGTGAAGCTAATTCCTCTCTCCCTCCCATCCACAGTCCTTCTGAGATGATAAATTGCGAACTGCAATCACACACCTGCACATGAGATCTATGAAGTAGGGAAATTTAGCTTTTAGTAGGACTAGCCGAAGACTAGAGATACCAAGAGTGGAAGTTATACAAATCCATTAACCCAAACCATCACGTAAAACACGAAGACCAATAAGCAAAATACAAGACAGATACTAACTTTACATATTTCCTTTGGATAAAGAGAAACTCAAGGGATTTAAGGATTTTTTTTCTCAAAATGTAGTTTTCTCTCAGCATCCATGCAGCCCTGACAAAAGAAAAGCAAAAAACAAACACAAGACAAGAAACGGGAAAATATATAATCTCAGGGATTATATATAGATTAGATATACGCTATAAAGAGAGGGAATGATCTGCAAAAAAAAATACCTCTTTTGGAAACTCTTTTCAAAGTAGCACACGACCATATAATCGTTTGGATTAAATTTATAAAATTTCTTATCTGTATCATCATGTGCTCCTTTTAATTGGTAGAAATTTCTAAATTCATGAAATTGTTTTGCTATTAGAGTTGCTTTCAGATATTAAGGAAGAGAAGTTTTTCAATTCTTTGTATCTTTACAAAAATACAATATTCTAGCTGTAGGATTATTTTATCTCAAAACTGGGGAACTCCGGGGCTACTCTTAAAGAATATGCAGCGTCAAGTCTCCTGTGAAATATTTTGGTCATGGCTTAATCAGTATTTATAATCCTGCAGTGTGACGAACCTTAAAGCGGTCATGCTATTGTATTGTAGGAAGACTGTGCAGGAACTCAGTCTTGAGAGATGCAAAACAGCCACAATCAGAAAACATAGGTGAGAATTAATCTATTCTGAAAAGCATGTAAAAGAGACAGTTGGGGTCAAATGAGTAAAAAATGAAGGGAGAAGCTTCTCGCCTGCTGTGAGAAGCCTGCCTGTCTCTCTGCTTAATAGGTTTTCAGGTCACTTGCCCATCATATTGTTCTCTTTTAGGTAAATAACCCAATATCAACGATTTTTTTTTTAATCTGAGCTGATATTATTCTTCCACAGCCAGCGCATCCTGCTTCTTTGATAATCTTCCTGATCTCGGTAAATGGAGACTCTTAGCCTCCCGCCAAGTGTTCAAGTCCAAACCCTTAGAGCCGTCCATGACCCTCTCCTCCTTTCTTACTTTACGTTCCATCCACTCGTAAATTCTCTAAGAGCTACTTTCAAAATTATCAGAATATACACAGAAAGTGAACATTTCTCATGATCTCCTCTGCCGGCACCCTGGTCTGAGTCACCATCCTCAGTCAATGTAAATATGGATGTAGATTTCCAACTGGTCTCACCTCTTCCCCTTTGGCCCTCCATTCCTTCTTCTCCATCCCCTTGCCTCGCTGTCTCAACACAGTAGTTCAGAGAGATTCGGTATAGCATGAGTAAGATCCTTCACTCCACCTTGAAGCCTGCCAGCGGCTCCCCATTTTAATGTCAGTGAAAACCAAAGTTTTCCCAAAGAGCTGTGACATTCTAACCCTACCTCCCAACTCCTAGCCCCCCCATCTCTAAGAAACCACATCCTATCCCATTATTGTTGCTTATTTCAGTTCAGACACATTAGTTTGCTTGTATGGCACTGATGATCCCCTCTTCTTGGAATATTACCTATCCCCCCACTACAACCTCCCCCAATATCTACATGATTCACCACCTCTGCCTCTTCTGTCTTTTGTTCACCTGTCACCTTCTCAGTAAGTTATCCTTGACCACAGTATTTAAGAATTTAATTCTGCTTCCGCCCCAGAACTCCCTACCATTTTTTATTTTTCTTTGTTTGTTTGCTTGTTTTTTCTATTTAAGATTAAATATTCCGTTAAGGATAAAAATTGTCTTCACAATTTTCATGGAAAGTGCAGGGACTTTTTAGTGGAAGTGTTTACAATAAATCAATCCTTTAGAAAATAACCTCTTCCTCTTTTGCAATTATTATTTTTGCTAAATGTCCTAAATATTATAAATTTTACCAAGATATTTGGTTTTTTATCTCCCCTCCCTAAAACATAAGTTCCACTACAGTAGAGGCTTTTGCCTCTTTTATTAACTCCAATATGCCCAACATTTAGAGATTGCTGGGAATCTATTTTTGTCTTATGAAAAAAGTTGAATAATTGCACTTTGGGTTTTATGATTTTAACCAATGACAGGCTTATTTTGTTTGTTCTTTTCACTTTTCACTTATTATTTATCAGACTATTATATGTCAGGCCTTGTGAATTAAAGGGGCTGTGAACATAAGCACAGGGAAATTTCCAGCCTCGAAAATTTCAGATGTTTTTCACTGGATGTTTCTGCTGAAAATGTTGAGATGGGTCACAATATCTCTTTCTTCCTCTTCTATCCCCAAACCTCCTGAAGGCAAAATTTTGACTCTTTTGGTTCATTTTTGTTGCCCATTTACTCAGTATAGGGCATTGGATACTTGTGGGCATTTAATAAATATTTTGTATGGATGATCTAACCTTCGATAGAATCTCTGCAAAATAAGGAAGCTGGTTTAAAATAGGATCCCTCAGTTTAACAATATCATTATTTTGGACAACACACTAGATGCCAGTAGCACTGCCCCAACCCTCCAGGAGTGGCAACCCAAAATGTCTCCAAATGTCCCCTGGAAGCCAACTCATCTACAGTTGAAAATCACTGGTTTCAAAGATTCTAACATTTTATAAAATATGACTTTGAACTTCTCATCAACTATTCTAATGGATCATCCAGGCTTCTTATTCTCTCTCCTGCTATCCTGATTTCAACTACCAAAGATTTGCTGTCATCCACATGCCAGAATAAAAAGATGAAACATCAGTGAGTTGCTCTACATTGCCCTGGTTTAAAGTTAATGAGTAGAGCTTTAATGTTTCTGTACTCACTGCTCCTTTTAAATTATCTTTGCCATCACTCACTATTAAGGATATTGCTTTCTTATTATACGTGCAGAGGTGATATTTCAACTGCCAAGAACATCGAGGTGAACTGGCCTGCATGTCGAAACAGGAAACTGTAATACCTATCAAAAAGCTAATGAAATAAACACTTTGTTTTCTCTAATGTTATCCAGTTCTCAAGAGGCTCTTGACTGGTAGTGTATCTCAGAGTCAAATATGGAATTGTCAGGTTATCACGGCAAGAGCATCAAACATTTTGTATTCATATCTTCAAATTTGTGAAATAAAAACGAGCATAATGTCTTGATTGTGAAAACATGTGCGCATTGAATGAAATAGTGCAGAGAAGGGGAAAAAAATCTTTCCATCAACTACCTTTTTCTTTTACAATGCTTCAAACAATTAATCAGCAAAATAAAGCAAAACAAAGCAAAACAAAAACCTGAAACTAGTTCTTCAGGGAAGTTCAGCCTCTGGAGAGCACCAATCAAATGATTCTAGAGACATTTCAATTTAGTGTTCTTCAAGTTCCCATTAAGTCACAAACAAATTGGAATGTTGTTAACTCAATATACACTGGCTGTGGAGGAGGTGGCACATTTCTGAAGTCAACCATCAATTTGAAAGTTTGTACAAAAAGTGAAAGATTTCCACCTTCGTGCCCCTCTTTACCTTATTTCTGCCTCCCCATTACTCATATCATAAGCAGAGAAATCGTTAGTCAAAACTACAAATCTAAAGTCAGTCTGAGAGTGCAACTTTGTTCTTTAGATTTGAACTCTGGTTCCTATGTCTATTTGGATAGACTAGCACAAGCCACTACAGCAAACCTCCACAATCTCAGCAGTTTAAAGAAACAAAGACTTGTTTTCCTCATGCTACATATTCACCTAGAGTAAGCAGAGGTGTCTTCACATTTTCTTCATTTGGGATCCAAGGTGATGGGGTTTTCATGATATGCAACACTGCTGACAGACAGGGAGAGCATGTGGAACTATGCGCTGATGCTTAAAGGCCACGTTTGGTTGGCCAAATCAAATCTCATGATTGTGGGGCACCTGGGTGGCTCAGTGGGTTAAGCATCCGACTTTGGTTCAGGTCATGATCTCGTGGTTTTGTGAGTTCGAACCTCGTGTGGGGCTCTGTGCTGACACCTCAGAGCCTGGAGCCTGTTTGAGATTCTGTGTCTCCCTCTCTTACTGACCCTCCCTTGCTTGCACTCTGTCCCTCTCTCTCTTTCAAAAATAAATGAACATAAAAAAATGCATGATTGCACCTCACTTCAAGGAGAGTGAGAGGCGGCAAGCCTTCTTCCATGAGCCTGCCAGTAGAAGAGTGAGAAATAAGGTTGAATAGCAGTAATGTCTATCTCAGATCTCCTTGTCCTTCAGAAGTGTTATGCTCTGTTCTCCCATCATTTATACATAGCCTACATATCATTAATTTCTCCTGCTTCTGAAATCTCTACGATGATAGAAAAAAAATATGTAATGGATTATGTAATCTCAACTCAGGAAGAACTGCATATATCAACTTCAGACAACGTGTTCTATTTATCTTTGTATCCTCAGCACCTAGAACGTCTGAAATGAAACTTACAGGCACTCAGTCATGGTTGTTGGGGGAAAAAAAAAACAGATTGAATAAATGAGTAATTTTAAAAGCACAGTAAATTAACATCATCTCTGAAAGTTCAATCTAAAAATGATGAGATAATTCCTTTAAAATCAGACAGAAAGTGAAAAATATACAATTTAGAAAGAATGGTGTGCCAGAAAGCTTTCAGTTTTAGTTTTTTTCTGATAATAACAAAATTATGGCCTTCATTAATTCTGCTATGAGTCTTATTCTCTCACTATACTCTTTCATCCTTGGTGATATGGTAGAATCGTGAGAGTAAAAGCCATATGCATCGCTTATTTTTCTATTATGGTGTAGACAGCACCTTGATCAAGGTTCATACAAAATTGATAATCAATGGAAATTTGTTGAATGACTTCCTTCACTATTGAGACTGAAGATATTCTCCATATAGTTATAATCCCCAATTCTATAGATCTAATCCACATCTCTGTTAATCTTAAACGTGCATACATATTTCTTATATATGTGTGTGTGTACATATATACATGTGTATATACTTATATGTTTAGATATGTATTCCTGGATCAGACAACTCAACTTGTTATTCTATGGGAACCTCAACTTATGCAAGTCCAAAACTGAACACAAAGCTGATTTTCTTCTCACCCTTGGAATTTAAATAAAATTAAAAAAAAATGTATTTACTTCTTCCTGCAGGAAAAACAAAATACTAAGAAAGGTAGTTATCTTAAAATCCACAGGCCAAGGCCCATTGGATTCTATGTCATCAAGCTGAGTCTGCCACTTATTTTCTTTAATATTAGATATGGAGCTTAGGTATTAGTCCATTTCTAAATTTCTATTGATTTTATAATAACCCTCTTGGAGGCATCATAGAAGGTGTCATTATTTCTATATTGTAGATGGGAAAATGGAAATTCTAGTGCATTAATTGATTTGCCCAAGGTCAGTTGATCATTCTACAAGAGCAGAGAGGAGCATTCAGTTTCCTCATTGCTTTTTGCAACTCTACATGGAAGTTTTTCTGGGAGATACAAAAGTGAGAAAAGGAACTTCTAAGGTTTTACATCTTGGAAGATCAAATCTAGAAATTATGTAAATGAAAATTATAATGATAGTTTGCCCTTGAAGAATTTCTTGCTTTTTCTATATCCACCATTCCTAATAATAGATTTTCATTTCAGTATTCCTGATGCCCAAAGCATTGGCCATACACTTGTAAGACAAATAGTGAATTCTTAAAAAATAAAGATTGTGAGAAAAAAAATAACATAATTATTATGAGGCTGTTTCCAACATGCTTTTACATGCATTAACTCATTTTTAATGATAATTTTACTTACCGTTACCTACATATTGTTTTCTGACCGCATAGTAAATGTTCAACTGTATGAGTGAGTCTAAATAATTTTTAGGTGAGAGAAAGTACAGTGCTGTCACAGAGTTTTAAGCAGTTCTAGAAATTCTGCTTCGAGTTTTGTTAATATTTTTAATACCTGTTACTTCTAAGATCTATAGCTATCTTCCATGATACTGTATTGATTTATAAAGACATTGAGAGAGAGAGAGAAGAGAGGGCAAGCACTGGGAAATGTTTGTTGGAATTGTGGTTTTTACTTGAAATTCTATACTTCATTTTGGTCCTTTCCCAAAATCAATCTTGGGTTAATCATTTTCTTACTCCATATCAAAAGCCAATTTGGGGTATTCATTTAAAGTTTATTTATTTTGAGAGAGAGAGAAAGAGCATGAGTGGGGCATGAGCAGAGAAAGGGACAGAGAATCCAAGGCAGGCTCTGGGGTGTCAGCACAGAGCCTGACTTGGAGTTCGATCTCACGAACAGTGACAACATGACATGAGCTAAATCAAGCGTCAGATGCTTAACCAACTGTGCCACCCAGTCACCCCTGATTTGGGGTTTTCATTTAGAAAGTACATTTTGGTAGAATCAAGAGTGAAATAAAGCAATTACAATTGTTTTCAAAAACGTAGACTATGCATTTAACTATAGGCACAGTTTAGTCTACAGTTTATTCTATTCCCCCATTTCTCTTGGTACGTCTTAGCTTCATATTGAATCTAGAACATCTTAGGCATGATCTGTGTGGTATGACAATAGAAATTTCAGTAGTTTTGGTTGTAGTTTTTTAATTTTCTTCCTCTTTAAATAGATACAGGTTTATATCTATTTAAAGATCTATTTGTATATACAATATTTGGGCATTTTTCCCTTTTGTCTTGTGAAAATGAGGCAAATATTTGGTTGGCAATTTGTGGAAGTAGCAATCTGACAGTATGTTTAAACCTGACCATGGAACTTGCAAATTTTTTTTTTTAACTTGCATGGCTGAAATCACTTCATTTCTTTACACTTAAATATTTTCTCTGGAAAATGGGAGAAATAATATTGACCTTAGTCACTGTTAACTAATAAAAATGATTGCCATACTCTTAATAGATGCAAAGTGCTATGCAAATGTAAATGTTAAATGAGGCAATAAGTCTTATGGGATATTTTCTGCTCTGTTAAAATGCTTGGATGTACATCTCCATAAAAATCAGTTCACATTACTACTAAAGATGTCCTGTTAATGAAACCATGGTAAAGTGCATTGATTTTTGAATGAAAATGTGGATTACTCCTTCTATATAAAGCTAACATATTTGAAAGACGTTTGTAGCAGAAGTCTATTTTAAAATGTATGCCCCATGAATGACCGGTAAAAGACTGAGCAGATCATTTGAGCCAAAGATTAAATATATATTTTTTTAAAAATAATGCTTTGATTATATATCATAAAGCTTCCATTTCTAATTCCATTATCACCTAACATCACTAATACAAGTATCTGACATACATATCACTCAACAGTCCTTGGAAAATTTACTTATCTAGTAGAGCAGTAGAGTTAGAACAAAGAATTCTGAATGTAAAGTTTGTGCAGTTAGTTTAACTGCCCTCTGTTGCTACAAGACAATTTAGAATCACCTGGGTATTTATAAATAAAAATTAACATAATACTGTCAATTTTGAGCACCTGATGTAGACTGATCATCATAATGGCATCACCATTGGAGATGTATTATGATAATCATTTTATAGGTGAAAAAACACAGGCTGAGGGGTGTGCTTCCACAAATACACAAAATTTGGTGGTATGAATTATAAATTTATAAATTAAATTTACAAATTATAATTTGTTAAGTTCAATTTAACAAACTAAATTTATTACGTTCAATGTAACAAATTATAAATATAAATTTCATCCTATGTCTATATAATTTGAAAGATTCTGGTTGTTTTTTTCCTACTGTAGAATGAATAAATATAGTGAAAGTGTATACACTCATATATCGATATAAAGATAATGAAGCATATACCTTCACAGCAACATCTGGACTAGTTTGACCAAACAACCAAGCACCAAAGCCCAGTCAAGTTGACACATAACATTAATCATCGCATACCTATGTCGTACACGAGAAAATAGATTATGTGATCTCCACCATGTCATGCAGCTACTAAATGACAAAGTCAAGAATCAAATCTGGCACGTTGTTCCCTAGTCTGATTTTTTTCATGTTTATTTATTTATTTGGAGGGAGAGAGATGGCACAAGCAGCAGAGGGGCAGAGAGAGAGGGAGAGAGAGAACCCAAAGCAGGCTCCATGCTGTCAGTGCAAAGCCTGACATGGGGCTTCATCTCATGAACCCCAAGTTCATGACCTGAGCCAAAATCAAGAGCCTGATGCTTAGTCAGCTGAGCCACCCACAGGCCCCCCCAACCAAGAGTCTGAATTTTTAACTACTACTCCAGTCTGACCCAGTCATCCTGCCTTCTGTTTGCCTTTCAGCCCAATGGAAGATAAGAGGGGAAAAATGACATTTGGGGCTTCCATTTGATCCTGTGGGGAGGGGATGATATGCTGCCCTTGTAGCATTGTATCAGAAATGTTAATTTTGAATGTTCATTATTGAAGGTGATTAAAAGAAACATTTGATAATCACTTGTAAATGCATGAATACATACAGGGATCAGAGACCCAAGGTGCATCCATTTCAATTCTGCAAGCTGAAGGGTGCCTGTCATAAACTTGTGAGTGCCTCTTTCATACCCAACCACCACACAAGAGGACAGGCACATGAAATTCGCAGAGTAAGCAAAGTTCTTTTCTGTTGATTAATTCCCTTACTATGGTCACTATCTACTGTGGCTTTGCATAATTGCCAGATTTTTTGCCAAGTACCCTTCGTATTGTCAGGTGGTCAAATAATGAACAGAAATCTTATTATATGATTTGTTACATTAAATTAAATGGCAGGGGTGCCTGGGTAGCTGAGTCCGTTAAGCTTCTGACTTTGGCTCAGGTCATGATCTCGCAGTGCATGAGTTCAAGCCCTGCATCGGGTTCTGTGCTGACAGCTCAGAGCCTGGAGTCTGCTTCAGATTGTGTCCCCCTATCTCTGTTCCTCCCCGACTCTCACTCTTTCTCTTTCCCTCTCTCTCTCTCTCTCTCAAAAATACATAAACATTAAAAAAATTAAAAAATATGAAATGGCAGTGCATGGTAATTACTTAGAATGGTAGCTGAAAATAAAAGTCGGTCATTATTACTAGCATATAATTAATATTATCTATCACTTTTAAAATTCATGTAAATATTCAAAACAGTGACTTCCAAGTCTTAGCTATTATTTTATTTGTTTTCTAGTTTGGATGTTAACAAAAACAGAACTATAAGCTAAGACCTATTTTTATCAACAGTCTCAATTGAAACTGACAGCAGTATTCTGTATTTCTATAAAATATTATTTTACATTTTGTTTTCAGAATGTAGACAGAAACTATGAAATTCTTTTATGTTTTAAAGTTAGTTTATTTTTATTTATTCATTTATTTATTTAGAGCACATGAGCACAAGCAGGAGAGGGGCAGAGGGAGAATTCTAAGCAGGGCTTGGGGCTTGGTCACATGACCAGAAGATCATGACCTGAGCCAGGGTCAAAGGTCAGATGCTTAATTGACTGAGCCACTCAGGCATCCCTGAAATTTTTTCCTAAAACTAGCTTGAAAACTGAAGTTGAAGGTTTTAGAAGAGCAACACTGAGAGAAGATTTAGTGATGCCACTGGATGTTGCTAGACTTTGTTCAAAGGACAAACTTGAACCCTATCCATCAGGAGGAGATTTTTGTTTACAAATTACTTGCAATCCTTGTTTGTGGATCCCAACTTAATAAAATTCATACCTCTTAGACTTCTTCTATTTTACCTCATCTCTGTTTATCTTTTTTGACTCCAGAATTACCAGGGGAAATTTTACTTCCATTTTATTCAGAGATTGTAATTAACTCATTCCCTACTAAAGCTACTTGACAACATCTTATCTCTTAATTTTCATGTTCTATGATCATGCTGTGAAGATATAAACCATATACAACCTTTTAAAGACAATATTTTCTTTTCTAAGATAAATTGCTTCTTCCTATTTATGTACACACCTCATCAAATGACTCAACTTTGTTTCCCAATCTCTGGAACTTCTAGTTACCTGTAGGAGGATACACCAACTTCTGCTGTTATGAACACTGCGGAATGAGGGAAAGGTGAGTTCTAGGGCAGAGAGAGAAGGTAGAAGCAGGAGGAAATGACTAAGCAGGTAGAGCTTGAGATCACCCATCCAGTGATTGGTCAATCCCAATGGATCTCAGTACAAATCAACTGTGAACTTGCTTCAAATCAAGATTTTCAGATTCCATCACTAATAATTCAAATTCATTAGTTCTGTTGAGAGCTTTGAATTTTTTGTTTTCAAATAGTTCCAAAGATGAGCCATGAACTAGCCTAGAGGAAAACTGATCTAGTAGCAGAGACCCTTGGTTTTCAAAGACTTCCATTAGCTCAGGGGCTTCTGGTTCATGTTCTCCACGAAATAAAAATTACAAATATACAATGTATGTCTCGTTCAACACTTGTATTTATTTCATGTATTTCCATTTATAAATGCTTTAGGGATTATTTATTGGGTTCTTTGACATCAAATATCCCACTTTTTCTCGTTTCCATTCTTATTCTTGTTCTACCAAAGTTGGTTTGACCAAATGTGATCCCTAACCAGCTCACCATTTCTATGCTATCAGCTGTGCAGTAATGTCACATTCAGAATTCTGACATCTTTCTTACCTTCTTATAAGCATGACCTTATTTGGGGCTTATCTCGGCCTGGGAGCCCATTGTAGCTTCACACTTCTAGGCCACTGACATTCGGTACAAAACAGAGACCATCGGCTGGAAACAGATGAAGACTAATGTGGGCTAACTTCAAGGTCTGGATATACCTCTCTCGTTGTTTGCTGGTTGACAATCCTCTTTCTCACAAATCTGTAAGGACAATGCGCAACATGTGTGACTACATAAGATAGAGAACTGGAAATTTCCATCTCCCAAGGCTGCACATTTGCCCCTTCACCTGAGACGATGGGGCTTTTAGCGTCTTGGCATCCATTCATTCAACTCAGATGACATTTCTTTTGTCATCTGTATTAATGGATGTACAATAACCTTATGGAAGTATGAAAGGACATCTCAAAAGGCACTCCAGCTTTGCTGCTATTTCTAGTACTTTCAGAAGATGACATGACTGATGAATCAGACCTAATGGAGCCATAGGCACTGTCAGTTACAAATTTGTGGTAGATTCACTGCTGCTAGTTCATATGTCAGGAACACAGTGCATTTTTTTCACCTCAGACAATAACTTAACATTAACTTTAAAAATCATCCTTAATGAAAAAAATAGGACTGATATGATCACAAAATTACAATCCAAAATTACTCCTGATGTTTCTGTTTCAGAGAAGCTAAAAGATTTATTAATATCCCTCAGTGACTATGTGGAACATCAATAACTGTGTATATAAATTTCCGAGGGATTTCTGGGAGCTTCAAGGCCAGGCTAGATATTTGATTTACAAACATTGATATAGAAGAAGGCTTTTAGAATAAAGAATACAAAAAGATTTGGTAATCACACAGTGTTTCACTCAAATGTTGACTATGACATCACATCTCAATTTGGGATATAACTATATAGTAAATAATGCCTCTCTTATAAGGCAATTGTGAGAATTACATTAATGTGTTAAATAACAAAAAATAATTATACCACAACTGGCCCATATACATTGTTTAGGAAAACTTTAAGTGCCCAACAAGTAAAAAAATAAAATACACAGAGAAAAAATTAACTGGGCACAATGCAATTTATAAAGAATTCAATAAATAATCAAGAACAGAATTAAGAAATATAATATCACACTTATAAATTTGAGATACATGTATATTAACTCTCACTACCAGAGGTTCTTTAATATTTTAGCAAAATGAGTTCGGAACTCATAGTTTGGTAAATTTTCCATATTTCATTTTGGAAATAATATGAACCAAAAGTACGTTTATATTTTTGACATGATAATCTCAACTATCAAGAAATGCAATATGGAAACAAAGTAGTACATATATGAAATACCTAGTTACATAAGAGTACAGTGCAAATAGAATGAATATTTTAGACATGCAGATACATAAATGATAGTACATTGGTAAAAAGGAAAAGCAGAAAGCAAAAACTAAAATAGTTGCAATGCTTACAATTATTTAAATATCAACAAGGGGGCATCTAGATGGAAGAAAAGTAAAAAAAAAAAGTTGTTCTTTGAACATTTTATTTTACTTCTCAATTTTTATTTTTTTAATTTTTAATTTTTTTTTCAACGTTTATTTATTTTTGGGACAGAGAGAGACAGAGCATGAACGGGGGAGGGGCAGAGAGAGGGAGACACAGAATCTGAAACAGGCTCCAGGCTCTGAGCTGTCCGCACAGAGCCCGATGCGGGGCTCGAACTCCCAGACCGCGAGATCGTGACCTGGCTGAAGTCGGACGCTCAACCGACTGCGCCACCCAGGCGCCCCTCAATTTTTATTTTTTTAATGATCATAGTATGGAGAAACAGGAAACTTCGGTTTTAATTTGCCACTGTTTCCCGCATGCCCCTGATATGTCCCTTAACTTCTCTGCATTTCAGTTCACACATTTATAAATTGCAGATAATGACTTTTGTATTAAGGATCAGTTGGAATCATATGAATAAAGGTCCCAGCCCCCAGCCTCCTTACATGGTAGATAATCGATCGATAGTTTACATGCTTTGCTTTTGCCACTCAGTCTGTTCACATGTCTAATAAGATGGGAAGGGAATGGACTGATTGATCTCCAGGGTGTCTCTCCATCTACAGTTAAAAGTTTTATTACAGCGTGTTTTCTAATATTTAGAATGTGAAGTCCTTAAAAATGGGATGCCTGTATTTTCTGCAGGATATATATGTATTAAAAAGTCATTTCCATACTGTCTTCTTAGAAAATTATGAAATTGTTTTCATAAAAGTACTGAAAATAAAATTAAACAAAAAGTCAACCCTGCTGCAGAGAATAGAGAGAAACACTGGTGATTTTTTAAAAAATGTGTATTTATGTTTGAGAGAGAGAGAGAGACAGAGTAGGGGAGGAGCAGAGAGAGAGGGAGACACAGAACCTGAAACAGGCTTCAGGCTCCGAGCTGTCAGCACAGAGCCCCACACAAGATTACGAACCTACATGAGGCTAGAACTTGTGGACTGTGAGATCACGACCTGAGCCGGAATCAGAAACTTAACCAACTGAGCCACCCAGGCAGCCCGAGAAGCACTGGTGACTTAATTATTCATAATAAACACCATCATTTCAGATAACATTAGAAAAATTAAAACACAAAACAGTAAAAACAATACAGCCTTATTTAATTAAGAATATATCAATTAAATGTGAAAAAAAAAACAATTTATTTATTCGTTTAAACAACTTCTGTAAGTCAAGCACCGTACCAATGACAAAATCAAAGATTTGCCTCAGCTTAAATGTAATGTTTTACTTTTGCAGCTTCTCGGGTAGTTTCCAGTGGAAATAGACTTCTGGTTTCTGAATGTTTTCAGTTTTCCCCATTCCTTCAAAGATGTGCCCTTTCATGCATGCACCAGTCAGAAAATGACTGGTTTAATGAGTGAAGGCAAAAATCTCTTCTAGGAGAACAGACTCTTTCCCCAACTTGGCCACAGTGCTGGCTGATGACCTTGTGGAGAATGCATATGGGAGATTACCCATTCCTATGAAAAAATAAATACATTTCTCATTATGTATCACTTTGAATAATAGAATACTAACGTCACAGTTGTTGTGGCCCAGGTTGTAAAAGTCCATGCTTTCAAAGTTGATTTTGGCTCTTTTTCTCAGCATGCACTTCTTCCCCCAGTCTAGGAGACTATTCTATCACTTAATGAATTTGCCAGTGACTTAAGGTTCTCTGTGGCCTATTTGCATCACATTTTATATGTAATGTTATGCTAATATATGTAAAGAAAAGTGGGAAATGGTTAATACTGGGGAATTTTTTAAGTTTATTTATTTATTTTGATAGACAGAGAGTGTGCGAGAGAGCCTAGGAGGGACAGAGAGAGAGAGAGAGAGAGAGAGAGAGAATCCCAAGCAGACTCCGTGGAGATTGATAGGGCGTCAGTCTCCCCAACCTGTGAAATCATGATCTGAGCCCAAATCAAAAGTCAGCGCTTAACCGACTAAGCCGCCCACACGCCCCAATACTTCAGAATTTCGATCCAGATTCTCCTGTGAGCTTGTTGAAAGAGTCTCCATATGATTCTCTCTGCTTCTGTGCACAACAAACAGTCTACTGAAATCGTAAATTAACCAACGATGGTTTTAAAATGTTGCAAACCCCATGTCTGTTTTGCCCAACCGCCATCTTGGTATCCCCATGTATTAATTTCATGGGGCTGTCGTGACAAAATTCCACACACTGGGTGGCCTAAAACAACAGAAATTTATTCCGTTGGAGTGCTGGAGGCTAGAAGTGAGAAATGCAGGTGTCAGTAGGGTCGATTCCTTCTGAAGGTTCTGAGGGCAAATCTGGGGCATGCCACCCACTCTCCTGCCTCAGTGATGGCTGGCAACCATTGGTGTTCCTTGACTTGTAGACACATCACTCCAATCCTTGCCTCTGTCTTCACGTCACTTCTCCCTGTGTCTCCGCGTCATCTTCCTCTTGTGTGTGTGTCTGTGAATTTGCGTGGCACCTTCCTCACTTATAAGGACACTAGCCATACTGGGTTAGGAGCTACCCCACTCCAGTCATCTTAACTTTACTAATTATATCTGAAATGAACTCATTTCCAAATAAGGTAACATTCAGGTACTGGTGGTACCTAAATACACTTTACTGTATATTTTGGGGCGGGGCAAAATTCAACCGGTAACACCCCCATTTAGGAAACATCTCCTTAAATGGCTCTTCTAAAGAGTGACCTCGCTGAGCCTCTTCCTGTTACAACCTTAAGCCCCACAGTTTTACCAGCTACCTGACTGCCATCTTAAAGACTAGAAAATCACACTATTAGTTTTGCTTTGTGGCATTTGTTACATAAAGACTATTTGAAACTATTGGGTCAACAAGTTATTCTAATAGACCTAGGCTATAACCTTATTGTCCTGTATATTGATTTTATTTCTCACGTGGCCAAAGACCTTGCATACAAAGAGTGAGACAGAGGCTCGTAACATTATACAAGGCCATCCATCACGCATCAGACTGGCATCTTCTCACACAGGTAAGGGAAGCTGTGATGCTCTAATCCCTGACTAATGCTCCCATTTTAAAAATCACCTGTAGACATCCATTAGCCAATATTTTGAGAGAGACAAGCCAGAGGAGACAGTTCTATCAATACTAAAGGGACTGCTTTTAAAAGTGACCTTGCTTATTGAGTACTCAGCACTGTAAAAGAGTAGCATTTTATACATACACACACACACTCACTTGCATACACATCCGCTGGAAAATGCTGTGTGGGGAAGAAAGCTCTAGAGAACGCTAACATGACGGTTAGCAGAAATGAAACTTGTTAAAACGTGACCTAGACCAACCTGCCATCGTATCAGTGGAGCAAAATCCTCTGTGAGGCAACAGAAGCATCACCCACCACCACACCAGACATCACCGGGTTGCATGCCTCTGTGTGTATTCTTTATAATTCATGCTTAGAGTACTATACATTTACAATCCTCTGGTGAGAAACTTGCCACTTGACTATGAACTTAAAAATCTAGGATATTAGAATCAAACATACTGAATCCCCCCACAAAATTTGACTCCATTGGAAGACAAACATTATGTGGACAGTAAGTCAAAGTAGAAAGAATTTCATATTGCTTAACAATCAACCATGTAACCAACTTCATTCCTTTAGTTTACTGATATTTAACTAAGTGAACATATGTTGTGTTAGTATTGATAAAGCCATTTTGTGAATCCTACATCAATTTGTTGTCTGTACTCAGACAGTATTACTTTGCGTATGTACAACTTGGTTGAACTACTTATAAGCAGGTGGAGGTTAAATAATTGCCTTTTCATATTCACAGTGACTCTAAATATCAATATGATCCAGCAATGAAAAGTACAGCATATACATGGGTTCATATAATCCATGAAATTTACATGTAACCAGCCTCACCATCAGATAATTAACCATTTTCAAACAAGGCTATAAGAGATAGATCCATATAACCCAGTATCTTTCTATTTTATATCTATGTAAAGTTGTACTTACATAGATAAATATATCATATAGATGACTGTATTATAGGTAACTCTATTATAGATAAATATATATTTATATCTATCTATACTATAGCTATCTATCTACTGAGTTGGTAGGAACTAGATATTTAGCAGGAGGGTCATTTAACCTCTAGGATTTTCTCACTTCCAACAGAGTGGTCCAAACGGTCTCTTACTTGTTGCAATTTCAAGGAGGATTGTGTTTGGAAGAAAAAAAAACAAACTTCAAAGCGTTTATAAAACTACTTCTACAGACACACGTTCCTGAAGCATTTTGTTCTCAGGAAATGTTTGCATTCCTTAAAATTACTGAAGACCCCAAAGAGCTTTTATTTATCTGTCTTATATTTTGTTTGCTTATTTTATTCATGGTATATAGTTTTTATTTTATATACATTTAATACTATATTTATATAAATAACATACCCATATTATTTATTTATATCATATCACTGATTTTACCAGTAATTGAATTGAAATGGAAGCAATTTAAAATTAAAATGTTTCAATGATTTAAAATTGACACTTCTTTATAAAAAATGATAATAAACTTGTCAGATGCTATTGTAAATAATATATACACATTTTATGATATATGACTACACTTTCCAAAGCAAAAATAGTAAGAAGAGTGACACTGCTCTACATGTTCACAAATCTTCCTAATTTCTTACTTAATAGAAGAAATCTGGATTCTTATATCTGCATTTGCATTCAATATACTGAAATGTTTGGGTCGAAGTGTATAAAGAAAACGAAATGTCACATACATGAGTATTTTGAAAACAGATGAATATTTTAATAGTATTTTTAGATAATGATGTATGTCCTTCTTTGATATACCACTGAAACTGTCCAACAATATTTATTTATTTACTTACTCATTTATGTATGTATGTATGTATGTATGTATTTATTTATTTATTTAATTTTAGAGAGAGAGAGAGGATTCCGAGCAGGCTCCATACTGAACTCTATCCCATGACTCTGGGATCCTAACCTGAGCCGAAATCAAGAGTCAGATGTTTTACCACCTGAGCCACTGAGGCGCCCCAAAACTATCCAACAGTATTTGTGAAACCACTTGTATACAAACGTAAACTGAGGCATATTCAAAATGTTTAGAGTTAACCTGTGCAAAATTTGATTCAAATCCAGTAGCAAACAATATAACAGATAGAAAGAAGCTTTGTGGAGCTATACAAATTCAAAGATTTTTATAGGCAGAAAGGAGCAGGATAGAGAAAGGTCTACTAGTTTAAAAAAAATTACTTGGTTATCGTGGTTTTTGCAAAGTTTCTTCCCTTTGGGGGAGGCTGGGGTCTATCAGGCACACTGCCTACCCAATGCTAAGCAGGTGATTTGTGATTGGTTTACGATTCCATTTCTGGCAGAGCACGAAGTAATTAAATCTTGGCTTGGTGACACGGAATTAGCATCCTGAAATCCATTTTGAGCCTGTTGTTTGGTTTTTAACACTTGCAATGTGGAATCTAAAACCACATTACAAAAAAAAAAAAAAAAAAAACACGTCATGTAACATTAGAATCCATTGGTTCATTCTGAACATAAAACGTGTATTTTACCCATACATGAATTTTCAACATCATTCATCTGTTATTAACATATGTTGACACTGTCTTATATGCATTTTCCTAAATAAATAAATAGGACACATTTTATTAGACAATACGAAACCTAATTCATATCACCAGTGACCTCACCAGAATTTTATTTTATTTTATTTATTTATTTGTTTATTTGTTTGTTTGTTTGTTTGTTTGTTTTGGGTGGCTGGGAGGTGTAGAGAGAAGGGGAGAGAGAGAGAATCCCAACCAGGTTCCACGCTCAGCATGGAGACCAATGTGAGGCTCATCAGAAAATCTTTAAGTCTGGGAAGTTTTCAAATTCAGACAGACAAATACAAGTTTTCCAAGATATGAATTCTTGCTTCAAATATTGAGTTTTATCATTGGCAACTGTGAAATAATAAGAAATATATGTATTGTCTCTGCCCCCTGGTTCCTGACACAAAGGTCCTGAAATCCTTGTAAATAGAGATGCTAGGAGAATCTTTCATTATAGCATTTAGTTTTTGACCCCAGTTTCCAGTACAAAGCCCTTAAGACCCTTGGAATGACTTATGTGATTAGAGCACTAAGAGCCTCTTTTGTTCTAATACTTGGTCTTTGACGCCGACTGTTGACAGAGCTCCTAAAGCCCTTAGAATTTCCTGGGTGATAGCAGTGCCTTTGTTCTAAGGAGACACCTCCGAGTGGGTTCCAGGATTGGGGCTGTCAGCAGAAAGACCAAGCAATGATTAAAAGCTTGGAATTTTCAGCCCCACCGCCATTCTGCAGAGAAAGGGGAGGGGCTGGAAAAGGAGTTAATAACTGATCACACCCATGTGATGAAGCTTCCCTAAATCCCCAATAGCATGAGATGTGGAGAGCTTCCAGGTTGGAGAATGCAATCATGTAACATGAGGGTGGTGCACCCCAACTGCATGGGGACAGAAGCTCTTGCACCTGAGACCCTCCCAGACCTTGACCTATGTACCTCTTTCTGGCTGTTTATTTGTATTTTTTTTATCATATCCTTCATTATATAATAAACTGGTAAGTGTTTTCCTGAGTTCTATGAGCTGTTCTTGTAAGTCATAGAGTCCAAGGGGGAGGAGGTCATGGGAACCTCCTATTTGTAGCCGAGTCAGACAAGCATTGCAGTTAACCCGGGGACCGATCGGTTGTCATTGGTATCGGAGTGGGGAACAGTCTTGTGAGACTGAGCCCCGACGATGTGGAATCTGGTGGTATCTCTGGGTAGGTAGTGTCAGAATTGAGTTAAATTGAAGAACAGCCAGCTAGGGTCCCAGAGAATCGCTTTGTGTGAGAGACTCCCACGCAGGTCTGGCATCGCAGGTGCTGTGAGTGTGGGGGTCATAGTGCGAGTGTAAAGGGGACACAGAGGAAGACTTGAGTTTTTCCTACCCAGAAACAAATACTGTCCGTTCTTCTCCCTGAAGCCACACACTCCGTTCTTCTCCCTGAAGCCACACACTCACTGTGATGTCCACTTATGAGGCGATGGGTTCCAAGGACCCACAGCTGGATAGCCATGTTGTGCTTATCCTGCTGAATTTTCCAAAAATGGCAATCCTTAAGAAATGTGACTAGTACAGCCTCGCAACACCCTCACATAGCAATTGTCACTGCATAAGCAATGGACTTTGGTCAGCAGCAGAAATGTTTTATCTGTACTTACCATTTCATCACATATAATACCCAAGGTTTCCTAGAAGAACTTTGTATTGCTTCATAAAGAACATTCTGAAGCGTGACTGATTAGTGTGTACGTGTGTAAGCGTGTGTGCAAATGCCTGCCAGGATACTTCTCTTCCATGGCAGTGAAGAATAGAGTGATCTAGCACGGTGTAGTGCCACTGCTTGAATCCATGCTAGAGAAACAGACGTCTTACCTACTCATTGTTTATGTGTCATCAGGGCAAATGTCAACGCAGTGACAAAGACAAATGGCATCTGCCTGCTATCATGAAAACAGTTTTGGTGTCCTCTTGCGTACTCTTTGAAGGGGCCTCAGGAGTCCTTAGAGGGCAATGGGACGTATTTTGAGAGTCGCTGCAGAGACCAGTAGTAACTAGAGAAGATGCAAACAGAATCCGCACCTCCCAATTGTATTTATACATTTACAATATTAACCTACACTTCCTATTAAGTCAAAATTCTTTGGGAAAGTGTACCTCCGTTCTAAATATTTTACTTTTCCCCTACTGTTTCAGAGAACTTTGATTGGAGGATTTCCCCCATTCAATATTGTTCAAATTATAATATGAAAAAACACAGATCAAATTTTTCCCTGGAAATTCTACAGAAATTCTACTTAGAAAGTGTTTACTTGACAAGATTCAGTTATGCACCTTCTTCTTTGCCCATTAAAATGGTCAGTATGTCTTGGAACAATTTGAACTGCAGCTTTTTACCCTTGGTCATGTTAACTGCAGAAATTCTCATTATGAAGATCAGATTTTTCTGGACAGTTTGACCATCTATCAAAAAAACATAGGAAAAAATTTTAATTACAAAACATATGATTTTATAACATGAATTGTCAGAAGACTTAATTTTTCCAAAATATTAACTGAAATTTCATATAGTGATAACCTTAGCCCTTAATGGATATTATTCCAGAAAGAAATACAAAACAGTCAATTTCTCTTCAACAGTGAATAAATTTGAGGTTAATCTGAGAAAACTATTTTGCCATAATTAGATTATATTCACAAAAAATTATTTTTCAAAAATCGAATATGTGTATATACGCATATATGTATGTATTATACTTATACATACATATATACACACATATATGTTACATATATATGTTTGTATGCATAATTACTTGCCATTAGCTATTCTATGTCTATTAATCATTGGATTCTGTTTTTAATTTTTTCATAAACTCTTTTCTGGAACCAATTCTTGCTTTAATCTTAGTTGTACTTAAGTGTAATATCACTGTAAATTTGATCTGTATCTTTTGCATGCTACAACTATAATTTTTGCAGATCCATTACATAAAACTTTGATAGTGATATCCTGTTAATTACTATGGACAGTCCATCATTTACTCATTTGGATATTTGTATCAGGCATGTTCTTGAAACTTGGAATAATAGCACAATATGAAGACAGATATGGTTCCTTTTTTACATACCTTCCATTCTATTGGGGAAGAAGGCAGAAGATAATAACTATGTAAACAAATATGATAATTTCAGGATTGATACATATCCTGAAGGAGATAAAACTGAAGCTTGACGGGGGGGTCTATTTAAAGAGGTTAGAGAAGGCATCTCCAATGTACATTCAAACTGAACCTTGAATGATGAGAAGTTGGCCTCATGGGGACCAAGAAGGGAGAGTCTGAGACACATGTTGTGATGTCTGGTAAGATCAGAATAAATGGGCGGTCATTATATAAGGCAACATTGCAGGCAATTTTTACCTTGATATAAGACAAAGTAAAATGGAGGGGCCCAAAGGCCACTTAATAAGGGTTTAGAAGAGAATTGAGCTTTAGAGCTTGAGAAAATATACAGAGCTCCTTCACGTTTGTATGTGAACTGGAGTAGAGAAATAGAGGGTAAAATGGAGAAGAATGTGGCATCCGTCGAAAACTACAGGGACATCTTGGAGATATTGAGGGTTCAGTTCCAGATGACCACAATAAAATGAACCAAATGAATTATTTGGTTCACCAGTGCACATAAAAGTTATGCTTACCCAGTATTCTAGTCTGTTAAGTGTGCAATAACATTATGTCTGAAGAAACAGTGTATGTCCCTTAATTAAAAAAAAAAAACAGTTTATTGCTAGAAAAAAAATGCTAACCACCATCTGAGCTGTCAGCAAGTTATAATCTTTCTGGCTGGTGGAGGGTCTTCCCTTGATGTTGGTGGCTGCTGGCTGATCAGAGTGGTTGTCGCCAAAAGTTTGGGTGGCTGTGCAATTTCTTAACATAAGGCGATAATGAAGTTTGTCACATTGATTCTTCCCTTTATGAGTGATTTCCCTGTTGCATGTGAGACTGTTTGGTAACACTTTACCCAAACTAGAACTTCGTTCAAAATCAGAGTCAGTCCTCTCAAACCCTGCCAGTGCTTTATCAACTAAGTTTATATAATCTAAATCCTTTGTTGTCGTTTCAACAATTTTCAAAACATCTTCACCAGGAGTAGATTCCATTTCAGGTAAACACTTTCCTTGCTCATCCATAAGAAGCGACTCCTCATCTGTTCAAGTGTCATCATGAGATTGAAGCAATTCAGTCCCGTCTTCAGGCTCCCTTTCTAATTCTCTTCTTGCTGTTTCTACCACATCCGTAGTCACTTCCTCCACTGGATCCCTGAACCCCTCAAAGTCCTCCAGGATGGTTGGAATCCACTTCTTCCAAACTCCAGTTAATAGTGGCATTTTGATCTCTTCCTACAAAAGTTCTAAATGCAGCTAGAAAAAGTTTAGAATATTGCAAGAGTTACCAAAATGTGACCCAGGCACGAAGTGAGAAAATGCTGTTGGAAACAATGGCACTGATAAATTTGTTTACATAAGGTGTGCCACAAACCTTCAATTAAAAAAGAAAAGAAAAGACAAGAAACAATATCTGTGAAGCACAGTGAAACAAAGCACAATAAAACAAGGTATGGCTTAGTTTAAGCTGATTATGCTAGAGCATGTTTTATGCTTATAGGAATTGCAGTAGGCTGAAAAACGGTCCCCCAAACATGGACACATATGTGATGGTTAATGTTATGTGTCAACCTGACTGAGCTGAGGGGTGTCAAGATATTTAATTAAGAGTTATTCTGGGTGTGTCTATGAGGGCGATTCTGGATAAGATTAATAATTGAATCAGTAGACCCGAATAAAATGAATTGCATTCCCCAGACAGTGGCTGGAACCATACCCTTGGCTGTCCTCAGTCTCCACCCGGTCAACTATAGATTTTGGCACTTCTCAGAGTCTGTAATCATGTGAGCCAATTCCTTTGGCTCACACACACAATATATATATATACATATATAGATCCATGCACACACACACACATATACACACACACCCTATACATCCTATTAATTCTGTTCTCTGGAGGACCCTGACTTAAACAAGTCTCTAGTCCCCTATAAATATGTCACTTAAATGACATAGGGAGTTTGCAATGTGATTAAATTAATAATCCTGGGAGATTAGTCTAGATTATCTCAGTGAGCCCAATGTAATTGCAAGGGTTCTTAAAAGAAGTAGGAGTGTCAGTGTTATACGCTGAATATCTGGATCCCTTGCCCTAAATTCGTATATTAAATCCTAAAGCCCATTGTGGTCGTATTAGGAGGTGGGTCCCTTAAGAGGTGATTAGGTCGTGAAGCCAAAACTCTCATAAATGGGACTGGCGCCCTTATTAAAGAGTACCCAGATGTCCCCGTTACCCCTCCCATCAAGTGAGGTCACAGCAAGAAGACAACTTCTATGAATGGAAGCAGGCTCTCATCAAACACCAAATCTGCCAGGACCTTTATCTAGGACTGTCCAGACTCCAAAACTATAAGAAACATTTTTTTTTTTTGCTGTTTACAAGACACCATGTAGTCTATGATAGTTTTGCTATAGCAGCCTGAACAGACTAAGACAAAAATTGCCAATGAGAAGTGGGGTGTTACTGTAGCAAACACCTTAAAGTGTGGAAATGGTTTGGGGACTGGGTAACGGGAAGAGTTTTGAGGTGCATGCTAGACAAATATTATCTTGCTGTGAAAGGAAAGTCGAGGATAACTCTGGGGAGGGTGCAGAAAGAAACAAGGGGAGCTGTGAAGGTCTCAACCTTTTCAGAGAGCACATGAGGAATCCTGAACAGAATGCTGTAGAAGTGTGGACAGTGAGGCTATGGGTGACGTTTCAGATGGAAATGAGGAATATGTTACTGCAAAACGGAGGAAAGGTCTTCTCTGTTATAAAATGGCCAAGGGCTTGGTGGGACGGTGTTTATGTCCACATAAAATAGAACTTGTGAGCAATGAAATTGGATATTTAGCTGAAGCTATTTCTTTTTTTTTCTTTAATACTTATATATTTATTTTTGAAAGAGGAGGGGGAGGGACAGAGAGAGAAAGGGAGAGAGAGAATCCCAAGCAGGCACTGCACTCTGTTAGCACAGAGCCCAACACGGGTCTATCTCACAAACTGTGTGATCATGACCTGAGTTGATATCAAGATTGATGATCAAGCTGATATCAAGATATCAAGTTGAATGCTTAACCAACGGAGCCACCCAGGTGCCCCTGAAGCTATGTCTAAGGAAAGTGTTAAAGATACATCTTGGGTCCTCCTTACTGTTTATACTACACTATGAGAAAAGAGAAATGGCTTAAAGATGGAATTGTTAATCAAAATGGAAACAGGACTTAAAGGTATAGAACATTCTCAGCCTTTTCATATTGTGAAGGAAGAGAAAGCCTTGTTGGGGAAAGAACACAAATGATGTGGCCCAGAGATTGGTTGATGAGAAAATTAGTATGGATTAACATTCTGAACAGAATCTAAGTGCTGTTCTCTAAGGCAATGGAAGAATGACCTTGAAGACAGTGCAAAGACCTTCAGAGGTGCCCTTCTCATCAAAGGCCCAGAAGGCAAAGGCTTTGAGGTAGAGTGGTTTTAGGGGCCACCCAAGTCTGGGAGACCTGGAGCACACTTTCTGGCGTCATCTCACCTGATGGGCTCCTCTAGCTGCACAGATTGCCACACTCCTAAGCTGCCCTGAGTGTGATTTCAGCAGGTCCCCATGCAGCACTGGCTACAGCGGCCACCCCTCCGGATAGAACAAACATCAAACTTTGGTGGCTTCTGCACTACTGTGTCTAGTGGTACACACAGGGCAAGGGCAGTGGCAAATGTGCAGGATCATGGCTGCCTTCACTTATATTTTAAAGAATGGATTCACTGCAGAAAGCCCACTTGGGGCAATGTCTAAGAGAGCCATGGGGGCAGAGTCACCTGAATGGCCCAAAATGGGGAGGGCAATGGAGTCAGAATTATTTCCTGGGAGAGCTGAAGGCATGGGATTCCAACTCCTAAGAGCCACAGAAGGACTGTAGCCCCGGTGGGTCCAGAGGACAGAGTATCAGACCTAAAAGGATTATTCTCAAGCCTTAAGATTTAATGACTTTTGTTCCGTTAAGTTTGGGACTTACTGGTACCTGTCCCTCCTTTATTCTTTCCAGTTTCTCCCTTTTGGAATGGGAACGTCTATCCTATGCTGGGCCCATCATTATATTGTGGAAGCACATAACAGTCTGGCTTCAGACTGTTCAGAGCTGGAGGAGTTCGCCTCAGGATGAATCATACCTAGAGTCTCACCCATATCTGATTGGACTGGCATTTGGAAGAGACTTTGGACTTCTACCTTACAGTCGATGCTGGCAAGAGTTAAGAATTTTGGCGCTATTGGGATGGAAGAAATGTACTTTGTATGAAGAAAAAAATGAACTGAGGGAAGGCAGAGCAGGCCAGATTAAGTGTTTTAATTCTCAGATTCATATGTTAAATCTTAATGCCAAATATGATGGTATTTGGAGGTAGGGTCTTTGGGAGGTGATTAGGTCATGAGTGTGGAGATCTTGTGAATAAGATTAGTGCCTTCACTTTTTCATTTTCTTTTTTTCTTTAATGTTTCTTTATTTATTGGGGGGGAGGGGCAGACAGAGAAGGAGAGAGAGAATTCCAAGCAGGCTCTGCACTATAAGCACGGATCCCAACACGGGGCTCAATCCTAAGGACTGTGAGATGGTGATCTGAGCTGAAATCAAGAGTCAGACACTTAAGCTCCCAAACGCCCTGAGTGCCTTTATAAAAAAGGCCCTAAAGAGACCCTTCTTTATCAACCAGGAAGCTGGTGGTTTTTCTTGGACTTCCCAACCTCCAAAACTATCTGAAATAGATTTCTGTTGTTTATTTTTTTTTAACATTTATTTATTTTTGAGACAGGGAGAGACAGCATGAATGGGGGAGGGTCAGAGAGAGAGGGAGACACAGAATGCGAAACAGGCTCCAGGCTCTGAGCGGTCAGCCCAGAGCCCGACGCAGGGCTCGAACTCACGGACAGTGAGATCGTGACCTGAGCTGAAGTCGGACGCTTAACCGACTGAGCCACCCAGGTGCCCCTAGATTTCTGTTGTTTATAAGCCACTCAGTTTATGGTATTTTGTTATAGCAACCTGAACTGACATAAAGTCCTAGAAGAAAATGTGACAATGGAAGCAGAGATTGGAGTGACATGGCCATGAGCTGAGGACTGTGGGCCACCTACAGAAGCAAAAAAAAAGGCAGAAAAACAGATTCTTTCCTACAATCTCCAGATTTTATTGTGGTTTTATTTGACAGTAGTCAAGTAAAATTGATTTTGGACTTTTGATCTCCAGAACTGTGAGATACTAAATTTCTACTGCTTAGACACTATAGTTGTAGACATTAGTACAGCAGCACAAGCATAACTCAGTAAAGGCAGGGGGGCGGGGGGGAAATAGTTAGTTAACAATGGAGTATAATCATATTAATGAAAACCCTAGAAAGACGAGGATATATAAGATCCTAAGCAAGTTAAAGAGATGGGCTTTGATAGAAATGAAGACATTTTATCCAATGTAAAGAGGAGAAAGCAGAGAATATGATTAACCTGTAGATAGATTTGATGGTGTGAAGATGACAGAGTTCCAGTGGAAATGCACTTACTTTTTTTTTTCCATGAAATATAAATGAGGCGACAAAAGATCAAAAGATAATTGACAAGGGAAGAATAGATATCCTTTCACAACATGGGAAAGATAACATACTAGAGTCAGTGCTATCCACTAAATGCTTGAGAGCAGGTTTGTCTTTCCCAAAGATAATATAAATCATCACATTTAGTTTAAGATATGTGATTCGATTTCCTAATTGCCTTTAATGTGTCCAATATCATGAATATCAATGCACTGAATTCAGCAAGCATTTACCCAGCACCTGATATGAACTAGGTACTTTGCTTCCTCTTGAAGTTACAAAGATTAATGATATGACTCTGGCTCTCAAGGTTTCACAGTCTGATGGGTGAGATGCCAAGTCAGATGGTGACTTCAAAGAGGAGATATAAATCTTGTGTCTTATGATACCCAAGAGGAGAACAAAACACAAGTAGAGTTTACTAACCCGGTGGATGGGAGTTTTATAGGACAGATTTACATCTCTGCAGCGTCTAAAAGGACAAAAATACTAGGGGAATAAGAAAGGCTGAGATAAGAGGTTTCCATATAATTATTATTCTTAAAAGACCATTGTAATGTTTGTATTAGAGGATTTGAGGGCTGCTAATCCTATAAATCATAATTACTATTTAGGTTCATTTTTTTTTCCTTTTTTAAAAAAGTGTTAATGTTATTTATTTTTAGAGACAGAGAAAGCATGTGAGGGGCAGAGAGAGAGAGAGAATTCCAAGCCCCCACGTGGGGCTCGAACTCACAAATGGTGAGATCATGAACTGAGGTGAAATCGAGAGGCAGACACTTAACAGATTGAACCATCCAGGCTCCCCTATTTAGTTTTTCTGTATTATAACACAATGGTTTTCTAGGCCCTTGGTAACGTTTTATATTTTAGCCTTAAAGACACAATATGCTTCCTGGTTTCTCTAATTTACTAATCAAAGTGACAGTTTCCCCTAAACTTCTTTCTAAGAAAAATAGCCAGTCTTCCTCTCATTTATTCGTTTCACTAACTTACTGAGTCTTCGCTTTGTTCCACCAAGATAAAGAGAAAGATATGAGGAAATTTAAGAGTTTTGAGTTACAATCCATTGTGTTTATACTTCATCCTTTTGATTTGCAACATTTTCTAATCCATGAAAAGGAACCCTACTTCATAATGAAACTGCCTAGGGTCAAAAATCCAACACTAAAAATATTCACAATAAAGCACACAGAGATGCAGTAATTAAAATGGCATAGTAATAAAGTATCACATTGTGATACCTTTCTTTAAAGTAAAAGGACCACACATTATACGACATCATTAATCTTACATGAAAAGCTTTGCACATCGTTTCTCTTTGCGATATGCCTGCAGTCAAACTTCTGCACATTAGAAAATAATAATTTGTGCCTGAATAGATATAATTCATTCAGTAGCAATTTCTTTTGTTGCTTTTGTTGAGGGAGTTTTTAAACTGTGATATTATTTTTTAATCAGGGAAAGAGTACACGTTTGCAACAATTCAAAGAATAGATATTTATAAGTTAAGTGTTAATTGTCTTGGCTTTCGGTCTCCTTCTAGCTCCCTCTACCTTGAGGAATGCTTAGCAGTGTTGGCCGTTTGGATATCTGCTTTCACAATGTTGTCTTTTTCACCCTTGTACAAAGATAGCTGAAGCTATAGATACATTTATAGAAGATACACAGATATACAGAAGAGATACAGATATAGATATAGATATACACATATGGTCTATTTTTCTTTTTTTAATTGTTATATTTTCCAAAACCAGAATTATCCACTACTGAATCACGTATTATACACATAATTCTAGGGCAAGACACGAATAACAAACTAATTTATTTAACTGCTTCATTTTCTAACTACAGATGTAGCATAATTTATTTAACAATTCCATACTATTTGACATTCAAGTTGTTTCCAGTTGGATAACTTGCTTCAATAAACATCTTTGCATGAATACACTGGCAGTGTTTTTGTTTGTTTGTTTGTATGTTTGTAGCAAAATTTACTTTTAGCAGATACTGGCATAGTCTTTTCCCAAAAGTTTGTTCCAATAACAATGTATAAATGTGTTTTCCTTCATATGCTTAAAAGCAACAAATGCGGGGTCCCCCTGCCCCAAATGGTTCGGTCCCTTAAGCCTCTGACTCTTGATTCCAGCGAGGGTCATGATCTCACAGTTGGTGAATTCGAGCTCCACGTTGAGTTCTACACCGACAATGCAGAGCCTGCTTGGAATTCTCTCTCCCCTCACCTCTGTCCCCCTTCCCAACTCACACTGTCTCTCCCTCTCAAAATAAATAAATACACTTAAAAAAAAAAGGCAACATGCCATCATTCTTAAAATAGCTGCTTTTTGATAAGTTTTTTTAAAGTTGTTTTTAACTGTTTTAATTTTCATTACTGTAAATACCAGTGATGTCGACCAGTTTTCTAATACAATTTTTTGACAGTTTTTTTTTTCTTTTTTGTGTTCACACTCAGTTCATAAGATATGTCTCTTTTTATTTGAATCTCTGATGAATTTTCAAATTTTTCTTTGTGTTTGTGAATTTAACCCCTGGTTTGTTACTATATTTAAATTTGTTTAGTATAGAAATAATTTATGTAATTATGTATGTCTATTTTATATTGATTGTCCCAATATTTTGCTTTTTATAATTAAAGAATATATAAATATTTTTCTTAATTTTCTATTTTTTAACACTTATTATGAAAAAAAAATTGTATACCTTAAAGTAAAAAGTGATAACACAATGAAAACTCTTATAAGAAAAATCTACATTCAATAATCTTAATATTTTACTATATTTCCTCTATCCATCTATCTGCACTACTTAAAAGTAAGTTCCAGAAATCGTGACATTTTACCCCAGAATACATTATATATATCTTATAAAAATACGGATTTTTTTAGTAGTTTATTCAATTAGTTGTTCCATTTCACATGGAAAATCAATAAATATTTTCTAATGTCCTCTAATAGCAATTTGCATTAAAATTTCTTTATTTATCCTCAAAATTTGTGTTTTTTCCCTAAATCAGGATCCAACTGTTCCTGATGTTAAATTTAATTACTTTTTAAAGAAAATGGCCACCAGACCTTTTTAAGGAGGGCCTATTTATTTTCCCCCCTTGCAATTGTCAAATAACCTATGGAGTATCTTCGGGCATTGCGCAAATTTCTATTTTCTGAAACACTTTAATCATTGATTTTAGCATCCATTTCTCTGACTCTATCTTTTCCTCTTTCTCTTATACACATAAAGGACTTACTAAGTTTTTTCTTACTAATATTAATTCTTTCTTACAGGCATACCTAGTTTCATGGTACTTCACTCTACTGTGTTTTACAGATGTGTTTTTTTACAGAGTGAAGGTTCGTTCAACCTATGTTGAACCAGCACCATTTTTCCAACATTGTTTGCTCATTTCACTTGTATGTCACATACTGGTAATTCTCACGATATTTCAAACTCTCATTATGACTGTATTTAAATTGCTGCACTCTCATGATAAAACTTGAACAGATGAGTTTCTTCTATGGATAAGCAAAGAAAGTGGTTTCCTGAAATGAAATCTACTTGTGGTGAAGATGCTGCGAACTCAGGTATTTTTATTTACTTAATCTTTTTGTAATCACTTCCAAAAACTACAATAAGTTACTAATGGTGTTGCTATTTAAACATACCAGAGTTAGTCCACAGAAGGCCCTCTAGGCTTGACCTCTGTTTTTTGGTGAGTCTTCCTATTGGATTTTGAGTTCTTCCTTGCTTTCTGACATAAGATATCCTATTACCTAGTATTCTTCCTTTCCTGGTTTAAGATATACCATTTCTACAAGGAGCGCTATTTTTTTTTTAAGTGGGAAATTAGAAACCAATATATAATTCCTTTCGATTCATGGATGCTATCATATTTCTGTTGTTGATATTTTTTTCCTTCACCCTCAGTTCTCTAAGGGATATTTCCATAACAGGTTCTTCTCTTTATTCTGGAGATGGGGTTTTTCCAACACTGCCACTACGGGTTCATTTATTTTTCAAGCCTCTTTCTTTCATACATCTGGAAGCCTTGGGACTGACCCAAAGGTGTGAGAATTATTTTCAGTATTTCCCACCTTGACTGGTTTTGTTCTTTCCTTTCCTACATCATCCCAGCAACCTGCCTCTCTGTCTTTGTTTTGGCATGAGAGTTCACATGGCTGGTCTCAGAAGGTCCACTGACTTGTAAAGAATAACTTGGTTAGAAATCTTTGTCTCCAAATTAGCTGTCTGTGTCTCTAAATTAGACTATCGGTGATTTTGCTTGCTCTCCTTGTCAATCAATGTTTTCTGTTTTGTTGTTTGTTTGTTTGATGATACTAGAGATATTCCATTTTATATGAATAATTTATCCAACAGAAAATATATGCATGTACATTTGTGTATATAGTTGGTTACAAATATCCATCTGTTTCTATACTTTGTTCCTTTACACTAATCTAATAGCATGTCCTACCAATTGTTACAGTAGATGATGGCATATTTTAATATGTGCTACTCAGGTCCCCTCCTATGGTCTTCTCTTTAAAACATACTTGACAATTCTCAAGTGACTATTTTTTTTACTACATGCATTCTTAAATTATTTTATCCAGTTCTGTAAATGAATTCTTATTGGAATTGCATTTAATGCAATTGAGAAAGCTAAAGTATTCTGACATTTTGTCCACTCTAAAGAATTATACATTTGATCCAGATTCACTTTTGTATTCTTGAGCAAAAATTAGTGATTCATGCAAGTAACTTACTTTTCTTTTTGAATTTATTTCTACATGCCTACAGTTGTTTCTTTGTAATAAATTATATATTTCCCCTTTTTCCCTTATAAATAAAGTGCCGTGATAGAAAGATATTCACTTTTGTATATTTTCCTATTTAATTAAAATCATCTCTTATTAAGAGATAACCATTTGTCATTAAATATCTTGAGCTTTCTTGTTTTGCAGTTATGTGATTTTTTTTACAATTCCTTAATTCTTTTTACTGTTTATTTTATTTTCTTTCTGTCTTATTTTTCTAATTTTTTAATTTAATTTAATTTAATTTAATTTTTTTTTTTAATTTTTGAGACAGAGAGAGACAGAGCAGGAGCAGAGAGAGAGCGAGACACAGAATCTGAAGCAGGCTCCAGGCTCTGAGCTGTCAGCACAGAGACTGATGTGGGACTCGAACTCACAGACTGTGAGATCATGACCTGACCCGAAGTTGGACGCTCAACCGACTTAGCCACCCAGGTGCCCCTCTTTCTGTCTTATTTTAAATAAGAGTAGTGAGAAGACATTCACAGTCTGTTCCCAAAATCTGTAAGTTTCAATATTTAATGTTTGTAACTTTCCTAGTGATTTCACACATTTTATTAGTATTTTCTATTCCTGTTTTATTTAGATTTTTAAATTATTTTTCCAATTTATTTAAATTATTATTGAAGTTTCTATCTAGTTTCTGTTTTAAAAAAATAAAATCATTCAAGACTCTTGATTTTCCTCCAAATGAACTTTTAGTCCTATTTTAGACTTTTGACATGATAGTCTCTTTTGTTAAATTTAAAACAGTATGTGATTTTAGTTTTCATTTACTTTGTACCCAAGGTAATTTTTCAAGTGTTAATTTCAAGTATTGTCATAAAATTATGGTTTCATAATTTTTGTATGGTGTATAAAATCTTAAAATATGCTTTCAAGACTGTTGGTTGTTTGATCATATTGTCAAAAGGACCTACTTCTTCAAACATATTTCATTTTCTTGAAATGTCAAATCTAAAACAGGTTATTTAAATTCATCCTCTCCAATTGTGGTTTTAACAAGTTATCATTGTATCATTAGGTATTTACAAAACATATAGAGTACACCACAGTGATCCAAGGTTCTCCTACCTATCTAATATGTCCCCCCCATGGGAGTAAATAAATAAATAAATAAATGAGATTTAGGATTTAATAGTAACCAGAAGTAATCCAACCATCTATATTCTTTGCGATTACTCATGGTGTATGCATAACAAATGACGGACAAAACCAAATAAGACCAACAGCAAATCTTTATTAACAATAGATAAGATGCTAACATGCCCGGTTTTGTAAATTGGTCCTGCCCAAATAAAAGATAAATTAATACATACATTCACACATGTATATAAAGGTCTTATGCTTGTTCTAGGTTTTCATGCAGTTGGTTATATTCAGAGTCTTACATATTATTCATGACATGCTTGGATAAGGTAAATTTGCAAACAAGTTATTTCTCCTTCAATAATCTGAAGTATAGATCTGATGCTTTACATGTAGATATAGATATATACATAGATATATAAATATAGACGATATAGCTATTAAAAACACAGAGATATAGTTAATAAATGAGTCATGGCTCTTACTATGCAAATATAGCTCTTATGCTGAGGGGAAAATTTGTTTTTTCTTAAAAAAATTCTGTAGATAAAAAGTCAATTATTGACTATAACATACAGAAGTTATTGATAAGAATGCTAGAAATTCTTGATATAACTAGTGCAAGTTGTGATGGGAAAAATGGTCCAAAATAGTATGATTGTAATGCACACATTTAGTATTTTGTTCATGTTGAATTTATTTATATTTTAGAAACACCTTTTATTTCATCTATTTGCACAAAAATGTTATTTGAACTTGGTAAATATTTAGAAAGTTTATAAATGTAAAAGAAAGACAAAAAAAGCCCTCAAATATCCTCAAATTTAATCATGAAAAACAATTCACTACTTTTTCATTTAATATGAACATATTCACACTTACATCCATATTTTTCTTTTAAAAAGCATTAGTATTAAATGATAAAAACATTTAAAATTGATAGAGAAAAATAAAAGAAAAAATAAAATTAATAGAGAAAAAATACTTTTAATTTTAAGTTTACTAAGACATACTCACTAGTTATTTATGCTTCCTTTATACGTTTTGCTTTCATTTTCTTTGTCCTTTTCCTATTGAGATATTTTTCATTACCTCATTGATACTTAAGAACTCTTTCTTTTTTTTTTAAGAATTATTAATCATTAGAGTTCATTGGGAATGTTATAAAAATCTGTCTGGAACTGGAATTAGGAAATTTATAATTTTACATAGCAAGGAGTACAGAGTATCACATGTTTAGGGTCTGTTCATGACATCATATTTCTGGGTCCCTTCCTTATGATGTCATCTTTGTCTTTTATTGTCACAGTAGTCTTCCGGGACCCACTGAGACCACTAAATCTCTGGTGCAGAAGGAAGGAATTAGAGACACAGCAAGCTACAGGGACAGAGACAAAGAGAGATAGCAATCTCCCAAGCACTTAAGCTGTTTCCTTCCCTCTGACATGATCAATTCAGGTGATATGTCCACCTCAGGATATGCCCCGTGTTCCTCTTTCACCTATTTAGGAATATAAACTACAATTTGACAGAATAAAAAGTCATTTTTGTGGAAAAATGCAAAGCAGTTTCAAGTATTTAGAATTGTTTGCATGGTAGCTACATGGAGGGAAATGATGGCTCTCACAAGTATAAGAAAATTTCAAGGGAACTATGGCTATAGTCAGAAACTTTTAAAAATACAATTAAATAAAGCAAGATGGAGGAATAAGGAAGTAGATCAATTCCAGTTATTCAAGAAACCTTGATAGCATTGTTGGAGGACAAAGTGATATGTGATGAATAAATGAATATTCCTGATCCATGAGCTGAAGAATTACATGATTTTCACATTAGACATAGAAGATCTTCTTGCCCCATTATCTTTCTTTTAAATAAGCCAAATTCTAAAAAGAGAACATCTGCCCCTACCAAACTGCCAAAATTGTATTCCTGAGATAATTTCCTTATGCATACATTTGCATAATTTTGCTGAAGATTAAGTTACTATAAAAAAAAACCAAACTTCTACCTATGTGAAAACATTTTGTAATTGTGGAAACCAGTGAAAAATTAGACAAATCACACCATATGTGATTCAAGATAGTAAAGATGTCAATTCTTCCCAAATTGATCTAAAAGTTTGTGCAATCCCTATCAAAATACCAGCAAGTGTTTATGAAAACGTGGACAAGCTTATTCTAAAACTTATGTGGAATGGCATAGGTCCTAGTGTAACTAATACAATCTTGAGATAGAAGAATATAATGGGACAAACCACTCTATAAAATATTAAGTCCTACTACACAGCTACGGCAATCAAGACAGTATAGTATTCGCTCAGGGATCTATACACAGATCAATGGAGCATGATGAAGAAACCAAAAATAGATCCACACAAATATGCTCTACTGACTTTTGGCAAAGTTGCAAAGGAAATTTAATGGAGAAAGAATAGTCTTTAAAAATGATGATGGAGAAAATGGACATCTGTTAGCCAAACAAAATAAAGCAAAACAAATAAAATCTCAAACTGACCTCACATGCTATACAAAAATAAACTCAAACTAGATCATGACCTTAAATGTAAAACTGTTATATTCCATAACAGTTACCTAGGAGAAAGTCTTCAGATTCTAGGAATAATCAAAAAGTTCTTAAACTGCACATCAAATCTATGATTTATAAAAGAAAAGCTTGATAAATTGGGTTTTATTAAAATTAAATTATTTTGCTGGACAAAAAAACCCTGGGTAGAGAATGAAAAACAGTTTTAAGACTAGGAGAATGTACTTTGAAATGTACATTTCCAACAAATAACTGCTATCGAGAATATGTATATATATACATATATATTCAATACAATAATAGAAAACTACACAGTACAATTAGAAAATGGACCACATATATAGACTGAAATTTCACTCAGTAGAATATACAGAAAGCAAATAAATACATGAAAAGATGTTCAGTTTCATTACCCATTAAGGAAATGTAAATTAAATCACAATGACCTCTATTAGAATGACTAAAAGAAAAAGTGGCAACAACACCAAATACTGGTGAAGATGTGGACACAATTTGATCATTTATATATTATTGGAAGGAATGTAAAATAATATAAATTATTATATTTTCAAATTATAAATTATTAAATTATTAAAAATAGTTTGGTAGTTTCTTAAAAATTAAACCTACAACTAATATACCATCCAAAAATCTCAAACTTGAGCATTTATTCCGGCATAAAGAAAAATTATATTTCCTTAATATCCATACACAAGTTCACTTGATGGTTGGTTAAGAAAACTTTGTACATCTATACCATAGAACATGAGTCAACAATTGAAAGGAACTGTGTACATCAAAGATAACAATGGGGCGCCTGGGTGGATCAGTTGGTTAAGTGTCAGCCTTCAGCTTGGGTCGTGACCTTGCGGTTCGTGAGTTCCAGCCCCGCACCAGGCTCTGTGCTGACAGTTCGGAGCCTGGAACCTGCTTCGGATTCTGTGTCTCCCTCTTTCTCTGCCCTCCCCTGCTCGCGCTCTGTCTCCCTGTCTCTGTCTCTGTCTCTGATCTGTCTCTCTCAAAAATAAATAAACATTTTAAAAAAAGGAAACAATAACATGAGTGAAGGAGATTATGCTCAGTGAAAACTTACAAGACCAACAGCGACATCTCTGAAAATGGCAGAGTAGGGAACTCCACAGAGCAACAAACAAGCTGAGTAGCTTCGCGGTCAAAAGCATGTAAGCAAATATATTATCCATAGCCACCTAGAACAAGGGATAACAGAGCCACCTAGAACAAGGAATAACAGGGCAAGCAATAGACGGATTAAAAATCCTGAGAAGAAGAGGATAAGGACAGAGATGTTTGGGGAATATGTAGAAAGCAAAAGACAAGACAGAATTGTCAGCTGCCTGGCTAAGCTGTGAGGCACTGTCCTGATCCAGAGGCAATCTACAAAGACAGAAAGGAGCCACTTGCATTTTTGTTGTTGTTTGTTTTTTGTTTGTTGTTCCAAGTATTTAAAGAAATCTGTGCCAAATCACTAGGTGGCCTTCAATGCAACGGAACAAGGACTTCAGCGGTCACATATGCAAAGAATGTAGATGCCCTAAAAAAATGTTAGAAAATTCACTACAAAACAACCCACAAAAAGCATAAATAACAAAGTCTGAGGGGGGTAAGACTACGGGTTCCAAAGGTGCCATATTAACAAAAATATCCCAGTTTCAATAAAAAATTGTAAGAGTGTACAGAAATCGTAGCCTTCGTACATTGCAAGTGGAAATATAAAATGACACACCCTCTGTGGAAAACAGTGTAGTTGTTTCGCAAAAAGGCACCCACAGATTACCACAGGACCCAGCAGCATCACTACTGAGGATATTCTCACTAGATTTGAAAACAGGCAGTCGAATGACAACAAAACTTGTACACAAATGCTTATAACAGCCAATTTTATAATAGCCAAGACGTGGAAGTAATTCAGATGTTTATAAACTGCTGAATTATAAACAAAATGCAGTATATCAACTCAGCAGAACACCAGTCATGAAAAGAAATGCATTACTAATACGTGCTTTAATGTAAGTGAATTTTGAAAATATGTTGAGATCGTTGATTCTTTTCTAATTATTGATTCATTTCTAACAAAATTTTCTGTTACTACTGATTTGGCTGATATCATACATTTTGACATGCTGTGTTTTTATTTGCCCTTCAGTTCAAACTTCTTTCTAATCTCATCCTCAATCTATCCTTTGACTTACAGGTCAGTTAGACTTGTGTTAATGAATTTCCAAATATTTGGGAACTTTCCAGAGATCTTCCTGTTACTGATTTCAACTTTGTATTGTGATCAAGGTTGTATGTTGTGTCATTACGTCATTTAAAATCCATTGAGATTTTCATTATGGCTAATACATATTTTATGCTGCTAAGTGCCCATGCACAACTTAAAATATGCTTTCTGCTGTGGGTGAATAGAGTCTTGCATAAATGTAAATTAGATGAAGTTCATTAGTAGTGTTGTTCAAGTCTTCTAAGTCTCTACTGAGTTTTTGTCTAATTTTTCCACCAGTTACTGAGAAAGGGAGGTTGAAATCTCTTACTGTAACTCTTGACTTGTCTATAATCTCATAATTCTATAAATTTCTTCTTCAAGTATTTTGAATTTTTTTGTTAGGTTCAAAAAATTCAGCAACATTTTGTCCTCTGGCTGATTTGATGCGTGCACACATATAGGACATTATTTTTTTATCCCTTATAATACTGTTCTGAAATCTACTTTGCCTGATATTATTTTAGCCATTTCAGTTTTATTTTGATTAGTGTTTAGTTTGATTAGTATTTATTTTGATTATTTTGATTAGTTTATTTTGATTAGTATTTTTATTTTGATTATCATGCTAGTTTTTTTCCAACTATTATTTTCAACTACCCATATTTGTTATATGTGTTTGTTTCTTGTAGAAAACACAAAGTTGGGTCTTAGTTTTTTTTTTAAATCAATTTTGACAATCATGCCTTTTAAATAATATGATGGAACCACTTATATTTAACGGGATTCTTGATGTGGTTGAGCTTTAAAAATTTTATTTCAATGTTTATTCATTTTTTGAGAGAGAGACAGTGAGAGTGGGGGAGAGGCAGAGAATGGGAGACAACAGAATAAGAAGCAGGCTCCAGGCCCTAAGCTGTCAGCACAGAGCCCGACGCAGGGCTCAAACCCATGAATCCTGAGATCGTGACCTGAGATGAAGTCAGACACTTAACCAACTGAGCCACCCAAGTGCCTCACTGTGGTTGGGCTTTAGTATACCATCATTCTGTTTGTGTTCTCCTTGTCCCACATGTTTTATTGTTGTTATTTTCATTGTCTTCTTTTTCTACGTCCTTTAGCTTAATTTGTTGTTATGATTTGTTTATCTTCTCTGTTGGTGTATTAGCTATCTCCTCATATTGTTCCTTTTACTGGCTGTCTTACAGTTTATAATATCCATCTCTAACTTCATAAAGTTTACCTTCAAGTAAACTTATACTACTTCAGTTGTAATGAAAATACCTTACAACACAGCAATTCCATTTCACACATATTTTGGCCTTATTATACTGGTTTTTATATTTTGCCTCTATGGATCCTAAACCCCATAATGCAGTATTATTATTTTGCCTTAGTAAGTCAAATTTTTTCATATTAAATGTGTAAGAAAATACTATTTATTTACTGCTTTGTTACCATGTCTTTGATTTCCGGTGTCCTTCATCACTTTGTGAATAATGTAAATTTCCATGTCTAATAATTTTCCTAAAAGATTCCCCATAACATTTCACACGTTAGACGCTAGTGATTATTTCAGTTTTTCTGTGTCTGAAAATGTTTTTATTTTCCCTTTGTCTTTGAAAGGTATTTCTGCTGGTTGTGGTGGGCTGACATTTTTCTCTCGGTCTTTTATTATTTATTTATTTTTTTTTTAATTTTTTTTTTCAACGTTTATTTATTTTTGGGACAGAGAGAGACAGAGCATGAACGGGGGAGGGGCAGAGAGAGAGGGAGACACAGAATCGGAAACAGGCTCCAGGCTCTGAGCCATCAGCCCAGAGCCTGACGCGGGGCTCGAACTCCCAGACCGCGAGATCGTGACCTGGCTGAAGTCAGACGCTTAACCGACTGCGCCACCCAGGCGCCCCAATTATTTTTTTTTTTAAAGAGAGAGTGAGAGTAGGAGAGGCACAGAGAAAGAGAGAGAGAAATCTCAAGCCGGATCCATGCCTGACTCGGAGCCCGTGTGGGGCTCCAATTCCACACCATGAGATCAGGACCTGCGCTGAAATCAAGAGTCAGATACTTAACTGACTAAGCCACCCAGGAGCCCATCCCTCTGTCTTTGAAATTGTCATTTTACCGTCTTCTGATCTGCCTTTTTTGTAACAATCTGCTGCCTTCCTCATCTTTGTCCCTCTGTTCATGGTACGTGTTTTTGTGTGCACATGTTCATGCTTACCCTCTGGCTGTGTTTAATGTTTTCTACTGTTTAGGTAGTTCTCTTCTCATGCTCAGGACGTGCCAAATTTACTGGATTATGAATTTACAGTTTCAACCCAATCTGGAAAAACTTCAGGCATTATGTCTTTGTATATTTTTTTCTCTTTCAATATCCCCATGGGAACTTCAATTAAACACCTATTAATATGAAGTTTTTCCTCAGTTTTTCTATTTTTTTCTTTATTTTTTAAGTGTCTTTACTGGTTTTTTTTCTTTTGAATATCTTCTGTTGTTATGTTTACATATGCAATTTTTTTTTCTTTTACAATGTATAATCTCCTATCTCCTCCAAGCATTGTATTTTTTTTTTTTAATTTCAGGCATGATTTCCCTTTCTAGAAGTTCAATTTGTTTTGTTAATTCTTCCATATTCCTACTTAAAATGTTTAATTTTGCTCTTCTTTATTGACATATGAGTTATAGTTATATGACATACATATGTCAATACATATATTGAAATATATGAGTTATAGTTATAACTGTTTTATATACTTTTCTGTCAACTCTATCATTTATTTAATTTCTGGGTTTATTTCTAGTGATTGTTTTTTTCTCCTTAATATGGCATATATTTTCTTATTTTATTTCATACCTGGTAATTATTGACTGGATCATAAGTACTGTGAATTTTACTATATTAAAAGCAGGATATTTTTGTATTCCTATATAGTAAGTTTTGCTTCATAATACAGTTAATTTACTTAGCATTCTGATCAAACTTAGTCTGATCAAATTTTGATCAAACTTACTTAGAAGTTTGATCGCTTTGAGACTTGTTTTTAAACTCTGTTAGATGCAACCAGAGTAGCCTTTGGTTCTGGGACTGATTTTGTCATATTGCCAAGGCAATAACTGTTTGACTATCCTACTCAATGGTCCATAAATTACGATATTTTCAACTCTGTCTAGGAGGAACACAAATTATATCCAGACTTATGCAAGCTCCAGGATTCTACCCTCTGTTCCTTCTTGGTAGATTTTCCAAAACCCACCTGAACTCATTTGAAGACTTAAAGTGGATTCTTTACAACTCTGGAAAAGATCTCTGGAACTGTTTCTGTGATGCCTTTTCTTCTCTGGCATGATCCCTTAAAGTCTAGCTGCTTTGCCTTTCCTAGATTTTCATATCCAAATCTTAGGTCAGGGAGACTGTCATGCTGTAACTGAATAAATCTTCCCTCACCCATTGCCAGGAACCACTCTCCAATTAGGAAGTTGTGACGATTTTAGGGATCACCTCATTTCCTCCTCTTGTCTAAGTGATCACTGTCCTATTGTGTTCTTTTTCTTTAATTTTTTAAAAATCTTTTTAATGTTTATTTTTGAGAGAGAGAGAGGGAGAGAGACAGAGTGCAAGTGGGAGAGGGGCAGAGAGAGGGAGACACAGAATCTGAAACAGGCTCCAGGCTCTGAGCTGTCAGCACAGAGCCCGACATGGGGCTAGAACTCACAAACCGTGAGATCATGACCTGAGCCGAAGTTGGACACTCAACTGACTGAGCCACCAAGGTGTCCCTGTCGTATAGGGTTCTATATTGAAAAAAAAAACATTTGTATGTTTTATATGAAGTATTAGTGTTGTTTTAGGCAGGAAGTAAGTTGGGTCCTTGTTACACTAATTCTTCTGGAAGAAAACTGGAAAGAGTCATATTGCAGTGTTGTATGAAGAGCTGGAAGAATATACTAGATAGAAAAACCAACCAGAGAAAAAGTTTAAGGATGGATATGAATTTATATCTTTGAGGGAGATAAAAAAAATAGTGTGACTGAAGAATTGCAAGCAATGGGTGAGAAGAGAGTGAGATGAAATGAGTTGGACAATGTTGCACGAGTAAGATAAGAAAATGTGACCAGTGTGCCATTAAAATTAGGCTGTGGCTTCCCTACGAGTAAACTCTAGAGTATTAATGACTGTCCCAGATAGGTTAAGTTTTTTTTTTAATTTCCTGGTTTGTAATTTTTAATAATATACCATACGTATCTCTGTCTGTGGTCTTCTTGATAATATGCCATATGTAACTATAAACGTACCATCAATTTTTTATAAAAAATTAAGGAAGTACAATTTATCAGAATCTATTGTCACACAGCACAAATTTCTAGCAGTAGTGTGACAGAAGTACCTTTGTGTAATTTTCATGTATGCAAGACACTTGATGAAGGATTTTTGAAAATGGATAACATCTTGAAATATTTGCAGGACAATATCAATTGTATAGATTAATTTGTGTCCCCCACAAACAACTTATAGGTTGAGGCCTAACCATCATCGTGACCTTATTTGGAAATAGGGCCTGTAGGAGGCAAAGAAGATTAAATGAGCTCTTAAGGATGGATTTACCAACAGAACTGGTTTCCTTATGAGAAGCGACACCAGAAACGTGTGCACACAGAGAGAACGCCACGTGAGGACACAGGGATCTTGGGCTTTCAGCTTCCAGAACGGTGAGAAATAAATTTTCATGGTTTAAGCCTCTTAGTCTGTGGTATTTTGTTATGGCAGTCGTAGCACTGTAATATAATGATAATGAGTAGTGAAGCTCAAAGATTTTTGAAACGTTTTCATAAAACAATACAGGTGACCAACCTTGAGAGTGGAGAGACTGAATTATCTTACTACTATCTCTATAGAAAATGCCAATGCGTTTGTAATCTTAAATGCATTTTCTGCACTTATCATTCAAATCACTATTTTTTTTAATTAGCTTACCTAAATTGCATATGCCTCAGATGGTCCAAAACCTGAATCTACCCCTGGTAAAATGTTCTCGCTTTTTGAAGCCAGAGTGAGTAAGCTGAATCTGAATCTGACTGTAAGTATTCAAGGTTCACTGTCTATAACTTCAAAGTATTCTAAAACTTTAGGACTGCCATTACCATGGTTACCGTATGGGATTGTGGTGCTAATTAAATGACGTGACAAATATACAATACCTTCTCATTATCTAGTGGGCCCTAAACTACAATCTATCCAACATTACAGACCACAAAGGTACAATGGATCATTATATGTATATTTTTTACTATGTATATTTCTCACTCTGTATTTAATGACAGTTTAATATTCTAATAAAGTTAGGCCCAGAAGAATTTTGTTATAAGAGAAAACATAAAGTTCCTGGAAAATGGAAAGTCCAGAAACGGATCATGCAGTTTTGGTCTGGGTTAGCCCAACCTGTGACAGAAATTAGCCCTAACGTCTCTGACAACCTCAGTAAGTGAGAACACCTGCCTCTCATGTTGCCTCTTCTCACATCAGCGATCCTCCCAATATTTAGAGTATTAGGTAGAATCATTTAAGTCACAGTCCCATTTACAGGATTATTTAAAAAAATGATGCCCGTTTCTATACAAACTTGTTTTGCCCCCTCATGTAAACACAATGTGGGTTCAAATTCTTCTCTCCTATTTATGTGGAGACAGTTAAACCCACAGTTTATGTTTCTAAGCCTCAATGGTGAATCTCTAGCAACTTTACCCAGACAATTGCTGTCCCAAACTCTTTACCATGACATTTTTCTCCCTTTTCCTCTATTTCTTTTACTTCTATTTCAGGAACTTTTCAGGTATAAACTCAATATTTCTCGTATTTCCGTCTTTGTGACATTTCTGTCCACTTTAATTTTTCTTCTTTTTCTTCTTCATTGACTATACTCCCATTTGGCATCTTCTCTCATGTTCTGGAATATATTAAAAAAAAGTTTTCGATGAATTAGAAAGTATGGAAAGTATAAAGGGGGCATAAAAAAAGCTTTGAAAACTAGAGGAGATAATAGAAGGATACCTTTTAAAGTCGAATGCAAACAGTGGCTCAGAGAGGACAAACAAAAACAGGAGGGAAAAGGACAATGTCCAACCAGCAAGACCAGAAGGGAACCTACGAGGTCAACTCGTGGGGTGTACAAGCCAGTTAACTAACATCCCTCTTTCTCCTGGTCAGAGAAGGAAATAGGAAATTCACAGGAGACTTGATCAGTAAGGGAACACGAAATAAAAATGCTACTTGGAAACTGCCCCCCTCGAAAAAAGAAAGAAGGTTTCCAAAAAAATATAATTTTAAGTTAAAAAAATTGCATGATGGCAACTGAGGCCGTATCCATAACAGCTCTGCAGAAATAATTGTTTATGTAGGGGCTGAGATACAGTTAAGAAATCAGGTTTTCTGCCACAAGAAATGTGTGTTTGTTGATTTGATTGTTTGTTTGTTTGTTTGTTTGGTCTTTACTAGCTGTGTGACCTGTTGAAAATTAATCAACCTCTCTGGACCTCAGTTTTCCATCGATCAGTAACTGAATGATCTCTTACTACAATTGCATATGGATTAAATGCGTGAAAATTGCTGAAAACAGTGGAACAAACATAGTTAAACCTTAACCAATTGTATATTTTTGGCTTCCACTGAGGCTGGATTATCAAGTTGAGAGTGTGTTTTCATGGTTGATAAACAAGAAGAAAGAGCAATCTGACATATATTTTGATTTTCATTTAGAAAGTATGCACAATTATAGGTGACCCATCTACACTGGCGAGCACCTTTCTTTGATTCTTAACACGGCTCAGGATTTCCATGACAAAAGTATATTTGGAAGAACAAATTCTGGGTAAGTTCCAAGTACATGCTCATTTAGGTGCCTGAGAATAAGATAGGATTGGCCTGAAATATCATTTTTCCCTACGGTATTTTAAACTATAGTCAACCCCAATGAATGAAAGGTACCTACTGCTTAGTCAGGACCCTCAATTCTTGTCAAACGCTCATAACTCATCTTCCATCCAACCTTTTCCCAGAGCTTCTAGCAAACAGCAACATGTCAAATACCACGCCAAATTTGTTTTCTCTCCTTTCTGCTGTATACTTCCTGTATAACAGCCAGAGGGGACAGGAGGAATTTCTGGTTTAAATAATCTTTTTGAAATTTTTTTAAATGTTATTTATTTTTGAAAGACACAGAGACAGAGTGCCAGTACCATCTGAGGACAGGCAGAGAGAGGGGGAGACACAGCATCCGAAGCGGGGTCCAGGCTCTGAGCCATCAGCACAAGTCCCGAGGCGGGACTCGAACTCGTGAACCGCGAGATCATGACCTGAGCTGAAGTCGGCCGCTTAACAGACTGAGCCCCCCGGGCGCCCCATAGGTAATGTTAAATGAGACAATGTGTCTCTGGATAAGTGGGAGTCATCTCTGGTTCATGAAACTTAGGGGTGTTCATGCTGACACTCAACATCATCTAGAAAGTGATGCTGTCTCCAGGTCAGACTTTCTGCAGAAAAACAGTCTGCATAACCAGCTTTAGCCAATGAGTATGTCACGTTATTAACCTTTCTTTCACAAAGGATTTACTGAATATTTCTTTAGCATCATCATGCTAGGCCATGAAGGAATGTAAAAGACATCCAAGATACACCTCTTATAGGACTGACAGTCACTATATAGGAAAGGATTACAGGAGCAAAACAAGTGAAGATTACTTGAAGTCTATAGTAAGTAGAATTGGGAGTAAAATCACACACACACACACACAGACACAAAACAAAATGGGAAAATCACATATAGAAAATTTAGTATCCAAATCAGTTTTCTAGATCAGCGGTTCTCAAATTTTAAGTGTGCGTCAGAATTGCCTGTAAGGCGTGATAGGCTTCTGATTCTGCTAATTCTGATATTTCTGTCATGTCTGAGTCTGGTTTTGATCTCCTCTCAGTCTCGTCAAACTCTGGTTCTTGCCATTTTGTGTACCTTGCGATATTTTTCTTGATACTATGAAAAGATATGCACTAGGCAAAAGAACTTTCTAGAAAGACCTTCAGTAAGGGGGCAGAAAAGCTTAGGGGCAAAAGAAGTGTTCCATGTCCGGTGTTCAGGTCTCGGTATTTTAGTTTGCTTGCGTCTCTGCACTGGGAATGCTGCACGTGCTTCTCAGTTTCTCACCACCACTACCTTAGGTGGGACAGGGTATCTACTACGGGTAGAATTGGGTATTTCCCTTTCCTCCAGGTAGGTTAGGCTCTGAAAAAACCACTAGCAGGTAAAGCTCTGGTTCACTACTTTTTCTTGTGACCAGACCTGTTAAGAAGAACAAAATGCACTGGTGTTTTCAAAATGGTGACTTCTCTACTCTCCTTGACAGGAGCGCGAGAGGATTTGTTTCCGATCTTTCCAAGAACCTGATTGAGCTCCTGGGGTTGTGGGGACTGGGTCCACCTGGACCACACTGATACTCTTCCACACCGAGTCTCCAACTATTCACCAATTATAGCTCAGGTCTTCCTACCCTGGCATTGGCACCCATGCCAGAAGTTTTAGCTGCTGTGTTTCCATTCTGGTAAGTTTCGCTTCTCTGTATCTGCAGGTCTCTTTTGTTCAATTTTGGTGTCACCAGTTGGCCATAGCTTCACTTCTCTTAAGGATCTAAGAAGAGTTGTTGGTTTTTCAGTCTGTTCAGCTTTTTACTTGTTATTACCATGGATGGTGATTTTCGAGCTCCTTCGATGGAGTGGTCACTTCTAAGCTCCTTCGTGGCAGACAGGGAAATAAGAAGTCCTAAGTCAGCTCTTTAAAATGCAAATCTTATCATGCCATTTCCCCCACTTAACACCTATCAATGGTTTTCTGTTTCTTGAGAATTAAATCCAAACTCTCCAACATGACACATTATAACCCTGACTGCTTGTCCTGCTTTAAACATCTCTAACTTCTTACAAGCCAGCCTCACAAAAACATTTCCAATTACCTGACCTCACCCTGATTTTCTCACCCTTTTGTTTTCTTATTTCCTGTTGCCTCAGCCCCGTTCAGTCAAACTGGAGTAGTGTGGAGTGAATACCAAACATTGCTACATTCAATATTATGTAGTGACATAAGCAAGGAGAAATGAGAAAGACTCTGAGATTAAAATATTCACGTTAGATGAAAAAGGGGAGAGAAGTGGAAAAAATCTTATTGCATTCATTTTTAAAATACCATACATTTACTGAATATTCTGGTGGGAAGTTAATAAATATTAAGTCATCTTATTTATTTTTCAGGTATGGCAACTGAATTTTGAAGATCCTACACAGATTTAACGATATCCAAGCCTAATTAGAAATAAAATCAAGAACAAAATTCAGGTTTTTTGTTTTTTTGTTTTTTACTTTCAACGTTTATTTATTTTTGGGACAGAGAGAGACAGAGCATGAACGGGGGAGGGGCAGAGAGAGAGGGAGACACAGAATCAGAAACAGGCTCCAGGCTCTGAGCCATCAGCCCTGAGCCTGACACGGGGCTCGAACTCACGGACCGCGAGATCGTGACCTGGCTGAAGTCGGACGCTTAACCGACTGCACCACCCAGGCACCCCTGTTTTTTACTTTCTATCACACTTGCTTCTGCATCACTGCCCCTCCACATATAGTGCTATTCTGCTTTCCATTTTTTGGATGGTGTTGTAATGACTAAAATAAAAAATTAATGGATGATAACTATTTCCTATACAGCAGCTCTCTCACTATACCCATGGTCTGTTAACATCTGTCTAAGCCCTGCTTCTTCTTCATGTCTACCTGAAATCTCCTCTATGAAATCTTTTCTACTCAATGCAAAAATATGCATTTTTTCTCTTCCAAAATTGTGTACTTCTGCAGTTTTGGCACTTCATGACTTCTATCATGTATGGTCTCTTGATTATTGCCTAATTGCCATTATGTGCAAAATGGTATTACCAAATAGTTATAACGATTTCAGGTGCCATTTTGAGATAGAACACACTAACTTTGGAAAATGCATATGTCTAGTAAATGAGATTGGATGCTATTAATCCAGGAGAACTATGGAGAATGGCTGCACTTGAGCTCATTAGTTAGAATTGGGCATTGCCTCTAAGGTTTCCTCATTAACCATGGATATAACAGACCTTAGCCTAAAGCCAAAGTAGAAAACTGGGAAATGAAATATAATTCTGGAGTTCAGCCTCTATATAATCCATTTGAGAAACCGTCCAAATGAAACATCAACTGTGAGTAATATGCAATTAGATGAAAATGTATACAGCAAAATACAAAGCCCTAATAAGCTTACAATTTATGAAATAAGAACGTGAAACTCTAATAATGGATGTAAAATAAGATCCAAAACATACTATTCTATTTATGTAATACAAACTTTTAAAAATACTGTAAATATTTGGAGTCAAAGAAAACAGATTATTGGCATTTGGAGTGGTGAGAGATGAAAATTATCTGACTCTAAAGAGATGGGCAACATTTTAATTGGGTTTCATCAATTGTTCTTAACTTTAAGCCAGGGAATAATGGATTTTAGTTTTATCTAGAAAATGTTTTGTCCAAAATAACTAATTTTTCTTTCCAAGGATGACTAAATCCTAAAACAAGCAGCTAAAAGGTTTGCTGAAGCTTTTAAAAAATGAGGATAAATTGTTTGGATTTGGGACTATTGACGTTTTTACTTACCTGAAAAAAGTGAGTGAGACCAGACCATGCAATTCCTTGTTACCCCAGGACTCTGTGAATAATTCTACATATTTGTTGATTAAAATTATATTAAATACATAGCTATTTACATGTCATCATGGGACATTTCACTGGGACTTTCTGCTAAAGGAAAAATAGGAAAAGCATATTTACATCAGGAAAGTGAACGAACATTTCTTTACATTTCAGACAGCACCTGCAAAGCATGATGCAGTGAGTATAAAATTACATCCCAACTCTGCTACTTACCAGCCAAAAAATATTTGTAAATTTAGTTAAGCTCTTGGAGATTGATTTCTTCATATGAAAATGGAAATAATGGTAATAACTATTTATACTTTACCATAAGTCACAAAAAGGATCAATTTGATAATGTTTCTAAAAGCATTTTATAAGTCATAGAAAAATTTACATATGTTAGCAAATTTTTATTAGTACTAAGTGAAAATTATTTCTAGTACATCTGAAAGAATTATTTATATTTTGTTTACTGCTGTATACCCAGTGTCTTTTACTGTGCCAAATAGTAGATAGTAGACAAGAACATGTTAAATAAATTGGAAATATTATCTGACTATATTCCTATAGTGAAACCTATTGTAGGCAGTTTACATTAGCAATAAAAACTAACGAATATAGTTTATGAAAGTCCATTAATGAGCTATATTGTAATCAAAACAAATTAGTATCTTCCTAAAAATTCTTCTTCTGACAGTATTTCAACTCCCGTTCAGACATTAGCCACTGATTAACTCTTCTATTTGAAAAACAATACATACATATATTAGAACTGGATTTAATTAACATCAACTAGAATCAGCATTTTGATTTCTACAGATATAAAAGGATAATAGGCGTAATAATCATTACTTACGGGATTGCATTTTTTATATCTTCTGAAGTTACTACTGTGGCTTTAGAAGTTTAGTTTTACCTGCTGTGTATATTCCTCATCTATATATACTTTTATTCCTCACTGTCACAGGATAAGTTTCAATTTAGGATTCCAGGGACAGTGCTAGAGGATTTGTTTTGTCTTTGACCAAGGAGATGCCAAATTCACAAGGAGGTACCAAAAACACATATAAAACACATCCTCCTATTATTAGACCATGTAAAGAATAAAGGTGCGTTGTTGATTTTGTCAAAACTTTCTTTTCTTTTCTTTTTTTTTTTTTTTGAATATCAATTTTCTGGGACACAAAGTCGTGTAGAAATATACATTAGAGATGGTTCTCCAAAGATAATGGTGGTAAAGTTACCATTCAAGTAACACCAGAGGATTGGCCACAGCAAAATGATATTTGCTTTTGTTGAATCTGTCATTAGCACTTAATCTATTGCTTTTGGGGGAGGATACAAATAAAAGATATTACATTATTTACTTTATATTTCTGAGAATCTCCTCTTTGGAATACACACACTCATATAACCTTTGTTTAAATCAGTTTCTTTTCCATTTGTTTTCAGTAGCTCTTCACACACACGCAAAAATGCAATTGCCAAAGAAGATAAAAGATGGGTATTTGTAATAGTATCTTAAGTGCAAAAGTATAAAAATTAGTATCATGAATAGCTCTGTGCCGAGGTGGTGGGTGGGGTATGAGTGGCTTTTGTCGGACGAAGGGAAGTAAGTGGTTAAGAAGTAGAAAGTGACATAATTCCTAAGATTTCTGAAAGGTCCCTGTCTGAGCTAGAAAATGCATTCATTCCCAAAATGTGTCTGTCATTCATCTGCCACAGATCTGTCCTGCCGCAGCTTCCCAAAGAGCTAAAATTCCAGCTGGAGGTTGAACCCACCCAGCACGTGTCATTCGGCCATCATTGAAATGTTGAATGAATTAGACCTGTCCATATTTAGAATCATTATTCCTGGTACTCAGACATGATAATTTGTCTTTCCCAATGAGATAGTGTCTGGCCTTGTGACTCCTCTCACTGTGATGCCAAGTCAGACAGATGCAGGAGTTTTAAGCTCCAAATGCTTGGCCTCTTAGATTTATGGCGAATAATCTACTGTCAGATTTATAGAAAGGGGGATCTTTAAGGCTGTGGTAACAAAGAGAGCACTCCCTACAAAATCATAACGTGAAACCCTTAAGTCACCTTTGTCATTGTCATTTGAATCACAGGGAAAATCTTTGATTCTTACAAAAACATAGAAAAATGCATTTATTTGACATCTCAGATTCCAGCTTTGCAATCCTCTGATGCGATGGTTTTTGTTCCAGAAAAATCAGTTTTCAGTGTACCACCTATATGAAATAATCTGGTAAAATCGCAAAACCTTTAAATTTTACAGATGAACCATTATGCTTATTTAATATAGAGTTAGAGATTACATATATACGCCGATGGGTGTATATATGTGTGTGTGTATAAATATAAAAATCTAATAACACATTATCAAATAATTTTTTCTACGACACTTGAATGTGTAAGGTTCTCCTTATGGAACCTGTAGCATAAAAAAAAAAAAAAAAAGAAATTCTACTATCCAAAGGGGAAAGAGGCAAGAAAAAGAAAACAAAAAGGAAATGGAAATGGAAGGTCAGATCATTGTTATTTTCTCGTTCTCGTTATTTCTTCATTCGTATTGAAAATATGAATATTTTGGATATGTGTGTGCATTTTTCTTTTCTCAGTTTTGAATCACCGGACACCTGGCTCCAAACCAGAAAGAAGTAAGCGGGATCCATGACTCTGTCCCTGGCAGTGGGTGGCAGTGAGGTCATTTCCCTAGGCTTTTGTCCAGGGCAGATCGGACCTTCAGGGCTAAGCCTCAGTTTTCCATGTAGAAACCACATTTCGGCGGTGGGAGTAATGTCAGTTTGATAAAGGGACCCCTTTTAGCTCACCTTCAAATGACAAGGGTTGTTGAAAGCCAGGAAGGACTATTTTAACTCGACCAGTAGCAGAAAAGTGCTAGATTTTCCAGCACAATAGTCAAGCGCAGCTCACTTGGCTGCAAATGAGCCGAGCTCACCTGCTTTCTTCCCAAACACGAACACTCTGATATCGAAGCTCGAGGGAAGCGAGGGCGACAGACTGAAGCTCCCTTCTGGTGACTAATGACTGTTGGGAGCTGGTGCGAGGTTCTGTCCTGGGCTAGACACTTTCCCCAGTTAGGTCCATGTGCTTCGATATACCTGATTTCCTTGCATCAATGGCCCAGGAAATTTAGCCAGAATGCACGCAAGGAGGTAATGGGCACACTTCCCGAGAAAGGAATGAATTTAAAGGTCATCGCCATCTTCCTGTTCTCTGATTTGCACGTTTTTCTAGAAGCCCTTCCTGTAGCACTTTTCGTGGGCTGGCCCCCGTGCTCACACACAGGGTAGTTCCTCCCGCGGTAGATCCTTCTTACAGTAGATCGTAACCTTCACCACAGGAAACCTTTACTTTGTGCCCTCACCCCCTTACAATTAGAGTCTGTTTGTAACATGGTGCGCCGCAGGGCTGGTCTAACGTTATGAAAAAGAGAAAGCACCGTTTTCTGTATTCTCTACCCAGAGACCATCTCATTTGACTGCGGTTTCAAAAGAAACCTTGTCAATGCAGCTGGGAAAATAAAGGAACAAAACATAACATGTAACCAGCCATTCTTCATTTATTGACTAAATGCATAATCAGTTCTTTGTCTTGCAAAGACAGTCACTGGTTTTGATTTTCAAAAATGTCTCTGCAAAAGAAAGGAGAACATCACATACTTCCTCCGGTTTCACCAGTTATGTAATTAAGAAACCGCCCATATATGCACACAATTAACAGTTTGCTTCTCACATCTTTAGCCTGGGTATTTAATCATAATATAGATTTGTGCTGCTTCAAGAATGGGTTTAAAAGCTGAAAAATCATTTAGAATATAATCATATTAATAAACGATTTAGTTGCAAAGGCATGAAAAACATTTTGAAATGTTAGAGAAAGTAGCCTAAGACATTAAAAAAAAAAAAAAAAAGTTCAGAAAGTCTTTATTTTCAGCAAAGCCAGAAATCAGCCTGAGTAGTTTAGATATTATTTAATCTATCTCTTGATAATTATCAGCCAAGAGAACCTCGTCACTACTGTGATACCCATTCAAGTATAGGATTAATAAAATAGTAAGATAAAAATAAAATTGAGTATAGTAGGATACTATCTGGTCCATATATATTCCCAGGTAGTGTCGCTTTCCATGACAAAATGGTCTATTTAAAGGCAAAAGGGAAAAGGTAGTAAATACAGATATACACATATAAATGTATTATACATATATGTAATTGGTTAATTCATTAGTTTTCCTCTTCACTGTAGTTTTAGGAAATACTTAAGGACACTTACAAAATATAAAATATAAGGGCACCTGGGTGGCTCAGTTGGTTAAGTGTCTGACTTTGGCTCAGGTCATGATCTCACAGTTTCTAGGTTGAAGCCCCCCTTAGGGCTCTGTGCTGACAGCTCAGAGCTTGGAGCCCACTTTGGATTCTGTGTCTCCCTTTCTCTTTCTGCCCCTCCTCCATTCACACCCTGTCTCTGTCTCAAAAATAAAAATAAAACATTATTTTTTTCAAATATATAAAATATAATAATAAAGTAACAAAAGTTACAAGTGGAAATAAATATAGACAACATAGTACCAGAATTGAGGCTTTGAAATATATGTGTTAAAACTGACTAGTAAGGCACTCCCCCCATGCTGTTATGTCTATTTCTCACCACTGACAAAGTATATACAGAGGCAAATATATATGGCCAGAGTCACTCTTTTTCTTTACTTGTTAGCTTCCCATACCCGTAAACCCTGAGTTGTCATTTTGTTTAAACAGCAAACTTTCAAAACTACTGATATTTCATCACATAAAATTCTACCTTCAGTCTAGTTGAAAGTTCCCTGGCTTTATACCATGAATACCAATCCTTGTGTTGTCAGAGTAAACTAACAATCTCATATATTTGCTGTGAAATACTAGCCTTAAGTTTTGTTTTGCTAATAAGGAAACAGATTATTGAGCTAGTATGCTCCTAGGAACTTGATATTGCAATTACCGACCTTTGTATTTTATTGGGGCAGATTTATAGGCTTGTTCCAAAACATTTGGTAATCAAAGAGATCGTCTGTGACACTGTTCACAGGGCCAATAAGATTCGAAACTTAAAACCTAAAGATACATAAACAAAGAAAAACAGTAACCACAAATGAATAATAAGCCAGAGGAACGTGGTTATTTAAATACACAGACGAGGGGAGCCTGGGTGGCTAAGTCGGTTGAGTGTCCGACTTCAGCTCAGGTCGTGATCTCACGGTCGGTGAGTTTGAGCCCCGTGTCGGGCTCTGTGCTGACCGCTCAGAGACTGGAGCCTGCTTCAGATTCTGTGTCCCCTTCTCTCTCTGCCCCTCCCACGTCATGCTCTGTCTCTCTCTCTTTCTCTCTCTGTCAAAAATAAACACTACAAAAAATAAAATAAAATAAAATAAAATAAAATAAAATAAAGACACAGACTCTAGAACCAGATAATTAGAGTTTGTGCCTGAGCTCCACCAGTTGTTCATTGTGTATATTGGAACTGCAAAAGAGGAAAACTAAATCTCTTCTACCCTCTCAGTGCAGTGACTGGGGCCTGCAAATTAAACTGACATCAGACAGATTAATGGAAAAAAAAAGTTGATACATATGCATATGGGAACCAACAAATGAAGTAGCTGTCTTGCTAAATAGTTCAAGTTAGAGGTTTATATACCTAATTTGTTAGAGGAAAAGGAGGAGAATGAAAAGGCTTTTTTGTTCCTTTTCTTTTGAAAGACTATTTTTTTTCCTTAAGAGAACAAAGGAGAGATAAGAAAGTTTGTGATAATGTTTGTCTCTACACGTGTGGGTGGTCCTTCTACTTTTTACAGAGCCCTACAACTCCCTGGAGAAGGGATTTATGTTAGATTTATTCTAGTTCTTCCTCCTGGGAGTAGACCATCCTAGAGAGGGAATTTATGGCAGCCTTATTTCCAGAACTTGCTGCTTTTAGTCTTATAAAGGAAGCTCAGAGAATACTTCTTTCTGCACCTGCTGAATCTCAAGTGTCTTCACTTCAAAATAAACTTTATGCTAACTATGGGACTCCACAGAACTGTTTCCACAGAATTGTTTATAGACTTTGATCTCATAAATTTATTTTTATTTTAATTTTTGAGAGAGGGAAAGAGCACGAGCAGAGCGGGGACAGAGGGAGGGGGGGAGAACCTTATGCAGGCTCCACAGCCAAAACGGAGCCTGACTTGGGGCTGCATCCCACAACCATGAGATCACCACCTGAGCTGAAAATAGATCATGACCTGAGCCAAAAGCAAAAGGCAGACTTTCAACCAACTGAGCCACCCAGGTGCCCCAGATCTCATAAACCTTACTAATGTCATCTACCTTATGAGGTGATTCTTGCACACAATTTAGCATTAGCCTGAAATTCCAGATTAATTAAATAAATGTGAAATACTATTTCTAAGTATTAGGCCATATTTTTTTTTTGGGGGGGGGGGGAAGCTAATCACAATGACTTTGTATAATCCTCATAGTCCTTTCCTTACAGCAGATATGATGGTGAGTTTTATAATAATCTTTCATGTTTTTTTTACCCTCAGTATAGGCCGAGTCTCATTAAAGTGTGGTACCTTTACCATAGCCAGTAATGCCCATAGATAATATGATTTTCTCTTAATTTGGATTTTATGAGAAAAACATTAATCAAGACATTATGGAGTAAAACATATTTAAAAGTATATAGACCTAAAACACAGATTCTTAGATTCTGAGGGTACAAAGATCAGCATATACAAATTAATTATCCTGATATATAGGTTCTGCCTTAATTTAATTAGCCAGTATGCCCCCCTCTCTATTCCATTCTTCTCAGGTAAAAGAAAATTACCATCGTTACTTCTGATTTACATAATTTCCCCTTCAGCCGAAAATGATAATGGTATCTTTTATATACCCAGATGATTTTAATGTCTCAAATTTCTTTATTTTTTAAATTTTTAATTTTTTTTATGTTTACTTATTTTCTTTTTTTTAATTTTTTTAATTTTTTTTTCAACATTTATTTATTTTTTTTGGGACAGAGAGAGACAGAGCATGAACGGGGGAGGGGCAGAGAGAGAGGGAGACACAGAATCGGAAACAGGCTCCAGGCTCTGAGCCATCAGCCCAGAGCCGGACGCGGGGCTCGAACTCCCGGACCGCGAGATCGTGACCTGGCTGAAGTCGGACGTTTAACCGACTGCGCCACCCAGGCGCCCCTATGTTTACTTATTTTCGAGAGAGAGAGAGAGAGAGAGAGAGAGAGAGAGAGAGAGAGAGACAGAGTGCAAGCAGGGGAGGAGCAGAGAGAGAGGGAGACGCTGAATCTGAAACAGTCTCCAGGCTCCGAGCTGTCAGCACAGAACCCCATGTGGGGGCTCACACTCATGAATTGTGAGATCATGACCTGAGCTGAAGTCGAACACTTAACTGACTGAGCCACCCAGACACCCCAATGTCTTACATTTCTTAAAAACTTTTCACATTCCTTATCTCATCTGAGACTTATAACATGTATGAGAGATGGTTAATGAGGAGAGTCTATCCCAACAGCGTTTACCATGCCCTCCGTCTGCTCATACTTCAATATTTTTTTTCAGTAATTTTTGGTAATAAACCATTATTCACTCAGTCAGCCCAACTAGAAATCTGGCATGCATTCTGGAGTCCTTCTTCTGTCCCATTCCCTAAATTCAAGTACGAAACAAATTCAGCTGTTTCAACTCCTGTCTGTACATATTATCTGTACATGTGTGAATACATATAAAGAGAGAGTGCACATTCTATCCTCTATCCAAATTACCATGGACCTAGTTTAGGTGATCAAATCCTCACTGATGTGGTCACAACAGCATCTTTTAAAAATTTATTTATTTACATTCAAGTTAGTTAACATACAGTGTAGTGTTGGTTTCAGGAGTAGAACCCAGTGATTCATCACTTACATGGAGTACCCAGTGCTCATCCCAGCAAGTGCCCTCCTTAATGCCCATCATCCACTTAGCTCATACCCCCACCAACTTCCCCTCCAGCAACCCCCAGTTTCTTCTCTGTATTTAAGAGTCTCTTATGGTTGCCTCCTTTTTCCTTTTTATCTTAATTGTTAGCCTTCAAATATGTAGACCATAAAATTCACTTTCTAAAAGATAAACTATGAATTCTATTTGAACTGAACAGTCCTCAGTCTTCCAGGGTTTATCTCTCTGGTCACATTGCCGCATGACTTGTTATTTTATTCATTTTTTTCAACAAATACTGAGCAGCTAATTGTTCTTGCTGTGCAAAGTTTGTCTATTGATCTATTGATCTCTTATAATATTTATTGAATGAATGAATTGATATCTATGAAGAATCCTTAATATTTACAAATCATGAACAGAGAAAAGCACTTCGATGAAAAATAGTAGGTTCCCAAAAGTTTTGTCCCCAAAATGGCAAAAATTACCAAATGAGTACTTTTTTAGGTGAGAATTGATAATTTTTGTCTTGTTAAATGTTTCACAGATTAAAAAAAGGGTATCATCTAACTTAATTTATCATCTATGCTATCATTGATAGAAAAGTGGATAACAATATTAGAAGAAATAAAACTTTCTCATTTTCATTCATCAAACAATTAACTTAAAAAAAGATGTCATATCAATATGGGTTTTAACCCAGGCTTGTAAAATGGCTCTGTATTTAAAATATGTTAATGCAGCCTATAATTCTAGCCTATATCTCTGCCTATGTCCAGAATTACCCTGAAAAGCCAAGCAATAAGCCAAGAAAATCCCAAATGTAGATTTCATACAGAAAATTTGCAACTGGGAAAATGTAAGAAAATATATGGATCATCTATTTGGATTGGTTAAACATTTTGTGAAGATACTATGGGATAGATCAATAAACAAATGGAAAGAATAATATAGAATATACTTATAGAATGATTATAAATAAGACATGCTTGTATTAAAATTTGATTTACTATATATGGAATGAAATCTGAGAGGTGATAACTATATTTTTCAATAAGTGGCACTATCCAAGGGATTATCTACACATATAAGAAAAATAAATTAATTTCCTATTTTTTTTTACTGCCCACAAACATTAGATTATCAGGCTAACTAATAAATTGTTCACTCAAGAAAATCAAAATATTTTAATATCAAGAATAAAATATTAGGTAATATATTTATGGTCTTATGTTAAAAAGATACTAAAAGCACAAAGAATTAAAAAAATTAATTTGATCTCATTAACATTAAAAAATGTATTCCACAGAAGGTACAGAAAAGAAAGTGAAAATCCAAACAAACTAATGGCATGCAATACCTGTAATTCCTAACTGTTAACAACAAAAGAGTAATTATCAAAATAGGCAAGAGCGGAATCTGATCATAGAGAATATAACAGTAAGCATATCAAAACTGCTCATTTTACCGATAATCCAGAAAGCACAATTTAAAATAGTATTAAAACAGCATTTTAGGAGCACCTGGGTGGCTCAGTTGTTTAAGTATCTGCCTCTTGATTTTGGCTCAAGTCATGATCCTGAGTCATGGGATTGAGCCCCATGTTGAGCTCTATGCTGAATGTGGAGTCTGCTTAAAATTCTCTCTCTCCTTCTCGCCCTTCTTCTCCACTCTCTCTCTTTCTCTAAGATAAAAAATTATGTATTATATATACATATATATATATTTAAATAGTTTATATTGTCAAAGTTAAAAGATGGAAAAACTGACAGTAATAATTGATGGCAAAGATATGTTGGAGCAAACCCCCTCACTGTTATCTGGAGAGTAAATTGGTATGAACACTTTGATGAGCGTTTTATCAGTATTATCTAATGTAAACAACGGGTACATCCTTTGAGCCAGCGATTTCTCTCTTAGTTATATAGCCTAGCAATATCAAAGTTGATGTGTTGTAAGGACATGTTTAAGAATGTCCATGGCATCATTGTTTTCATAACAAAAGAAACAAATCATCAACAGATGAGCAGAGATATATAATATGTGAATACATGTAGCATTTTCTATCTGTAAGGTATACATTGGAATTCAATATAGGCTGTAACATGAATTAACTACAGAAAAATATTTTAAATGCGTTATCTCAAAAATTGTATTTAGTATAAATTTTGTAATTTATATATTTACTATAAATTTATAAAAATATATATTTTATATAATTTAATTTTTATAATTATATAAATATGTAGATATAATATAAATACATTTATATAATAAATATATATATTTAGGCATTATATGATATATATATAATATTATATAAAAATATACAACATATAATATAAATATATTTATATGCATTTAAATATATTAATATATAAAATTTATATATATTTATATATAAATATATATATTTACATTTATACATTTATATATACATTATATTATATATTTATATATTTATAAATATATAGATATTTGTATATTTAATATATAATATAATATATATAATATAAAGTATAAAATATATATAATATAATATAATATAATATAACATAATATAATATATCTGTATTATATATAATATAATATAATATATATTAAATAATATATATTATATTAATTAAATATTAATATATATTATAATATAATATACACTAGCTAATATATTATTATATTAGTATATTATATATAATATTAATTAATAAATTAATATTATACTAATATATTTATTAATATATAATATACTATAATATTTAATGTATATTTATATATACATTTATATATTTATATTTATATATATTTATATAAATATATATATATATACTTTATATATTTTTATATAAAATTTATACACATATAATATATATTACATACAATATTTATATATTTATACATTAAATATATAAATATATAATTACATATTTTATAATTTTTATACTTTAATTTTTAATATTTATATTATAAACATAAATTTACTATAAATATAATAGAAGTAGGTTTCTGTCATTACTTAAAATATTTCAAAACCATGAAAATAATACTATGCATTTTTATGGATGCATAAATTTGGGTAATGTTTGTAAACTTTGTAAATAATGTACTCTGTTCTCTATGAAATGGCTATGAGAATGCTTGGTGTGTTTTCACTCAGCAAATATTTATTTATATTTGACCTGTTGAATAAAAAACAACCAGTGTAGGGGCACCTGGGTGGCGCAGTCGGTTAAGCGACCGACTTCAGCCAGGTCACGATCTCGCGGTCCGGGAGTTCGAGCCCCGCGTCGGGCTCTGGGCTGATGGCTCAGAGCCTGGAGCCTGTTTCCGATTCTGTGTCTCCCTCTCTCTCTGCTCCTCGCCCATTCATGCTCTGTCTCTCTCTGTCCCAAAAATAAATAAACGTTGAAAAAAAAAAAATTAAAAAATTAAAAAAAAAAAAAACAAAAAAACAAAAAAAAACAACCAGTGTAGCATATGGCTAATACTGGGGAAGAAGGGAGAGATGTAATAGTATGACAAATTGTGCCCAGCTGGTTTTTTCCTCCTATATTTGTAGGTTTTAGTTCAATAATAATATAAAAAGTCCTCAATAATATAGAAGGCTTGCTGTATATTATGAATATATTTAATTTTAAATATTTGTTGGGAATTTTTAAAATACATATTTAAAATAATTCACAATAAAGAATGTAAAATTATACAAGCAAACAAATCAATATTTAACCAATAAAAAGAAATGAGAAAACAGATTTAACCTTTCTATAAAAAACTAGATTTGAGGAGGTCTGGCTTAAAAAGTAGTGAGTTTTTTGTTTTTCTTCATTTCTTTCCTGCATCTCTCTTTCTCTCTTTCTTTATTTCTTTCTCTCTCTCTCTTTTTTTCTTTCTTTCTTTCAACAGAAACTAGATGGACATTGCCTGGTATAATATAAGTCTTACTTATTAGATGAGAGATAAAAGAACAAATATTTATATCCTATTGTAAGTATACAATTTGATGGTTTGTTTTTCAAATCCATCAAATGTATCCTGTCTGTATGCCACACTCCTAGCAAAGTAATAGAGTGAGACTTGATTAGTAAAAACCAATCTTTTTCCTTAAAAATAGATTAATTTTTCTATATACTAAAAAGAATTCCACAGTAAAAAAATAAAATATTCAAATTAAAAGGTCTTTAACATATATCTGCAGTGTGTGTGTATGTGTTCTTTCTCTCTTAAAACCTTTTGTAAAACTAAGAATCCAGCCAGTGTATATCTGACTCATCCAACAATTTATTTTTAGTCCAAAGCAGAATCATAAAAGTATTATTTTGGTAATAAAACCTATTCAACTACCTTAAATGTCATTTAAGAATCTCTAACAGCAATAAAAACATTTAAAATCATTCTATGGCGTATTCCATTTCATATTGGTAGAAAAGCCTTTTTTCTAGTTATACTGTACTTAATTTTACATATCAACAATTATCTTCTAAATTTTAGATATAGCCATATATTATCTTTTCTTTCATTCTCTTATAAATCGGATTATGAAAATTAAGTGGATTTGTTTGTGTCTTAGAGCAAAGCAAAACAAATTACATGATCTGAGATTTTTTTAAATTTTAATTAATGCCATTAAAGTCCTTGATCCTGACATTTAAATACCTCAGCTCGTTAATGATTCATTCATCACATTAACAACAGGATAGTAAGTACTGGAAGTCCAGAATGCAAGTAGAAATTTTTATTTGTTTGCAGGCAAACATACATACAAGAAGCCAATAATTACATCAATTGTTAGTTCAGAAGTTCATTAGAAACTCAAAAATTTTAAAAATGATTTAATAAGAGTGAAATAAGTATAAAGCTGTCAAACAGAATGACTGAAAACTATTTTTAAAAAGAGAAGGTAGATTGCCACAGTTCTCTAGCACTATTTTGGAGTGTCGATTTTACATTATTTAAATCTAACGTCTTTGAAATCCTATAAAGATAGCATTTCTCTACACCATGCCCACTGTTGGGAAATAGTTCTTTAGTTAATTGGGAGGATTGACTTAATTTTACATCTGTAAACACTGATTGAGCACCTATTAGGTGTTAGACCATGTGCCTGGTACTGTAGAGGCAATGAGATAAATCCTAATAATTGGTTTGTGGTGAATTTGATCTGATACAAAAGACAGGTATATAAAAAGATTATCTTCAATGCAATGTGGTAGAAGCTATGAGTATGTCTACATAGGATGCTACAAAAGTGAAGAGGAGAAAAATTTACTCTAGGTGGGGACCATTGGCTTCTAATCACCATCAAGGTTTTAACACAACTGTGGGTTGAAAATGGTTGTGTGGTTGTATGTCAGATTTCTACACAATTTGTATGATCCAACAAGACAAAAACAAAGGCAAAATTTTACTTTTTCTATTAGTATATATAACTTCACTGCCTACCAGTTTCTTTCCTCTGAAAAGAAAGTCTCTTTAAGCATGAATTTCCCATATCTCATATGTTGTCCTGACACATTGACTGGTTCACAGATTCCTTCTCCCCTTAAAGGGCCCTTTACTACACTGAGTCCTAAACTATTCCTTTGTCTCCTGACATTTCCATATCCCTCATTCAAATTATACACCACCTTCGTTAGTTCGTAATTTATTTTTAACCACTCTGAGCAGGAAATTATTTTTTAACCTGTTTCATCATTTTTCCTGCTAAGATCAGATCAGTGAAATTTACACTTTTGATACAGAAAATATTTCCCTGGTGCTTAAAATACGTTTTTTGAATGAATAAAATGACAAAACAGCTTTAGGGATAACAGTTCTTCCACTTGTTTGTATAGTGATAACTATAGGACCCATTACTCTTTTTTTCCTCCATGGCTTATGATGCTTTCAATTTTGATTTATGAAAATTTAACATCATCCGTATATGCTATTATTGTTAGTATTGTTATTATATGTTATTATTGTCAGTTGCTTTTGTAAAATTTTGTATTAAAAATTAGGTTGTCATTATATATACAAAACTTTACTTTTTTAGAGCACTTTTAGATTCACAGTAAAATAATTAAAAAGCAGGTAAAGAGATTTCCCATAACCCCTACCTCCATATAGGCATAGCCCACTCCTCTGCAAAGTGATACCTTTATTACAATTGATAAATGGCATTGATACATCACAATCATCTAAGTCCGTAGTTTGCCTAAAGATTCCATTGCTCTAGGGGTGCCTGGGTGGCTCAGTTGGTTGAGCGTCCAACTTCAGCTCAGGTCATGATCTCACAGCTCACGAGTTCTAGCCCTGTGTCAGGCTCTGTGCTGACAGCTCGGAGCCAGGAGCCTACTTCTGATTCTGTGTCTCCCTCTCTGCCTCTCTCCTACTTGTTGTCTGTCTCTCTCTCTCGCTCAAAAATAAATAAACATTAAAAAATTTTTTTTAAGATTCCATTGCTCTTTCACCTATTGCAATAATATTAATTTTGGTTCTTTTCTTTTAAATGTTTTAATGTTTATTTTTGAGAGGGAGAGACAGAATGAGAGTGGGGAAGGGACAGGGAGAGCAGGAGACCCAGATTCTGAAGTGAGCTCCAGCCTCTGAGCTGTCAACACAGGACCCAATGAGGTGCTCGAACTCACAAACCATGAGATCATGACCTGAGCCGAAGTTGGACGCTTAACTGACTGAGCCACCCAGGCACCCCCAATGATATTAATTTTCAAGTGCATGCAAAGCAAAACCATGCAGACCTAATGAACTTCACTTACAAATTTGTCTTCATTTCAATATGCCCTCCAGTTTTCTAAGTCTAAACACAAACGTTCAGCATGTACATGGAGATTTAAAAAATAATACTTATCATTTAGTTTGTTTTAAGCACATAAAACAAGCTTGATATACAACCATAAATATTATTGAAAGATTGCTAAATTCTTAATTATCATTTTAAAGGATGCAATGATAATGAAATTTCCATCATTCAATATTTCTTTAAAAGGTCTAATTAAAATGATTTACAAGCTCTAATTAAGTTCTAGGAAGACAAGCGTCATGCAGTTCCTAACAGCAATAAAGTAAAATAGAATGGTTGACAGGCACAGACCCATGATGGAGAAATGATAAAGGTCCATTTTAACTAACAGGGAAACAGGGAGTATAATTACTTTGCTCAGGCTGCCATAACAAAGTACCACAGACTGGGTGACTTCAATAACAGAAATTAGTTTTCTCAGAATTCCAGAGGCTGGAAGTCCAACATCAAGGGAACAGCCTAGTCGGTGTCTGGTGAGATCTCTCTTACATGGAAGTTGGTTACCTTGTTGCTATGTCCTCAGTTGGCCTTTCCTTTGTGTGTGTGTGCAAAGAGAGAGAGAGAGAGAGAGATCTGGGGTGTGTCTTCCTCTTCTTTTCAGGATACCAGTCCTATTTGATTAGGTGTCCACTCTTATGACTTCATTGAACCTTAATTGGCGCTATCTCCAAATATAGTCATCTTGCACATAAGGCTTCCACATATGAATTTTGGGAGACTGATCTCATGCAATGTTTTGAATATGTAAGGTTTAGAAAGATTTGTATTAAAATTTTAAGCACAAACTTCAAATATATTGCATAGTGTAGCAAATAAAACCCATCTAGACATTAACGTGTGGTATCTACCCTATATTCCTAGGGTAACAGTAAGAAAACACTGCTCTTGTATTGTCCTCTAAAGGGTTGCAAGTATGCCCCCAGGGGGGAAAAAATGACAGACTAGAGTGTGAATATAATTGGAATATAACTGCACTTCTTTAAACAATCTTATTTTCTGAAAATGCCTACCTTGAGATAATGTTTCGCTATCGTGTACCTTACGAATTCCAAATCCAACCCTAAAAATATGAGCAACTATAATGCATAAATAACTCCTTTATCCAATATCCTTTTTATTCAAGGAGCCATATATCTTCCAGTCAATACAAGTTCTATTCATTCAATGGGTCTGCGATAAGTTACTTCTTTTCCCATTGCATAATATGCTTGATAACATGACTCAAGGTGGACCATCCCCTTTATCCTCCTTTTCCCTTTTAAGTACTAATCAGTTCCAGGGCCTTCTTGAGGTTTGATTAAGAATGTCAGCTGAACTTGTTTATGTACCTGTATTTAAGTGGCAGGTCAGCTGACTGCTAGATAATCCAGTGTGGCCTCATTCACAGTTCTGCTGGTTGGCAGGGTGCCAGCTGGGGTCTTGAGGGTGCCTGGGTCACGAAAGGCCTCTCACGATCCTGCAGGCAATTCACATGGCAGCACAAGGGTTTTAAGAGCAGCAGAAGGAGATCCTGACATGTAAGCACTTGTTAAGACTGCTTGTACCATACTATCGGTTGCCCACTAGCAAATCAAGTAAGAGAGTAAACCTTAAATCACTGTAGAAAGGTGTGGATTAAAAAAAAAAATGTGTATAGCATGGGACATTACTGCCACCATACACACAGCAAGAGGGAGCTGGAATCACTTTGAAGCCTTTTGCCCAAATTAGAAGGTACGTATCTACAGCCTGGAAATCAGATTGGGGCTGGATATAGAAACCAGATGGTAAAATATTGGATTAAGAAATGGAAAGATTATCAGTGGTGAGCTACAAAGTTAGAGCAAGCCCAATCCACAAGATTGTTCTCACTTCTGGCATCAACTGCAAGTTAGAGTGTTCCCAAGACCACCCAAAGTTTCACCAATTTGCTAGCATGACTCAGAAAAGTCACTGAAAGCTGTGATACCCACGGTTATGGTTTATTATAGATAGAGGATACAGATTTATATCCATCAAGAAAAGAACTGCATACAGCAGAGTCCAAGAAAGTGCCAGTTACAGAACTTAGAGTTGTTTTCTCTCTGTGGAGCTGTGAACAGTGTCACTGTTTTCATTAAGAATGTGTGACTATAGGGTCCCCGGGTGGTTCCGTCAGTGGAGCATCTGACTGTCAAGTTTGGCTTAGGTCGTGATTCCAGGGTCATGGGATCAAGCCCCACATGGAGCTCAGCACTGAACATGGAGCCTGTTTAAGATTCTCTCTCTCTTCCTCGGCCCCTCCCGCCACACGCACACACACACTCTCTCTCTTTGTCTAAAAAAAGAATTGAGAGGGGCGCCTGGGTGGCTCAGTCGGTTAAGCATCCGACTTCAGCTCAGGTCATGATCTCGCGGACCGTGAGTCCGAGCCCCGCATCAGGCTCTGTGCTGACAGCTCAGAGCCTGGAGACTGTTTCAGATTCTGTGTCTCCCTCTCTCTCTGACCCTCCCCCGTTCATGCTGTCTCTCCCTGTCTCAAAAATAAATAAACGTTAAAAAAAAAATTAAAAAAAAAAAAAAAGAATTGAGATTAAAAAAATAAAAAGAGTGTGTGACTATATACACAGAGTGTTGCCAATCATGGAAGTTCACATGAGCCTTAATGTCCCGATTTTTTGGGGGGTTCACTGAATAAGCATAGCTTACTGACCACATGACCAGTTTCAGGCTCTAGCCCCTCAGGAGGCCAAAAAGATACCACATGACCCAAAGTCCCTATCCTTATTCACACTATCAGACTATCAAAGTCCCCAGGCAAACAAAGACACTCCTATATAGTAACTGTAATAGTTTTAAGGAGATCACTCTGGAAATAACGTGGAGATTAGTGTGCTACAGTAGGCAGAATAATAACCCCCAAAAGATGTCCATGTTCTAATTTCCCAAACTGTAAATAAGGCAAAAGAGATTTTGCAGGTGTAGTAAAGTTTAGGAACTTTTAGATGGAGAGGTTATCCTGGATTATCTGGATGAGCCCAATTTAGTCCATTTAGATCACATTATTCCTCATTTAAAAGTAGAGAATCTTTCCTGGCAGAGGAGGAACAGAAGATTCAAAGTGAGAGAGATCTGACCTTCCATTACTATTTTGAAAATGGAGGAGGAGGGCATAAGCCAAGGAAACTAGTGGCCTCTAGAAGTTGGGAACAGGTCTCAGTTTATAATCAGGAAGAAACTGGAGACCTCAGTCCTACAACTATAAGAAAATAAATTCAACTAACAACCCAATTGAGCAGAAAATAGATTCTTCCTTAGAGCCCTCAGAAGGAGCATAACACTGCTGACACATTTATCTTATCTTGTTCAGACACGTGCCCTACTTACAACTACAGGCACAAAGTTAAATTAAAAAAAAAAAAAATGGGGGCATCTGGTGGCTCAGTCAGTTAATCATCCAACTTTGGCTTATGTTATGATCTCACCGTGTGTGAGTTCAAGCCCTGCATGGGGCTCTCTGCTGTAAACGGATCCCACTTTGGATCCTCTATCCCCCTCTTTCTCTGCCCCTCCTTCACTACTTCTCTCTTTCTTTCTCTCTCTCTCTCTTAAAACAAGTAAACTTAATTTTTTTTAAATGTGTCAAATCACTAAGTTTGCAGTATTTTATTGTGGCAGCCGTTGAAAACCTAGTGAAGATGTTAACCCTAATGTATTTCACCTTCATATTAGAAGTTAATTTTCTAAAATTAGGTCTAAATATTTGTGGTATAATAAATAATATGTTAGGTCTTGGTGCCCTATTCCTGGCACAGAGCTCCTAAAATCTTTCAAATTTCCTGAGAAATCAGGAGGGTCTATCATTCATAAGGAGTCACTGTTGAACACTCCTGAGTTTATGCTAATAAGGTGACTTAGGGTGGGGTCCTTTGATAGTTTCAGGATAGGGTGAATCACCAAAAAGACCAAGTGGTTGGAATTTTCAACCCCGCCCTGACCTCTGGGAAACAGAGGAGTGGGGCTACAAATTAAGATCTAGAAAACTCTTGAAGGAGGAGGATGATGAGCTTTCAGATCAGTGTATGTGTCCACATGCTATGAGCGTAGTGCATCTCAGTACTGTGGCTTCTGGACCTCACTCCATGTACTTCTTTATCTAGCTATTCTTTCTAATATCCTTTATAATAAATTGATAAATATAAGTAAATGTTTCTCTTGAGTTTTGTGAGCTGCTCTAGCAAATTAATTACACTCAAGGAGGAGATCATGGGAACCTCCTATTTATAACCAGCTGATCGGAAGCACATCTGACAATCTGGGCTTGCGATTGGTGGCTCAAAGGCTAGGGGTGTGGCAGTCTTGTTGGACTGTGTCTTTAACCTGTGGGAGCTCAGGCAAAGTAGATAGTGTTAGAATTGACTAAGATTATAAGACACCTATTCAGTGTCTACTGAGAATTGGAGAATTGCTTTGTGGTGTTGAACAATACACCTGAGCATTGAAGTTCATAGATGTTCATACATGATACACCTGGAGATCTTCCAAAACCTTTTAGTTTACATGTACCAAAAGCTTAGAACATACATGTTGATAGGTGTTGAATACAAGATCAATAGAGAATAATAAAGAGATAAAGAGACCTTTCATTACAGATGTTGGGCAGTTGCCTAGTTTCTTCCAGAGGCTAAGACATCACCAGAATTGCCATACGCCCAGACTGCACCTCACTTTAGGTCCTGCTCTATAGCCAAATCCTGGTGACTCTTTTCTTCCAAGGGCACAAGCCCCTTCATTTGTCCCTATGATTATTTCAGAGATGACACTGGCCAAGAGTTAATCCAATCTCTCTGTACATTTTTCCATCTGAAGAGATTTGTTCACAGGTAGACCCAACTTAGAACATTTATCTTGATGTCCAGGATTGATACCTGATGGAGTGAGATATTTTTTTTTTCTTCTGAATGGTTGCTATACAAATGTGTGGACTAGTGCAGTTGAAGTTACTTTGTTTGCCTCACGAAAAACCACCTGATTCTGAAAGTTTCATTTAAAAAAAAAAAAAGGCAGTATCAGAGGATATAGTAAAACACAATTAAAGCACAGAGCTAAATAAAGGAATCAAAACACAAAACCTCTAAAGCATGTATGATACTCTAAAATAGCTTCCCTTTATTGTTTAAACTAGTTTCACTTGGGTTTTCAATCATTTTTAGGAGAATTAGATATTTTATGATTTGGAACTTTAGGGTGTCTCCTCAAAAACTGGACTTAAACATAATACATTTACAAATGCCATGTTTATCATATGATGGTAGTCACAGACATAATTAAGAAAATGACAGAGGAAATTAATTCTAGTACTTGAGTATTGCTCTATGTTTTCCCTAATGCACCATGTCATACAGGAAACTGTCCCTGATTCTTCAGGGTAGGCTGGATCCTGGTCCTGTACTCCCTTAGCACTCTGTGTGTGTTTACATTATATATTTATTATTATTAAATATATTATCTGATTTCACATAAATTGGAAGTTTCTTTTGATATAGTTGTCTCTTGCATTTAACTGGCCGAAATACATTAGGATGTCAAGCACCTGATTAGTGTCTGACATATAAAAGGTGTTGAACTACCATGAAAAAAAAATGAGTATGACCCACTTTCCACTTCCCATGTTAAGCTAATCATCCCCTGTATAGATCTTTTAGAAACAAATCTATAAGGCATTTTTCCAGTCCCTGAAGCTTGCCGTGGCTCTGCGAGGTAGAGAGACTCTGAGACATTTATCTAGGACTCTCAAGGTGGCTGCTTTCACACTGAGCCTTTTACTCCTAATTCAAGATTCTTTTAATTCAACCAGATTATTTATAGAGGGTCATCAAAAGACCTCAAGGGCCTTGTTGCCCATCGTACTTATGTACACTTTCCACTAAGGAGAAAACCTCTAAGTTCACCTCAGTTCTGCTTTGCTTATTCAAAGAGACTTAGAGCTAAACAGATTTTGCATGAAATAAGAATTTGATAAGAGGATGAGGAAGAGGCGCCTCCAGTGATCTACATCTAGACAGTGGAAGGTTTTTTGTTTTTTCTTCCTTAGTTAATTTGCTTTTATTCTATTCTTTCTGTGTTTTTTTTTTCAATTTCAAATGAACGAACCCACTGACTAATGAAAGATCCAGATTCTTAATGAAAGAAAGGTCCTTCAAACAGAGGAAGGGAGGGCTATGCTTCATACTTTTGCAGCATAAAACATTAGCAATCCCAAGTTTGAGATTCCAATGTGACGTGATCATTCTTTACAACCATACATTAAGGGAAGATAGCTTGTTAAAAATTACATAATCTATAGGTCTATCCTTTTTTTTAATGTTTGTTTACTTATTTAGAGAGAGAACATGAGTGGGGGGAGGGCAGAGAGAGAGAGAGAGAGAATCCCAAGCAGCCTCCACGTCTAGCACAGAGCCTGACGCAGGGCTCCATGTCACAAACTGTGAGATCATGACCTGAGCCCAAATCAGGAGTCGGATGCTTCCTTGAGTGAGTTGTCCTGGTGCCCCACACAGGTCCGTTTTGAACAAGTAAAGAAGATATGGAAGACATGACGAATACAGAGCTTGGATTTCAGAATCCTAAACTAAGGAAAAGAGATGATTATAATCCAGTTTACGTTTAGTTAAATGTGTCAAATGCCTTTCTCATTTTTTCCCCCGAGGGAACCATCACAATGTGTGTATGTGTACATGTATATGTATATCCATTTTAGGTATGTATATGTGTATACATTTTTGTTATATATAACAGTTTGTTTAATTCCCCTTTGTCTATTCCTTTTTAGTATCTTTACAACCTCATAGAGCTGTTTTGTCATAGGAGAATGAATGATCGCATCCTCTTTTGGTAATCCCAGGAGATCTCATTTGCATTGAGTTTATTTACATGTTTTATACAATTCAATAACCTATCTGGCTAATACACTAAAGATTATTTCCATGAATACGTAAAAAATAGTTTTAGTCATAACAGTAAAATTTTAAAGCAAAATAAGACAAAGTTGGTGAGTTCAATATTTTGAGTTCATGCATGAGAGAGAAAAAGAGAACGCCTCCAAAGAAATTTGTTCAACTCCATTCACCTTAGTCACGCTTCTATAACTATTCTACTCGTTAGTGCTGTCTTAACTAAAGCTCTCCATGTTTAAACAAAGGTTTATGTTTTCCAAAAGCAGCCCTCTTCCTCCTTTCGGCCCTATAATGCCGAAGAGATGACATCATATCGTTTCCAAGATAACACTTTCCAAAGGTAAATCTAGCACTCAGGCACCAAGGTCTAACATAGAAAGAGGGTAAGATTCTAAGTGGCTTGAAGTGGATTTATTTATTTTATTTACTTATTTTTTAACGTTTATTTATTTTTGAGACAGAGAGAGACAGAGCATGAACAGGGGAGGGTCACAGAGAGAGGGAGACACAGAATCCGAAACAGGCTCCAGCCTCTGAGCTGTCAGCACAGAGCCCGACGCGGGGCTCGAACCCACGGACCGTGAGATCATGACCTGAGCCGAAGACGGACGCTTAACCGACCGAGCCACCCAGGCGCCCCTTGAAGTGGATTTAAATAATCATAAGGAATCTTTATCAAGTTTCCACTAAAATCACTATAATAAATGTTGAGCCAATAATTTTGGAACCAACATTTAAGAAAAAATCGCATTCATTTTCTTTTCATTTTAACACCTTTAATGGAATATAAAGCCAGTGCTCTTTGCTCATGAGTAAATCTATGTTAATTAAATTGCGTTTGCTTTTAAGAAA